>NC_080645.1:17732500-18448750 GCF_027579445.1 Ammospiza nelsoni
TCTATGTTTTTGCACATGCTGCATTGTAAATTCTTTAAAACCATAATAAATAAATAGATTTTATAAATATAAGGCTAAAAGAAAGGACACCACAGGAAAGCAAGGCAGTACTATCATGACTGAAATAAATAATATTATATAAATTTTATATTCTATATAAAAATAAAATATTAATATGTGTTTTAATTTATACATTAAAATAATAATATAACATTTAATGTTAATATAAATTTTATATTTTGATCTGTGCTTTTGAACATGCTACATTGTAAATTCTTTAAAACCATGGGATATGTTGACATGATCTGACATAAAATGAAGCAGTTCAGTAAATCACAGGCTTTCCCAATTTTTCATTTTTGAGAAGAATTTAAGATTCCAATTTCTGCTTAACTGAAGGCAGTGTGGATTTATGAAAGGCTGGTCCTGCTTGACCAAGCTGACCTCCTGGTGTGACAAGGTGACCTGCTGAGTGGGTGAGGGAAAGGCTGTGAGGTTTAGATTGGCCATTAGGAAAAAATTCTTCACCCAGAGTGTTCTCAGGGCCCAGGCTGCCCAGGGAAGTGACTGAGTCACCATCTCTGGAGGTATTTAAAAGATGTAGATGTGGCACCTGGGAACATGGCTTGGTGATGAGCTTGGCAGTGCTGGATTTGATCTTGGAGGTATTTTCTAACCCAGACAATTCTGTGTGAGATGCCACAGGAGAGCCCCTGTCCATGTTCAAGTTTTCATCCCCTCTGTCTGCTGTCACCAGGGTCTATTTCTGGCTTATTAGTGCACAGTAATGAGTCAGAGAGGGAAGAGTGCCATTACCTTTCCTTACATCATCCCAAGCCCTCCCATGGCAACACTGACCCATCCCAAGCTATTTTAGCCCATGAAATCTGACAGGCAGTGCCGGAGGTGATGCAGCTCCCCGTGGGAAATCAGATCACCAGAGCAGGACGTGGCTACCTGCCTTTCAGAGGAGGACCTGCTCTCAGGCAGCTTAACCCAGGCTGGGTTCACATCTAAAAGTCATTTTTGTGTGTGGAGCTCTTCCCACTCAGTGTTTGTTGAATAAGCACAGCTATCTGAGCGTTTGACTGCCTGGCATTTGGGGATTCCCATTGTCCCACGTGGGCAGTCAGGTTTCTGGGGATCATGGGCTCTCAGTTTTCTAGACATGCTCAGGGCTTGTGTTTTATTTCCCCCTGCCAGATGATGGGATCCCTGGTTCTTTCCATGAGCAGCAATCAAAATCTCAGATTATTTTTTTTCTTCCCTGCAGTTGGAGGGAAGGTGTTGTTGAAGCTGGCTCATTAGGCCACTAGCTCTTCAGGCCGGGAAATAGGAGCTAAATTTAACTTTTGATGAAGTGTGAGCTCTTCAGTATCAGGAATAGCAGAGCCTCCTTGAGCTGGGCTAGGCTCCTGCTCTTCTGCTTTCTCTTTGTAAAGCACAAGGTGTGGAGGATGATTATGAGGAGGATGCTACCCTTTATAGTGAAATAACTGGAAGAACCTTTTGAAAAAGATTGATAAAAAAACCTTATAGTATAATTTCATGAGCTGCTGAGCACCAAATGTAGGAAGAGTCCCAGGAAATAAGGCTTTGGTATTTCAGTCACAACAGTACTGCCTGGCTTTCCTGTGCTGTCCTTTCTTTCAGCCTTAAAGCCACCACTTCCACCCCTGTTGCTCGTGTTGTTTTATTCATTTCTTGGCAATCGAGTGCAGTCAGAAGGAAAAACAAACAGAGCAGGAAGCCTTGACAAGCACAACAGTCACACGTTCAGCTCGGTGCTTGACCACGCTGTTTGTGCCAGGGAGTCCCCGTGGTAAATGTTTCCATTGGGTTTTCAGTAATATTTTATTTTAGTCTCCTTGGAGAACCTGCCTTTTGTTTTAAGTGCCAGTCCAGCCAATGCTATCAGTGTGGAGAGGTCATATAAGGACCACAACCCAGCAGAGGCAGGGAATATTTTAAGGAGGAAAAGGGCATTTCTAGCAATTCCCAGCAAGTCTGTCTGTACCCTGGGTTGAGGCAGGTTTCCCTTGCAGGTCTGCCCAAGTCAGAGGTGCAGCAGTGGGGTTTGCATCAGCAACGTGAAGGTTTTGTACAGCTGTGTGGGGTTTGGCTCCATGCAGCCCTGGGACACTCCTCTGTTCTTGTGGCTGATAATAAATGAGGACAGAGAAGTCAATGGTGTTTTATGAGTCCCAGTAATGAATATCAGCTGGGAAAAAAGCACAGCAAAACCCCTGTCCTGCTGACCAGAAAGCAAGTGAGGGAGAGAGAGAATCACAGAATAAACTCAGGAGGAAGCAAAGCCAAAATCTGGGTCATCAAATCCTATTTATTGCCACATCCATTCAGATGCCAAAATCCCCATGAAGCACATGTGTGAAGGATGCTGTTGCAAGGAGAAACTCAGGAACAGTTTGCTACATGGACAAGCCTGTTCTTGTACTCTTTTTAATAACACACATGCCAGTAGCAAAGGATGTTCTAGTGGTAATTTACTGCTCAAGGAATGGCAGAGATCTTCACCATAATTTTTAGGGTGGTCTGTTTCTTGCAGAGTTTCAGGTGTTTGTTTGTCAATAACACACAGTACTATTTAGTCTCCTCCTTGCCTGGGTACAAATTATTGCAGGGGCTGTAACACTGGCATGAAACAAGTGTTCTGTTTTCTATTTTTGTGAACAAAAAGGAAAACATGCCTTTAAAACATTCATTGTTTTTTAATAATAAACTTGTATTCCTACTCACTGACTAAGAAATGAAGTAGTTGGGGTGCAGAGCAAATGCTTCCTTTTTCAGCAGAGGCATAAATTCACTCATGTTGACCAGAGCTTTGCATATGCAGGCATTTAATCTCTTGCACAGTTTTTCTCCTGTGATCTGTCTTTTTGAAACAGGAGACTTTAATCCTATGAGTAAAGTTTGTACTACAGCGGATCCCAAGTGGATTTTCCTCTCTGATTGAACCTTTACACCCCAAAAATAAGAATATAAAATCCTTCAGAACACAGTTCCAGGTTCAGTTAATCTTAAAAAAAATACTGCCAGCAGTAGATGTTCTTAAAGTAGATATTCTTCTTCCCCATTGGAATAATAAATAAGCTTCAAGTAGTTTAATCTTCTTGCACCTTTTAAGTTTTACTCCCACATTTTCCTGTTTTCTAAAGTATTTTTCTACTATGTTGTGGTTGTACAAAAATAATGTGAGGTCTTGACTATACAGGAAGCTCAGATACCATGTGTCACCCACTATCCTGTTAAAACCACTGCATTTGAGAACAAAATTATTTGCAGAATTGGGGCCTGAACATACTAAACACACAAGGGGCCTAAACTATTATTTTGCATACCTCTATATGTAGAATTGTATTGAAGTACAGTGAAGAATTATAGAATCTTCATTGTACTTCAGTCCTGTCTCATTTACTGTTTGTGACAACAGCAGGCAAAACATTTCCAGCTGAATTTTAAGTAGGAAAGGTAGATGTTGAAAGAGTGAAATAGAACTGGGCTCACTGCAAGGATAAGGCTGAAAGTAAAAAACAAACTTTCCTTGTGTGGTCAGAATGCCTAAGGAAAGCCTGGTTTGAAGTATTTTCTGTCTCATTTTCTCCTTTTTATTGTACCCTAGAGCTGAACAAATATAGTAAACTATGCCCTTGGCTGCAGTAAAAAACTGTAGGTGTCAGTTCCCAAAGTGATGACTTCAGTGCAGAAAGCCTTGGTTCTGTCCATGCACATCCGATAAACTGTGAATGTCTCTGTGCAGCCCCATAAAGGAACTGTGGTTCCCTTCACTACTTTACACTTTGGTGCATTTTGTCAGAAATGTTTCTCACAATAACCCAAATGCTCGAGCCAGTGAGTGCCTGCAGAGCTGCCTGGGCAGCTGAGCACCCACAAGAACCTGGTGGCTCTTTTTGCATCCTTGCTATGAACTCTCTGTTCCCTTGGTGAGAAAGAAGTGCTCCCTGTGGTGCCTTCTCAGAGTGAGCCTGAAGGGAGGAGGTCCTGGAGGAGGAGGACCAGGGGATGCTGTGCGAGGGGGGACCTTTGTTTTCCTGTGCAGGAGATGCAGCGTTTCCTGCACGCTGCTGTGGTTTTGCTGGGCTTGGGTGGCCGGAAGGGTGCAGGGCAGGATTAGTCCCTGCAGCCTGTGAGCGAGGGGGATTCTGATGTCAGCTTCCCTCAGGATAAGGGGGCTGGGGTGTAAAGCATTCGGTGTGTGCTGAGCATGGTGTAAAGACACTGCTGAAATGGCCCTTGGCCTTCCGGGCTTCTCTTACCACTGAGTCCTGATCACTAGCACAAGTGTGGGGATTCTCTAAAGGTTTGTTTTTCTGTTTTCTGTTCACTTTGTCTTCTTTGTCTTGATTTTCCTGGGAAGTGGTCCTTAATAACAGCCTGAGCTCTGAGTGTTTGGAGTGTAGACTCCTAACCTAGAGCCAGGTCCCAATTTGCTTGGTCACTTCTCTACAATAACTAACTCTGTGTACACAGTGCTTGCCCCCACACTTGGAACTTGGTTATTTTGCTAATTTTACTTCTAAAATGCTTTTTGTGTATTGCTGCCATGGAGTTGTACTTCCTTTGCCAGTTGTGTCTTGCAGCATTCTTAATTTCTTTTCTCCCTGTGTATTTGGAGTCCACTTGTGCCTCCTGCTCTGCAGGATGCTGTTGTCCTCACTAATAGTTCAGGCTCCAGTCACTTCCAGAATCTATCTACACATGATATTCTCTAAGTATTTGCAGTGGTCTTACATTCTGTACTACTGACATCATTAAAGTAGGAGAATAATTAACAAATCTCAATTTAGGGCTTCAGCATTTGTTCTTACTTTCAGACCAGGGACTGAATCAGGTTGACATTTTGCCTGTTTGAGTGAAGTACTTCCTTCCCCTAGAATAATTTTGATTATATTGATTTAAATAACAGTATCTTAGTTTGTATAGTTCCTGTAAACTCAATCTTATTGATACAATTGCTAAGTATACATGAAGCCTACAAAAACCTTCAGTTTTACTTATTCTTTAGAGGGCTTTGATGCTAGAATTTGGAAAGGAGTTTTTTTGTTCTCCTGCATGAACCAGTTGTCTCCTTGTAAAAAGGTTCAGTTTGATATGAAATTTTTCAGATAAGTCTGGTGAGGTTTTAGGGCATTCTCTCTGGGCACAGATAAGAAATATCTAAGTATATTTCCTTCATGTCTTTTTAATTATGTTAAAAACAGTCTTATGCCTTTTGGTGGCAAATTGTTTTTGACCTTTTAATTGTATTAAAATATAGTATAAAGTTTATTGAAATGAAATTTAATTCTATATATACAGGTTAAAAGTCTGTCTGGTGTTACAATGCCCACATATACATAAAATACAGTGTAAATAACAGAAAATCATTAAATATTGTCTGACTGAAATGTCCTGGAGATCTGCACTCCAAATGTTTTTACAGTTTTTCATTGCATACAAAAAGAAGAAAATAGAAAAGGAAGTTTTTTAATTGCATTTGTGGCAATTTCATATTCTGATATGTCAGCATTCTTCTTGAAATTGAAGGTTTTTGATAAATTCTGTGGTCAGCCAAGATTATTTATAATATATTTATTCCTGCTTTATTGCCTCAACATCTACTGGAGGAGCAATTGATTCTCATTAAGATATAAATAATATGTAATGCATATATAAAAGGATATTACTCCATTTAATTCAGAGTAATCAGTCCAAATTTGTGTCACTGAACCATCATTATCTGACCTTGAGATTAAACACATTTTTTTGTAACCATACAGCATTTTTACCTCTCATATTCCTGCCATTATCAGTGAACTGAATGAGTGTTGGGAGATTAAATACATTCTGTAGTGTGGATTTTGAATACTTACCTGAAACGTGTTGGGGAGTGAAACTTGATAAGTGATGCTCTAATTTGCAAGAAGTATGTGCTTTTTGACTGGCAAAGAACCTCGCCTTTTTTTTTTTTTTTTAACATGGATTTACAGGCTAACCTGTAATTTTCAGTGTTTTTGTAAAACATTTTGAAACCTGGGTAAAAATTGCCCATAGGCAGCATTAAGGGGGAGCTGGAAAAGCCAAAGGGCATCTCTGCCCACTCAAATATTTCAGACTCATGTCACCTTGTTAAGGCATGCATATTTACGTCACTCTACATGCCTTTATATTTTTTGATACCAAGCCTTTTGACCTTTGGGAGTGTTGAACTGTTCCTCCATTGGCTACGACCTGACTTCACACTGGGAATTTCTGGCAGCTGTGCTGAAAATGGCCAAAAATGGGTGATGGCTGGGAGTGATGATTGCAACATTTCTGCTCTTGCTGCAAACAGTCTGTGCATGTATCTGCACGTCTGTGTGTGCTGGGCTTTTCACTGGTTTAATATCACTGAAAGAGCTAAGACATTATTTGAATTGCTTTGGGGCCACTGAGGACAGGAGCAGGACAAGAAAAGAAATGGAGTATGGAAAATCCCCAACCCTCCTATTAAAATGTCAGCTCATCTTCCTCCTCTCCTTCCAGTGATTGATGGCAGAGACAAATGCCCCCTGACATTAAAGATCTGACCCACACCCGATTCAATTCACTGAGGATTTTCCACAGTTTTTGAGCTGGACAGCATTTCATAGGGGCTTAATATTTTGTAAGGTTTTGGTTCAATATTTTATAATGCAGCAAGGTCTTTGTATCACTGGTTTATGTGAAAACAAACTGGTTATAATATAAAGTGCCTGGGTTACCTGAAGCACTGGTAGAAACTAATGGTTCTGTCTGTAACTTTTCTTTATTGCAGGCTGCAAACAGTTACCTGAGGGATCAGTGGTTCCATTCTTTGCAGTGGAAGGTAAGTTCTGTACTTCATCTTCTTCATTCTCTGCCTCCAAGATTACTTTTTAGAATTCCCTGTTTGTTCATTGTCAAAGCCTTGAATGGATAAAGTCTCTTCTTGCAGAAACCCTAGATCAGAACATGTCTGCAGTTTTAACATGTCTGTGTCACTAATGAAGTGGACAAATTAACTTGTTACACAACCCAGCTTTATCAACATGTGCCTGTGGTAGGCAGTTAATTCACGTTTCAACAGAACAGAGATGGGATGGTTTTAGTTTTGTAGTGTGAAGTGTGATATTGCTATAGTGAGTACACCTCATCTTATCCTCAGGACTGTTGGGATATTTTGAGGTTTTTTGTTTGTTTGGTTTTGATTTTTCTGAGAAGCTAGGGAGAAAAAGTGTTTTTAGAGTTGTTTATTGTATGTGCAACATCAATCAGTGATGCATCAGTCTGTGTTTATACTTTGGGATGATTTGGAATTAAAGGCAGTTTCCATTTCAGAGGCCTCAAGCCCTTTCTCATTTTCAGTGGAACAATGGACTGGTTGCCCTGAGTAGGGACAGTGGATCACAGTGACAGCATTGTCTCTCCAAAGCAGCACGTTCCTCATCAAAAACCGTAGCTGGTGACCTTTGGATGGAATCTGTGTGGATCTTTGATGCAGTTAGAAATGGGGTTTGGCCAGATGCTGAGGTTGGTTGTCCTCCCTTGCCTTGCAGTGGGAAACACAAGCAGAAGTTTTCAGCTCAGGGCTTGTCTTCAGCAGGGTTTCAGTGGAGTCAGCCAAGTTGCCTGTGCAGCTTATCAAGATTTCAGCCTCCTGACAGCAACCACATGGAAAAATATACGGAAGTCCCTCCCACCAAACTGGTTTTGTTGTAGGTGTGTTTGATAGTTGCAAAATAGTTGTGTGGCAAAACTACAGTGTTGGTGTGCTTTGTGTGGCCATCAGTGTCTGGCAGAATCGTGTTCCAGGCTCTTATCAGCAGAAGCCAAGTGTTGAGATCTCCTTTCCCAGACCACTGGCAAATTCTCCAGGCTGTCACCCTGATTGCCCAAACGAGAGTGGGGCAGCAGTGCTGATAGCAGAAGGCTGGGTTGTGCTGTAGCACTTTTATTTTGGCCTCCTGACAGTATCATTAACACAATACCCAGCCAGCCTTGATTTCTTTGCAACTCCTGAGGATAACAAAGCACTTAAAGCATGCAGAGGCATTATCTCCATGTGGCCATTATTTTCTCTGCTGCTTTGGCAGGCAGGGATGATCAGAGAAAGCATGGATAGGAATGATGATGGAATTCCTTTTTCCCCTCACCCCCAGGCAGGATGGTTGTGGTACCAAAGTGCTGGTGGCTCATGCCTACTTAGTTCCTGCAGTGAGGAGAGAATTGTGGTTGGAGGTGCAACTCTGGAAAACATCAAGTAAGATGTGGTGAAGATACAACATGGCCCTACCATTCAACCCACCAAATAAATTCTTAAAAAAAACCAAACAAACAAAAAACAAACAAGCAAACAAAACAAAACAAAAAAAGAAACAAAAAACAAAACAAAACAAAAAAAAAAAAAAAAAGGAAAAGGAAAAGAAAGAAAGCAAGCCAGGCTAGACAGAGTGACCTGGCTTGCTTACATGCCTTTCAGTCATGGAGAAGGAGCTTTGCTCTGTGGGAGTTGTTTTTAAAGGAGCATTTCTTAAACTTTCCAGTGCTTCTGACCCAAGCCTCTCATTTTGGGAAACTCTGAGTAATTTAACTTGGTGCAAAGTAGAATTTATTTTTGCTTCCCTGTTTCCCTCCCCACCCCCATTAAATTTGTTTCTGAAAAACAAGTGAAACATTATCTTGATTTGAAAGCCCTTTCCTTTACCAAGAATAGCAAATAGTGTTTTCCCATAAGAACAGTGACAGGGTTTAGTCACTGCCCAGGTACTTGGCACTAAGAAATTCCTCTTTGCTAAAATGGAGGTAATTTAGGTTTTGTTTTTTTGTTGCTTAATAGTTCAGAGGAAGAGCACCTGGTAGCTCTCTGCTCTTTGGCAGGCTTAAGTGAGATCCCAATGGGCTGGAGAGCCAGGACAAGCTGTCAGTGTAGGAGGGGAGTGAGGGAGTGCAGTTGTGTCTCTGCCTTCGTGAAGTTTATCACTTTACTGGCACTGGAGCCTGTGACTTTAAGAGCCAGGTGCCAAGGTTCATCTCACTCCATGATTTGTATGGTTTGATGATTAAGCAGGTAGTGAGGGAACCCACAAAAAACAGGAAACCTATTCTTCTGCAGTGGGGCATTTACACAAAGCACCAGGTGGCAGAGAGATCACCACAGCTGTATTATAATTGGGTGGTTGTGCTGATGAATGATATATTTGTCCAGTGGTCTTACAAATAATGGGTCAAAACATTTCTGTGGGATGTAGAACACAGATGCAAACCAGTGCAGATAGCTGTAACAGTTGTTCAGGGGAAAACATTCAACAGAGATGATCTTGCTATTGTTTGTACTTGTGTGGTGGGAGCATTTAGGGAGCCCAGCTGAGCCCCAGTGTACTTGGCACTAGATTTAAGTTTAATTTTCTCCTGCCTTGCCCAAACAAGGCTGGAGGAATCCACTGTACAAACAGCAAACTGATATTCTGAGAATTTCCAGCAGTGGGGAATTGCCCTCTCTTAAATTACAGCTATGGGAGCAGATTCATATTCTGTCAGTGTCCTTTTGACTCTTTTTCCTCTGCATGAAGCCTTGGGAATCAGATGCTGCATGTACCCTGAGCTACATGGGAAATGGGAAGGAACAGTGAATAGCTCTGTCTCAAATATCTGGGGAAGCTCTTTAGGTTCAGGCACACACTTTGGTTTTGTAGGAAGGTGCTAAGGTCTGTGAGAGAGCTTTGATGTGGTGCAGTTTTAAGGTTTAACATGCTGTGGGAATTCAATTTGCCATCCGGCACCGTGGAAATTATTTTTGTTGTAGAGACAAACACGGAAATAAAAATCAAGAATAATTTCTTCCTGCGACCCAGAGAATAATAAAAGAGGTGGTACAGATTAACAGAAATAAAAGAGAACCAAACATGTAATTATCCATGCTTTAGATCCAGCTCCAAGGGGTTTTATGTGTCGTCCAGCTAACTAGCTGTCAAGATGCTTACAGAGCTTTTTAGTTGTGTCTTTTTCCTTGAATATTGAAGTCAGCAGGGTGTAGGGACAGCACAAGTGTTCCTTTTGTGGTCATCTTCTTCTCTTTGGGTTTTCCATTTCAAACCCTCCCACTAAGGGTTACTCATAATTCCTCATTTAATCTGGATATCAGTGAGTATCACAACTCCTAAAGGATTATTGGCCATCTCAGCCTATTTTTAGAAATCCTGATTTCATTCAGCTTGTGGCTAAGCCAAACCATCTTTGTCCAGAGAATAAACAGAACATGTTAACAACTCTCCAGCTCTTCAAACATAAATCATTAATCCATTGTGTAAGGAAAGTTCCTCTCAACCAAGGAGATTGGATTGAAACCATGATACATAATCTTTGGTATGTGGAAGCTGATAAGTCATAACAGCATATCAATAAAGATAACAACACTTTCTGTGGTTGTACAAAAGAGAATAACACATGCAGTTCATTGCCCTGACTGCATCCAGGGCAGATACAGTGGTAACCAACCACTTCTGCAGGGGATGATGGATACAGCTAAACTTGGCTTTGAGAGATACTGGGAATAGTAATTTTGGGAGACACACAAATAAGCAAATACATACTCTTGGTATTTTCCAGCCAGCATCCATCTACTTAGTTGCTTGTTTATGTGTTGCTCTCTTTGCAATTTGTGTGCATTTGTAGTGCTAAGCACTGAGAGGTCCCATCCTCTGTAGAAAACCTGCAGCCCCATCACACCCCATGCTAAAAGCATTAATCATTAAAAGGTACACTTGACTAATTCAGTACCATGTTGCATTTCAGTTAGAAAGACATCAGTGAGGTTTTTTTTTTCCCCAGGAGTACAGGTATAGATTTACATTTTTTAGTGGGAATTCACCTAAGCTCGTGCAGGGCATGTTGCATTTTTTATTGTGCTTGATAGTAAGCCCTGAACACTGCCCTCATTGTGGGGTGAGTTGCTCGTGTTTTCTGGTCAGCTGGGTGATGCAGCAGTCAAACATGTCAGTTGACAGCCTTTGGGGGAATGTCCTGAGTTGACACAGCACTGAAAGAACAGAGCCAGGTCTGCAGGAAGGCATGAAGCATGACTCAAACTGAGCTCTGTGTGCCTCTGACCTGGATCTTACAGAAAGGCTTGCCTGCACCTTGTCTTTCCCACTGATGCTTTTTAGCAGTGCCCATGTGTCCCCTAATGAGCACTGCTGCTTGGGCAGGGAGTTTACACATCTCTTAGCAGGGACAGTGCAAATGTGTTAATTGTGGGATTGTTTGGGTTGGAAGGGACCTTTGAACATCATCTGGTCCTCTCTCCACCCTTGCCACGCTTGTCCTCTGGCAGTGCAGGGTTTATTTGAGGTGGTGGAGGCTGCAGAGAGCCTGTGGAGCCCCAACCCAGGCACATGAACCCAGCAGTGCTGGGCTGAGGGCAGCAGCCCCTTCCCCATCCTGTTCATACAGCCCAGCACACCCCTGACCTGCAGTCACATTACCTTTTGTTTTAAAATCCATTTTCAACCCAGACTCCATGTTTTGAATCCCATGAATTAGGAAACTGGAACAATGTTGTCATTTGGGATTTGCAAACGTTTTGCATTGAGTACTAAAACGAGCGATGTTGGCCTTCGTTCAAAAACTTTAATTTTGGATTAATACTTCCCTGGTTCTCACAGGGATTGTTCTGTCTGTGTCTTCAGGAAACAGATACTTCCATGCACAGGCAGCCCTTTAAATTGCAAAGGGATTGACTGTCAAATGCAGTCGTGGTATGCTCTCTGGTCTTTACTGTGACCAGGTTATGAATTTCTTGGTAATTAGTATTTTTTATGCAATAGCCATGGGTGAGTATCAGTTTTTGTATCAGATGGTGAATGTTCAGAGTGAGTTACTCTTCTTTGAAATTTAAAACCGCAAAATAGTAAGTTAAGAGCAACTGTTCTTGAAAGTGTGGTAAAGCCTTGCTTGTGTAAAGCACCTTTACGGCTTTGTCACCATGGCAATGATTAAAAATAGTGCTGATACAGGAGTGGGGGTTATATAGAATTTAAATGATGACATTAAAGAAATTTACAGCCTTAAATCTCAGTAAATCTTGCCTTAAAACTGTGAGATCTGGGAAAAAATCACATTGGGTATAGTTAAAAGGGCCAGTGTGTTTAGTGACCTAATTTATGGTCTGAGAGAGGAAGATTTGGTACCCTGTGACAATTCCATAGCCCTGTGCTCTACTGCATAGTGAAAATTCTATTTGAAGAGCTCAGCAGTTCTTTGGAGTGGTAGTTCTGGACTTCAGGCCTCTCCTTGGTGGTTACTCAGCTCACAAAACCATAACTCTCTTGACTGTTTCTTTGCTTTCTTTAGCTGAAACACTGAGGTATTTTCACAGAACAGAGAAGTTTACATTTTTTTTTACTTTGAGGTAAAACAGTAAATAATTATGATACAATTAGGCAACAATGGCCATATTTTTCCTTTTGTGTCTGTGTGCAAGTCAGTAATAGAATGATAGGAACCAAAGATGTGGAATTAGGTTTGCCTTTCACAGCCCCAGGGTTTTGGGAGCATTGTGGGCTTTGATGACACACTGGTTTTGGACAAACAGGTTTATTGTAGGACAGATAAAAGGCAGCCCACAAGTTTTTGGCTGATAGTTGTTCTGTTCCTCTGAAATGGTTGGGTACCCGTTATGGGAGACCATGAACAGTTTTTTTAAGATATCCTGCCTTTCCTCTGCATCATGGTGCTGTTGTAGGCCAGACTTTGTAGGGAAGAGATGTGGGGTCCAAGGGTGTGTAAATGGGTCTGTGTTGCCAAGAAGTGAGACTGGTACCAATTGGTGCTTTCTGGTGAACATAGTGAGACCTTTTCTCAAGTTTTTGATGACTTTTTCATGGTGAAGTTGATGTTTGCTGTCATGGTTTGTTCTTTTCTATATGAAAGGTAACATAAAATGCAGCTGTATGTGCCTGCTGTTCATCTGGTGATTGATAAGACCACCCTGTTTCTTATCTGAACAACCTCATTGCAAATTCAGGAACAACATAATGGAAATCTTGTCGTACTTAGCAGCCTTTTATTTCCATAACATTTATTTTTTGTAGTTAAGTTGGGGACATATCTTTTTTGTCTTCTTTTTTGCTTTCTTTTTGGCTTGAGATATCTTCATGAGCACATGAAGTCTGTTGCCTCTCTCATTTTCCAGCACAAGTTTGACAGTCTCAGGCCATCTGTTATCAGAAGTCACTTGAAAATTCTTGGCCTTGTTTTCTGTTTCTGGGATCTCATTTTGTAGAGGTAGCTGTGCTGCCATAGCAGAAAGGCACAGATCTCACTTGGGAGGTGGAAACGAAGAGATGAAAAACAGACAAGATGTTGACAGAAAGTTTTTTCTTCTATTCATTTTATGAAATGATGGTAATGTTTTAAGAACTGGAACAGGTGGAGTGGCTAGATTTTATTTTTTTTTAAGCTTCACTGGGAGAATACCTCACTCTTTCTGGAGTGCCACTGGAGCAGTTTCCTCCCTGAAGGAACATCTGCAGCTGTGGCAGCTGAGCACGGGCTGTGCTCTGTGTTGGCCTCACATGAACCACTTCAAATCTGGGAGCTGCCTGTCCATGTCAGCACAGCACTTTGTCCAGCCCAAGGAGGCTCTCAGCAGCACTGGGATGCCAGCCTGGAGCTGAGCTGCTGCTCTGAGCTGCCCTGCCCTCATCCAGCCACAGGCACACGAGCTTTGTGCACCCCTAGCTGCCTCCTGGATTGCCAAAATGGCCTTTTTTAAGGAGGCAGAACTCTGGCCAATTCATGGCTTGGTAGTGAAATTTGAGTAGAAACTAGATAGTTATTTTCTATCTTGCTTTAGCTAAGTCAGGACCAGCGCTAAATTTTCCCCTCTAGACTTGGATGCTATCCTATTCAAACTGATATTAGGTCTGAAGATAGAGGGGTGTCAAAAACAGCTGAATAAACAGGTCAGCTTGTTATTGTGTGCCTAGGTCTCAGCTCTTAAGAGGAGCAGATACAATTGCTGGAATATGTTGTTTCTCAGGAATGCTGAGCTGCTGGCCAAGAGGGAGCCTCGGGTTTTGTGCTAGTGAATTGCTCCTCTGCATTATTCCAGCGCTGACCTTATGACTAATTCTTTGCAATTCAGGATTTTGAGGTCATGGTGACCAAGAATTTCACCAAATTACAACTTCTTATCTATAGATGCCATAATATAGAGCTGCACCAAAATTATTCTCTTGTTTGGGTTTCTGGCTGCAGAAAAGTCTGGTTTTGGGAGATCTCTTGTGGAGACAGGACAAGACTGGTAGGCTTTCCCAGGAGTGTAATTATCCTCCTTGCATGATGCATTGGGTGTGAAAACCTAACTCTGGGAGATGACACATGCTAAGTGCCTTGTTAAGCTGCTGCCGTGGGGCCCAGTTCTGCATTCTGGCTCTTCTGAGAACTCTTGGTGTCACAAGACCTCCTTGACCCTGAAGGAGCAAAGGGGATCTAGGTGTTGTTTTAAATTTCTCTTTCATTTCCTGCACAGTTTTGTCCTTACATTATAGTATACATCATGTATTAGGGGATTATAAAACTGCTGCTAATACCCAAAGAAAACTGTAAAGCAGTGTATTGCAAGTGTCACATCTGTATCATCTACCCTAGCTCTTGCTGTTAGCCTCATGTTCATCTTGTCTGTCTCAGCTCCTTGTCTTTTTCCCTAGAACACTGGTGATTTTAAAATTAGGAAAAAAAAAAAGTATCCAAAAGCCAATATGTCTTTCCTTCCCCTCTCTTTATTCAGAAGCCATTGCATTGCAGCTATTCCCCATCTCCTGGTTTCTGGTGCTCTTTGCTGTTTTATTTAAGATGGGAATACTGGATTAAGGGAGATCCATCAAGAGCAACAGGGATGTTGTGAGTGATTCTGAGCATGAGGTGGGCAGTGGTTCTGGGAGCACCCCAGTGATCTCTGTTCTCAGCAAGGATGCGACTCTTGGGATCAGAAAACTGTGAGTCTTCGTTCAGTCTTGCACATCACACAGCACTTCTGCAAAGGAGAAAGAAAACAAAGACATTGCAGAGATCCAGGGGCATTTTGGTAGGCTGAAGAGTTGCAGGAGGTTTGGGGATTTGTGCTGAGGTAGCATAATAAAATGCAATATGAAAACATGGAACAAAGTGATGGGAATGTTTCAGATGCAAATGCTGCTCTGAAATTGGGCATCTCCCTGTAAGAAACTGGAAACTTCAGTGCTCCAAAGCCCATAAAGAAATACCCTGCTTTTCTGAAGTCCCTTTTAAGATGCTTGCAAACATCTCATCAGCATCCAGTCCCTGCTCTCCCTGAGGCTCTGCAGCAGCTTTCTGACACAAACATGTTCCTCGAGCCGTGCACATCTCTCTTGCTGACGACATTGATGATGCAGGTGCACAAGAGAGAAGCCAATTTCAAAGCCATTTATGGTGTTGAGGAGCTGGAAAATCAGCAAAATAATACATTTGCCAAGGAGGAGAAAGTGAAACAGGTGGGTAAACGTCCATTTGGAAGGTTTTGCTGACTGGTGAGAGGGGAGGAGAGCAGAAAAAGCTGAGGGTGTCCACTGCCAGCAGTAGAGAGCAGTAAGGAAAAGGGATGACGTGGCTTTTTAATACATTTTGCATATCTGAGAAGAAATAATTGCTTTGTGTACTACTTGGTGCTACCTCAGCTTACTGGAATTTCCCAGAAAATGAAAGGGGGATAGATTATCTTCCTGAGGTTATCTTTTGTTAGCAGTTACTACAATGTGTAGCGATAGTAGCTGCTTACTCGCAGTTGGAGGTGGTTTCTCAGGTGGCCAGTTCTTCCCATCAGGGCTCTCACATGCCTGAGATTTCTGGCATGTGCTGAGCAGCCTTGCAGGTGAGGCCATCACCTGAGTCCTGTTTTGCTGTGTATCTCCAGCTCTCTCATGCCTGAGTGGGATCTGAAGGGTGCAGTGCCAGAGCAGGGGGGCTCTGCACAGCAGGTATGCCTGGCTCTGCTCCATGGTGGCCTTGTGCACAGCTCTGTGCTTTGCCAGACCTGGTCAAAGTGCAGTGATGATAAGATTGTGCCTGCTCCTTTTTTTTTTTTTTTTTTTTTCTTTCCTACCCAGTATCTTTTCTCTGCAGTGGCCAAGTCATTTATTCCCACCATGGGCTGAGAGCTGGTGGATGCCAAGGCTGCACAGACACAGCCAGTGTGTGTAGAACATAAAGGGCATGAAAATAAAAGGAATTAGGAACCTGGATCAGGGTGTCAGAGGCATTTTATAATGTAGTCAGTAACTGTGGGTCTCTGCACAGAAAAGCACACAGCAAGGACCACACCTAGATGGCATTTATTGTCACAGTGCCTTGTGGCATCTGTGCTCTGTTTGCTGCATGTCAAAATCCACAGTCACACCGTGTCTGCTGTGCTTTAGTTATTCAATACTACTTTTTTGCCTCCATGGACTCAATGCAGTTAGTCCAGTGAAGGCTTCAGAAAGTGTGGAGTGTGTATAGTACACACTTTTTTCTAGTAGTCTGCTTTAATTTTTTTATTTTTATTTGAATTGGACATTATTTTTCTGACTCTGGGTCATATTGCAGATACAGGAGCAGGTCAGACTCACACCTCTGGATGTCAGAACACTGAGATCCTGATGTGCAGACAGTGGCCGTGTGGGGCATTTGCTGCTCTGGAGAAAAGGGCCAGAGCTGCTGCAGGGAGCAGTGAGGTCCTGCAAGAGGAGGAGGCAGCTGTGTCTGAGCATGTTTGAAACCTTCCCTCTGCTAGTGAGTCAGAGGGTGTTTGAGTCCTGTAGCTCGAGCAGGGTGTCTGGCTCCTGCCCTGTTGAGTGAGGCCAGCAAACTCTCTATGAAAATTTTTCTCTCTCATTCTGCAGAAGATATTCAGGTAACTCAGGAGGGTTTGTAAACTTCCTCCTCACCAGCCTGCAGTTAGGGCAAACCTTTCCTGTATGTGTGGGACAATTGTGTTGATAAACTGTTTGGAAGTTGGTTCTCCTGCCCAAGATAAGGAGGAAAAAAGGTTGTGTAGTAAAAAAAAATCCAAACCAAAACACCCAAATGCTCATGGGCAAGATATTTCAGAATATTTCTTCATTTGGGGAGAAGTCACATGGAATTTTCAACCCAAGATACCAGTGCTTTTTGCAAGCAGGGAGTGGCTTGTGCTTCTGCTGGAGTATCTGCAGTCATAGTGAAATTCCGCATAGCCAAAGCAACATTAAAAACAAACCCCAACTTGGCTCTGCTACGAAAAACACGGAACAGCAGTTGCTGTGTGCAGGATGAAAGCTGATGTTTTGCCAACCTGAAGTGTAAAGCTGGTGCTGGAACTGGGGCCTGAAGAATGGGAATGTTTGCCAAAAGGAAATGGAAGCAGGGATGGAGGGTTTCGGGGAATGCATCAGCGTCAGCCATGCCAAAAAACATCTCCCCTGTGGACAGGTCTGATTACAGGAGAAACCACATTAGCCCAGGCAAAGTGCAGCTGGAGCCACCGCTGGCTTTTTGCGTTTTCTGGCTGGGTTTAGGGCATCTCAGATGCAGGAATGAGGTGGAGCTGGGTTTGGCTCCACCAGCTGTGTTCTGCATCTTACAGAGACTTGAGGGCTGTGCAGGGATTCAAGGGAAGACAAGGCAGCAGCAGAAACAAAGCCCAGTTGCTTTGCTTGGTAGTGGGGAGGTCTGCCAAGGATGACCTCCTCCCTAGAAGGATGCCACAATTTTTGAGTTTCTTTCAGTTTTTGGAGATATACACACTGCATTTGCATGCAGGTTTGTCTTCAGTGGAGCTCATGAATTTCATGGTTTAATTTTTCTTCCTTTCCCTTGGGTAAAATAACCTACTGTTCCATCCTCTTATCCTCTGTTGTTACTGAAGGATCTCTTTGCAGCAGTGTTGAGCACATCAGAGAGCAGAAGCCCAGAAGGATGGGCAGTCAGTTGACAGCTGTGTGCAAAGGAGGAGGAGATATATATATGTAGATATATAATATGCTTTGGGAGCAAGTTCTTCAGTGCATTAGTGTTGCAGCTGCCCAGTGTCATGCTGAGAGGTGACTGAGGAGCTGCCCTCTCACCCCCCTGTGTCCCGTGTCCACTTTGCACTTCTCCTGGTTCCAGCAGGAATGCGTTCCGTCTCTGTTGCACGCTTTTAAAATTGTGTTTATTTCAGCATTCCTTTCCTTTGCAGTGGTGCTGTCCCAGTGGTACCTGAGCAAAGGACAAACGCTGTGCCTGGGGGAAGGGTCTGTGTGGTTGTTCCAGCTCGTGCATCAGTAACAGCTGAACCCACGTCACCGCTTGCTGAACCCATTGAACTCTGGCAGCCCTGGAATGGAGCTGACCTGGGCCTTGGGGGGTTCTGGCAGCCCTGGAATGGAGGTGATCTGAGCTTTGGGGGGGTTCTGGCAGCCCTGGAATGGAGGTGATCTGAGCTTTGGGGGGTTCTGGCAGCCCTGGAATGGAGCTGATCTGAGCTTTGGGGGGGTTCTGCCACCTCTGGAACGATGCTGACCTGAGCCTTGGGGGTTTTGGCAGCTCTGGGACAGATCTGACCTGAGCCTTGGAGGGTTCTTGCCTGGCTTAGTGAGATCTGGAGACACTGGTGAAAAAAGCCAGGTGAATCAGGGTAGACTGAAAACTGTGGTGGTGAGATGGGGAAGCACAGCAACAGGGTATCAGCATTCAAGTTGCTGCAGGCACGGTGCCTGCCAGTGGTGTGTCACCTTGGGGCACCAGGATCCAGCAATTGCCTTGGAGGCCTGAGGGTCAGAACACTTCAGTTCTGCGCTGTTCCTGGCTTGCCATATGACATCAAGGAAATCACCTTGGTTTTCGTGCTCTTTCTCTCCTTCTTGCTTTTAATCATGTAGACTGTGAGCTGTTCAGGGCAGAGAATGTCACTGGGTGAATTTACTCAGGTCACAGATTCACAGGTGCCAGTCTCTGTAATAAATAATGGTGATTTTACCAAGATTTTTTTTATATGAGTTGGCGAAAAACAAAGTGTTATTTAGACTTTACTAAGTGAGAATCAGAAGAGCTTATCCTGTAATATTTCCCTCCATATTTCCCTCAATTTCTCTGGCCTGTGGCAAGGAATTTTTGGGGAACTGAGCCTTGACCAAGGCAATTGCATTCAGAGAAGCAACTGAAGCAGAGAACTTGATGCACTTCAGCATTTTGCACCAGGTCGAATGAAATATGCAAAAAATGCTGTGACCTGAAAACATGGTGGTGAGCAAAAGGTTGCTGCTGCTGTTTCACAGCATATCTCTATTTTAGAGAGCAGCACATCTTTCTGTACAGAACTTTCAGGAGGTCAGGAAGAGTTTGATTACTGCAGCATGGGCAGTTTGAAGTCCCTGATTTAGAAAAGTTTCCATAATCTCATCCCAGTCCTTTGGCTGGATTGGGACTTTCTATGACTTAGTCCTTTCAGGTAAGTTTCTTTTTTTTTTTAATATTGGTAGATGTTGCAGGCAGGAACATAGTTCCAAAAGCTTTCAGTGGATTCAACTGGTGATTTAAGTTCATCTCTGACTAGCAGAGAAAATTCTATTAGCAGCAACTTAACGTTAGGTATTTTTCAGAATACTGTGAAGTGATACCTGCTAATATTAAAAGCAGAATATGGGTGTGGCCAACTTTTGGGATGCCATGCCCTCTTTGATTGCATGAAGATAATGAGTTAAAGATCATACTAGCAGGTGATGCTGCAGAATGCATGGTGCACCTGGGCTTTGTAGGACAGGCCAACATGTGTGTTGGACATCACCAGCAGCTCTTCCTGTTCCTTGTTTGAACAAAATGTTCTGCTGCAGCGGAGAAAACCTTTCCAGAGTCTGCTCTTGATGTTTTTATCTCTGCAGATTTGCATCTAGCAGGAGGCACCTCCATTTTACATAAGCACTGTCAACATCCAGTGTAACACTAGCCCATGTCACCGTCCCCGCAATGAGCTGGGGGGACCTTTGTGCGGGAGCCTGACCTTTTCCCTCTTGTGGAGCTGCTCTCGTTGCTCAGCAAGAAATAAACAATTGCTGGCACCCATAGCCCTCCAGGGCAGTGCCTGTTCCTGCAGGAGCTGCAGCCTTGACCTGTTCCTGCAGGAGCTCCAGCCTGTCCCATCCTGCAGGAGCTCCAGCCTGTCCCATCCTGCAGGAGCCCCAGCCTGTCCTGTTCCTGCAGGAGCTGCAGCCTGTCCCATCCTGCAGGAGCCCCAGCCTGTCCCATCCTGCAGGAGCTGCAGCCTGTCCCATCCTGCAGGAGCCCCAGCCTGTCCCATCCTGCAGGAGATCCAACCTGTCCCATCCTGCAGGATCTCCAGCCTTGTCCCATCCTGCAGGAGCCCCAGCCTGTCCCATCCTGCAGGAGCCCCAGCCTGTCCTGTTCCTGCAGGAGCTGCAGCCTTGACCTGTTCCTGCAGGAGCCCCAGCCTGTCACATCCTGCAGGATCTCCAGCCTTGTCCCATCCTGCAGGAGCTGCAGCCTGTCCTGTTCCTGCAGGAGCCCCAGCCTGTCCTGTTCCTGCAGGATCTCCAGCCTGTCCCATTCCTGCAGGAGCTCCAGCCTGTCCCATCCTGCAGGATCTCCAGCCTTGTCCCATCCTGCAGGAGCCCCAGCCTGTCACATCCTGCAGGAGCCGCAGCCTTGACCTGTTCCTGCAGGAGCCCCAGCCTTGTCCCATCCTGCAGCAGCTGCAGCCTGTCCTGTTCCTTCAGGAGCCCCAGCCTGTCTGTTCCTGCAGGATCTCCAGCCTGTCCCATTCCTGCAGGAGCCCCAGCCTGTCCCATCCTGCAGGAGATCCAGCCTGTCCCATCCTGCAGGAGATCCAGCCTGTCCCATCCTGCAGGAGATCCAACCTGTCCCATCCTGCAGGAGATTCAGCCTGTCCCATTCCTGCAGGATCTCCAGCCTTGTCCCATCCTGCAGGAGCTCCAGTCTGTCCCATTCTGCAGGAGCCTCCCTGCTAAAGACTCAAGTGATCCTTTGCAGGCTGCATGTGGTGAAAAAGGGGAAGACAGCTAGAATTTAGCAGGCTCTTCAGCATTAGGGATGGCCATTAATTTTCTTTATGTAATGAAATAGTATTTGCTGATGGGATGACAGGTTCCCGAGAGTACAGAACGTTCTCTGGCTGGCAGTGGCAAAGCAAGGATGAAATTTTGTCATCAGAAAAGCTAACTTCATTTTTTCCCTTTTTGGATCAGGTGTGGTCACTGCTTTAAGATGTTCCTAACATGAAAGGTCTTGCTAGGGCTGAACAAGCTAAATGTTCCATGCTGGCTGATTTTGTGCATTAGAGTCCATTTTTCTTAGCTGTTGACTACATCAGTATTATCATTCTTGTCCAAGAAAGTGGTGTATGAGCAAGGGCTACAAGATGAGGCTATTATAGGATAGAAAAATATAGGAAGATCTTACTTTAAAAAGCTGAAAGTTTCCTAGGCTCTCTTGAAGTTTCTGTTCACAGCAGTGTTCAAAGGCTTTTGATCACTGATGGCAAAAATGGCTTCTTATAGATTTTTGTCACATTTCCTAGCTTAATAACTCTAGAAAAGTAATTTTTCATACATGGACTTCAGTTCCTCCTCCTGTAAAAGAGGATTGAGACTTAGGTCTTGGAGTTTCTGCAAGACTTAATTAATTAGAGTGATTTGGGAATGAAGGATGCCCTGTCAGTGTCACTTATTCTCCTCATTCTGCTTCTTCTGGGTACTTAATAAATTCAGTGGTTTTGCATTTAAAGTCAGCATGGCAAGATTTTGGAGTGACACTGGCTGTGTGGCTCTGGCTGGTCAGTAACTAGGAGGGTCAAATTCCAAGTTGGCATATCTTATTTTCACTCACATAAATTTTCACAGGAGCTGCTGCTTTTAGTGAAATCCCCCTAGAAACTGGCTTCCTACCCTGGTATTTTACTTGTTCAGGCTGTTAATGATAAATGTGTTAATTTTTTCAGCAACTTGGAGGCATCTTTTACACCTGCATCTGGGGGGAGTGAACCCCTGGACTGACATCCTTGTTCTCCATGTGGGTCTTTAGCAGGCAGCTTTGTTTTTCAGCTTGTGAGTGATTGTTGCTCCCTGCTCTGGAGCCAGCACAGGTAGAATGGAGCAGATGGCTCAGTGTTGCCTAAGTGCTTGCTGAGACACAGCAAATTGCTTCTGTAACCCACTGATAGGTTTCAGGCTTTAATTGAGGCTTTCAGCAAGGCGCTCAACAGTGAAAAGCATTCTGCTGAGAAAAACAGCACTGTAACCATGGCCAAAGGTTCAGGACAGCAGAGATCAACCCTCCTGGGGATGGCTCCTCTATTTATTTATTTATTTGCTGCTGCTTTCCCACCATCATTCAAGACTCCTGTAATGCTGTTTGCAGGCTGCAGCTCAGCCTGTCAGTGCCAGTCAATCCGTTGTGCTGGAAACGTGGAGCACACACTGATAAACTTGGATTCTGTGCTTGCAGCAGGCTTGGTGTGTCTGCAGAGGTGGCTGTCCCCTGATGCTCCCCTTGAGTCCCTGCCTGCCCTGAGCAGGAGCTTTGGCTGGTCCTCCCTGCATGGCAGTGGGTAAAGCTCCTGCTGTCTTCCCTCTGATGTACGTCAGCATCATCAGCATTCTGACTTTTAATGGACATCTCTGAAAGGGAAAGAAAACCTCCCTTCCTCCTCCCTCTCTCCAAGCAAGGCTGGATTTGACAGCAAAAGAAGGATATTTGTGGTGGAGTTGTCTGAGCAGTGTCCTGTTGGGCAAGAGTTCCCTTCAGCAGCTTCCCCTTGGGCTGGAGGAGCTGCTCTAAAATGAGTTGTAACTCACCCAAAAAGGGGCAGCCCAGAGAGGCAGGGGTGCAAGAACCCAGTGGTCTAACTCTCATCCTCCCCCTGTCCCCACGTTTTGTCAGCTTCTAATTCTGCTTTGACTTCTTCACAGTGCAGGACCAAGGAATAGGTTTCAGCATTGGAAATGGTATCTCTTGAGCCAGCTTGGTTTAATGTCCTCAATTAATCAGAAAGGAGTTGCTTCCAGTTTAAAAACTGTCTAATAAGTCAGAAAGGAGTTGTTTCCAGTTAAAAAACCATCTGGGTGACTTTAAATTTAGTGCTGGAGTAAGTCTAACAAAAAGACCCTAAATAAAGGCACTACATGAATAAGAGAAATTAAATTCTATGGTTGAAGTTTCCTAAAGAGTCCAAGAAATCTCTGATCTAGAAGTAGTGCTGGTAGCTTAAAATCACTGTTGGATTCTCTCTGTCCCAAGGAGCTCAGAAGAACAAAGATTTTTGTGCAGTTTTGAAATCCCAGCCACATTTGATAATGTCTGCAGCATGTTTTTATGTTCCTTCAGCTTTTCAGTGGCTTAAAATGCATTGGAAGTGTGAACTAGACTGCCAATGTGCTTTTGTACTTGGCATGAATTTAATTAAAAAGATAATTGGATTGCTTTATCAGCCTTGACATGTCAGCCTAGTGCCACTCTCCTCTCCCCGCTCTAACAGTGCTGACAAACCCAGTGCCTATGAAATCTGCATTTTTCTGCATTGTTCTCCTCTGCTGTGTTTCAGGTGGGGTTCAGAGGTGCCTGTTGGCTGCAGAGCAGTAGATCTGCTCCAGGCTGGGAAGGAAGTGGCTGATAAGCAGAGAGCTCAGATGGTTCCTGTTGGGCTGCCCTGGGCCAGCGCGGGGGAAATGCCAGGAGCCACAGAGCTCCACAGCCAGACAGAGCACACGGGCCCTGTGCAGAGTGTTACACTTGTGTACAGCCCAAAACGTGCAGCTGGAATCTGCAGAGCTGCACAAAATGGGCAGTTTATGTGATTTTCATGGAAATGCTGATGAGGAATGTAAGATCCGTTTTTAGTGCAAAACTCTGATGTTTTCATGTAAACATGAGTGCCCAACCAGTGCTGTTAAATAAACCTGAGCATGTGTGCAGACTTCTCAACATCCTAGGCTCATGCAGAGAGGGGAGTGGAAGGGAATGTGAACTAAACACAAGTTGGGGTCCTGGCAGTTGCTGTCCCTCAGTGCAGAGCTCCTTCCCTGCCTCTGGCACTGCCTCCACGCTCTTTGGAGCCCCTCCTGGCTCTCATGTGCCCCTCATGTTGTTTTCAGACGTGATGTTTGAACCCTCATCATCATTTCCTTGAACTTGTAGAGTGCCACCAAGCCACCTCTGGGAATTTGGGTGGGCTTTCTCCAAAGATTGCTTTTCATAGTATAAAGCAGCCTCTGTTGCAGTGGTTTGTCGTCACGTGGCTGCTGAGGAGTAAGAGTTGTCCTCTGCTTGTCCAGCTGGTCTGTGGATGGGGCAGTTGATGAAATAGCTTGGACGTGGTCAGGGACATGCAGGGAACTGGGGCACATGGGATTAGACAATCAGGCATGCTGTTCTTGAGGGTGGAAATGCTGTTCTGTGGAAGATTTGGTGACTTACAGGTTGACTTCTCTTACAGCTGGAAGGTGCCATCATGACTTTTCAGGCTTCTTCAAGACTGTCTATGAGATTTTTTTTTTTTGCTTTGGTAAAATTGAAATGAATGTGAATTCATATTCAGAATAAAGGATCTAGAAGTGTGATGTTTTGATGGCCTCCCTCTCTCTACCCTTGCTTAATGAGTCTCTCAAAAAGAACTTAAGCTTTAGAAACAATTAAATAGCAAGTATCTGTTGTTAGCCTGAGGAAGGTGTTTGTGAGAGGAGATGATGAAAAGAAAGAGGCTCTGGAGTTAAAAAACTCATTTTGAAATGAAAAGAATTATGGTTTCTCATTGCTTCCACAGAAGAAACTGGTTTAGACATAAAAGGTTTTATTTTTCATTTAAATATTTCAAGTACAGTGTTTCAGCCACCAGAAAAGGCAAAACTCAGCATACAAAGCAGCCCCCTTGGGCAGTGGGAAGCACAGCTGCATTCAGGGTGTTTATGGTGGTGTCAGTGTGGCCTCTGACGTGTCTTGCAGAAGAAGATTTACAAGTACAAGAAGGTGCTGAGCAACCCCAGCCGCTGGGAGGTGGTGCTGAAGGAGATCCGGACGCTGGTGGACATGGCCCTGACGTCCCCGCTGCAGGACGACTCCATCCACCAGGCACCCCTGGAGATCGTCTCCAAGCTGCTCTCAGAGGTACCTCAGCAGGGCTCCTGCTGCTCTCACATGACAGACAAACAGTTAAAAGTTTGGGGGTGGGTTTTACTTTAACTTGGGCTGTCAAAATTCTGCCTGCGAGTCTGCTCGTGACTTCTGCTCACTTGAGTGGAGTTTGCACTTGCTGGGGAGAGGGAAAATTTGACCCATCTTATGTGGATTTCTGGAAACAAAACAAGCCCCATTTATCTTGTGTTTGTTGGTTTGGTTTTTGTGGTTGGTTGGTTTTTTGTTTCTTTGGTTTTTTAATTATCTACGGTAAATTTACATGGGTTTAACTCATGCCCTGAGTCAGTGGTAAAGCTCCCTTTGACTTCTATTCCATTGGCCTTGCTTCCCTGACCAGTAATTTTTGTATCAATATATATACACACGCCAATAAATTAATTGTGTAGCTATTTTATTTTTATTAATTCTGATAAAGAAAAGAGTTGTTCATCTTTCTCCTATAACATTTGTTTCAAATATTTAACTTTTCATGGACAGGAATTGTAATGCCAAGCAGGCTTTTCTTGTCTTAATTCTATGTGATAGCAGAAGGATTTGATATTGTACAAAAAGTCCACTCTTGTTTCTTGCAGTAGTCAAAAATCTTAGCAACTCACACCATTGTAACCTCTGGATGGATCATGCTGCTGGAAAAGCACAGAGCAGACTGTTCTGCATAGGTGGTAGCATAGGTGACTTCCAGTCAATTGATTGGCTTTTCCTGGTACTGTGTTCAAAGAAAGAATTTTGGGAAAACTGGCCACAAAAAAATCCCAGCACAACAATCCTTTTAATAATTTTTCTAAAGACATAGAGCTTGTCCTAAGAAAACATTTTAAAGAAATGTATTGCTGGCTTTACTTTCTCAGCTGATTGAGACCTCTGGCATCCTGGTGTTTGTGCTGAGCTGAAGGAGCAATGAGGGCTTGCTCCAGTCCTCACAGCAGGCACTGTACCACTTCCTTTAGGAGAATGATTTTAATGCCATGGCTTTTATTCAGGAAATAAGCAATTGAGCCTTTCTTCTTGTGTCTGGTGGTAGCTGAGGACTGTGTGTGCTGATGTACCAGCTCAAGGGTGCTCTTGGCTCACTCATCTTTCTTCTATTCAACTCTTTCAGAACAACAACTTAACCACTCAAGACCATGAGAGCATTATTGTGGTGAGTACCTTTCTGTCAAAAGCTGAGGACAAATCTATATTGTTTGATAACAGTTCTCTCAGTGCCTGTCTGCCCCAGTGAAGTAGGGCAAATGTGAAAGCCTTTCCACCAATGCTGCTGAGCTTAGGCAGGAATGAAAACCATTTGTCTATTTTTTGTGTGGCTTTGTCATTTCTCTATTCTTGTTTCATAGATGAATGACAATAAAGCTTTCTCATCAGCCTGTGTGAGAGAGCACAGCAGGCTGAGTGTTAACAGTCTCTCCAAATGGCCTCCTTAGGAGGCTACACAGCAATACCCATATCTGTATCTGTACTTTAAATAGTCCAATCCCATCATTTCCAGATGTGCCCTATAAAACCCTTAGGCTGAGTAGTTTCCTGAGGGGCTAATGCTACCATATACAGAATGTCTCCATTGCTGAGGGGATGTGAGCAAGGGATTGCTCTTGTGTCATTCCAGTTTAACTCCCTGCTAACTTATTTTCAAAAATATCCTCTTCAACTTTTTTTCTTTTTTGTAGGTCACATTTATTTAGCCATAGAAATAAGTGAATCAAATGCAGCTCTGCTGCTTGTGAAACAAAGTATTAGAGAGGTGGAACTTGGTTCCTCATCACTGTGATTTAATTTAATTTTCTGGCAATTTCCAGGAGATTTTCACAGTAATCTAATCTAGAGCCTCCCCACCACCTGATTGTATCACATCTCTGTGACTCTATCTGCAAAATGACAAGGTGGCAGGTAGCTCCTAGTAGGTGTTAATTGTGTTTAACTGCTGTTTAAGGTGCCCTTCTAGCTGGAATCAACCACTGACATAAATCTCTGAAGTAGCATTTACTTTTCTTTGCCATAACTTCCATGTAACTCCAGTGCTGAGGGTAGTTCAGGCACCAAGTTACAACTACGAGAATGATTTTTAAATAAAATATGAGAGGGGGCCCTGCTGTGAGCAGGGAAGGTGAACCTGGTGGCCTCCAAAGGTCCTTTCAGCTCTGTTCTTGCTCTGTTCTGGGTGATGGCTTCTCCTGCCCTCGTGTAGGTTTGATTCCAAGCCATTAAGGAGCTGGCAGTTCCTGGGCATTCAGAGCTCACTGCCATTACCCAGATAACCTGGGCTATTCCTGGAAAGAATTGCTAATAGTGTGTGTTTATGCAGCATGTGGAAAGTACACAGTGCTTGGCCATGCAGATGGGACCAGCTTTCCTTGCCGGGATGGTGCTGGGGCAGATCAATACCCCAATATCCCCGCCAATCCCCTCCTGCTCAGGATGGGACACACGTGTCACCACGGCTGGCCAACGTGGCACAGCACAAGGTGGCACAGCACAAGGCGGCTGCTTCTGGCCAGTAACTCATGAGGAGAACCCTGGAAAGGTCCTGTCAGTCTGCCACACTGACCACAGAAGCACAGAACCATGATCTCTGCCTGTCTCTGTTGTCATCCTGAAGCAAACAATCCCAAAGATGGGTTCAGGAAAGATCTTGAGCTCAGGTGTTGGATGGGGAGCAAGGATGTTCTGAGCTCTCCCAGCTGGATGGGGTTGTGTTCTCTTTCAATCCCCTGTGGCTGGGCCACCACCAGAGGAGGAGGAGTGACCAGTTGCACATGATAATGAGTATCATAGTTCTGACATGTAACCAAACAGAGCCTTGCGGTTTGCTTGGGTTTTGTTGTTAAAATTCACACTGATCTTGACCTCTGTGAAAACACAGCGGCTGCAAGCAGACTCAGAGCTGAGTAAGGAGATGAGAGGGAGAGCAAAAACCAAAGCAAAGCCTTAGTAAAATCCCAGGTGCCATCCAGATAAAATATCTGGTGTTCAGTTGCTTAATACAGAATGTCCTGGCTGCTGTGTTTAGTGTTTGACATGGAAGTGGGTACTGGGAATCCCTGTAACTGAAGAGTGGAAAGGCCTGAAGGCACCACCACATAGAATATGTTATTCTGGTACCATTTTCTAGTTTACAAAGGAAGCAACAGCAGCATAAGTTCATTACCCCCTCAGTGGCAGGTATGACCTCCAATGTGTTTACCCAGCATAAGCACATTGGTTTGTGCAGCAACAGAGGAATGGTTGATCTCAGCTTTTACAAAGTTAGATGCTTGATTTTGATAAATAGGTTCTTCCCAGGTAAGAGCAGTACTAGGTTGCTTTTAGTGAGCTCTTTCTCACAAAAAATGTGCTTGAACTCATTCACAAAGGATATGTGTGTGTGGTGGTGTTCAGTTTTTTTCTTTTAGGGAGATGTTCTAGCTGAAAAAGTGAGCCAGATTCATCCTTGCTTTATTACATCCTAAAGCAAAAAGTTCTGCTCCCGTTTCCATTTAAACCATTATAAATAGTGCACTCCATTGCCTGTTTTACATATTTACGCTGATGTAGTTAAAAGCAGAGTTTTCCTGAGGATTCATAGCAGAGGTATGCTTGAGCTTACTTATAAAATAAACACATGGCCCACCTCTAATTTATCTTTTGATGCTTTTATCCTTTTCTAAAAGTGAGATTTTATGCCCCCAAGAAAAATACTTCCCTGCAATATGCTTTCTTCACTTGCTGCTTTGAAATTTAATTTTTCTCCCTTTTCTCCCTTTCTTTTTAAAGGCAATTGCACCTTTGCTGGAAAACAACCATCCTCCTCCTGACCTCTGTGAATTCTTCTGCAAGGTATCAGAACAGCTTTGCTTTCTGAAATCTCATAGTTGTATATGGCTGCTGTTCTTTGAGTGGGGGGTTGTATTTTTTCTGTAACTTCTTACCTCCTGCCCAGATTTTGGTCAGCAAGCAATGATACTGGAATGGTGAACAGCACCATTATGATAAATACCATCATATGCTTAGTATATCAAGAGTGTTTTGTCCTGATACTGTGTGAGAGTTAAAATTTTGAGACTCCCACACCTCAGTCTGGGTACAAGAGGTGTCTCCTAGTGCATGCTGTGTTGAGCTAATGCAGAAATCACTGCAGCCCCTGTGTTCAGGTGTGTGTAACTCAGCCCTTATGGGTAATGGCAGTGGGAAGATCATAAGGACTCATCCTCTTCTCTGGTAAATCCATGCTTGTGCTGCGTTTTGTATCCTTTATCCATAAACTTCAGGGTACTTTGGATTGCAGACCTTGTGGATTTAAAAATACTGCTGTTCCTCAAGGCCTGTTTGTGTCTCGGTTTTGAGTCTGCTTGGATTTGCTTGCTGATGACTGGGTATGGATTTGTCAAACATTCTGGATGCTGCTTGTAATTCCCATCCAGAGTTATTCGTCAGCTGCTTCTTCCTACAGAAAATGCAAGAAATGAGTCTTGCATTTTTATAAGCACTCTTAGGTCATCAGTAGCCTCAGACTTGATGCATTTTTATTCCTGATTTGGGATTTTTTGATCTTTCCCAGAGATGGGCACCCAGTTGTCTGTAAATGTGTGCAATTTGGATGTGTATAGTTGAAGGAAGGGAAACAGGTTATGGACTTCCCAGAACAGAAGTGGACAGGGTACTGAGAAGGAGAATTTATCTTCAAAATCGGCCCTTTCTTGAGCAGGAGGTTGGACCAGATGACTTTCAGAAGTCTTTCCCAACCTAAATGACTCTGTCTGATATATTATTATGATTATATATTTCATCCTGTGATGGGAGAGTGGGTTGTTGGTACCTCCCAAGATCCACCACAGGTTTTCAGGCTGGATCCCCAAGAAAGGAGGTTTGTGGCATTACAGTGCCTGTGTGGTCATATCTTCCTACCCCCAGCCTCTTTCCTTTTAAAACTGTTGGCAATAAGACCCCAAAATGGTACTTTGCAGTGACTTTTGGGAAGGATGGGGGAAAAGGAAGGGAATTTGCAGTTTGTGAGCTCCCATGGGAATCTTCTACTGGATGCCAGCAAATCCATAGGAACGAGCAGCGTTACGAGTGCCTTAATCTCAGGAAAGATTAATTTAGCCCCTGAATCTTGCTAATCTTGGGGTAATCCATGCCTGGGTGTGGAGCCAGGGGGTGCCCATCCCCGGGGTTCCTGCAGCTCACAGCATGTCCTGTTGCTCCTTGCAGCACTGCCGAGAGCGCCCGCGGTCCATGGTGGTGATCGAGGTGTTCACCCCGGTGGTGCAGAGGATCCTCAAACACAACATGGTGAGTGCTCAGGGGGGCTCCAGCAGTCTGGGGAGGTTTGACTGCCACCCCTTCTCTGATCCTCTGCCTGTCATGCCTGTTGTATCTAAATCTGCCCCCCAAAGTGTGAGTGCTGTGTGTAATTGTGTGTCACTTCATCAGTGCAGAGCTAGCAAGCTTTCTGTGGGATCCTCAAAAGCATCTGAGCAAAGCCATGCTTTGAAGGATGTTTCTTTTGGCAGCATATGCAGCTCCAGCTCTTTCCCACCTGGCCCTTGGCTCCTTATTTATTCCCTGCATGCCATCCTTGCAGTCAAAACAGTTTAAAATCAAATAAATAACAAAAACAGAATGAGGACTTTGTTCATTTTGAGCTGAGCCCTCAACACTTTTTCTGTAAGACACCACCAGCCCTCTTGGTTTCCATTTTTGTTTAGGCCGTGTCCAGCAAGTTCTTACTTTGGTTTCCTGAATATCCTTATACTTTTCTACTGCTTTTCTACTGCTATTCTTCCTTCTCATTACAGGATTTAGGTACTCTGTCCTTTTATGGCTGTTCTTACCCAGACTTTCTCTCTTCTCATTGCTGATCAATTCCTTGTCAGTATTTGAAATAAATGCCCTGCTTTGCTTTCCACCCTGTAGACCAGATTCCCCTCCCCCAAACTCTGAAAATGTTCTTACATGATCCATATTCCTTTCCTAATAGAGTTATTAGTATCTGGGGTATTTACCAGCTCTCCAGCTTTTGTGGCATATTAAGTTTCCTGCCAATATTTTTAAGTTACGTGAAGAAATCTTACTTCACAATGCAGTGGCAAAGAATAACAAATAAGTAAACTAAAATATTTAAGGCAGTTGGTTTGGCTGTGATCTCAAGGATGAACCTCTGTAACTTCATAATCAACTTCTTTTCACTAACATATAATTTTAGAGACCATCTGTTATCATGCTGTGATTAGCATGAACCAGTAGAAAACAGTTCATATTTCTTATTTTTCCAATCACATTATTTAACTCCCCGAGTTTACAGAACTAGGTAGAGAGCCCAAGATGGCAAAAAGGTCATATTCCTGGCTCTGTGCCAGCACTGTGCAGACATGTAAACATTTTTGAATATTCTGTAGTGTTCAGTGAAATATTCTGTAAATGTTATTCTTGGAAACTAGACTGATTTTTTTAAAGCATCCAGAGCTCTTGACGGGTCTCAAATAAAATCTAAATGCATAGTGTAATGCTTGTATTTGGTTAGCTTCAGAGAATTGGGTATATTTACCATACTTAACATTTGCAGATTGAAAATCAACATGTCTGCACCGCAGTGTGTAGTTGGAGAATTTATGGTGTCAGGTATTAATTGGAGTGGATTTGGGCACTTTACCACTCTCTGGGGACTTCTGTACTGAATAGTGCTTTAGAGAATGTGTGTGTGTGTGTGCACATAAATAAAGTTATTCTTCAGGGGGACACTAAACTCCATCCCCTGAGGAGGCCCCGTGCAGTCCCTGGGGCAGAGACTGAGCTGGCTCTTCCCACCTTTGCCTCCAGTTTGTTATGTGGCCTTTGAAAATTCCCAACAAGTTTTGCTCCACAGTTTTCTACCTATAGAATGGGGAAAGAGTGTCTGATTTATCTCTGATTTAAACATCTCAAAAGAACCAGGATAGGTTTTTGTTTTGGTGATAATACTGGAGGAGTGGAGACAGTTGTGTGCTGAGTTATTTGAGGAGTGCTCAGCAGCTTCCCAAACCTTGGGGTTTTAGCTGTTTGTAGGCTGAGCCAAAATGTTTATATGAATATAAACCCTTCTCTTTTTTTTATTTTTATTTTTTTGAGCAAACAGTATTGGTGATGTGTATTGTTCTGTGCTTGGTATGTGACAGGGCATTATATTAAATTTTATTTTACAGAGGTCAGTGATGACATCCTCTTTATGATCTCTTGGACTTTGATTCCAACTTCAGTTAGGACACCTGGACAGGCTGAAAACTTTCATAAGCAAATTGCAATTGCAAAAGTTATCTTGCGTGGCATGTTCATGAAATTAATCAAATGTTCTGTGAAGCACACATGGTCTCCTGCTCTTGGATCAGGTTGCCAGAAGGAGCTGTTAAAAGTTTAATGATGCTAATTGTAATGATGTGGAATTGCCCACAGTCCCTTTGCTGGGTGAGGTTACCAGGCAGCCATTCAGTACCAGCAGTGACATTTAGGGCTTGAAGGAAACATTGTTCAGTCTGAGCTTGTTTTCAAGTTTTTGGTCAAAAACCTACCAGGTATTAATACAGGTTGTGCTACAGAAGTGCCTGAAACCAAAATGAGCTAACAGAAGGTTTCAGTGCTCTGGGGGGTTATCATCCCTTTTACAGACCACCACTAGTTCATTACCATTTGTGGCATTTCTTTAACATTTCAGCTGCCATGTATTTTTTCTAGGATAACATCCACAGGCAGCTGGTGGAGGAATAGCTGGGAGTGTTTGTTTGTCCTCAGTGGACCTTGTTCCCCCCTTGGAAATTCAGCTCTGTAGTTCTGCAACACCTGTGTAATAAGGTTACACCTGTGTAAATGTGAGGAAATGTGCTGTGGAATAACACTCTCCAGACAGCAGAATTTACTCCTTTCACATCTAAAAATAGCAGGTGATGTGAGGAGATGCAGGATTTCAGTTAGCAGGTGCCTCTCTGACTGCAGGATTTAAAGAAAGTGACTCTTGAGTTCACCTGTCAAATTCACAGCATAGCTGGAGTAAAATCCATGGAGAAAAAACTGATCTCTGGTTTTGTACTTGATTGCTTATTGATAGCGTGTCAAAATTATTTTCTCTAAAACCAGAATAGATATTCATGCCAGACATGGAAATACAATATTGTTTGAGTTTTATTTCTAAAAAACTGCAGTTAGGGGTGGAAGCAAAGCACCAAACAAAAAATGTATTTCAAAATTCAAAATACTAAGTGAAAAGTGCAAAACAAATGTAAGTATAGGTGAGGTTTTTTTAGTTTTTAGTTGTTTGTTTCATTATACAGAACTTTGTTTTCAAAGTGGGTACAAAGAAAAGATTGGAAACGCTGTCATTATTAGTGGGAAGAACATTATTTCATTGTGCAGAGATGCTTTTCTCCTGAAGCTTGTCAGCATAATAGCAGTGTGAATTCAGTTGTGTTTGAGCTGGCTTCTTTTGAAAACCCACAGTTTTGATGTACATCTTCACCGAGTCTCTCCTTCTTGGGCAGGATTTTGGGAAGTGCCCTCGGTTGCGGCTCTTTACTCAGGAGTACATTCTGTCTTTGAATGAGCTGAATGCTGGAATGGAGGTGGTGAAGAAGTTCATTCACAGGTTAGTTACATTTCATTTATGGTATATTTCCAATCCTGTGTCCATGCTTTGGTGTGTTCCTTCTCCCAACCCTCACTGTTAACAGTAGCTGGTGCTCTTTCGTACTGGCAAACAGCAAATCAAAGCAAATTAATCAGGTCCATCCAGCAGTGTTGCTGAAGTCGCTTTTTCAAAATGCTAGTTCTCAGATAGGTCTGGGGTTTTCTGCCTACTTCCACACTGCATGTATTCTTCATATACATTTAGACTCAAAGCCTCTGCAGAATAATTCAAATTAACTTTCAAGCTTACGCTCACTCAAGTGTGAGATTTTGGGAGGACTTTAGGGATACCACATCAATTAAATTGATGATTCAGCTTACCTTGTTCATAAGTAGGGCCATTGGATGTAGAGGGTTAAAGTATCTCTCTGTTATGGCCCTTCTGAAGATCCCCCAAGGATGCCTTTTCAGGTCTGTCACCTCATTCTGCCTGACTGGTTTTGCCCACAGAAACCTTCTTCACAATGAGATCATCTTATTTTTTGTTTTCCAGCATGCATGGTCCAACAGGACAATGCCCACATCCCAGGGTCCTGCCAAATCTTGTAGCTGTCTGCTTAGCTGCCATTTATTCCTGTTACGAGGAATTCATCAACAGGTCAGTGTGAATCCCCAGCTGGCCACGTGTTCTTCACAAACAGGATCAGTGTGAGATGGGTGTGCTGGAAAACCTGAGAGAAGCTGAACCTTCCTTCCCTGGTACTCACCAAGGGAGTGAGGAAGGGCAGGGGTGAGACCTTGAAGAAGGGGTTGTGTGTAAATCCCTGTGTATCTGCAGCTTTGAACTCGAGCTGGTTTCACAACTCTGTCTCGGTTATTGTGGAAAATCTGATTCCTCACACGCCGCAGTTCTTGACACACGAGCCGGTTTCCAGTAGACAGTGAGGGTTCCCCTCTGCTAGGTTTCCTGTTTGTTTATGCCTATCTGACTTTCCTCATGGTAGAGCACGGACAGAGGCTGCTCAGTGTCCAACACAAATTCCAGACACCAGGGCTGCAGACAAATGTCTGGGCATGTACTATAGCCAGATACATACTTGGGCATGGATTCTGTTACAGCTTTGCACAACTTGGACAGGAAAGTTCACCTTTAGACTAAACTGGTCTGTCAATTGGAGTAATGAAAAGCTCAAGTCTTTGTCAGACAGGGGCTGCAGAACAGTCTTATTGGAGCCTTTTAATGTTTTTAATTGATTTCAGTAATCTGATTGCACAGAGGAAAGCCATCCGCTGGGCTGGGGTGAAATGTAGTGGGAAATTGCAAAAAATTGTGGCTTTTCAGTGTTGCACTCTCTCTCCTGCTCCCTGCTGGTATGTCTGCCTACTGAAATGATTTGTTTCTTTCTGAAATCCAGTCGGGACAACTCGCCAAGCCTGAAGGAAATTCGGAACGGCTGCCAGCAGCAGTGCGACCGAAAGCCCAACCTCCCCCTCCGCCTTCTCCACACGAGCCCTGACCTGGTCTCTCAGGAGGCCACCCTGACTGAATCCCGCCTCAAACCAGTCATTGTCACCTCCAACGAGATCCACGTGGAGGTGGAGCGCAACAACACGGCCAACCAGAAGATGACGGCCGGCGTTGGCAACGACAGCGAGCCCAACCTCATCGACTGCCTGATGGTCAGCCCCACCTGCAGCACCATCAGCATCGAGCTGAGCCCCCAGGCTGACAGGATCCTGGGCTGCTACGTGGAGATCCTCAAGATGCTGTGAGTGACTGTTCTGAGCAGCTTTTACAACAATGTCATCCTAACAATGCTGAGGGGGGGGAGCTTTTCCCACAGGCCTGTTGTCTTCACAACATCTGTGGTGAGCCAGCACGTGGCTGTAAATCTTAACTCCAGCTCTGGAGAGTCCAGCCTTTGAAAGAGGCATCTGGCACTGCCAAGATGTTCTAAAAATAGCAGTAGGAAGATGAAAATGGAAAGCTTATTTGTACATTGAGCCTCAGGCATTTTACAGAAGACGGGATGTTGGTGCCAGTGGTTTCTGTTTTTGTTCTTGCCCACCAAAAATAAATAAAGAAAACCCATTTGTCTCCTCCAGGGCTCTTGGGATTGCCTGAGACAGAACTAGAAAAGGCAGGTCTGTGGTAGGTTCAGTGCTTGTGCAGTGATAGGCAGCACCACTGCCCTGATGTTAGCAGGAGTTGGATATTGTCATTGTTTTTCACTTATTCTCCCTTCTTGTGCTTGTAGAAGTTTTATGACTTACTCAGATTTGCTTGTATTAGAGTGGAGTCTCTGTCCTGTTGCTTTGGAACAGTAGACCTGTATTAGGCCCCAGGTGTTCAAATAGTCTTTCCACCACAAAATGGTGGCAAGGTGGTTCCTGGCAGGCAGATCTCCTGAATATCTTAAATATATCTTAAATACAAAGGAGAATGTTCTTCAGGAAAAGCTTGGTTTTCTCTGGAGGAATGAATGAAAAGGAATAACAGAAATAGTGGACTGCAGAATAGGAGCTTGTAGTAGAAGTGCAGTAAAACAACTTTGTGGACTTTGACAATTAACTCTGATACTGAGTTGCAGTATGTTTTGTGGCAAACTGTTAAACTTCTACATTAATTATTTTTAAACAGTGTAAGGCCTAATGAAGTTATAGTTGAACTTTCTAGAATCCAAGACATGGGTGAAATCTGGACTCTGCTGTAAGCCATTAGCATATGCCTACACTGTGCACAAATGCACATCTAGGGATGTGCATTTGTTTGGTACATTCCCAAGGAATAAAATGAAGTCAAACTGCTGTGGTGGATGATTTTGTGAAGGTTTTTGTCCCACATTTTCATTATTTTTCAAAATACATGGTACAAATTTGCAGCATCACTCTTCCACTCACTACACAGCTGACTTGCAATTACTTAAGCACTCATTCAAAACTGAGGACAGTTCGAGTGAATACCAGATACTGTTCCCATTAGATCCTTGAGCAGGAAGCTGCTGTGAAGGCTGATTTTGTATATTTTTTTTTTCCCCGTGGCCTAGGTTCTTCTGCCTTTAAAAATGATTGCATTAAAAAAAGCACAGCATCTGGGTTTGCTTCATCTGGGGGCTTTTGAGTCTGCACTCACCCAGGTGCTCCATCAAACACGTCGTGTATTTATTCCTGTCCCCTTGACTCTCCCTGTTTTCCATAAACACTGAGCACTCTCCCAGTCCTGATGCTGGTTTGGATGCTGACTCACTAAGCATTGACGGTTTTGGTTTCATCATGCAGCTGACACACACTTATAAACAAATTCACAAATGGGCATGTTCTTCCTCACAGTCTCTCCACTTTTAAACATTCGATGTGCCAGCTCCCAATTCCCATTGAATTTGCTATGCAAAGAATTCATTTCACTCTGTATCTTAAAATAATCTATTTTTTGGGTGCATTTCCTGTCTTTTTAAAAATCAAGTTGTTCAACAGCAGCAGTGAAAATGGGAATGTGTTACTGTTAGAGGTGTTGTAGGTGTGGGGCAGCTTTGGGCCCTTTTTCTGCTTGTACAGGAGGGATCTGAAAGGTGAAAATTCCAGAGGATGTGCACAGTGAGGGACCAGTGAAAACACAAAACTGGTGCAGCTCTCCTCGGAGTGCCCTGCCAGAGCCCACACCCTGCCTGGGAAATCACAGCCTGTGAGAATACAGGGCAGCTCCTAAGGCAGAGCTCTGGCTGCAGCTCCACTCATTGGAGTTCCCTTCCATTCCTGTTCGTCCCCTGATTTTTTGGGTGCCTGGAAGCAGTAATCCAGAATCTGCTTGCTCCTCATTCTGCCACTGGCTCACTGGGAGGTCTCAGATAAGTCACTTTTAGGTGCCTAATTTTCCTTATTTGTAAAATACAGGTAAAGATTTTCAATATTGTTTTTTTTTAAATGCTGAAACCAGTGATGGAAAAGCATTTTAAAAGGACTTGTAGTTATTACCCAAAATAGAAGATAATGCTGTTGTGATGCTGATTACTTTCATGCTCTGACTCTTCCTGAACAAAGGGTTTCTGTTGCATGAAATACTATTACTGTACTTTGAAAATGTGAGAATATGAAGAAAGAGAGTTGAAGAACATGCCAGTAGGAAGAAAACATTAATTATAAAACAACTGCTATCCAGGAGCTGAGCTCTCAGCGGGCTTTCAGTAAAATAATGTTCTTATTAGTAACAATGGTAAGCCAAACATAAATAAGTTGCTTAGCATTGAGTTTGATTGTTCTTTTAGGTGTCTGACTCAGTATCATCATCAAAACAGGAGAGTCACCAGCAATGATATCTTTTTTACATAATTAACTTAGGGCAGCAGGGAGTAATTTATTTAAGCAAATTTTAATTATTGGAAGTCTAGCAAATAAGAATTCTCAACAGTAGCTTCAACAGAGGACATTTGATTGTTCACCTGACTCTTACACAGTGCTTGCTTTTTGGGGGAAACCCTCACTTCTAATATTGATGAAGATCTGATTTAACAATCACTGTAATGCTTCACTTTTTGCACAGAAAGCTAAAAGGGCAGTTTGGAAAGTTTGTCTGTGGGGCTCTTACAGCACCTAGAACATCTTTGACCTTTTTTCTGATGTAGTTGAGTAACAAAACACAACTGTTGTGTACTAAAGGAAAATAGAAAATCGTGATTTTGAAGATGCTGGCAGATGACCCAAAGTCTGGGCAGATTTTAAAGGAGACACAGTCTCTAGGGTAACATAGTGTTTTGGTCCTGCACTCAAAAGTGGATCAAACTTCTGTGTCAATATTCTGTAACTCCTTCTGGACTCTGATAGTGTTACTGACACCAGACGGTGCCTCCTGAGTGCTACAAGTCTTGAACTTGTGTGTAGAAAATGCACTAAATTAACTGAAAATTTTCTGTTCATCATATTAAATTAGAGGCTTTGAGAATGGCTCAGCATTGCCCAGCTCCTGTTTGCATGTTAATGTTTTCATGCATTTGGGAATGTCTTGTACAGCCAGACTTGTGCTTGGACAACCATGGTTAAACAAAGTTGCAGTAGAAGGGGCTGTGTGTCCGCTCCTTGGGCTGGAGAACTTCAAAGTTTTCTTTCACCTGGAGGATCCCACTGGTTCCAGGGGATGGGACACATTTAAACTGTCTGCAGTGAAATCTAGGTCAATTGGTTGTGGGAACAGACCCCTCTTGGGGAGGCTCTGTTGGTGTTGTATCATAAACTGTTACCCTTTGTCTGTGTTATTTTTTGTTTCCATGGCTGCCTCCAGTGGCAAGGGTCTGTCCAGATGTCCAGACACTTGTACCCCTCTCTGGGGCCAGTGTCACAACCTGTTTTGGGCAACCTTGTGTTGCTGTTTCCTGGTGCTTCCATGCCAACTGTGAGCAGTGCAGCCCATTTCTGTTCTTAGCAGTCAGGGCAGAACCTTTCTAGGGTCTTTCAATGGTGCTGAATTTTCTTCTTTAGAAAAAGCCAAGCAAGTCCATCTCATAAGAAGGCTGAGCATGAAAAGGCACCTCACTCTTTTGCAGATAGCAGGTTTGTGCCTTGTATTGACAAGGGGTGTGAAGAGGCTTTTTCTCAGCCTGTCCTGACACCCTGAGCTAAACTTGATGTCATGCAATTCAGGGAATTGAACCTAAAATCAAGGGAAGAAGGGATCATGTCTGGGGTATGGTCATATTATCTGATAAACAGAGGTTACCTTGTCAATCTGCTCAGTCTGGAGAACAAGCTGCTTCCAAGTAGTTGCTCTTGTCTCTTCACTACCCCCAAACCCCAAGGACCTGGGGCTTGCAGTGTCTCAGAGATGAGAGCCACAGCTTTCCAAACACGAGCACCCACTGGAGCTTCCCCTGGCTGCTCTGCATTCCCCAATAGGTCAGTGGCATGCTCTGAATATCCCAAGTGGATTATCCTGTGTCATGTTTATCGAGGTTGCCCCGGGCTGCTCGTGTGTTTTGGATTGTTTGTGCCGCACATGACGCGCGGGCAGGTTTTCATTTTGGTGAAAGGTGATCCCGGGGAAGGAAAATGTATTATGTTGGCAGGCCAGGAGCGATGATGGCCCAGAGGCAAAGTCACTGCAGTGGGGGATTATTTCATTAATATGGTTGTTCTGTGTCCTGGGCAGTCCCCTGGGACAGGGTCAGGGAGGCTGTGTGCAGTGGCAGGTGATGGCTCTGCTCTGTCACCTGGGCGCCCCCAGGTCGGGCTGCAGCCTGGCTGCTCACCTAGAACTGCAAATCCTGCAAAAATCAGAGCCAGGGAGCCATTCTCCCCCTTTTATCAGGCCAGTCCTGGGAATTGGGCTGTGTGATGAGTGTTGAGCCCAGCAGCCTTGGGAGAGCTGGGAAGGGAGTTTGTCCCAGGCTGTCCCAGGATCTCCCTCCTTCTCCTGGCCCAGCCTCTTTGTCTGGCTCGTTGCAGTGGTTGTTCACTGCAGCCAGAACTAATCCATCTCCCTTTCTTTCCCTGCTTCAAACACTTGTCTTGTGTTAGAGCTTTGAATGGATTGAAAAAAAAGAAAAAGGAAAAAAAAAGAAAAAGCAACTGTCTGAACTGAAAGAAGAGTGCAGATGAGATGAGCACAGACAGAAGGAAAATGTTTTTGAAAAGGGAATAGGTGGGAGGAGGAGAAACACTGTAGGCTTTTAATAAGTAGTTTAGTTTTATTCTTGTGCTGTGTTTGTTTCATGTTTCCTAGCTCACATTGAAGGGATTACAGGCTGTGCAGATTTTATGTTCAGGTCCCACTCATGCGACCAAATTTTATATATTTCAATAGGAGATGATTTCCTTCCTTCCTTTCTTTCTTCCTCCTCCTGCTGGGGAAGCAGACTGATTTCTTTTCTCTGCCCTGTCACAGACCTGCCCTGCTCCCCAGCTCTGAGAAAAGCCAGTGACACTGTCCCATTCTGTCTGCAGTTTCATTCCAAAACAATTTTTTTCTTACTCTTACTCCTTTGAAGCTCAGCCATGAAAAATTGATTTGTTCATATTATTAGTAATCACAGCTCTCCGGATTGCTCAAGAAGCAGCTTCAGTGGTGTAACACTTAGCCTGAGATGTCACAGGAGCTAAGCCTCAAAGTGGCTCTCAGCTGTTAACTTTCTGTTAGAAAAGATTTGTAGGTGGTGTATCTCATGTGATGTGAAGCACCTTTAGCACCTCTGGATTTTCTAACTCAGCTTTTTGACTTCTGAGTCTCCCCTGCTCAAAAAATCTGCTTTTAGTACTGTTTGTATCTACCAATAAAAATGTTTTGTTTTTAGAATAAAATCAGCTAGGAGTTTCTAAAGGGTGTGCATATTTAAATAACACAAAATGTCTGAACTGTGTTCTCACACCTGACAAACATGGTGAGACCTGTGGCACTTCTCAGGGCTGCAGCTACAGAAAGGTGACATCAGCTGTCTCCTACTGAGACCTGGTGTTTTAACAAGAGATTTTGAGCTGAACCTGAACACAGGCCAGAATTCTGTGTCACCAACCCATTCAATGTGTCTGTGGGTCAGAAACAAAGAATAATCTCATAGATAGCTTTAATTAATCAAAGCTTTGTTGAAAGAACCCAGAAAGCTCATCCTGGAGATGCTGTGTCAGAGGTTTCCTTGCATAATTTCAGTTTATGTGACAAGCCCCATCCTCAGGTGTGTCATGATATTCACTTTACACTGACTAAATGGAAAAACAACCCCTGTAATGAAGTCCTGCTTCGTGTCTTGCTGTTGTTCTGAGACATTAAACAGAGTTGATCATCTTCCTTATTTGTTCAGTGGCTAAGCAGGTGAGGGACTTTTTGTCTCTGGAAAGAACCTGATGAATAGGGGATCACAAAGGGCTCTTGCTGCCACTGACTCACACTCACTTCAGGTTTGTGAGACACCCCTTGTCTCAGAGCTGGCTCTACTTTAGACCTGAGAACAGAATTTTTCATGTAGGAGAAAATTAGGTTCAGTGGCTTCCAGCACAACTGACATGGGCACGAGGTTTCTTTTTTGGATTACTTTAACTTCACATGTGCTCTTCTGGCTTTTAATGCACTAAACCACTTTCAGTGGTCCTCATGGGTTGGTTGCTTGCATGACATAGCACACATTTTTGTAACCTGAACTCACACTGCTCTTGAGCAAAAGATAACTGCTTCCCTGGTTGGTTTTTACATCATAATTCTCCATTCAGGTAAAGCTTCTCTGCATGTTGCTTCTTATGAGTACCCTACTCATGCATTTAAATTTTCTTTTTTTTGTGAACACATCTTTGTGGATTGTCCAACATCATGTGTGGTATTAGTTTATGGACATTTCTGGTTTTTGTGGTTCAAAAGATGGATGAGACTTTTGGAAATGCATCCATCTTCAATTTCTCTGAGCCAGAAGTTTCCCTCTGGAAAACTGCATTCTTTTGGAACAGTTCCTGTGCATATGTTGTCTGTCTGTAATGCTATCAGTAGATACTGTCCATTTGAGAACATTACACCTTGTTCCTTCCCAAAGACACACCACACTTTTGTGCCAAGTTTCCAGTAAGCTGCAGCCAATACTCTGGTTTTTAACTCTGAAATCCAAAAGGTAGCAGCACTAAGAGGAGGTGGCAGGCTCTTCTAGGTTGTTTCTACAGATATCCCCAGGTGCTTCAGCCCTTGTGAGATTCACTTCTGTGTGTACTCATTGTTACCAATGGCACTGGGAGCCAGGGTCTGGGCTTTGTGTCAGAAATGGATTTGGGGCTTTCTTGGGCTTATGTCTTATAGCAAAGAAAATTTCCAGTTAAATGTAGAGGAGAGCTTTAAATAGCAGTGGCCTGGTAATTGCTCTACCAACTTAGATGAAAGTATTACTTAGTGATTAAATGTCAACAGGTTTCATAAACAGTAAATGTCTTTAAGTTGACATAAAGAAGGCCTCTCTGGAGGTCACTGTAAATACCAGATTTATTGTGCTTCAATGGAGAATGTGCTGGAAATGGAAAGGGAAATGTCACTGTAGATTTTGAGAGTGCTTCAGTAAACCAGAAAGGTTGTTGGTGCCCACAGTAAAAAGCTTTTAACTCCTTGAACTAGCTGTTGGCAAACCATACTTAAAACCTGGTGACGTTAACATTAACAAAATGTTCATTTTGCAGGTCAGACTATGATGACTGGAGACCAGCCCTGGCCAGCTTGCTTCAGCCTATCCCATTTCCCAAGGAGTGAGTTTGCACTGCTTGAGTATTTACTGCCTTGTTCTTGTTACTGCTTTTTTATGGTGAAATATACGTCAAGTGAAAAGGGGTGGCAGCAGGAGCTTTGTGCCTCTAGCATTGATTTAGAAACTGAAGCTGATTTTGGCTGATGCTGAGGGATGTGAAGACCTCCCCACGTTCAGCTTCCTTCCCCATTTCTCTCAGATGATCCTGAACAGAAATCTGGTTAGCTAGAGCCAGGCAGACAGGAAGGGAGGAAAGCTGGTGAGGAGGAGAGCAGAGTGAGAGATTCAGTGGGGGAGGAAGCTTCGCTGGCGTCACAGACTCCTGTCATTGGGATTTTGCATTCAATGAAGGAGCTGCCCTACGGATCAGCCCAGCTCCCCTGGTAACCTATTAATGAGCAGTGGTGTTTATAAAGTGCAGACCTCCATGGACAAAAATTACAACCTGTAATTGTACAATTTGCTGGCTTATCACATCCCCTGATGACCTGATGTCTTGAATCACAGAGGTCTAATCCTCCATGCCAGGTTACCTGGGCTACAGTGAGAGCTTGGAGATGGGTAACAGAGACATCATTACCTAAGTCTAACCTGAGTCTTGGGGGACCTGTAAACCATACCATGATCCAAGGCACTTCACAAAATGGCCATTAATTGCTTTACTGATGTATGATGCTAATTAGCTGCGACCATAGCCTAATTGCCTTGCAATTAAGGAATACACCTGGCTGTTGGAGAGAGGCAAAACCCTGTAATTATATAATGGTACTGTAAGTCTTTTACTTTCTTCTGACCCAAAGCTCCCACTGATATTAGTCAGAGCCTTGTCTAAGACAGACTCAAGAAAAGCTACAAGTTTTGTTCCAAGTAATTTTCCCCTCTAGGTTAATGAAAGAGGCTTTATCTGATTTTTTTGAAACTTTTTTTTTGTCTTATTTGCTGCAGTTGCTTAGCAAGTCCTTTTATTATCTGGAAAGAACTGAAAAGTGCTTGTTTGGTTTTTTGGGCTCTTTTTTTACCCCCCTTCTCCTTTCTCTCAGATGCTCATACTCTTCTGTTTTCCATTTCAGGGCTCTCGCACATGAGAAATTCACAAAGTAAGTTTCTGGGGCTCCTTTGTTTTATTGAATAAATTCTTGTATTAGTCAATAATAGCAGTGATGCATTATTCAGTATTGTATCTGTAATGGCTTTTATCTGTGAAGGGCTGTAGGCATGTTCTGTTAGCAATAAAAAGTTCTCTTTGTAATTTATTGTGCTAGCAGGAGCCCAAGGACTAAAGCCACTGGGTGCTGATAGACTTTACAAAGGAGTTTGTCAATGCACATCTCAGAAACATTTTCTAGGCTATTGTGAGCAGACACTGTCCTTGGTAATAACTTTTAGGCATCATGTTTCCTTTCTGTGGAAGGAGTTCAACTTGTTTCTCTCTAAATTGCATTAATATATATAATTTTAGGTGTCGTTCAAGAGAAATGTGATATTTGTGGAAATACTGCAACCAGCAACTGCTTATTCTTGTCCTTCTCATTCTTATTTTTTTCAGGGAGCTGAAATATGTGATTCAGAGATTTGCAGAAGACCCGAGGCAAGAAGTGAGTTTGTTGGCAGTTTACACAGAGCATTAGCTGGAGGGATTGGAACTGCACTTGTTCAGATCTCTCCTTAAGTAGCTTGTTCCAAAACACAGTGTGGTTTTACTCTGCCTAGGTCTCTAAGCAGTAGTGGCCTCTCAGGGTGTTTTATGTGTAAGGTTTATGTGTTGTCACCTCCTTGTCTGGCCTCAGTTGATGTCCTTGTTCTAAACTGCAACCAGAAAGATTTTTCTGGGGGGTCACTCAGAGCTTTTCATCTTCTGTACAAAAAAAATGGAAGCAAAATCCATGGGTCCACACAGCTTACAAAAGAAGAGATTTTGTGTAGCTGTGTTTCAGCTCTGTTGTGTGCAAATGCCTGTAATTCTCATGAATTGGCAGCAGGAAGGGGGTGGGAGTGTTGCTGCAGCCTCGTGGTGCCTCAGAGCTGCACTCAGAGCCTGCTCAGCATCATCAGCTTTGGCTGAGTCACAGGGAACCTCTCATCCACAGTGACTCTTGCTTTTGGCATGAAGGCAGGAAAGCTCCCTCAAACTGTGGGTGAAGCTGTATCATCACTGCCCAGGACTCCTCATTTCCATGGGTTTTGCTCTTGTGAGCAGTAGTTACCCTTGTCAGAAGAGACCTAGAATGGCACCAGGATTTCATCTGTCTCCAGAGTTCTGTGACCTAAGGAAAGAATTTACCTCCCTCCCCCCCCCCCCCACCCCTCTCAAAAATTGAAATGGAACATCTGTTTCTTCAAGTGAGGGGGGGGGGAAAAGAAAAGGAAAAAATAAAGCCTAATTATGACTTCTCTATTAAATTGTGGGACTAAATATAGTAATCTCTACAGTGGGCCAAATTTAGACTAATGGTTCCTCACTGGTGCCAGTTTTCCAGTGCAGCTTCCGTGCTCTGTATCCCTGTTGAGTTTTCCCTGTGGATTTCCTTCACCCTGACTCTGGTTGAATTTTATTAGAGCAGGAGTAATAAGAATTGTTAATTATTGGAATGAGCAAGGCATCAGCCATTTGGTATGCAGATCACATCAGATGTATAGACACACATGCTGGGAGGACAGGGGGGAAATGACAGAAGCTGAGAAATTTGTGGGGTTTTTCTGTTTGGATTTTTGGTGGTGGCTTTTTTTCCAAGTGAAAGGAGCTGTTCTAGATTAGAGCCATTTTGTGTTTCATTTATGTAAAGGGAATTAAAAGGGCCATGCAATAAGGGATGGTGCAGCTTCCCTCTTGGTTATACTGAAAAAATGGATTCTGAGAGGGGAAACTGGCCTGCAGCTCTGCAGATTGGAATATTAACCATGGGATTTCCAGCAGTCCCTGGTTCTGCAGTTCCCTTTGGCCCAGTGTGGGAGATGCTGGTGGTTATTGGCAGGAGCTGTAACCTTCCCAATGTGTTCACTTCTTGGCAGGTGCACTCGTGTTTGCTGAGTGTGAGGGCTGGCAAGGACGGCTGGTTCCAGCTCTACAGCCCTGGGGGAGTGGCCTGTGATGATGATGGAGAGCTCTTTGCCAGTATGGTAGGTGTCTGCAGCAATGGGACTTTACAAACTTTGCAATAAGTAACTAGTGCCTAGTCAGCAGTAACAGGATTTACTTGTTTTTGTCAAAAAATAAATTATCAAAATCACTGTTTTGTTGACCATGAGTGTTCATCAGAAAATCCAGATCTTTCTGCCCCCAAATCCATTGACCTCCCTTGCAGTCACAGCTTGGTTATTAGCACGTTACTGTTCTCTTTTTGAACCTTGGCATGTTTTCTCACTGGTAGTGTAATACACAAACCAAGTTTGTGCATATGTATGTATTTCTGTACTTATAAATATCTGTCTTTGTATTAAAAAACTCTCACAGAGAACATGGAAAAGTGGGAGACAGACTGTTCTGTACATCCACACCTATAGTTTACATTTGTAGGCTACCCTGGAATTTAAAACCAACAGTTACATTGGTTTAATCAAGGGATGGATGGATGGATAGATATAAAAAGGTGTTACCAGTGTCTCTGCATTGTTGTGAAGAGGTGTAATTAGAAACCAGCATTCCATTTCCAGCAGTTATTTCTTTTGTAACTCTGAGAAGGGCTAGACAGAAAATAACAGGTTTTAATCAGCGATGTGATTTAAGCACATCACTGTTTTCCTGTGCAGCCTGGGTCAAGCCACTCTCTCTATGAATTCTCCATATACCAAGTAAGATGGAAATTATATTACTGCCTTTCCCTGGTGAGGGGGAAAACATTTGTTGAAGTTGGCTTTGTGAAGTGACTTTCTGCACTTTGTGCATCTCCCACATGCTGAACATTTTGGGACTTACAGAACATCAGTGTCTGTCTATACCCTGAAATTCAGATGGATCAGTTACCTCTGAAACTGATAATGGAAGAAGAGTGTTTACAAAAGGTTTCACCCCTCTTCACTGTTCATCTGTCTTTTATCTTTGAAAAGCGAATTTCTTCAGAACTGTATCATTTCTCCTGAGAGTCATTCAGGATATTTATGAGCATCAGGAGATGGCGTGCATGAGAAAGCACAATGCTAACACACATTAATATGCAGCACTCTGTGCCCTTTGCAAGGATGTTGATAAATACTTAAAGAGCTGCTAACGACTAACCATAAAGCTGGAAAAACACCCTGTTCTGAGATGCACCTAATGTTACTTTACTGTCAGTGTCAGTATTTTCCATTTCTCAAGAAAACCTCTAAAAAACTTAATGAAAACTGCATGAAATGAAATCTCTTTTGGCTTGGAGGTTCACATTTTTAAAGGCCACCTGAGCTGATGGATGCTTAAGGAAAAAAATATTTTCTGTTTTTCTAAAGAGGTTGCTGATAATGAAGCCATGATTCACATAGAATTGACCTCATCATGGCATGGTTGTGATATTTTAGCAGTATTGAACATAGTGCAGGCAATGCCATGAGCCAGGGGTGCCACAGAATGCATTTACAAGGTTATTGTAGGGTAGTGCTCATGTTGAGTCCACATAATGGAGCTCTTCCTGCCTAGGCTGTTGGAAAATGCAACTTCTCACATAGTGCTTTTCAGCAAATGGTGAATCGGCCATCTGGGTTATGAAATAAGACTTTCTTCTATGAGCCCAGCATTTAATCTCTAAGGGATTTTCATTGGAAATAATATGACCAACTTATTTTCTGAGAAGAGACATATTTGATTTGTACGAGTGGCTTTGCATTTCTGCCGTAGGCATTGCTATGTGATATCACATGGTGCTTTCTGGAGCTTTCAGAGAGTCTGCACAACAGTTTGTCAGCTCAAGGACTCAAAGGAGTGCCACTCATGGCATGTTCTCAGCAGTTCTTTCCTTTCAGGGAAAACTGAGCAAAAGAGAAAGCAGGATAAGAGCATGAAAACCCATGAAGTCATCTCTGACTTAGTGCTCAGGACTGCTGGATTTTCTTAAAGCCGCCCTTCCTTCCTTCCTTCCTTCCTTCCTTCCTTCCTTCCTTCCTTCCTTCCTTCCTTCCTTCCGCCACTTCCGCCACTTCCGCCACTTCCGCCACTTCCGCCACTTCCGCCACTTCCGCCACTTCCGCCACTTCCGCCACTTCCGCCACTTCCGCCACTTCCTTCCGCCACTTCCTTCCGCCACTTCCTTCCGCCACTTCCTTCCGCCACTTCCTTCCGCCACTTCTTTCCGCCACTTCCTTCCGCCACTTCCGCCACTTCCTTCCTTCCGCCACTTCCTTCCTTCCGCCACTTCCTTCCTTCCGCCACTTCCTTCCTTCCGCCACTTCCGCCACTTCCTTCCGCCACTTCCTTCCTTCCTTCCGCCACTTCCGCCACTTCCTTCCGCCACTTCCTTCCTTCCTCCCTCCCCAGTCAGGTCCTGTGTGTTCATCCTGAACAGGTGAATTTGTCTGTCAGCAGCCCTTATCCAGGGCCAGCAGGTTGCCAGCAGCAGTGCCTTTTACCTAGACACCCATCCCACCGAGCCCCTGCTCCCCAGCTGGCATTTCCAGAGACCCCCAAGCGCAAACAGATGCGAGAGCAAAGCCCCCGGTGCTTCCCCCGGGGCTGGGGCCATCGGTTACTGGGAATGGGGGCAATTGCACAGCTGCTCTGATGGTTCCTGGGGAGCCTCTGTCAGGCTGTCAGCTGGGCTCCTTTATGGGGTAAAACTTCCCATTCCCTCAGATCTCACTGGGCATCACCTTCTTCGAAAAGTCACTTCCATTCAGCAGCAAAGCTGTTGAGACACTGCAACCCTAACTATAAGGAGAGCCTTCATTCCTTTAGGTTTATTGCAAATAAGTAACACTTTTTGACTGTTCAACAATATTCCTTCCAGAGGTATATGTGTTTCTTAGGCCTACACCCCTAATTTTACCTCTGTTTCTTGCATAGGTTCATATTTTAATGGGATCCTGCTATAAAACAAAGAAATTCCTGCTTTCACTGGCTGAAAACAAACTGGGACCTTGCATGCTGCTGGCTTTGAGGGGTAACCAGACGATGGTAGAGGTAAGCCCTAAAAATGTGTTGTCATGAGCAGTGTTCAGGTTCCCAGTGCCTTTCCCAGAACTGGCTCTAGCAGGGGTCAGGTTTGTGTTGTGTCAAACACCAGTGGCTGGTTGTTGTTCTGTGAATTAAGGGGAACAGAATATTGTTGTTCTGTAGATTTGAGTGTGAATTAAATGAAAGGTGGGTGCATGAATTTTTGGAGAAAGAGGTTTTTTGCTGTAATGCAGCTGCAGAGGTTAGGATGGGAAATAAATGGCCATGGTGCTGTAGGCTGTGGTGAGAGATCACAATTCACAACCACAAGGATTTTCCATGATGAAATGCCTGATTCTTGTCTTGCCACCTGCAAAATGAGCAGTGCACAGGAAGTGCCTTTATAAAACCTTATTTGCTTGCATTAATACACTTTTTTTATGCTTATGATTTGTTATTTTTGTTGTGCTAATAGTTTATATATATATTTCTGGGCTTCATAAGAGGAGTTTCTTGATAAATGTCATTATCAGCAGAAAGAGAGTGGATAAATAGATGGAAAGAGTTAGTTTTTCATTGACTTAGATTTATGCATGTTAATTTAATCCAGTAAATAAAGGAGCGTGCTGCATGCATTTGAATATAATGTTGCTGGATTTTTTTTTTCTTCATTAAAAATAATTGAAATTGTGGAGGGAATAAAAGCTTTGCATTTTAATTGCAATGGCATGATACATAGCTGAAAAGGAAAAGCAGTGTGGGGAGACAGCTTGTGTCCTAAATCTTGTGACCCACTGGACTCATCCCTTGGGATCTGCCTTGCTCCTGGCTTCCCCAGGGTGAGCTGGGGGTGTTCCCAGTGAGGTGGGGATGTCCTGGCCACAGCAGAGAGCTCCCAGCAGCTTCTCTTGGTGCCCTTCACCTATCCTGCCTCGTGGGCTGGGTGCACCTCACACGTGTTCTGCTTGCAGGGAAACCCCCCATTAGGGATGGAAAATCCCTGGTGTGCAGTGTCCCAGCTCTGCCAATGCCCAGCCCAGCCCCTGGACCTGGGAAATGCTGGATGGATTGTACCTGTTCTGGAGAGGGCTGTGGCATGGAGCCATCTCCCAGCTCTGAGGCAAATAATTGCATGTCTCAGAAGGAATGAGCACTAATGGGGAGCAGGATAGACAGGCTGGCTTTTGGAGATTACACTTCATTCTTTACAAATAAAAAATTAATTTTGTCTGTCGGAAGTGGCATAAATATTGCTATGATATCCTCTACTCTAACCTCCTTATTGCATGCTCTAAAAACTTAGCCAGGAATTTAAACTGCCATGCCCAGTGTAATTAGGATATTTGAAAGAAATGGAATGAAAGCCCTGCACTGACCACTCTCCTTTTGTTCTGCTGCTAGATGTGTTTGATGCTGGAATACAACATCATTGACCATTCTCCTTTTGTTCTGTTGTTAGATTTTGTGTTTGATGCTGGAATACAACATCATTGACAATAATGACACCCAGCTCCAGATCATCTCCACCCTGGAAAGCACAGACGTGGGAAAGAGAATGTATGAACAGCTGTGTGAGAGGCAGAGGGAGTTAAAGGAGCTGGTATGTCACCCTGCACACATTGCCATAGCACACTGGGCTCTGTGCTCTCCACAAATGGAGGTACAAAAGAAAGACAAGCAGGGTGTGAAATTCCCAGTTAACAACAGGATGGGAGCAGTCCTCAGAGGGTTTCACTCTGAATATATATACTGTGTGATATTTACTGATGTGACTAATCCCATACTATGTTTATGAATGATATCCAATAACCTGCTTAGGATCCCTGTGAAGGAATAAAGGTGAAACCCTGCTGTCTCAAGATCTTAGAAGTCAGCTTGTCAAATTCTGCCACCTTTTGACATATGAGTAGCAAATGGTTCTGGTGCTGGCCAGCATTTCTGAATGCTCTGGCATTCACAGCATTTCACTGAGATGGTCTTTAGGTCTAGTTCTCAGAGCTAGAGCCCACAGAAAAAGATTCTTCCTGATTTTAAAGAGAGGCCATACAGATTTAAAATGGCCCTGCTCGCATGAGCACTTTTTCACCTAGGCAAACATACCCACAAACTTCCTCTTCCCTCTTGCACATTTATATTTGTCTTTAACCCCTTCTTGCAGCGTGAAAAGTAGATGCTTTTTTTTGAAGTCAAGCAAATTATTTTATCAGCTGGGCTATCTTAACCCCTTTGCTCACTTTACCCTGCATTTTAAAGCTGTTTCCTTTTAAGTGAAGTTAGCCAAATGCTGGCAGGCTGAAGCAGACAAAGGGCATGAAGACCCACTTAGCTGTGTCCCCAGGGATACAAGAGGCTCACTCAGGGCAGGGGAAGCAGGGATGAGGTGGAAGAGCTGGCAGGAAGCTTTGAAATGGGAGCAGTGAGGAGCTTGCTGTACTTTAGTGAGTCTGAAATGCAGAATGGCAGCTTGTTTGACCAAAATATCTTCTCTTTTACAGCAAAGAAAAGGTGGCCCCACAAGGTTAACACTGCCATCCAAGTCCACAGTAAGTTAATCATGTCAATAGAAAAACACCTTTGTCTTTCCATATTTAAACACTTGATTTGTGTTTGCCATGTGGCACAGTGGTTTTGGGCAGTTAGTGGGGAGCCATTGCACTCGCTCTGTCAACACAACTGGAGTTTACACAACTAGGGCACATTTCTGCTCTTGGGTCTGTGCAGCAGTTTCCAACCCCAGCAGCAGGCTGTCACATTTATAGTGCTGCTCAGATTTGGAATGGCAGCTCTGGGGACAGAGCTTTGCATTACAAAGGCAAACTTCACTATGTCCAGTTCTGGATTTTAGTCATGGAAGTCTCAAAGAGACCCAGCACTATTGCATTTAAGCTTGGTGCAAACCCAGACTAACTTCACTGAGGCCAGGTAATGTTTCTGAGCACAGGTGGGACCTGGACCTCATGGTTAAATCTTCATGATGTTTAAAGACCCATCTTCAGCATTTGCTCTGACACTGAGGCCTCTGTGTCTCACAAGGATACACAAGCAAAGGACATTTTTGTCCTGATGTTTGGACAGATTTTTCCCAGGGTGTGTGAAGCAACGCTGCCACAAGAGCCCAGCTGCTTGCCAAACAAACAGAAACTGCTCTGTGTGGTTCTCTGTTACTGTAAACAAGTGGAGCAGTTGTGCAACTCGCTCTGGTTACCAGTATCGGTGACACTTCCAGGCTGGGCACCCACAACCTCCCTCACCAATCCCTGTCCTCCTTCAGGATGCAGACCTGGCCCGCCTGCTGAGCTCGGGCTCTTTTGGGAACCTGGAAAACCTCAGCCTGGCCTTCACCAATGTGACAAGTGCTTGTGCTGAGCACCTCATCAAACTGCCTTCGCTCAAGCAGCTGAACCTGTGGTCAACTCAGGTGAGTGCTCTGCAGCTGAGGCTCAGGGCAGGAACCAGTGCTGACTAATTCTGAAATTCCACACTACGTCAGCACAAGAAGAGTGTGTGTAGAGGCTTGCTTAGATGACTTTGTCCTCCTGCTGTTTTTACAGGGCCTTCCTGTGGTTTAGCTCATCTTGGCAGCTGATTTTTTTTTCTCTTCACCCCTTTTTTTTCTCAGATTTTTAATTTTTGTTTTATTTTTAGTTATAAATTGTTGCTGCTGTCTTGGGTTGAATGTTCCATTTTGGCATAGTTGCTGCTGTGTGCTGAGTAGAACCTGTGCTGCTGTTCATCTGGGAAATGCTTCTGCTTTCACCCAGTTAGGGTAAAAAAATGATGCTGCAGCTCGCATGGTCAAGCAAAGCACAGTCTGCAGTTTAGGCAGTGAATCGCTTGAAAACTGATCAACCCAACAGCAACAAAAAGAAACTCAGATAATGAATAAATAGAAGGAAATTATCATGAGAATGTGATTATTTTCTAAGCAAAAAAAAACCCCAAGTTAACTGAACAAATTACTCAGCTGTTGACTGAAGGAACTTCTAAAATTAAATTTTTTCTTCTATGTTTCCCTGCTGGTTTTGCTCTCTGAGGTTCTCCACTGAATAGGTTTTCCCCATTTTCTGTTAGCACCTATTTATAGTGCTGACTGAAAATGCAATTATTGTCAGTGCAACCACAGAAAGCAGCATTTTTTTACCGAAATGTCATGTAAATATTTTGTTTTGTTTTCTTAACTACTTTGTATCCCAGAAATATCCCTTTTCTTTTTTTATGGGGAATATGAAGTAGAAACTGATTGCTTGCTTGTTTTAACTGTTTATATGTCCTCCAGATTTGTCTTAACAATGTAACTTTTGCATCTGAGAAACTTAGATGCTTTTTGTTCAAAATGAGTTTGATTTTACTGAACAAAGAGCCTGCTTTTTGTGAAGGGTTTTTTTTTTATTAAAAAGGAAAAGAAAAGGGTTTAGATTCCATTTTATTTTGCGATATCCTGGTTTCCATTAATCTAGAATTTAGAAACAGCAGAAACCAAGTGGGTCAATAGAACAATTACCAATCAATAGTGCATTGTTCTTGAGACCAAAATAGCTAATTAATACCACTTGCACTGTGCTTTTTTTGTGTGATGTGGTTGGGAACTGGCTGAGGCTGCCATAACCATCGTGTATAGCCTGGGTGGGAGCCCACTCGTACAAAGTCCAGGCTTCAAAGGCACCAGTCTAATTAAGAGATGGCCTGTGGTTAAGTGCACACAAGTCACTGCATTTCTCTGTTCCCTGCCTGCGAGACAGAGATCACAGAATCACATAATGAGAATAATGAGGTTGGAAGAGACCTCTAAGATCATCAAGCCCAACCTATGCCCTAACACCTCAACTAGACTATAGCACCAAGTGCCATGTCCTGGCTTTTTTTAAACACATCCAGAGATGGTGATTCTGCCACTTCCCTGGGAAGAGCATTCCAGTACTTTATTATTCTTTTGGTGAAAAATTTCTTCCTAATATCCAACCTATACCTTCCCTGACATAGCTTGAGACCGTTCTCTGGTTCTGTCAGAGACTGACCCCACCTGTCTGCAACCTCCCTTCAGGAAGGTGTAGAGAGCAATAAGGTCACCTTTAAGCCTCCTCTACTCCAGGCTAAACAGCCCCAGCTCCTTCAAACGTTCCTCACAGGGCTTGTGTTCCAAACCCCTCACCAGCCTTGTTGTAAATAAAACTCTTTGCTTTCTCTGCTGTCATTGGTGATGGCGGTGAGCGTTGGAGGGCTTGGTCCAACCCAATATCCACAGCCCTGTTTGCACTGAGGTTCTTGCAGAGGGGTGGGTGGCCCAGCTTGTGCCTGACCCAGCTGTGCTTGTGCCTCAGTTCATGTCTGACCCAGCTGTGCTTGTGCCTCAGTTCATGTCTGACCCAGCTGAGTTTGTACCCCCGTTCATGTCTGACCCAGCTGTGTTTGTGCCCCCGTTCATGTCTGACCCAGCTGTGTTTGTGCCCCAGTTCATGTCTGACCCAGCTGTGTTTGTGCCCCACAGTTCGGCGACGCGGGGCTGCGGCTCCTGTCCGAGCACCTCACCATGCTGCAAGTGCTCAACCTGTGTGAGACCCCCGTGACGGACGCTGGGCTGCTGGCACTGAGCTGTGAGTGACAAACGGGGGCTCTGTGGGACACTTGGGTGGCTTCTGAGGAGTTCATGTGTATTCGGGCAGGGGCTGGATCTCTCAGTGCTTCTGCAGGGGTTTAGGACAGGCTGTGGCTGTGTTTGGGTTTGGTCTCCCCTCCTCACTGCCCAGTCCTGCAGCTGTCCAGCTGTGGGATGGTGACCTGAGCCTGATGGCACTGGGTGGCCTCGTGTGGGCTTTGTCCTCCTGAGCCATACTCCAGATCTTGCCTCTGGCTTCACTGATGGCTCCTGTCCCCATCTCACGTGGTCACCTGTTGCCCACGGACTTCCCAGATTTCTTCCTGTGGGTACCCCTCTGGGTGGGACCTGCCTTTGTGCTGCAGGAGGTGAAGATTGCAAAGCCACCTGGCAGCTTCTCTGTGCAGCAGGTTCCCTACTCCTCCTGGCATTTTTTGTTCCTTACTCTGCCTGTTCTTGGTTTAAACAAGGCAAGGCAGAGCGAGGCATGCAGGATTACCTGAGCACTGGAGGAGCTCAGTGTGCTGGAGTGAAACTCCCTCCTGCTCCCAGCAGTGCATTACAAACCTCTCTGCTGGGTTTGGAGGGCTGCTTTAATAGGCTTGATCCTACGCAGACGTGCCAGACAGGCCAGTAGTTATGGCTCATCTTAGGAAACTATTCTGCTAAGTACTGGAGCCTAAAATGGGAATGGGGGGAGGGAGAGGGAGGACTGCCAGATCAGCATGGCCCCTGTGAGCCCATGCAGAGCAGTGAGAACGGGCACTATTCAGAATAATGTGCAGGAAACCGATTATGAGAAGTTGACTGAACTCCTTTGAAGTCAGCAGTCTTAAGCATATGCTTAATGGCCCTTCCTAAATAGGGACTTTTTCCTGGATGAGGGCCCAAACAGCTGTTTATCCATTTGTATTTCTATATTTTATGCTATTCAGCTTTTTCCTGGGAGTGCTGCACATAGTCATGTCTTGTTTATGCTTTGGCCTACTGCAAGCATGATATTTTAAGAAAATGCAGCATGATCATAAATATATGTGTGTTTTCTGTTTCAGCCATGAAGAGCCTGTGTAGTTTAAATATGAACAGCACCAAACTTTCAGCGGATACCTATGAAGATCTCAAGGTATTTGTGAATTGCATCCTCTAAAGATGAGAAGTGTCTCTAGCAAGAGATGTAGGGAGAAATGACCCTGTGGAGTGGGTAGCATGAAAGTTATCTGAAGAGGGTGAAGTGGGTTATTTTGTGGATATAATGATTGAAAGCAGCATTGTGAGGTTGCTGGACCCAGGAAACATTTAATATACTGAATGGAGAAGTATGAGATAGAATCAGCAGCTCAATCTTTTCACCTGTGCTATCAACAGTAAAGGCTTTATCAGTAAAAGTTTCATAAATTGATTGTTTCTGATGAGGATACAGAGACAGGTACAATCTAGTGCACACCATATCCTGTACTATTAACAGGACCAAACTAACTTGGGTGAACAGTATTGTCCAGCTTTGATTTGGAAAGCCAAGTGAGAACTGAAAGCATCAAGGAAGATGCAAATTTATCTTGACACCTCTAGGACTGGAAATGGGCTCTGAGCAGAAATGTCTGCACAGATGCCCAGTTCTGAAATTTGGCATGTAATGTCTGGTTTTGCTGTGAGTTTATAACCACTTAGGCAAAATGGTGTAAAGAACCAGGATGCAGCCCCAGGTGGTTTCAGAGCTTGCCTGAGATGTGTTGGCTTTCATGACTTCACGTGGACTTGCTTTCATTCTGATGGTGTGTGAGCTGCATCTCCCAGAATCTTACCTTAGAGACCCAAGGACTCAAGATGAAACTTGACATTTGCTTGTCTTAGATGTTGAAACAGATTGGGCCACGTTTACTTAAAAGGTCACAACCTTGGGTTGAGTTTGGAACTTGAAGCAAGTCCTGTAACTGCTCTGCTTTCAAAATTCACTGCAAACATCTATCTTTGGTTCTGGCTGTGGAGCCAGGGCTCCCCCAGGGACTCAGCTGCAATGCTGCTTGCATGGAGTTTTCAAGATCAAATTTTAAAAACTTGTGTCACAATTGTATATGCAAAGAAGTCCTTGGAATTAACAGCTGGCTTGCAGATGGGTTCACACAATGGAGCTTGTATCAGGCCCCAGGCATTTACAAACAATCAAGGTCAATGCTGTATTTGGCCCAGGGCTCTGAAATTGCATCCATGAAAGGCTCCCCTGGTCCCACCCCTGCTTCTGAGCCCCCTTGCCACTCACTTCTTACTGAAACTCACATTTTCCTAACTGGTTCCCTCTGCTCTGGTATGGCATTAATAGTCCTTAGCAGCCACAAAAGAAAGTGACTTGACAGGGCAAACAGCAAAATTGCCTGTGAGCAAAGTCCTGATGATTGCAGAGAATTCAGAAAGCTGACAAAACAGGCAGGCATCACTTTTTCCCCTTTCCCCTCTTTCATTGAAATTTATCTTGGTGGCCATTATTTTAGGGCTCTGTGTGTGTTCAAAGGTTGTAGTTTCTCTCCCTGGGGCACATGGTTGTAGGTTTGTTAAGAGCAGCTCAGACTTCAAAGAACCTATTTTTGATACAGATCTTTCCTTCTTCTCACGTTGGTCTGCCAGAGCATTTGGGGCACAAGCCAGTGATGACATTTCCTCTCAGCTCCATCCCCCAGCCCACTAAACACACTTGCACACACACAGACACCCACATATGTACCAGGCAGGCTGAACCAGACAATAAATAAACACCCACTACTGAAGTCATTATTGCCTAACTGAAAAATTATTTGCTGGCAGTGTCTGTAGGATTATGAATAGCTCTTATCAAAATACGCGCGCACATAAATCAAGGAGTGAGGTAATAATGACTCCTAGAAACTTCCAAGTCCTCAATTATGCCCTGGCCTAATTAAATGTGTTTATTTGTTTTGAGAGAATTAGCCATGCAGTTATGGTCAGGGAGCATGGAAAGGAGATCGATGAGTAGGAACAAACAGCTGATCCCTGTGTGCCTTGTGTGGGGTGATCCAGACATGATATGGCCAAAAGCAATGGAGTTGTGGAAGGGAGACCACAAAGACACCAAAAGTTGCTAATGTTCCATGAGTTGTGTTAGTACGTGGAGGGTAAAATCAGCAATGTGGAGGCTGAAGGAGGAACGTGTCTCTCTCTGATGCAGATGGAGTGTGCTGCCTTCATGGCGAAAGTTGGACAGACACGTTTTGCTAAGCATTTGCATAAAAAAATGAAGATGGGGGTTTGATCTGGACCTGGTGGCTGGTGAATGGGTTTTAGATCAGGTGGAACTTAGTTCCATGTGTCTGTAAGGGCTGGGCATCCTGTTCCTTTGCCACACCCACATCCAGCTCACTGCTGAGCTCAGCACTGGGCCCAGGGTCTCACGCCTCTTCCTGCAGCTGGTGGTTGACAGATCAACCCTCCCAGTTTGCTGGGAGGTGCTTTGTCCCTTTAGCCCTCCTCCAGATTTGGATATGACCTCTGAATTGAGTAAGTCCAGGGGTTGTTTCCACACAGGAGCTCCCAGGCCAGGGAGCCGTGTCTGCCCTTTACCTCTCCTGGGCTGCCTGTCATCCTCACCACCAGTGGGGCTCTGTGCTTTCCTAGCCAAGAGGAGGAGGTGCTTTCATCCTCTTTTGGGAGCCCACATTCAAAATACAAGTACAGTATTCAGAGCTGCACAGGTCCCAGGCTTGCTGTCTCACAAAAAGTCACAGGACACAAGGTTTTTCACAATCATCACCAACAACAGTGAGGCAAGGTGCTCTCCTTCCCCAGGAAGTTCTTTCACCCCTCCCTTCTCTATTCCTCCTCCAGATTTGGATACCACTGCTCTGTTGGATAAGCACAGGGAATGATCCCACACAAGAGATTTGACAGGACTTTTTACCTGAGCCCTGAACCCGTTGTTAATTCTGACCTTTCCTTCCTCACAGGCTAAACTCCCCAACCTAAAGGAGGTGGACGTCCGCTACACCGAAGCCTGGTGAACTCTCCCTGCCTCCCACTCTTCTCTTTTGCTTCTTGTGAGAAGGAAAAGATTTTTAAAACAGACAGATTAAAACAAACCTGAAAATAACTTTTGGCCAATTCCTGTAGAGCAGTGAGTCTGGGGACTTGGTGGCAGGAGTTGTGGTTGTGGGGTAGCAGAGTGGAGTTGTGTGTGTTGGGAGGATGGGGCAAGCCTGGACCCCATTGGATTCTTTCAGCTTTGTGATTTCAGAATCAACATAATTTAAATTGAAAAGGAAGGAAACAAACAAACAAACAAAAAAAGGACTTTGTAGCAGCAAGAGGATTATAAAGAGGAAAAAAACACCTTTGTGGATTTTATTTGCCTTTGTGTTTTATGCCGTGTGGAGAAAAAAACATATATTCCTTTGTCCTTACTTACCTGGGTTTCCTTGGCTGGCACCCAGCCAGCCAGAACTCCTGTTTCACCAGTTTTGCTCCAGAAAATCAAACTTCAAAAATCTCAAGAGAAGAAAACCAAAACCAATATGATTTTCACCTCCCCTCATGTTCTTGCAGTTGTTATGCAAAGTAATTTTGTTGTACATAAGATTTACATAATGCACCTATTTAAGAAAATGGTTCACAAATAACAGGTCTGGGACCTGTCTTTTATTTATGAATTGTTAATTCTTTTACCCTTTTTTTGCGTATAGTACTGTATAAACTAGTTTGCTGTCTTGTTGTTATTATTATTTTTTTTAAGGAAATGTCCTCCTTGAAGAATTGCCTTTTAGTAATGCAAACTGTATTATACTCCCTCTTTGTCAACATTCATCGCGTTGTCTTTTTGATTTCAAAATGCCTCAAATGTTATCAAATAGGAAGGAAAATCTTTATCAAGGGGGGCGTGGTTGTTGGGGAAGGGGGTGCAGGGATTAATAAAAGTCACAATTCCTTCCAAAGTCTGAAAATTTTCTTTAGTCTTTTAAGCCATGCCAGGTTTAAACACGGGAGATGGGGACAAGGCGTTTCTTTTGCCAATGGGGTGTTTGCAAACTGCAGATTTTACAAGTTGCCTCCGTTGTTCTCTGTTTACGTCCGATATTTCAAAATGAGGAAAAAAAGCTCTCCTTCCACTTTGTGCATCAGCTTTTTCTGGTTTGGTTTTTTTTTTTCCCCCCCTCCCCTCATTCCCTCCCCTGTCCTGTGCCCCCTCCCTGCCCTGTTCTGTGCACGCATTGTTCTGCATGTTCCTCTGGGGAGACTGAGGAAATCGCGGTGTTGCTGATCCGATAGCTCTGACCTGTCTGTAAATGTGACTGCTACATTTTTCAAATTCCACAGTTGCTTAGAAGATGATTTTTTAAAAATTGCGGTTTCTTTTATAACTATGCTGTTGACTTTTTTTTTTTTCATAATGAGCCTTCATTGTACAGAGCTGCTTATTTTAAAAAAAATCAAAGGAAAACAAAACAAAAAAGTTTTTTCCTCTGTTTAACACTTTTATTTTATTCTTCAGCACCTCAAGGTTTCACATACAGCCAATGTAATTTTTTATATAAATATATATATATATATATTTAATCTTATTCAGTGGAAAGCCAAGCTTTTTTGTTCAGGTTTTTTTGTTGTTTTCTTTTTTTTAAGTTTGTTGCTATGTAGACAACCCCATTCCAAATGATGTTGTTTTTCTCTTTTTTTTTCTTTTTTTTTTAAATAATGAAACAGAAATTGAGTCTTAACTCATGTAGTGTGTCAGGTTTTTTCCCCCCCTTCAAATCCCACACTGTATGAAGATGCAGTCTGGGAAGGAAGAAGAAGAAGAAAAAAAAAAAGAAGAAAAAATATGCCGACATTTTCCTTAGCACTGTTGCTTTTACCAGTGGTTTACTACTACTGTTCTGTAGCTGTGTACAAAGAGATGTGAAATAATTTCAGGCAAAAATAAACTGTAAGTGAATATCTTTTAGCTGCGTGCTTTGTGGTTTTTTTTGAAGGAGCCTTTGGCTGGCCGGTGATGTGGGGATGCTCTGGGAGAGGTGCAGGCTCCAGAGCAGGGGACCAGCAGGCAGCCAGGGTGTTTGCCACCCCTCCCCAGGCTCCAGGAACCACCATGGAGAAGGAGGAGAACAGCTGAGCTCTGTATGTCCTGTTTTGCATCCCTCCCCAGGCCTGTTTTGTGCACTGTCCCCAGTCCTCGGAAGGCTTAAGGGGTCCTTGCAGTGGCCATCAAAAGAGCTGCACTGGTGAGGGGGTTTCTTGCACTGTCGCCTGATGTAGGCAATGAGGGAAGCACTGGGGCATCTCCAGGCTCGAGAGGGGTTTTTGTACATTAAGGTGTATTTTAGGGTTGCCTCCAAAAGCAGGGATGTGCTGTGTTTGTGTTCTCCTGCTGTCCTGGATGAAGCCCTGCAGGGTGTGGGCTGGATGCCAACAGGAGACCCAGCTGGTGCTCCACATCTCTGCCTCCATGGTCTGCACAGCTCCTGAGCTTCAGCTTTCAAACAAATGAGCCCCACTTGAAACCAATTCCTGCAGGTGTTCTGAGAGCTGCCTTTATCACCTGTGTTACCTGGCTCCTGTACTCTCACTTTTATCTGTATTTCTGTCCTGTTCCACAAAAGAGACTTCAGGACATGGAGAAACACAAGGGTTTGTACCATGCTTCCAGCCAAGCTAAGAAGTGCTCACAGGATGGCCCTTGATAAAGAGAATATCCTGCCTTATTTTTTTTTTCTTTCACTGAAATCAGGCAGCTGTAGCTGAGTCTGTTGGACTTTTTGGGTGTTTCCCCATGAGCAGGCACCACTGCGTATGGGCTGTCCTACCCTGGCAACAGCAAGGACTTCACAAAACCTTTCTGGACCCAGAAGAGCCAGAAATATTCCTGGGATGTTGTGTGAGGGACTGAAAAACGGCCCAAGGAAGGAGATCATTAGGCCTTGGTGAGATGAAGGCATATGTTGGATACAGCTTTTCTTCCTGCTGTGGACAATGACCCATCCCTGAGCTCCCCAGGCTTTGCTGCCTTTGGGGGAAGTGGTGACAATGTTTGGGTTCTGCAGCCTCACCTGGATTATCAGCCCTGGAGAAGCCACAGAGCTTTGCTGAGATGCTACGTGGGTGACCTGGAGTGAGCAGGGAATGGGAGTGTGTGAGATCCCCCTTCAACACCTGCCCTGCTCCTCCTTCTGCTGCAGCCTCCAAGGAACTCCTCCTTTGTGCTTCCTCCCTGCTCCTGACTCCTGAAACAGCAGAATCTCCCCCTGCCATGGCAGCAGACTGAACAAAGTGAGATTGGAGGTGGTGAGAGTGGAGTTAAGTGAAATGGGGCTTGGCTGGAGTCACCACTGTGCCAGGCAGCTTCCCTGGGTCTCAGGCCTGTGGCAGTGACAGAGCAGCCTGGTGAGGCTGTCTCAGGATTGTGTCCTAGTGAGGATTCTCTCTTGGTTACAGGTGAGGATTAGACGTGCTGTAATAGAGATGGTGTGTCTGAGCTTGCACTCTGCATTTCCTGAGCTTTTTGCAGCAGAGCACTGGGCCTCGTGGCTGGCTGTTGGTTTCCCTGGATAATGATGCCTTTCTGCCTGTGCCCAGCTGCTGTTTGCTGATAATGGAGCTGTTCAGAAGCTGCCTGGTTCCATCTGGGAGGTGCCTGCAGCCCTCCTTCCCAGGGACTGGGAATGCCAGGGGCTGGTCTGACCCGCAGCTCTCGCCTTTCAACCCGAACTCATGCAGCAGCTCTGATGCAAGTCCAAAGAGCACAAAGCCTCAGCACTGCTGAGTTTTGGGAGCAATTTTCTCCTGTCCTCATTAAAAGCCTGTGGTTGTCCTGCCTTCCTACTGCTGCTTCCACTGCTCACAGCTACCTTTTGAGTTTCAGAAGCTCAAACACAGAGATGAATCTCACAAAATACCTTTGCCTCCGGTTTCCCGGCTGTGTGGGCTCAGCTTATTTGTTGCTCAGAGAGTGAAATAGATACCTAAAATCCTGAGAATTCAGCATGGATTTGCTTGTAGGGGAGTGCTGAAACAGCTGCTGAAGCTTTGTCTGGTGGGATTTTTCCCAGGTAAGAGCTTGGGGTGTTTTGTTAATGGGGTCCAGGTGGAGGCCAGGTTATCCACAAGTCCCATCCCTGGTGACCTGAGGCTCCTTGCCCAGTACTGGCTGAGGGATCTCTTGGGGAGTTGTGGGAGATGGTGGCACTGGGCAGGTGTGGGGGATCTGCAGCGTCCCTGGGGCTCATCGGCACCTTCCTCAGGTCCTGATCTGTCCCCAGAGCGGGTGGGCCTTGTCCTGGGGCTGTGGCCTGGCCTGGTCCCCAAGGCCTGGAGAGGCTCCGTCTCTGAGGCCTCCAGCACTGAGCACAAGAAGTGTCTCTGACACTCCTGATGCTTCCCAGAGAGCATCAAACCTCTGTTCAGGTGAAGTCATTTTGGGAATAAATTGGGCTCTGGACTGGCAATCCCTAAATGCAGCAAAGGAATCAAATACTGATGAGCTAAAAGCAAAGCAGGGATGCCAGCTCCACCCAGCACTGCTGGCTCTGGAAAACAGCAGCAGCTGGGCCTGTTCCCTTCTTTGGGATTTCCACTGCCCTGCTGGCTGGGAGCCGCAGTACCCACCTCCCTCATGTGTACAAGGATTTTTAATCCTTGAAACTTTACAAGCATCTGTAAGCAGTAGGGCAGTAAGTGCTGCTGAGGGCAGTGCTGACCTCTCCCAGCCCCTGTAACACAGAGCAGCTGTGCCCATTAGAACACATCACTCACTAATAGTGCTGCCTCTTGAATTTGTAATGAGTTTTTCCAACTAAATGGAGTACACATATCAAAATATTTCTTTTAAGTAGAGGCTACAATGCATTTTTTTTCCATTTTCATTTCTATTGATGGGGAAAAGCTTAAGTGAGTATTTGAGATTAGCCGTTTTTATTAATAACAGATCTTGGAATATCCTTTTTGCCAATAACATCAAACATGCTGGTATTTTTCCTGCTAGCCTGATATCTGCTTTTTTTTCCCCAGGTAATCTCACTTTCATGTTTTTCACCAGCCAGCTAGAACAAGTACTGTAATACCTTTCTAATGTTCCAGTGGGCCCTATCAAATTTAAAATACATACATACCCAAACCTCACAGACCTGCTGGCCATGGATGAACCTTGTTATGTAAATATCTTTTTCCTACTAATCTCTACAAAGATCCAAGGAGAGCTCTGTGTAGAACAGAGCTCCCAGTTTGTGTTCAGACCATTAAATTGGTCTCAGCACCTAAATCCACCAGTTTGCTTTGCAGATCTGGCAGTTGATATAGTAACCACTTTCTTGTTAATTTTTCTTCCAGCTGGGATAGGATATCAAGCATTAATTCTTTAATTCTTATGCAGCATACATTTGAGGTTGAGTTGTTCACAGTAGATACTGAGATACTTTTAAATCATAGCAGGCTCTCCCACCCAGAATCTCCCATTTTTAAATAAGCCTTTGCTATGAAATCCTTGCCTTTGCATTAAATTACGAAAAGGTCCTTTTAAAAAGTGAACTTTGCTTTGAATATGTGGTCAGAGACCCACTGACTGTCTCACTTTAATAGAAGCCTTGCTGCTTTCTTTGGTATGTGCTGTACCTCCTTATATTGAAATACTGAAACCTTGGCTTAGGGACACTTTTCTTTCTATATTTTACCTATTATGATGGCATTAAGGATAATTAATGTTAGTGACTCATTTGCCAGGTGCTTTATGATCTTGGGGCTGGGTTTGTTATTTACTGCTGCAGAGGGGCAGAGTGTGATCCCTAAAGGTTGCAAAAACACATTTATCAAGAACACTTCAAATTTCAGTTTGGGCCATAATGTTAGAAACACACAATCTGTGGTTGATTGTTGTTTATGAAAGAGAAAAGGTATTGTAAACCTGTCTATTGACCAGGGTTTTATGTTCTCTGACTCTGTTTTACCAGCTGTCTCCCTTCCATGTGGTTCTCTCCAGGCCTGACAGATGGGATGAGCAGTGGCAGGGCTGGGGGAACATCCCTGTGCCTGGATGGGGCCCATCAAGATACCCTTCATGGTAAGGAAAAGAGATTCTACTGTGCACATGGCCTAGAGTAGGGGCAGGATTTGTCCATTGTAGTAACAAAAAAATAAATCAGAACTTTATAAAAACCCCAGGTACAGCTGGAACAAACCTCCCTGTGACTCAGGCCAAGGGCTGTGTGAGGGGCAGCAGGGACAGCTGAGCTCAGACACAGCATTGCTCCTGCCCTCACTGAGGTGAAATTCTTGTTTTAACATTGCAGTGAACTTGGTAAAGAGTATTTTTGGCTGGAACAGTCTGACCCAGGCTTCTGCAACAGTCCACTATTAACTGATAAGTTAAAGGAGGCTCTGGGGGAATTGTGGATGTGGCTAACGGGATGAAATCCATCCCTGGAATGGAGGCTGGCAGGGGGCTGGGTCTCCTTGCTCAAGCCTGGTAAAGATACCAGGTTCTGCTCCTTCACAACTCTTTTCTTCAGAAAATGTGCTGGGTGTCATTGTCAGAGGGATTTTTGGTTTAGAGCTCGGGAGAACCTCTCCTGAGCACCGAGGGCAAAGCTGCACTGCGCAGCCAGAGCTGTGTGTGGCCATGGGATGCTCACACAGGATCCCATGCTACATGGAGATGTGGAATTCCCTCTTTTGGGGGTCTGTCTGGCTCCTCCTGACAGGAGAGTGAGTGGTGGTGGTTCTGCCTTAGTGCCTGTGACAGTGACCTTGTGTTCCTGCACAGTGAGAGCTGCAGGACCCCAGAGTGCCAAATGCCCAGGTCACCTCCTTCATATTTGAGAGCTTCCAAGTGACCTTTCTTGGAAATGCAGCTGATTTATGAGGACAGGGAAAGTGGGGCAGTGCACAGAGGGCAGAGCACGGTCCTGATGGGTGTTTCCAAAAAGCAGCCCCATCCCACTGCAACCAGTGAGGGGCTCCCCAACACCCCCAGATGACGTGACCTGGTGGACATCCCTGGATGTTTTGGCAGGCCCAGCACCAGGGCCATCTCCTGTGAGAAACTCTCAAATAAATAAATAAAAACCCCAAAGCAGGGGGGGAAGAAAAGGAGAAAAAAGTTGCAGCGAAGGTTGAGGCTGCTGCAGAGCTGATGACATCAATGTTTCCATGGTGACAAAATCTTCACTTAGGTATGGTGAGTGCCCTGAGCTTGCGGCTGCCAAGGAAACCCGCCCGAGCTCCAGCACAGCCACTGCGGTCCCGGGCCTTCCTCCCCCTCCTCCTCCTTCTCCTCCTGCTCTTCTCCCTGCCCTGCTGCCCAGGGGCTCTGAGCTGCACCCTGCTCCCTGTCCCATGTGGAAGTTAGTTGGTGGAATTGTCCATTTTTGCTCCCACTGCTGTGCCAGCTCATCCTGGGAATGATGAGGGAGAGCTGCCATCGTCAGGGACATGGGGACATGGTGGCTCTGTGACATTGCCACACCACAAGTCACCTGCTGTCCATTGATGGGCTCCAATGTCTTCATGGCGGCCAAACAGAGCTCTTGGCTTCCTGCAGCTCATGAGTGAAGTTGCTTTGGGTTTTGGGGTCTGGTTTGGGGTGACACCAGGTGCTCCGGGAGCCCAGCCTGGTGTGGGGACCCTCCCTTTCCTGGGACATGGTGTGGTGTGGCCTCAAGGCCACAAGTGGCTGGAGGGGTGACTGTGGAGGAGTAGGTGGGTGGGATATTTTACATTCCTCCATGCCTTAAAATGCAGCATGAAACAAACCCATCTGTGGCCACTCCTTTGCTGGGAGGGTGTCCCAGCACAGCCTGAGTTGGGTCTGGGTAATTTTTTTTCCTATGATTCAGGTTAAAATCCTTTGAGTACCCACAGCGTCAGAGACCACCCCCAAGGAGAATTAGGGATATTGATGACATGACAACAGTGTTTATCCTCCTCCACCATCACGTTTTCCCTCCTCTTCGTTAGTACAAATGGGAAGCTTCTCCTGAAGTTTGGTTATTCTCTAGAAATGCACTGAATTCAGACAAGAGCAGTCATTAGTCACCAGGGTGAACCCAGGGCTAACAAGCAGTGAGTAAAGTGATGAAAAATAATTGGCAAGAGGTTTGGGTCTGAATGAAGTCCTGATTTTAGTGCTGTGCTCAGCTGAAGCCATGCCATTGTTGGCCAAGTGTGAGCACCCTGACCAGTGCTCCCACAGCAGCCCTGACAGCCCAGAAGGACCCCACAGGCCTCTGCACATGGTGGCAGCCAGGTTGGTGGCCAAGGGCTCTGTCCTGCTGTGAATTCATTTCCAGCAAAAAAGCATAACCAAATTCCACGAAAGCTGATGGAAAATGTTCTTTGCTAGCTCATTTTAAGGCAGACTCCAGTGATTAAACAGCAGTCTGAGAATGTTTGTTTGGTTTTGTGTTTTTAAAGGTATTGAATACAGGCCTAATGGCTCCAGTGATGGATTGTGTCACATGATGCCACTGCATCACTCCATGTGTGACCATGGCCAGCCCTGTGCCACCCCGCCAGGGACTGTCTCCTTGCCTGTCTGCACTCTGAGGTACAGCCCTGGCTTTGATTTTAGAAGCTGGGAGTTTAGGTCTTGGTCAAGCTGTTGTTATTTCAGGAAAAGAAAACAAAAAAAAAAAGCAGCAATGTGTCTAAAAGAGAAACATCTGGCATGTGAGACACTGCTGGCGCTCAGGCTGCGGGGTCTGTGATCCATCAGGCTCCGAGCCACGCCGTGCCTGAGCCCAGCCAGCTGCTGGGAAGGGAAGGAAAGGAAGGGAAAAGCAGAGCTGCCAAATCCCAATGGCACGAGGCAGCCAGCCTGGTGCTCCCAACCAGGGCACTGAGGTGGCAGTAGAGCAGGTAACCAGGGGTTACAGATAACCAGGGGTTATCTCCTCATGCCACTTCTATTCTGGGGGAAAAAGGCACAATTTACCAGGAGGCAGAACTGTGGTCCAAGGAAAGCCCAACCTGCTGCTTGAGTCTTTAAAGGAAGTCCAACAGTTTTGCAGTAAAATGGCTTAATTAAATCCCACAGCTGTGGTAGGAGCAAAGGCGATTAACTAATAGAAAATCTCTTGAGAAAATGAAGGATTTTTTTAGGCCTGATTTTTGAGAATAATTATCAATTTATTGATATCCCTTCAAAATAATTATGAATTTTACAAAATACCAGACCTCCACTACCCGATTTCTGGTCACAGAGAGGAGTGTAGTCAAAGGGAAATGACTCACAGCTGCCTGTGGTTGAAATTAATGAGATATTTATCTGGAAATGTTCTTGTCAGTGGCTTTTCCTTGTATTTTCAATCAGGACAACAACATGGAAAACATCGCTGAGACAGTGGTGTCCTCACTGTGGTGGATGCAGGAACAGGAGGATCAGCTCTGGTAAGTGGAGAATCAGAGGAGCGATGGGGTGTAAGGCCAAGAAAACCCTGTCTGAATGTTCCAGCTGACTTGCTGCAGTAAGCAGCCCACGATAACCCCACACATGGTATTTAATGAGGACAGAAGGGAGAAAGGAGATGATGGGGAAAACCTGAAATCAGCTGTGAGACCTTGGGATGGGACTTGTTCTTTTTAAAAAAATTTTTCTTTGCCCATCCCTAGAAAGCCCTTTCACATCCTGCATCATCTTTCCTGTAAGCAGCAAGCAGCTCTTCCAGGAGATTTAAATAGATGTGCAAGAGAAATCCTTCCCCTGCCTGTGCCTGGGGTTACCCCGCGCGTCATCTTCCCGGAGAGGAGCAGCAGTGGCCCTGTGAGCAGGGAGCTGAGCTTTCTGCATTGCTTCAAAGCCCTGCTCTGCCAACCAGATTATTGATCAAGAGGAAACGTCGGCGTTTCAGAAGCTTCCCCAAAAAGGCACGGAGCCTACTCGGCTCCTGTGCGTCACTGGGGATTTTTTTATCCGCGGATTTTCCGGCGCGTTTAACACAGCCGGGTCGTCCAGGAGGGACCCTGGCAGAATCTCCCTGCTGAGTGACTCACACTCGCACATCATGGGAATATGGGTTGACTTCAACATACTGCACTTTTCAACTCTGATTCATGCCACCCCAGGAGAGTAAATAAGGCAGCTCCACACACATCGCGGCCGTGACGAGCTGCCTTCCCACTGAAAAGGTGTCAGGACGAATGACACTGCCAGGGAATGCTGTCACCTATAGCTTAGCCAGCAATTTCCCAAATAGGACAAAATGTCTCTTTGCATGTACACCACAAGTCCCCTTGCAGCCTGGGGTACCTGCCCTCTTTCATGTTGCAGGTCTTTACTAAACCAAAGGAGCTGTGCTAAGTCCAGTGAATTTTTGGCAGGTTTGCTAAAGCCTGGGGACATTTATTAGCAATGTGGGGTTGTCACTTTCCAGGCAGATAATTTCTCTGCAGATCAATTCAGAAGGGTGGCTCAAAAAAGCAGAGAGCCTCACTTGCCTGGATGATTCCCAAATCCAGGGTAAGCCAGGTCACTGCTGCAGAAGGCATTACGTGATGTGTTTAGCACCATAGAGACAAAAATCAGGAGTATATTTTTTTTAACAAGATCTAAATGAATTATGTATCTGAAATCAGTTGTTTGGGGAAAAACTCCAACTGTCATTACTGGTACCTGGATGGTGGTGAGTCACCAAATTACATCCTTGGGTTAGGGAAACAGGGATCTGAATAAGTGAATGTCTAGTAGCCTGTTAAGCCAGTGAAGCAATCCAGCTAAAGCAACTCCTGTACCAGTCAGATGATTTCTTCAGTACATTTGCACTCCAATCCTGGCTTGCAGCTTTGCCAGGAAAGCCCAAGGAAAATGCCCAGGTACTCTTTACAGCTCCTTACAGCTGTAGGGAGCAGCAGCCCCTGGGTCAGCTCTGGCAGCTCCCTCCAGCACATGGCTCTGCAAACCCAGTGACTCAGCAGGAATATCTTGGCAGAAATCATCAAAAGAAGGAAGCCTTAGCCGTCTCCTGATAGCAGATTGTGGATTTGTGCTTTTTATTTAGCCTGATCTGTCATGGAGACTGTGTAACTATCGGTCTGTGCCTGGAGGGAGCTGGATTACAGGTGATTTTTCTGATTGCAGGTTGCTGATGTGAAGAAGTGAATGTGTTCTTAGGCAGGTTAGCCAAATGGAAGGGCAGAAGCTATTGAATAAGCTTTAAGTGAATTGGGGGCTTAATTCCCAGCGAATGCCAGCTCCTCCAGTTCTTTTCTCCCTTAGGCTTTAATAAAAATCTGTCTTATCCTGAAGCCTGCAAGAGAAATATCCCCAGCAGCACAATTAGTGCACGCTATGCCACCTCTTACGGTGCTGTAATATTGTCTTTCTTTCAAAGTAAATAAAGAAAGAAAGAACCCCCCTCATTTGATTACATGTTCTGTTCTTTCCTCCAGCCTTGTCAACGTGAAGCACAGGGATTGCCTAATCTGCTCTCATTATTTAATTATGTGACTGCACTGGCTTCTGGCCCTAACCCATCACGACTGGCACTGCATTCCTGCCCAGCCTGCAGGCACCTCCAGCTCTGGTGGCTATGGGAAGTGTGTCCTCACATTCTCTGCCTATTGGGAGTGTGAGTGGGCAGCCAGCACAGGGTAAGGACATGGCTTGGGTCCAGCTGAGGAGCGAAGCACTGGGTCCCCAGCATCCGGGCCTGTGGTCCCCAGGGGACATCAGCCAAGCCCTTGAGGAGGAGGCAAGTGGAGGCACTGGGTGTCCACACCCTTCCTGGCATGCCCACTCCCCGGGAGTGCCAATGGGATGTGTGTGGTGGTGTTGTCCCCGTGCTCCCAGGATTCCTGCTGGTCCCGGGGTGTACCAGGGCTCGGTCCAGCTGCAGGGCAGTGCCAGCTCCTGGTGGGAGCTGAGCCCCAGCCCTGGCACAAGCCCTCCTCTGGCCATCCAATCTCTCCTGCCCTCAGGGGACAGCTGCAGCCTGCTTATGTCTGGGGGTGGTGTCTTAATCCAGCTACTTAAAAAACCCAGTGAAAAAGTCCTTCTGCTAAAATGCTGCTGTAGGAAGGGCAGAGGAGCCCCAGCTGCATGGCTCAACAGCATGGATGAGAGTTGAGCTTCAGTGATGTTATACCAGATGAATTTATCCTCTCACCCTTAATCAAAATGTCTGCATACCTGGTCTCTAAATCATTGTTTTCATTATCTTGTTATTTATCTCTCTCCCTCACAGAGCTATTAAAGTCCTGGGATTAAGAACATAAAATGTGTCTCCAACACAGAGTCCGTGCCCTCTGCTGTTGGCAGTTTCCCCACGTGAGGCCCTCAGCAGTGTAGCTGTGTGGGCCAGAGAAAGAAATGAGGAGAATTTGGTCCCCCCAGCTTGAGCCTTGAGGCACATGGTGCTTTTCTTCCTCTGCCACTTGCAGGGAAATGAGTCACTGTTGGGACGGCATCTTCTGCGTGAGGTTGGTGCAGCTCTGAGATGGACCCTGGCTGAGTGATGGAGGTTTGATGGCAGGTAAGGAGGTGAGAAAGAGCCACTTCTGTCACTAGCTTTGCACAAGCACTTTGGCTCTCTACAGTTTTCATTAGGTGAGCAGCTGCAGAGGCACAGGGTGATGGATTTTCCACTGTCAGTCCCCTTTGCCTGTGTCTGAGCAGCTTTGCCTTGGGGGATGGACCTTGTGGGGCTCCTGCACTGAGGCCAAATTCTTCCAGCACCAGGATGGTAACACATATGTGGGATACCTATGGAAAAAAAAGGATTTCAATGAAATTTGGTGCTAGTGTTTCTTAGACTTTGAGCATCCCCACCTAAATTCACAAGGTGCTGAAGGATGAGGCGCCTGTTTTCCTCTGTTCTCATTTCATTTTGTTTCCTTTGTTTGGTCCCCATCATAGCAGCACTTGGTCCCAGGCCCAGCACTTAGCAGCAGTAGCACAGGAATTGATTTCAGCAGAAGCAGACAATTTCCTAAATTATTAATGTTAATAGTGGACAAATCACAGGACACAAGCAAAAATATACAGAACAAAGAGCTGGAGAAAAGCAAGAGGATGGCAGCCGGAATCATCAGGGTGATGAGAGACAGAGCAGGGATAGAAAGAGATATGTCCTGCATAAATGGGACCAAAATGGAGCACACAGAGAAGGTTTTGGGAAAATCCAAAAGCAAAGCAGTGCACCCCTTGGAGAGATTCCCAATTGCTATGGATACATGCACTGTTATTATCAGGGTTTTATAACAAGCAGCTCACACGCAGAAATTCCTACATAATGAAATATCACTATCCCATGCCTGCATTAGAAACATGCTGGGGGGGTAGAGGAGACCCCTGTGCTGTCCCCATCCTGTGCCCTGCCTCAGGGGTGGTCCCTGAGGTTGCCCAGTGCCTATGGCACAGGGTAGCTCGCTGCCAGCCTGCCTGGCATGCCCTAGTTGTGTTTCTCAGAACCCCTCCGTGTTTTCAGCTGATTTGCTTTGACATCAGCAGCCGGCAAGAAGTTCTCTGTGTCGGGGTGCGTGGGAGTGCTATGTGACACCTTAATCATGCTAAACAGGAACACACATTCAGATTTCCTAGGCATTTCAAAGAAATGTGATTTCCTTTGTGCTGCAAAGAAAGAGCCGACTTGATTGCGACTCTCTGTGGAGATCAGCTCTGGTGCCTGTGAATTAGGGTGCCAGGATCTCATTCTGGGAAAAAAAGGGAGATAAAACACACCAGGCTTTTGAGCTGCAGCTATTAGGTTTAAGTTTCTTGCTAGTAACTGGGGTTAATTTTGAGGAGATCTGTTTAATTTAATTGGCCAATGTATCAAGAAATCAGATTTTGTTAAAAAATTAAAATTTGCATACAGTCAAAGTACCATATCATACTGAAATATATATACTGAAATATCATACTGAATCCCAACTTTGGAAACAGTTATTAGTTGTTTAGCGCAGGCATGGGAAACTAATGCAAAGTCCAAATGTGTGATTCACTTGTTAACTTATTTCTCCTCTCTGTATGAGTGACAAAATGCTTAAAATCTCAGGGAAGACTCAACTAGGGATGAATATAAATGAGTACAGATATAAGTGAGCATTTGCTGACCCCGATGAAATGAAATGGTAGGGAGGAATCATGAGACACCTGCTAGCACAGGGCCCAGTGAAGAGTGATGGTGGTGTAGGGTGGGATTTCATAGCTGGTGTTATTTGTGCTATCTGGCAAGGCCATTGGGAAAGCTGGATGTGCTGGTGTGTTCATTCTGCTGACAGCCTCACTTGCTCAGCTTTGCTCATCTGGATGCACAGGACTGCTTGGATGCTCAACATGAAAATGCTTTTCATTTTTTGTGATTTAAGAGATAACCTTAAAAACAGCACATTAGGTAAACTACCACCCATGGTAACAAGCAAAACTCCAGTTGGATCTGATAAATGAATTTGAAAGATTATGCTCAATTTAGCAAAGCACTGTGCTCCTGCTGCATATGTTCCCAAAGCATGGGACTGAAATGTACTGCCCAGGAGCCCCTGCCAGGGGCACTGAGGTTTGCCATGGCATTTACCACACACGTGGTAATTGTTGCTACCCAAATGTTTCAGTTTTCAGTTCCAAATTAACTGTTGCCTAACCCTATTCACATAGCGTGCAAAAAAAAGTAGGTCACTCAAGGCAGCAGGTATTGCTGGGCTTGGAAATCCACTTCTGTACATTCACAGTTCAGCAGCTCCTCTAGAGGAGGGATCACATCTGCTGTCACCAGCTCCTACCGAGCTGCTGCCTCAAAAGAGCAGTGACGTGCATTCCTCTCCCCAGTGGAATGTCAGAGTGCTTTTCCTTTCACAGGTGGGCTGCTCTGAGACAGGGAATGTCCCCTCCCATCTTCAGTGGCAATGATCTTCCTGTTTTAATTGAGAGCTAATAATAATCTCCTCTTGCTCTCTGAATCGGGGTCTGGATTTCCGGTCTCAGACTAGAAAATGACATCTCTGCTCCAGGGGAAGCTGGAAGGAGGATGAATTTCTCTTCCCATGCCTTGTTCTCCTGTTCCTCTATGATGCTGCAAAAGCCAGGAGCTGCTCAGGATCAGGATAAGCCCTGCTCCCTGTGGCTGCCAGGGGCTGCTGGGCTGCACAGTGCTGTCCCCATGGAGTGGCCCAGGAGCTGGCTGCTGCTGGAGCAGCCCTGTCCTGGAAAACAGGACAGAACACAGTGGCAGAAGCAGGGTGGGCTTGTCCTGTGAGCCTCCAAAGAGGAGTTCAGCATTGGATTGACAACACTGGATGTTTGTCCACAATGAGCTGCTCTTTCCCACGGTGCTCAGGCATTCTCCTCAGGGGGATTAAGGAAGTTTGCATGATCAGTTCTTGGCACCCAACCTCTAATAGTTTGTGTTCTGAATCCTGCCTGCTGGCCTGGGGTTACCTGCCCTGGTCATCTGCAGCAAAGCAGACCCAGGCAGGACCTTTCTGCAGCTCCCTCACTGCATTGCCACACAGTCCCACACCTGAACTGGTTTCTCTCATCTCATTCTCTTGCTGTATTTAAGTCTCCACATTTTGTGCCTGGCTGGCTGGAGGCAGACCTGTGATGGCGCTTGGAAAAAGCAAAGGGTTCTTAGACCCTCAGTTACAACACATCCACTTGCAACGTGGTACGGGTTGGGTTGGAAGGCAGCCACTGCTCCTTCTCCCTGGGTGGAGTAAGGGGCTCTCCCCCACCCATTTGTCAAATCAATGTTGTTTTAGAGCTGGGGTTAAGCAGTCACATAGAATTACCTGTGTAAAAATACAGTGCAGGGAATGTTAGCTAAGCTCCACTTAGATCACTGCAGATGTGTTATTTTGGGACACATTCATACTGTGCAGTCCTTATTCAGACAAAACTGCAATTGACGTAATTTTTTCCATAATGTTGCTTTTATTTGAAATCATATCTATACATCTTGTACAAATCAAACTAATAATAAGCATTTCCATGTCAGACTCTACTTATGGATTCATTTTGGAATTTAGTTTATAGACGTGATTTGACTTCAGTGGGATTTATGTCCCTAAAAGGACTGCAGCAACAGGGAACAAATGCTAGAAAGTGGCTTTTTGTCTATAATTCAACATATTTGTTTGTGGAACCCTGAACAGTGTTCTAATCTTCCATCTGAAAACTGCCTTGTCACCTCTTGATTTACAGTATTTTCCTTTGCCTTGCCTCTCTACAACTCAGTATTTCTTACAAGGCAGATATTGTCAAATCTCTTTCTTGAAACATATAATAACCACCTTTTGTATTGAACAGGCATATAAATTACTCAGCTTATATGACAGAACAGAAAATAAAGAGTTGAGTATCTGGCAGAGATGGTGAAGAGTGATGTTATTATAACCTTATTGTGAAAGATTTGCCAGCAGAAAGTTACATATCTGTGAGGTAATCAACGACAATATTCCCTTTATTACAGCAAATACCAGAAAAGATTATTGTAGGATGAATTTCCAGATAAATCACTACTCTCTTTTTGGGATGTTCAGTAGCCATTCTTGTGTAGCACAGATGGGATTCAGAGCTTAAATAGACCCCAGGCAATGAAAGCCTCATGATCACAGGGGTTGCCTATCAGTGTTACAGATGTATTATTCAGATCTTCTTGGGAATTTTCCCAAGATGTTTGTTTTTCAGTGGGAAATAGCGTTCCTGCAGAATTAATATCTCACAGATTTTCAAATTTTCCTTCATGAAAATTACACCAGGAATGGAACAGCTATTTCAATGTGGAATTTGGTCCAGATGAAACCAAATCACAGTGCTTGCCTTGGAGCAGTTTCAAACAACCATCCATCCTTGCCTTAGCTGCCGACAGACCTATGGGATTTGTGTTTGAATGCTTTGTCCCTCCAGCTCCTGCAAACAGGCTTGGCTCATCTTGTGGCTGAAGAAGGGCATCCACCCTGGCAGCCACCACGGCCCTGGGCAAAGAGCTGCAAGGAAGCAGAAAGAAAAACTGAAGAATTCAGTTGAAATCAGGGGAAAAAATTATCAGGTCTAGAGGCAGCTTAGAGAAAAGCATCTGTATCAGCCTCTCCGTGCCCTGCCAGTGATTCAAACTGCTTGGCCCTCTTTAAGCCTCTGAATCGAGCAAGGGTAATCAGGACAGCCCAACACAGACACGGAGGAGAAGCCCAAAGCATCGTCTCACCAGCTCCATCCTTGGTGCCTGACTGTATCCCTATTATCCAGGGCATGGTGGGAATGGCCAGCCCTCCCCTAAACATCACCTGCAGCACCCGATCAATAACGAGCAGCATTACCATCAGCGCTTTCTGCTTGATTTATCGCTGCTTGGAAACATCAGCTGACTTTGGATGGAGCCTTAGGATCAACCTGGCTGAAGTGGAAGAATAAAGAGCTAAAAGCCCTTGGTCGCCGTTTATTCGCGGCTGGGATTGGGTGCACGGCTCCATCTCTTGGCGACTGCACGGCAGCGCTGGGGTTTGTCCCCGCAGGGTGGGAACGACAGCGTTTCCTTCGCTGAGTGTCACCAAATCAAACAGGCTTTGATTTGGAAATCAGAGTCAGGTGCAGCCCAATCTCGGTGTTGAGTTTTTTTGTGCTTAAGGCTGAAAGTCGCTCACAGGCTTTGGCTGCTCGGTATCCTTTCCCCTCTCTGCATTGTAGGTGGATTAGCTTCCTGATAACCTCGGAGTTATCAGGAATATCCTGGTATCAGCTTGGAAAAGCCTTCTAAGATCCTCGAGTCCAAGCATTAGCCCAGCCCAGCCCTGCCAAGCCCACCGCTGCAGCACGTCCCCAAGAGCCGCATCTGCGCATCTTGTAAATCCCCCCAGGGATGGTGACTCCATCGCAAAAGTTTAAAAGTGTTATCACCTCAAGAGAGACTTATTTATGGTCTGATTCTCCGAACACAGGTTCCTCTCAGGCTCCCGTGGGATGTCCGGGACGGATGGCAGGGTCCCTGTGGTTGCAGGCAGGGGCCGGGACACTCGGGGACTGCTCCCGACGTGTCCCCGCAGAGCCCGCACACGCTCCCGTCCCGCAATCTCTGCTGCCCTCGCATGGCGCCTCTCGGAAAGGAAACGAGCCGGGTTTGGGCACATTGGGGTTTGAAAAGGACGTGTGCCATCAGTGATCGCCACTGCGGGCTCGCAGGCACTTTGACAGGTGCTGATGGTCATGACCCTTTCCGCGGTAATAACACTGAAAATTGATCGTCGCTGGACTTTGTCACATTCAAAGCCGTGTTCAATAATAAACCTGAGCTTCTCTAGCAACGGTCTTGAAATACAGACCTAACAATCCAAGCCATCAAATTGCACGTGTCCAGGCAGGGAGTCCTTGTCTGCTCTTTGGTAAGTGGTTTCTTTCTTTATAATGTCATTTTGTTCTTCACTAATGCTCTCCATCCAAGGTTATCAGGAAGCTAATCAGCTAGACTTCCCAAGAAGAAATCATTACCTGGCAAAATACTACTCATCCTGAAGAGCAAACACAGCCTCGAGCCCTGCCTTGAATAGGTATTAAAGAAGGCTGTTCCAACCTGATGGTAAGAATAAAAATTTCATTTGCATTAGGGTCTTACTGCAGTTACTAGTAATAATTATATTTTATACAGTATCAAATTATAGCTCTAGCTGTCAAGAAAGTCTGAATAGACTCTGCTCCTCAGCTATGAGGAACTCCAGTGCTCTGAGTTTCTCATACTCAGTACCATTTCTAGATATAAATTTTGCTTTCATTTTGTTTAAGCTTAATTTTAATACAAGACTGTTCTTACTGTTCACTCCCAGTGGGTAAATCCCATGGTGATATCTGCAGTGTTTTGCACACCTGTGTGCCTGCTCTCATGGCAGTTACCAAACCCCAAGTAAGCTCATTGTACAAGGGACAGTAACTACAGCATGCAAAGGACTGAACGTGCTGTCCCATGGGATGTGTGCCACATGCAAATATGGGTCACATATGCAAGAGCAGATTTGAGAAGATAAGCTGCTAAACTGGCCTATCTCTGGGAGAAAGTCAGGCTGGCAGACTGAAACAGCTGAGCTAACAGCTAAACTGATCTTTAATCCATCTTTGCTGTAAACTATCTAGAAAGAGATCACCAGGCACTAAGTAGCCTGTGTGGATGAGGTAAATGATAAAACCTGAGAAAAATCATTGGGAAACTGGGAAAGTAATAATTTTGAAACATCAAAACTAGTGGAATTGTATAACTGTATCCAGTGCAAGGCATATGGCAGTTGGCATGTCTGGAGGTGACTTTGCTGATGCAGTTAGACTTAGTTGCTCACTTATGAATCCCCTTTCAAAGACACCAGTTGAAAAGACCCAGTTGGTGTGTAGCATGAAGAAGCAGCGCTTCAGAGCCAAGCCAGAAACTTGTACAATTTCACTGAGCAACATTTCTCCTAAATGAATCCTGAGCAGAAATTCTGCTAGTACTGGATGTGGGCAGTGAGTGGCATCGTGGTATCACAGAAGCAGCAGCAGAGCAACAAACTAAGAGGATTAGACACAGCAGAGGAACAGATAAGAGGCTGAGGAGGGGTAATTTTCAGGATGGGGATCCTACCTGTGTTTAGTGCTCTGTTCATATGCCCACACATGATAAGTTTTATAATACAATGCAGCTTATGGAAATTAGTACCATTGACCAGTGAATCTTGTGCTGCTCCTTCATCTCTGCAGGAAAGCAGGCATCTCTCCTCTTTCCCCGTGGACTGATGTGCCTTCTGCAGGGTTTGTAGAAATGCAGTGCACAAGGTCCTAGTGAAGGAAACACCTGGTACCTTTGGACTCACTGAACCATCACTAGTTTGTCATTAAAAAGGAGGATGGCATAAATGGTCCTAGAAGAATGCACACAAACCTGGTATGAATAACAAAGCAAGTGCCAGAGTAGCATGGTTGGTAGGAAAGGAGAATTTTAGGAATCTGAACCATGCAAAGATGCTTGCTGGTGTTCCTGGGTCACTGGCTTGGAACCACAGCAGCCAGGAGCTCCTGGAAGGTTTGCTGAGGGCTCCAGGTGGGAGGAGTGGAATTGGAACTGGAGCAAGTTCCTGACTGAGACTCACAGTCCACATACCACACCCTTCTAGCTTGAGGAAGTGTAGTAGAAGGGATATATAAATGTAATGTGACATATATAAATAGGAATATTACTTTGCCAGTCTCTTTCTGTGTTATATGCTCAGTGGCAGCACCTAAAAGTCATCAGTTCTGTTATCTGTAAGTACAGGATAGGGCCAGTTTTGTTTTAAAATTCAGTTTATCAAGCTAATTTCAAACCTCAGTGCTGTAATATTGACTTTCTTTTTATTACATAATCCTTTGCCTTTGGGAAAGGAGTATAGAAGGTGTTTAAGTTGTCATCAACAACTAATGCTATAAAATATATTTCTTTTTTACCAACATGATTGTATCATATCGTAGCTGAAAAAACAGAGATATGAATAAATATGGTTGGCATATTGGCCTCAGAATTACAAATTGTTTTTTCAGTGCTACACTCATGCAGATTTAGTTTTAAAGTATGGCAAGATAACTTCTGATAGCAGAGATTCCATCTGGAGTAAAACAATAGCAATGTTAGTTGTAATAATGCTGCACTGGTGGTGGAGCCTTGTTGATAAATAGTGTACCACAAATACTGCATCCCAAACACTGCCACCTGTATTCCTGATCCAAAATCCCAGCAAAGTGAAGGATCCTCCTGCCCATTTTGCACCTGGGGAAGGTGAGGCACAGTGACTTGCCTGAGCAAGTTGCAGGGCTGGGGAGAGCAGAGTGTGGCTGTGATCCCAGCAGGAACTGTGTCCTGCCATGCCAGCCCTGGGCTGGGCAGAGCAGCTGCTGCCATGCAGAGACTCTGGGGAGGATTGGGAAGCTCCCATTGCAACGAGGTGTTCTGATCCCTTGAAAAAACTCAGTGTTTTGGAATGCTGCTGCTCTCTCGAGATGCCTGTGCAGTGCTTTCTGCACAAAGTTGTCCCTGTCCCCTTTGTGACACCAACCTCCACCGTATTTACAGTCCAAACAACCTGAGTGCAAACGAGGAAGGAAAACAAGCAGGCAGCTGCTTTCCATTGAGTTCATGGGTTTCTCCTGGATGCTTTGCAAGAGTTTTGTTTAGCCCAGCTCCGCTTTCTGCCCGCAGTGATGTGAACAAGCAGAGGAGCCACGGCCTCTCTGGTGTCAGTGCAGGTGGCCCAGCTGTGGTCACACAACAGCAGCAGCTCAGGTGGGAGGGTTTGAGATGTGACCTGGTGCTACAAAACCACAGCACAGCCTCGGTGATGTCCTTTGGTTTGTTATTCTGCTCTTTGTTCTCAAGGGCCTGCAACAAGCCCTACAGAATAAAGAGGACCTGTTTGCTGTGTTCGGGATTTTAGGGTATCTTTTTGAACAAATTGTTGCAAATCAGCTGCTAAAAATGTGTCTGCCATTTCTTTAAAAAGGTATTTCCTGTAAAATCAGCTGGGATTGTCACTCTGCTCTCTTCTCATCTGCACTAACTCAGCACTTTGGTACAAGAAGTATGGCCATTTCTTCCTTGTTCTTTTCTCAGCTAAAACATATCCAGAAAGACTGCTGGTTTCCTTCAGTCAGAGGGAAGTCTAATTAAAAACCATATTTATTATGATGGCAGGACCAGCCTACCCCTCAAACATTCATCTTTCCTTTGAACAGTAAAAATAAAAAGGAGATAGTGTTGAACCAATGTGTTGCAGGGACTCCACACACACTGAGAAGCAACTGCAGCTTTTTTTATCTTCAGCTGATCCAAATTTTTCTGCAGAGCCTGATTTTTGACAGAGTGATTAAAAACATTTTTGATCAAGCCTGGGAAGGCAGCAAATTTGTTCTCAGCACACACATAAATAATGCCATGTCTGAAGGTCTAAAAAATATCTATGAAATATATGTCAGCAAGAAATAGCATTTCCAAGGCAGCTCTGCTCTCAACTTTTCCGTTGGAATATTGAAACAGAGATTATTAGTGTGAATTTTTAAATAATCATGGAGGTTTTAGAAAAACATGTGCTTGGTGATTCTTTTCCTGTTTGCAAAATGTTTTTTTTTCTTTCAAGTGAATAATTAACAAATTTCTTACTCTATTTTTTTTGTCACATCAACTTAATATAGAGATATATATCTTAATGTATTTAAAGTTGTTCATAGACGTCTTGGCACAACAGATTTTTCCTTCTCTCTTTGTCAACACAAGAATCAGTTCTTTGCTGGCTGGTTGGATTTTTCATTAACGAATTTCAAAACACACAGTGCTTTGCCTAATTACAGAGTGTCTATTTTCAGCTTCCTCATCAGAAGGTAGATGTAACTGTGTAACATGCAGATTGAATTCCAGGTATTTCAGCCAATTATGCTTTTCAAGGACTACTCTTGCGAGCTTCTGAGTGGTTCTGTTGCATTAATTTTCCATGCCCTTTTACAGCAGTAAAGATTATCAGCTTGTTTACTGCTAATAAGTAACAACCACAAAAGGCCAAATTAAAAGCAGTTTTGTAACTTAAAGAGACATATCTCCAGTTGATCCTCTATTTTCCATTACCTTCAACATTCACAGTGTTAGTTTTGGATTTGTGTTTTCAGATTTTTCTTATCTCCATGGGCTGAGCTGGGGCAGAGGTGGCAAGAGGCAGATGAGGACAGCAGGAGCAGGGATTGCCTTTTTCCACAGCAAGTGCTGGATGAATATGTGTGTGAAGCTTCAGCTTGAAACCAATTATGCCTCAGCTCTTCTCTGGTGGGAATCGAGTTAAAATAATCTCTCATTGTCTTCCTGTCCTCCTTCTGCTATTGTCTGTGCTGCAATCCAAAGGAGCACTGGTTTTAGCTATTTAGCATTTCTGTAATAACTGCAGCCACAGATGCAAAGTATTCCCCTTAAAGTGGTATTCTTCAGAGTGAAACATGATGTTGATGCTTCAGCTAGCTGTAGGTGAACTCAAAGTTTGCATTTTTTAGCCAAAAAAAGTTTTCTTGCATGCTTTTTCTGTCTGAGAGAACCACAAAACAAAAATGCCTGTCTTTTAAATTCTCAGCCCCACATTTCCTGACTGACCCAATAAGAACCACTGCTGCTCTGCACACATTATTTCCTCTCTTTGAAAAACAAAAGAAAAAAATAGCCACAGTCTGGCAATACCTTGCATTTCCATTGACCTTATGTCTCATCTTTTGGGGGTAGCAAGCTGCTCTTGACATGAAGGGAGCTAAAAGCAGAGCAGGGCAGAGGCAGATATGGGGTTGGAGACATCACCTCCTCCAGCCCTGCCCTTTCTGTTTCTGCTGACTGATCTCCTCCCTGACATCAAAGCACCTCACCAGTGTCCACTGTCGTGGGAGGCTGGAAATATTTTGTTATATTCTTTCTGCCGTATCAAGGATATTTTTTGCTGCCTTTTTTGTCTGGCAATTTTCTTAGCAAAACCTCCTGCTGCAGCACTGCTGCTATTGCACTGCCCGCTGCTAAACCTGGCTGTTGTCACGCTGCAAAAATCATCAAAAAGCACCTTTAGCTCTTGTCTTTGCTGTGTAACTGAGGGTTTCCTGCCACAGCAGTGGCCAAGGTCTTCTCAGCCCACTGAAGATGTCTGTCACCAAGTCAGCATCTCTGTGTGTTCCCTCCCTCTGTGCTGCCAGACCAGGGCAAAGCTGCTGACTGGCACGCACTGGGAACAGGATTTTCTTTCTCTTTTTTAGAGGTCCTATAAGGGGCTTCTTCTCCAGTTATATTTCTGCATGGCTTTTTATTTTTAGTTTTCTGTATTTTCTTTTGCATCAAAGAGTGTCATGTTTTGTTTTGTTTTCATAAAATGTCTCAAAAATGAACTCTGTTTTGCCGTATTCAAACTCTGCTTTGATATAAATATTTGTGTTGCATTTCAATCTGTTAAAATCGTATTGATTTCAAAATAGATTTATCTACAGATCTCATTATAAATTCTGATTATTATTTGCATATAAATAAATTGAAAACCTGTATTATTCATCTTCAACATATTTGCTATTTTAAAAATTAAAAAATGACTGTCAATTATCAGTTGTTAACAAAGTGAACCTGCTCCTAGTCTATTTCCTTCAGGGTAACAAACCAAGAGTTCTTTTCTGGTCTAGCTTTTAAATCCTAAGTTCCATACTTAAACGATTTTTTCCTGACAGCACGTGGGTAAACACAAGCTGAATATTTGCATATATATTATAAATGCGTATCTCAAAACAGATGTGAATTTTTTAAATTCTCAGGGTTTTGATTTTTTTTTCCTAAGAATTAAAGATATTTGACATTTTCCTAAAAGCTCAATGAGCAGAGTCACTGAGACTCTTTTTTTCATGTTTGTAAAAAAAGTAATTTATAAACCCCTTGGATGCAGAAAAAACTTAGAAAGAAAAAGCATTCCAAAAGGTTAGAAACCAGAAGGCAAATCATGTGAAATTTGCCTAAGACAATCAGAAACTGTTAGAATTGCTGATCTCAGGTGGGGGCATCGTTAACACATTGCCATGCTGCAAGTGAGTGTGAAAAGGGCTCAGCCCAATCGGGGGCTGTCAGAGGGGAGAGTTCTGCTGGCTGGGAGGGATATGGTTCAGAATTAGTGTTACACTTCTTTCTTAGAACTTTTTTTGCTTTTATTTTTTCCCCCCACTGCTAGCAGCAGCCGTAACACAACCTGTCCTTGCAAAGAAGTGTGACATCAAATGTGACAACTTTTTTTTCTTTTAAATTTTAAATTAGCTAAAAGGCCCAGGCTGTTGAGAACTTGATTAGAGATTTTGTATGCTTAAGGGGTCTTAACAGTGTGCTTTTACCCAGGTGGAGTCAGAGTACAAAGAGGAAGAAACCTCGGTTTGACACTGCCTCACTAATCTCAGCAGTGTATCGCTCATTATTCTGCACGGGATTAAAGGTAAGCTCTGTATTGCTGCCTTTGAGGCTCAGCAGGGCAGTTATCCTTTGCAAAAATGGGGTTAAATAATTCCCCATGTGTGGCAGAGAGGTTCTGGAGAGAACACAGTTGGGTTTAAATTACCTGGCAAAGCCTCTAGTGTGGCAGCCTTTGTCTTCTCTCCTGTAAAATATTCTGTAGCTTAGTTTAGTTCCAGGATAAAAGGACTTTCTTAATCATAAAGGAAATTTTAAAAGCTTTTTTTTTTTTTTTTTGAAAGAGAGGGTGGTATTTGAAAATTATTAGTCCAGTCCAAGAAGAAAAGAGGAAACAGTTTTTGTAAGTGTGTGTGACACTTTTACAAGCACACACAAGTCCTGGATGGCCAGCTGAAGTTAACCAAGATATTTTAAATTGGAGATCAGGCCAAATAAGCACTTTTAAATTCACTTTGCTGGGTTCTTTATTCTAGATATTGTCCCCTGATAAATGAAGAGCATGTTAGAAATTTTCCATGGAAAGAAAGTTGGTTGTTTTTTGTTGTTTTTTCTCTGTAGAATTCAAATCTTGTGTCTATTTTTAAAGTATTTCATAGCGTGTCTAAGTTCAGATTTTTAGTCAAATGTTAGCGATCGAGAGGTGTTGTAGCTAGTACAACAAACATATTGTGTAGTTTCTGAATTTTGCACAAATATAATCTGTTTGGAGATGTGAAAGGATTATTTTTTAATGTAATAAGCGAAACAATGGGATTCTACCTATATTCATTTTTATACACCCACACACACATATGTATTTGAGATCAGGAGCCATATGGGGTTGTTGATATCTGCCTGCATTTCTGAAAAATGGTCCTTTGCTCTTCTAAGCTGAGGCTCTTCTGGAGCTACAAAGGTAAATTTGCTCCCCATGGTACTCAGAAGTCTCTTAGCAAAAATCATGATTGTAGATCACCCCATACCAGCTCCCACCTTGATCTGTTGGCAAACAGGATCTCTAACACTGCATGCTGAAAAGATGCTTATCACAAAAAGTGGAACAGAAGGTTTTGACCCTTTAACATGACTCACTCAGTTATGACTACAGTGCAGAAAGATAACAGCAGTTGCAGGAGTGATTTGCATTCTATACAAATATGCTGATCCTGGAGATATAACCAGATGGATGCTTTTCCAAGGCACAGGCATCTGGAAGGCGTATCCCTGTAGAGCCTCTCTCATTCTATCCCTGTTCAGAAATTATCACTCAAGGATATCATTAATTTTTCAATCATATTTTGATTTTAGCGACATTTTGACACATATCTTTACATTACTACATGCTTATCTGCATTAGGACCAGTGTGCTCTCACCATCCCCAGAGAATTCTTGTGCTTTGATTAACTGGAGGGCTCTTCTAAACTTTTCTGATGTAGCATGTGTCAGATTAAAGCTGATCTATGCGTGAGTGAGCACAGATGCAAGGAACTTCTCCTCCCTTCCTGTGTGCCCTGAGGGAAGGCCTTGCACAATAATAAATCCCTGCAATCAGCCATGAAGAAAGTAGAGAAAAACCTGGCCTATCTCAGTTTTATGATCCCAGAAAAGCTTCTACTAGCAGTAGCAAGATCGATGCTAAGAAGAGTTCAGCAGAATGGGAGGAAAGAGGAAAATGCCCATGGAGAGGAGCCTTGGTGGTGCTCTGCTCACACTGAATCCTCCCTGGGACGAGCTCAGCCCTGCTCCTTGTGCCCAGCCTGCCTGAAGATCCCTTTCCTAAACCTCTCTGGGCTCACAGGGATAACGAGTGAGAGCAGGAGGCTGAAGCAGATGGTAACAGAGCCTTTTCTCTCCCCAACTCACCCATGGTGCTACTCTGCAGTGGGAAAGAATTGAAAGGCTGAAAGTTACCTAGGGGGGAGAAATGGACTGTTTTTTGCTGAGTTACAACTCGCTTAATTCGAAACTATTGTCAAATGCTGTTTTTTTTCCAGTCCTTCCCACTCAAAGGCACATTATTTTTATGAAATATTTTAATGTAATTGGCTTAAAAAGCACAGGAGAAAATTTTCTCTGGTTCCCTGCAGAGTCTTCTGCAGTTTTCCTTTTTTGCTGAAGCCTTGTAACATCGGTATCAACTCACTGTTGATAATAGTGGTAATGAGCTGCTGGCCTTTTATCACTGTGGATGTAGTGACTGTAATATTTAACTCTTCATCTGAAGGTGGGATTGCAAGCCCTTTAAACATATTGGTGTTTTCTGTGGTCAAAGTTGGCTCAAGATGCTGAGTAAATAACTTGTTAGTGTATGTCTAAAAAATGCACTTTGACATTTATTTCAAATATTTTCACATGTATTTTTAAAAGGTTTTTATTGAGCATCCCAAACCACACAGCAGAGTTTTCACTTGACTGAAACTTTTGAAAGTATAATTCTGATAAATGAAAAGGTTTCTCCTGGCACAACGAGCTTTGCTATGAGGAAATGCCATTCCAAAGTCAGGACATTAGGATAAAACCTGGAAGCAATGTTCTGCCCAAGGCCTGTAACTGCTGTGAGATCTTTGGCAAACCTCCTCACCCTCTGGGCCTGATGCCTTTGAAAATGTGATAGAATGATTTCCCTTTTTTTTTTTTTTTAATTGTTTAGACATCTACAAATGCAAATTGTTAGAAATTGTAAGGGACAGCACTGTATTTTGTGTATGAGGCCAGTGGCAGTAACTCCACAAAAGACTTTTTAAAATGCAGATCTTGCAAATAACAAGAGGCAGGGTGACTGAACTGAGGAGTAGGTCAGCTTTTGAGGACTCAGACAAACATCTCAGCAGGCACCAGGCCAGCCACTTACAAGTACAACCTCCCTTCCTTCATGTCAGCTTTCCTGCTAGTGACCTTAGTAGTTTACTTTAAGTCAATATTTACTTTAAATATTATGATTAAGTGACAATAATTTACCAAGATTAAAATGCAACTCTGATAAGAATTGAGCCAAGTACACACTAGAACACTTTCTACAAGAGATTCTCTTCAAGGAGCCTGAGCTGTGTTATGCTCAGAAAATGTGCTGGGAGTCTTGACCTGTCAAGCTGTGATGGTGTTGAAGGTGGATCTGTAAAATTCACTACTTGAATTGTGCTGCTACAGCTGGACATTGCCCTCAAAGGTCAGTTTCCTGCTACAAAGGCCCTTTGAGCCACTAAAGATGATCACTAAAACCTGATCAAGGCTTCCCAGAGTAGCTGAAGCTATTGCCATGGGGAGCTGGGGTGGCACAGGACTCTGCCAGTGACAACAGGCACATCCTTCCCCTCTTCCCTCCGGGCTGCAGCAGTTGTTGCTGCCTCAACTCTAAGAATGTGAGTTCTCTTGACAGGTTTAAAATCAGCTTGAGTCCTGCAGATGAAAACTTCATAAAGGCAAACCTTGAAAATTAAATTTTCTTTATGAAACATCTGGTTATAGTTTTGCAGCTCTAACCAGAAAATCTACCTGAGCTAACATACATCCTGCTAAGGAGTGCAGAGGCTGTGGTGGTTAGTAAATCCTTTGGCTACAAAATGTCTGTGACAGTCTAAAATATTTGTTCCTCCTGCCTAATCACTCTTTAACATTTCTTAAAACTGATGGGGTAAAGGTTTTCAACTTCTGTCTTCTGCACAAAAGGTGTTTTTTTCTCTGTATCTCCTGTGAGGAAGTGGCACCAGTTTTGTGACCATTATTTATGATATCCACGAGGCTGCCTAGCCAGTCCTGTGCTTCTCTTTCATGCCTTACTTTATTCTTCAGGGGAAGCAATCAACACTTCATTACCAAATATAAGACAGGGTTCAACTTTTCAATGCTGTAATTAAGAGAGTGTCAGCATGAACACTATAAATTCCTTTTCTGAGGGATTTATGACCAAAATGTAAAACTATACTCTAGATGAAAAACTTGCCTTTCAGATCTTATACTATAAAATGTGATATTTTAACAACTCAAGGGGTATTTAATTTTTTTAAGAAGGAAGTTAAAATGAAAAGAAAAAAGAATAAAGGAAGGAAGATTTAATTCTAGTGGTTAACCTTCTTTTTAAACACACAGGCTTTGCGGGGGCCGATTCTTCAACTCAGAGACCTAATTTTCCCCCACCTGTCCTCATCATATATTTTCCTCAGAGAAAAAAGCTCTACAGTTTTTTTTTTTCCTACAAAAAAGGACTGTAGATGTCACCTGGTGGTTATCTGTGACTATGAAATCCATAATTCTTACAGGTAATTATGTTGTCTGCCTGGAAGTTCTCACTTTTGAGGTTTGGTTGTTGGATGGCAGAGCTGCTGATTCTGATAATAAATCTGTTGGGATTGTGAGGAAGTCTAAGTACTCTTATTTCAGGTCTAGTGAATGTCCTGAGTAACAGCTGGTGTTTCTAAGAGTTACTCTTTTATTGGTTTGGTTTTAAGGATTGCTTACTCCATCTGAGATTTTGTTACACCCAGCAATTTTTAGGATTCACTGTTATGATCCCCACTGCATCTATGACTCTCTTCAAGACACATATTTTCTCTAGCTATATAACAACTCTTCAGCTTTAAGAGCATTTTCTCAGGTAAGTCTAAGGTCATGCAAGAAATGTTGGGAATGGGTAGGTTTTATTTGTCCTTCCAAAACACCAATGAGGCACAACCACAAGTATGTCCAGACCAAAGTTTTCCTTTGCAGCAGTGTTTTAACTCCTGCAGCACAGCTCTAAATACCATCAAGATGAGCAGCTCTGTGCCTGTGTGGCTTCTGGGCTGTTCAAGGGTGGTTCCTGTGCTGAAGCTGTACCACATGACTGGTGAGGAGACTGTTGGTACCTGGCCAAGTGAAGCAGAACCAGGAGGGGCTGCTGGGGCTGCTATTTGCTGAAACTTGGATTCGCTCTCTTGGAAGACTCCAGGATCTGACATTAAGTGAATACTGCCATCTCCTGCTTGTAAAATGCCCAGGATCACCTGCACCCTTCAGCTCTCTGAGGTGTGAATGGATGTTGAGGAAATTGACTGCTTGGCTCTTGCTTCTTGCCACTGTTCACATAATTTCAAAGGCAGCTTCAATACGAAACATTGAAGACTTTAAAGATGAAGACTAAAAATAATGTATGGCAGAGACACCATAGTGTGATTAACAATTATTCTGCTATTCTTATTAATTTACTACCATGGCTCCTGCTAGATGTTGTTATGGGAATTTGTAGTGAAGTCACACTTTATAAACAGACTTCTGGAAAAATGTGAAAAGTCTTCACAGAATAGCAACAGTGATAAGATTGCAATGATAATTTCTTTGTTTTGCATTTAAAATGAACCACACCTTTCCCAGGTATTGGCTTTCAGACTTTTCTTCCTTTTGTGGTGGCATATTTTGAATGTGTTCTTCAGTTCTTTTCTGATAGGTCATATTTATTTGAAACCCTTTGGTACTTTTGAGTGTGATAAAGGCTTGTTAGCTTGCTTTTGAGAAGAGTTTCCCAAATTGCTCCTAGAGAAGAGCTGGACACAATTGATGTTTTCTTCTCCTCTTGTGTAGCTAGGGAGTATTTTTGGTGGCATTTGGTACAGAACCTCATTGCAGGTATCATTTTGTTTCAGTAGTTTCTGCATATATAGGAAAGTATAAATTAATGTTTGATTACTGTTAAATTATTTATAATGTTGACTGAAATTATGGAAAACTATTTTTCCTCTCAATAGAGTAGATTAATCTGTTAAAAGACCTGTGCTTTTCACTTCATTGTGCCAGCCACCAGTACTGGAAGGAGGGGAGATGAAGAATTACTTCTGTGAAACTTAAGGTCTGTGTTTGGGAATTAGCATTTGGAATACAGGACCTGCCATTGTAATATGGCACAGCCCTTGCAGAAACGGCCAAGATCTTCCCTGGAAATGCTGTGGCATCCCGAGTTTTGGTTTCTGGGCACTTATTTTGGTGTCTGCTGAACTGGCATGACTTGTTCCCTGTGATGACCTTGTCATCCTGCCTATGGGGGTAGGAGTTTTCCCCAGATTTATCAAATTGGTCTCAGGCAAGACCAATACATTAAGTCGAATGGTTGAACCACGGCTTGACCTGCAAGCAGGATGTCTTCCTACCACTATTCTTCTGAATCCCAATCATGGAAATACTTTTAGCATTGCCACTCTGAAACTGACGTGTGACACAACTGTAGTGGATCACTTTGTGTCAAAAACTTGACAAGATAATTCCAGCGACAGTGAAGCCGTACTGCCTTTTCTTAAGGCTCAACCACCCTTCTCAGACGGGCAGAACATCATCTCGGAGCGGCGGGACAGCCCGCCCTGGCAGGGGGACACCGCGCCTCAGGGGCCGGCTGTGGGCACGGGGCCCTGGGGGGACAGGGGCTCGCCTCGACAGCAGCCCCGGCACGGGGCGAGGAATCCCGAGGGATCCCGGCCCCGCTCCGGCGCTGAGGAGGACGCGGGAAGCCCCGGGGCTGAGGGCAGGGCCGGTGCCCCGGGGCTGAGGGCAGCCCGCGCCACGGGCGCCCGGGGTGGCCGCGGGGTCAGGCCGGGTGGCGCCGCCCCTTCCCGGTGACGGCAGAAGCGGAGCCCCGAGAGGCGCCGCGGGAGCAGCGGGACGGCAGCGCCGGCACTGCCCCTGCCCCGCCGCCGCACGGAGCCCCCGCCGCCGCCGCGCAGGTGAGGGCGGCCCGGCGGAGCAGCAGCAGCAGCAGCAGGTGCCGCGGGGCTGGGGCGGGGCGGCCCCGGCGGGAGGGAGGCTCTGGGGAGGGCAGGCGGGCGATGCGCGGGGTCCGTACAGCGGAGGGTGAGGGACGGTCGTGCCAGAGCGCGGCGGGCACTTGGGCTGGAGCGGACAAGGGAGTCTGGGGGCTCCCTGAAGTGGCCCCGCCGCCCCGCACCTTGTGTCCGGCCGGGCCCCGCCGTAGCCCAGGCTGGCGGAGAAGAAGGAAGGAAACCTCGGCAGTGTGGCAGTGCCTGACAGCAGCCCGGCCGTGCGCGGCCCTGCCCGGGCTCAGGGCTCGGCTTGCCCCGGCAGGTGGGCACCGTCGTGCGGCGGTTCCGCTCCCCTGCTCGTCCTGCAGGGCTTTGCGGGCAGCAGCTGCATCGCAAGGGCCGTGCATCGATCGTTATTAATTATTACTGCTGTGGTTCTGCGCTGGTGTCACTGGTGCGGATCCATCCGGCGAGGTGATGTCCCCAATCCAAAGGCACAGCTCCGGGCCGAGGATGCAACAAACTTTTTGCAATGCCCAGAGCACATGGGAAAATTTAGAAATTGACCAGAGACAAACTTTGGACTGCACTTCTTGGTTAACTTTGTGTGTCTGGAAAGCACCTGCTGTGTCATGTGGGTGAAATTAGACTGTGGATCCATCAGTGGTTATCTGAGCTATTCTTTGCTAGCTGGTGTGTTTTTAGCTTGCCTTTTCTAGTTTTTCCTCTCTGTGTTATCATGAAGAGAGTTACAGGCTATACACCAGTCTTTTGCTAAGGAAGGCTTGTTCGTTGAAGTCTGAAGTAAACAAAATAAAACTAAGTGGACAGGACAGATTAAATAGAATTTGGATTTTTTTTAATGTCCATGTTCACTTGGTTACTTGCAGTGTGTCTTTCAGACTTTTTAGTCCAGATCAGTCAGTCTTTTCAATTGAAACCTATCAGAACAGGTCTTACACAAACAGTAATAAGTGATCCAAGTTTTTCTTATGGTACAGGGCACCTTCAAATTTTAGCTCCTGTAATTCCTACAGTCAGAGGGAAATATCATGTCTGTGTCCAAGCTGGAGCTTGTAGTGTGTTTTGATGATTATTAACTCACTTGCTGAGTCCTCTAAGTGGTGCTGGATCTTTTCAACTGAGGCTTAAGTAACTTTTCAGCAGAGGATCAGTGATGCTTCTGTTACACACAGCATCTTGTAGTTCACACTCTGCTGGGTTGGAGGCATGCAGGTAATGGGCTGATGGAGGTCATCACAGAATTCTGCTGCATGAATGGGTAGAAAGATTGTTAATTCAAGTTGTTGTGCAGTGATGGGTGTCAGAAAGGCTGGGGGGCACCTGTGTAAGACAATTCCTGATGTTTGAAGGTCTTATCCAAGGACTTTGTTAGTTCTTTTACTATTAGGCAGCTTTCTGTGATGTTACTCTTAAAGTGGAACAGGTAGCCAGAACAGTCTAGGAGTGGTCAGTTAGGCTGATCAAATATTGCAATATTCTTTCCACCTTAAGTCAAAAACTTGGCTTGTGACTTAGGAGTTAAGTTAGATTAAATCCACTGTTCTCTCTGGTTTTGGGAGAAAGAGCTCCTTTAAAAGGGGAAGTACAGTATATTATATTCAACAGAAACTGCTTAAGAAGCCACCTCTGAGAGGCAGTTCCTTTGTACTAAGGGAGTTATCTCTCAAAAAACCTAGTGCATTGCCCTTTATTAAATAGCTGTACTTAGAAACTTCTTGTCTTGTTTTCCTACATCATATTTCATTTAACAGCCATACCTTGTACTGTAAAAGGCAGAGCTGATGTGTTTTTTATCACCTCTTGAAAACTATACTCATTTAAAAGTTCAGTTTTTTGTTATTCAGTGTGGTGTTGCACAAATGCTTAATCCTTGTCCCAGATCACAGCTTATTTGTTTTATTCTGATTCTTAATGAAAAGAGCAAAGTGAGAAGACTGGGTTTCTGTTTTTTTTAATTAGAAAACAGACATTGTTCAAAGATTTTAATTTAATTGTTTATATTTCCCTCCTTTCATTTCTTATTTTAACAAATCATTGTAGCAAGATGACCATGGCTGTCTTTTTAGGTGCAGTCTTGTCATAATTTAAATGATTATCTGATTATTTTCAGGTAGTCTAAGAGGACCCGTTACATTATGGCTAAAAGAAAATAATAAATTTTTGCTTACATTACTTCAAAGTTGTTCACTCCCTCCCAGCTGTAGAATTGGGATACATAAATTTTTTCAGTAGTATAAGGAAAGAATACTCCATTTTTTTATTACTGTAACAAGGCAATATGAAACACTAAATGATGTCTATGTTTTGCAAACCATGTGCTCTACATCCTGCTGTAGAGCACTTCAAGCTCACGATTGGCAATGTAGAGGTAAGAAGGGACTCTTGTGGCTTCTCTGTTAACTTGCAAAAAAAAAAAAAAAAGTGTTTATTGAAGTGGTAGAATTCAAAAAGGGATTGGAAAGATTGCACCGGGCAGCTTCAGAGTCGGGGAGATGGCTCCTGAAGCAGCTGAGACACGGCGGTGAAAGGCAATTGAGTGCTGGTGATGAGAGGGAGCAGCACAGGGCACTCAGGAGACAGCGACGCGCGGGTGAGGGGGCGAGGGCTGCCAGGAGTCTCGAAGGGGAAGCGAGAAGTGCCACGGTCGAATTAGCCATGAACACGGAAACTGAAACTGCCTGTGATGGGGAGCAGTGGCCTGAGCAGAGAGGAAGAGAAGCAGAGGGGAGCCGTGGCTGGTGCTGCATGCACAGAGCTGCTTCAAAGCTGTCCTGCTCGGGGATCGGGCTGAGGGGATGGCTGGGAGCTGTGTGACAGCAACCCCTGCGGCTTGTGTGACAATGCCGCGCGTTCATGGGTGCCGGAGCAGCTTGCAGACCATCCTGTTGGTAAATAACCTCACTGAGGAGTGATCAGGATTGTAATTAGCTGTTCGGTGCAGTGATGTGGGAGACCAGAGATCTGCTCTGTACACAGCCCCCTTTTGGCTGTTCTGTGCCAAGATGTGTCCCAAGTGTACGCACACAAATATCTGCCACCAACATGTGGGGAAGAAAAGACAGACTGTGTAGGAGAAACAGAGCCATGAAGTTTTAAAAGTGCAAAAACCGATGTTTAGATGTTGCCAGCACTTTGTGTTTGTATTACTCATGTTTTCCCTTCACTCCAGTTCTCAAAAGGACAGTTACCTGCTTTACATTCTCATGAGGAGTCATCTAATTCTAACAGAGTGCAAGAATTGACACAAGCTGATGCTGCTGGCCCTGCCCTCTGTGAGGCTGTTTGTACCTCCTTGCAGGATAAACCAGCAAGAGTTAATGTCGGCCGTGTACCTGCCTTGCATTTGCATGGGCAGGACTCTGTAAGGAATCTAACTGCATAAATGTGTTCTTTAAAGAAATGAAAATGCTGTTTTAAATACTGAATTTTCTCCCTTTTCGTCCTTGTATTTTCTCTCTTCAGGACACTGAAGACCATAAAAGTTTGATTAAAAAGAAAAAATGCCCAGAAAGACTATAGACTATGGAGTGATGCCTGAGTATGAGAAAAGCCAGATCAAAAGGACCTTGGAACTGGGAACTGTTATGACAATATTCAGTCTTAAGAAGAGCAGCCCAGAAAGGAGGACTATTCAGGTGATAATGGAAACCAGGCAGGTGGCATGGAGCAAGACAGCTGACAAGATTGAAGGTTTCTGTGAGTATTTGCAATGTGCACCTGAATTTGGAGTTACTAATAAATTGATGTACTTGTCAAATATTAATTTAACGAGACTTTTATTAACATTATGAAGATTTTGGCTGAAAAAGTTTGGTAATTTGCTTAGAATATTTTGAATTGTTGTAATGTAGACAAAGAATCTTCTACAGCTCATTTTTTGGGTATCTAACACTACTTAAATATGATTAACATGCTTTTATCCTTAGCCTTGTTCTTCAAGTTTTAGTCTTTGAATATCATGGTGTTTGTGTTCTCTGAATTGACAGACTGTTTTCTATCATGTTTTATAAATTCAAGTGAGTAATTATTCTTTACCACTACTCTCCAAAAAAAAAAAAAAAAAAAAAAAAAAAAAAAAAAAAAAAAAAAGAACCAACCAAATGCCTTCAAATACAAGGAAACTGAATTAATTCACAATTTGATATTCTTGGGCAATTTGCTGTCTCAGGATGGAAGTCATTATTTAGGATCATTGTTGGAAAGTACCAATGGCTTGGGAGGATGAAGGTGTGAGACACGAGGTGGTTTCGAGGCCCTGATTTGGTATTGTCTCTTTAGTTGGTATTGGAACTGACTAAACCCATTATTTATAACAAGGTCAGGAAATAGAAGGGGAATGTAAGGCTAGATAGGGCTGCAAAAACTAGAATAGAAGAATAAAGTGAGACTAATCCTCAGTTCTTACGAACACAGCTGATGCCAGGAAAGCTCAGCCTGGGATTTCTGTGATTTGTGCAGCTCAGGGTGGTGTAATGATTTTACTCTACAGCTGCTAAATTGTCTTTGTCCTCAAGAAAGGAATTGAATAGTTCGTCTGAAATACCAGAATAATTTATTGGTCTGTTGAGGTGTGGATTTTTAGAAGGTTTTGGTTTTTTTGGTGAATACACGGTAAGTTAAAAATCCATTGGTCTGTAAGGTTGGAAAGACAGCATGATTTTGAGATTGTCTGAGCAGTTTCTCTTCATGCTCCTGACTTAAAAGTATTAAATCTCTGCTACTGTTTCCATTGGTTCCTGTCTCATTCCTTGTGGAGACTGGACCTGCAGCTGGAAATGTGATATAGTGGAAGTAAAAGAGTGGTTGTCTGGGAGGATGTTTTTATCATTGGTGGTGAAAATATGGTCATATTCAGTATTCTGGAGAAAAGCAAACAGGGCTGGACACCCAATTAACAGGTACTCTGGATCATAATCTTTCATTGCCCCAATTTCTTATGTGACAAATGAGGGTAATTATCCTCTCTATAATGATGTGTGTGAATGCAAGTACAAGTGTATTGCTGGTACCATGCCAAAAAAGAAGTCCTGGGAGGGCGTGTAGAATTCAGTTATGAGAGTAGTGCTTGAATATTGTTTAGCAAATAAAGCCTGGGGTTTACACACAGAGCAATAAGATTAAAACAGAGCAGAAAATGACCACTCAGTGAGGGGAGGAGACCTCAGAGTCCTCTGGCCAAACCAATCTCTGAGTGTGTGTTGAGGTTTTGCTGTAGCCATTTGCACAGAGGGGACAAATTTCAAGCTGAACAGACTGTGCATTCCAGATTTTGGGTCAACTTTTTCAGTCCTGTCTTGTAATCACCTTTTATCAAAGCTTTCCATGGCTGGTGTGTGTTTGTGTAATAATAAATAATAATAAATTAATTAGTTTGCTCCGTGCATGGATTTTAATGCTTTTGAAAGAAGGTGAATATTGTAGTTTGACTCTTAAACCTGGGTGATCCTGCAGGGGAATGACTTGTTTCCAGATCCAGGCTGGAACAGGGAATATTGCTCGAGATCCATGACTTACCCAAAAGCCATCTGCCTCTCCACAAGAATTGCAGTGCTGTAGCAGTTTCTGAAATTGAGCAACACTTCAGTGACGTGTGTAACGCTGGGAACTTCAGGTCTGAAAATATGGCCTAGTCTAAAGCACAGATATGTAAAATGTTGTTTTATTGGCTTTAAAAGCAATGAATCTGCCCCAACAAGCTGTAATTTTCAGGTATTGTTCCAGAACATGATATGAACAATTGCTCCAACTCACCATGAACCATATCTGGTCTGCTAGAAATGAAAGTCACTGCAGTTTTAGCTTGCTGACAGAGTTTGTGCTGAAGAGGAAGGAAGTATTTTATTTAGTTAGTTAGTTATTTGTGTGTTGCTGTTGCTTCTTTTGACTGAGACTCAGGCTTTCTTTTTGCTTGAAAAGTGGAAAAATGATGGATTTGAAGCTTTGCTATTTGAGAATTGAATGGAGTAGCCTCTTGAATATGAATGTATATGCTGGTAGACTGTATTGACTTTGTGACAAATAAAACCCATGTTTTTGTTTCTTGACTTTTTTTTAAAAGTAGTTTAGGGCAGAGAATTATCATCTCAAGTATTATAATATATTCATATACTTAGGCTGTACAAAATCTAATATTCATGATATGATCTTAATGGTTGCTGTTTGCATGTGTGTCAGTCCAGAACCAATTAATATTCAATATGAGTGGGAAAGTTAAGATGGTTTCCTGTTCCATGTGTGCTATTTTAACTCAAGTTTGGCAACTGCTCTTTACAGAAGGCAGAAAACTCAATGTTAGCATCTGCTATGGGTTTGTGTTTCTAAATCAGAGAGTGAGGAGAGTTTAACTTTGGGACACAAAAATAGGCTGCTAATAGATAGCAAAGACAGAGTCCTGTGTTGTGTTGTGAATTTTGGATGTCATAGTGCTGATTTTCTTGCTGATGGACTGTAAATGTTTGAAGAACACTCAAATTCCTCTAAGCCAGAGTTGATTATAATTATTACAATGACCTTTTCCAAGTTTGGTTAATATTGTTTTGGAAATGATTTAAGTTAAGCCTCACAATAACAAAAAGGCAGCTACTCTTATTCTGGAATAAATTGACCGGAGCAGGGGAGAGATGTAGGATTAGCTATGCTTATATAAATATTTACACAGCCCCATGGGCCCAAATGTGGCACTACTGTGTATTTTAAATTGCATTGCTCATAAAAGGCCCCTTTTGTTGAAAACCTGCCCGCATATCTGTTTAGAATAGAGTGAAAGAGTTGCTAAAATTAAGGATATTTCCTGCTCAGTGCAGATGTGTTTCTCTGGATGAGAAACTTCAGAAAACTCTTCCTAGATCCAGGCCTTTGGGGTGGTAAGAAGTGAGAATTTACAAAGGCTAGGAAATCTGGTTTAAACAATCCTTGTCTTCATTGTGTGGTTCAGATCACACAGTGTCCAAGTACTGGAGCTTTTACATTGACCTTTTGAGAGACTTGAGTTGCTGTATACAAAAGGAATTTCTAACAGAAAGGAACTGGGGAGAAACCTCTGTATTTTCCCCTAAATGCAAGAACACAGGTTGGTTGTGTCCTTTAGAGAAGGATATGCTATTTCAACAGTAGATCAAGAGGCACTGTATTTCTGACTGTGCACGACATAAATTTGAGGTGATGTTTTCACAGCCCAGTATTTAGCAGTTGAATTCCAAGGTTAGTCTCACTTGTGTACCCAGACAGGCATTTGAGAGGATTAACTTATTTTTGCATGAGAGAAGAAAAGTTTGGTTTCCTTGTACAGAGGGATTTGATTTGCTTGTTTAATTTGTAAGGGACCCTTTTCCTGCAGAAGTCAATCCCTGCATCCTGGGTGGGTAACTGCAGCTGCCAGCATGGTCTGGTGCAGTGTGTCGGCTCTGATGGTTCTGCTGGGTATTTTTGTGTGTTTAACCTTTGCAGCTGGCTGTGGGTCTGGATGGGTCACACACACCCTGGGTGGTTCTGCCCACCTCAGAGTGTCCCTGGGGGTGTTGTGCGCCCTGGGACTGCAGTGACAGGCAGAGGGGAAGGGAGAGGTGGCCAAGGGAGGGCAGGGTTTGCCAGGTGTCGCAGACATTTCTCCACAGAAATCCTTTCTTTCAGATTTCTGCGTCTTCGGGAGGCCAGAGGCCCCCGAAGAGAAGGTAAACAATTATTATCAGCTGCTGTGGAATGCAACAGGAACACCTTGATTGGCTCATTTTCTATGTTTATAATTAAGAGCCAATCACCAGTGCAAGCTAGGGGACTGAGTCCTTGAACACAACTTTGTTGTAGATTCTTTTCTATCTCTTCTTAGCTTAGCTAGCAGCTCTGCAAACCTCTCTCTATATTCTATTAGTATAACTATAATGTATTATATCATATATTAATAAATCAAGCCTTCTGATTCAAGAAACAAGATTCACCGTCTCTCTCTCACCAGCAGCGACCCGCAGGTCGCAGTAATAGCCAGGACCCTGCTGAGACACGCGGCTCTGTGGCTGACACCTGGGCTTTGCTGTCTGAGAGCACATTCCAAACTCCCAAATTGTGGTACAGCATTTATATGCACATGAATAAATTAAGCCCCAAAGTTAGGATATTTAAGCTTTTGTAGAGCAAGCAGGTGGTGAAGTGCAAATCTCCAGGAAGCTGATCCATTATGGGTATTCCATTCTTTCTCAGATGCAAAGTGCTTTCAGGACAATTATTAAGGGAAAGCTCTGGGTGACTAGAGTTGGATTAGTCACTGGAAAATGTGTGAGTTTCTGCATATTCTTCCAAGAATCCCTTGAGTGAAGGGATGATTCACAGCCAGGAGAATTTATACTCTCAGAAATCTGTGGTGCCATCCTTGAATGTGCAAGTGTGTGATTCTCTGTAATACAAGCATGCTCATTTCAAGGAACATTCTATTTGAGGACTGAAGATGATTTCTCTGTTTTTGAATACTTAGGATTTTTTTTTAATATGAAGAGGTGACCTGCTTTTGTAAAATTATATAAACCATATTTTAATCCCTTATTTTTTAGAAAAGAAAGACAACCTTTTCATGTTTTTTTCATGTTCTTTATTTATTGCAAAAGATCCCATAATAAAAATATCTAGTGACAATTTAGTTGTGCAAGCTCATAACAAGAAATAGGTTTAAAGCATCAGAGGGCCATAGTTAGAAAATGTCATATATCAGCTGTGAAACTGCTCTTTCTGTATGCAGAGTGAGAGGTCAGGGTGTAGATAAGGTGGGAAGAGAAATGTTAGTATTAATTTATTCTGAAAACTTTCTCAGAGGATGAAGTACCTGGACTGGGGAGTGGCAGAGATGCAGGCATCATGTCAATGTAATTGCAGAATTATGAAGCAGGGGAATAAAGGCTGTGCTTAAATTGGAGCTTTTGATGCTCGTGACACACCATGGTGCAATAGCAGCCATTTCTATTTTCTGCAGCCCAGACCTTTATTAATGCAATGAGACTATCTTGTGTCTTTTTCCCATTTATAACAGAAACCCATGTTTGACAATGCATAACATGTTATTTTAGAATTAATGTGAACTGCTCTTTTCACATTGTCTCACTGCTCTAGTTTTTATGTGTAATAATATTTTTCCAGAGTTGGTAAAAAAAAAAAATGCCCATTTTAAAATAAATTTGCCATCTCAAAGTCATTTAGCATTACCAATTTTTCATTTAAACTACAGAAAAGTGTTATCAAGTGTTAAGTTCACTTGAGATTTTCTTCCCTGCTGAACAGGGGAGATTTTACAGAATTTGTCCTCTAGAACATGATTAAAAAACCCAGACATAGAATGAACTTGAATTTTCATGTTTCACAGGTAAAGGGAGTGTGAAGACTAAAATCAGCTGCAGTAAATTCATGTTAAAAGTAGAATTAGAACCTGTGGGAGCTGCTCTGTAAGATTGTCCTGTGCTTTCAGACTTTGTTACACTGCCAAGCAGGAATCACTAATTTCTGCCAAATGTTGCACCTGGATATTTAATGATCAAAGCTCATTATAGGAGCTGTGCATCTGTAATAGAGTCCTGTAGATACCAGCACCAGGTCAGGCCACATTGAGCTGACAGGGTGAGGGGAAAAGCAGGGATCTGCAGTTTAATTTAATGGTAACCTTCTGTGTTTTGCCACAGGCAGTGCTGTTCTACCTAACAAGGCTTAGGGTTTTTTATCTTTGTTTTATTTTGTGAATTGTATCCAGCAGCATCTTTGCCTTGAAATTAAATTTTGATAATGTTGTTTTTAAAATCTTTGCTAAAACGACTGCCAAAGAGAGAGCACATTTTTATGCTGTGCATCCTTTTGGCTTTCAGATACATTGGGGAACTTCAAAAACTAACACCTAAGAGTGTCTTCATGCATGTGGCTCACATTCTTAAACATTGATTTTTTTTTCTATGTGTTAAACAGCTGAGTAATTTATTTAGTAGAATTGTTAATATCAATGTAAATTTCTTCTGTGGTGGAAAGCTTTTTTCCCCTCCCATTGGAGAAGATGGTATAAATATTTACAGATCTCTCCCTGTCTGGGAGAACTGATGAGCATCTATGTATTCTGGTGAGGAGTATGAAATGAGTGCTTAATTTGGCTTGAATACTGGACTTGATCTTGCTGATTTCTAGTAGGCACCTTTGTTTTCCTTACTGCTAGCAGAATTTTTGTCTGAATTTCCTTACTGTTTCAGACTTAAAGTAATAAATAAACTTAACTCAAATTGAAAACCCCGAGTCTCTGTTTTGTCATTGGCTTTCTGTATTCTGCATACTGTTAAAGAACAATATGTCATTGCAAAGTGAATTCACTACTTGCTCTTTTTGGAGTAGCTTCACAAAGGAGCATTCAAATTTACCTTTTTTTGGTGTGTTTTGAAATGGCTGTATTTCAGTTGTTAGCCAGGGGATCTTTGTGTAAGTCTTCAGCTGAGTACATGGAGCTTGGTTTCTGTGGTCAAATGAAAAAATGAACATGTGTAGCCTCTAGCTCCTTTCAAATAATGTCTTCCCTTTAGCAGCTCAGTTCTGCAATGTCTGATGCTAACTTACAACGACCAGACTTCCTGTCATGGCCAGCCAGCAAAACAGGGATGGAATGAACTGCACAGACCTCAGCACCCCTGAGCTGGTTGATCAAAGTGAGTGTGAGATGTAGGTACTCCATCCTTTTCCCAGTTAGGTTTATATACCAACATTTTTGTTTTGTTTTGTTGGATGGAGCAGAATGTAAACTTTTATGAGCACATATATAAATTTTACTCTATTCTTATGTCATTTTGTGGAGATGCCCTTTAATTTTTAATATGAAAACGGTAGCCAGGTGTACAGCCCCTTGAATTCAGAGCTCAAACTGGGAAGCACTGTAACATGATGCTGTACTGTGAGAAGTTATGAATTTAGCAGTAATTTGTTGTTACTGTACATGCCAGCTCTGTGTGACCTGATTATGTAAAACGCTGCGGGTTTAAAAGGTGCACTTCTCTAAACCTGATGTCAGTCACTCAGCTAAATCCCCAGGGGACCCCTGGAAAGGTACTCATGGGTGCTTTCTCAAGGTGCACCACACTGTCTCTCAGGTTTCATCCTTGTAACTGTGTTTTCAGAAGTTTTGTGGCTGATCTCTAATGACTTCCTTGGGCTGCTGAATGTCTCAGTAAACTTCTCTGTTTATATGAGCTGAATTACTGTCCCTGCCACATCTGGGCTGCCATGCTGCAGGACATTTCTGCTTTCTTGTGACTTTGTCCTCCAAGAGAAGCCTCACCTTGTTCCCTCTAGAGTCACAGAGAATTTGTGTTTCATTGCTGCTCTGAAAAAAAAGAGGCTGTTAAAACACACCTTGGGTAGTTAATATTTAATTCTGCAGAAGTGAGAGCAGAGCCATTGTCCTCACTAACCACCATGAAGTACATTTGCAAAAGGCTACTAAAGGCTTTCTTCATTCACTGGGCACTCATTTGCACACAGCCTCTGTTGCAGTGGGCAGTTTCTCACTTTCTAAAATGAAATCTACTTTGGAATATTTTGTAATGCAAATTTTTGGAAAAAAATATCTGGTTCTGAGTGCAGAATATTACTATACATATATACACATGAAAATGCAATTGTATTCATAGAGAGAATGACCAGCTCATGTCTTGGTGCACACATCTTGGGTGATGAGAGTCTCTTATTTTCTTCTTCAAAACATTACCAGTAGTTTCCCTTAAGTTTTCTTGAGACTTACTGAAATAACGCTCACAGCACGATATCTGACTCTGTAAGCCTACTCTGACACTCTCTGTAGGCTTTTCCTTTTCGTTCATTAAGTACATGACTGAGTTTTGAGCTGAGCACCATTTGTGGCCCCAGACACTGAAGGACTCCTGGGGAATCTGGGCTTTTTAATCAGGAATGTTATCTCACAGAACTCTGTAGTCCTTAATGGCAGATTCAGGTAAACTTTTACACTGTTAATGTAGACTTTTCTATCAAGGGTACCTTGATGGGTTGACAACCTCTAAGGTTTTTTGACCCATGCATTTACATGCAAACAGCCTGATGGTCCAGGCTAACATTGACCAAAGGTGTTCTTGCAAATTTGCCTTCCTCCAGTGAATTTAGATGGACATTTCCAGCCCACAGAAGGTGCTCTGCTGGTGGCAGTGGCTGGTTTTTTTTCAGCAGGGTCTGTTCCCCAACCCACCTGTCTGTTCAGGTGCTGGATGGTTCTGTTCCCACCCAGAGGTGACTGGTGGATGACCATTGTGGCAGACAGAGCCAGAACTTCTCTCTTTAAATTGCTGTGTAGCACACTGTTGTGTTTTTTTCCCAGTTCTCCTCTTGACATTAGTTTTCTACCTTTGGTTATCTTGTATTATGTCTTCCCCTCAGCTTGCACAACACCTGCTGTAGTGAAATGCAGGTTCTGTTTTACCATCTACCTCCAAGTGTGACTGCAGGAAATGTAACAGGAATTTGTACCTGCAAGTGTGTGGCTGAACATGATTGCTGCTGGGTTATTTGAATGGAGATCAGTGGAGATGTTGAGGATCAAAAGTTTATTGTTAAGTTCATGGCAGTCAAGAGCTCTGTCAGGTGCCCTGGAAGGCACTGAGCAATTCATCTGTGCAGCATTGGGAAAGTATCAATGTAGTAGTGTAAGGATCCATTGGATTTGCTGATTTGCCAAACACAGCAGCAGGAGCTGAAGTTTGGCAGCCTCAGGCTCTGAACTGCCTCAAATGCACATCCAGATCAGAGCCTGAGACAGTGTGGTAATTGAAGGTGCCTTGGAGTCTGGTCTCCTTAAGAGCCTCTTGAGGGAGTTGTCAGAATCAATCCGTGACTGATGAGGCTGCTAAGGAGATCCCTTCAACCTGGGGAAATAGTCACATAAAGAGATGGACGAACTGTAAACTAATTGTGGGTTTTAGAGTGGCACTAGACTTTTATAAACTGTTTGGCTGGGGACTGGCTGTGCTGGGGGAGTGCTCTCCTTGTCTTGCTGGATGTGAGTCAATTTCTCTACTTTGATTCATGTTTCCTTAGGAAATGTTTTAATCTTCTCTCACCTTTCTTGTGGAAATTGCACCTGCAAGTGTATTGGATTTGGTTTGACTGTGCAAGGTGTATCTGTCCAGGTTTGTGCTTTTTTTGGGAGTATCAGGCCCCAGGAATACGTGTCTGTGAAGCCAGGGCAGGATATGGCTCTGCAGTTTGCATGTGGGATTGAGAAGGAGGAAAGCTCCAGTACTTCAAAGCAGTACAAAGATAGTGTCTGAAGTGTTGTGCCTGCAGTTCTGGCATAGGTATGAAATTACATTTTAATTGTTCAGTGACAGATTGTGCTGTTAAAAAAGTTCACAGTAACTGTGTAACAACTACGTTGGTGCAGTTGATTTACTAATCTGAGTCTGAAACATGCTGCAGCTTTTCCTGGCCTGCTCCTTTCTTGGTATAGTTGGAATCAGCCATTCTGGAGTTACTGGGCATCCTGTGAAGGACACAGAGCTTAGTGCAAGACCAGAATTAATGCTTTGCATTCATATTTCTCTTTTTCCCTTTGATCCTCTACATTGGCTTTTCTTTCAATAATGTAGAGTAATATATCCTAACCAACACTATGAAATGTCGTTAAAAGTCATACATGTATTTTCTATTAATTTTTTGAAACTATAATGTGCATTACATCTTTATTTCTGTAAAAATCTAAAGAATGTTTAACAAAACTTGTGTTTTGTACCTGTTTCATTTATTTTCTAAGGAAATGTAATGATATCTTGCCCAAATTTTGTAGGATATATAGAATATATTGCCTGAAAATAATAGGGATGCTAAATTTTGAATTTAAGTTTTTTAATATAAATATTTCTTTCTCCTCTCTTTCACTCAGTTTTGTTCTCTTGCTGAACCATTCCTCTACTTACTGAATGTTTAGCAATTAGGGTATAGTGAAACCTTTTCTGAAAAACCAGTTGGAGAAGCAATAACATGTCTGTGCCTACAGAAATCCTTGTGCCACTCTGTATATACACATAGGTTCATGCAGGAGAAGGGGATGGTGGGGTTGAAAGGCTGTAGTGCAAGGAGAAGGACTGTAGTGAGTGTGTAACTGAGGGGAGACATTGGGTAAGTTTGTGTGTTTATTTCAGAGGTCAGTGTGAGGTAAGAGCCCCTGGAAATGACAACAGCAATGCAGGTTGTGAAATCTCTTTTATCGCTGCTTCTAGTTTGTACTTTGAGAGGGCCTATTGTTGTGTTGTTCATGTGTGTGGATTTAAAGGAGTCTGAAAGGAAAGGTATGATTCACTTTGAAGTTAAGACTGTGTTTTTCAGCAGGGATTTGTTGGGTGAAGGGAAAGAGAAGAGGTGACTGGGGTTGCCAATGATTGGAATGAGGCAGCCCGGTGTGCAGTCTGTGCCATTTACTGCAGCCATGCAACCTCCTCCCCTCTCCATCTGGGTATTTCTGTCTCTGCTTTCTGATTCTTCTCTGTTGATATTAATGTAAATTCATGGTGTAAGATCAGCTTTTTTAGATGGTGACGTTTAGGATGGTAATTTGGATACATCTTTAGGGATCCACGTGAGACTCTGAATGGTAAGGAGATCAGAGTCATCATTAGGAGCTTTTGGTTCCTGGTCATTTATAGGCACAGTGTAAACTTATTTTAGAAGTTCGCATCTAAATTTAGGGGTCTTCACCAATCAGACATGCAGATCTTAGGAGATGTTTTTGTGGTTTGAGAGGGAGGCTGAGACATTAAAACCTCTACCTTGAGAATAATGATTCTTGGAAAAAATCACGTAAGAAAGATGCTTGTATCCTATAATTAGTTCAGATTAACCTTTGAGGTCTCATTTTCATAGTGTAAGTTGTTTAATGACTGTGAGAAAGGAGTGTCTGGTAGAAGTTTGGCCTGGGATACTTTGCAGAGAATAAGAAGTTCCAAGATGAATTAATGTTTTAATGTTTTGTTATCAGGATTTTGTTGAAACACTTCCTTGCTTGTCTGTCCATGTTGGTATCATAGAAATGCAGCGTTACACAGGTGGAAGCTTTGCTGTTGTTCAGCTCATCCGTGTCTGGCAGCAGAGCTGCTGTTTCATTATGTTCTTAAGGTCTTCTGTTACTGATGAGGTGCTCATTTAAAACAGGGGGTTTATATTGTGGCATTCTTAAATGCAGGGACAGAAACCCTCAGCTGTTTTCCTTGGATCTTGCTCGGTCTGATAAACACATTTTGAGAGCAGCCATGAAATGGTTTTGTTCACACTTCGTCCTGTAGCTTGTAAGTCAAGACTGTCCAGAAGTGGAAAGAGCTGTTTATTTCTCTGGTCCACAGGCAGAGCAAAACCACTTCCTCAGTTTTCTAATAAGTATCTTATCTTGAGAGCACACATATTTCTATTTCAGTGCTGTCTCCCTCCTGTTCTGCAGGCCCTGTAGCACGGGTTTGAAAACAGGGAGCTGGCTTGGGGGAGTGTGTGCTTGTGCAGGGTTCCCATTCTGCTGTGCTCCAGTGCATACCTGTGTTCTCTGGAGAGCTGAGAGGTGAAAGTGATACAACAGGTTATGTTAAATAACACAGATCGCTCTGGAGCTGGCCATCAGAAAACTCACAAACATTTTAATTATTAAGCTTGATTTTCTCTTTATATTCCTACTTCAAATATTTTCCTTGAAAGTACCAGCGACTGTACTAGCTGACAAGGTTAGCTGTGTAAGATTTATGTGGATGGTTTAGGTGGGTAAGGTAGAATTGTATATTTTCTTTTTTGTTTCTGAACAGTTTTCATGGCAATTGGGAAATTACTTGGTTAGAGTTAATGCCATTTGTGAAATCACATCTTCTGTGACCCAAAGGGCTGTGTATATGCACCTTGTCCATGGAAAATTAGAGACAGTGAAGTAATAAAAATATGACATGTTATTTTTCTTCTTCTGGTCCTTTTCTACTATTATCCGTTATTATTTATTTGTGGATTTATGGATTGAAAGCTGGCATAATTTGCATTTCTTGTCCAATACAGATCTACATTTTTACATATATAGCTATTTTCTATGTGTTTACATACTTTGAGTTATCTGTCCTAGCATTTCATGCTCTGCAGTTGTACTGACTGAATGTTGTTTCCTTTCAGTGGATCTGATGGAAATAAAAGAAATTCGCCCAGGAAAGAATTCAAAGGACTTTGAACGTTGCAAAGCAAGGCACAGAGAAGAACACTGCTTTACTGTTTTTTATGGAACCCAGTTTGTCCTCAACACCTTAAGTTTAGCAGGTACTTTTATCTTTTTTCTTTCTTCTTTAAGGTTACTGATTGAACAAATCTAACACATTGATGGAACAGGAATGCACAGAATACTGTGGTTTTAACTTCTGTAGTTCAGGAGCGCACCAGATACTTAAAATCTGGAGCCAGACCTTTTACTCAGCCCTTCTTGTCTGTGACCTGCTGCACTTGGAATGTTTCACTTCCCAGTGGTGTGTCATGCAAGTGTCATTTCTGATTTTTCTAGCAAGGTAAAATAACTCCAGTAAGGTTTTCAGCACTGACGGCAGAGGTAACGTTGCCCTCTTTAAGGACAGCTATTCAGTGTGGCCAGAATATTGTCCTAACGCTTTTGGTCTGGCCAAAATTATTTTGGACGTAGTAGCCATAAACAGCTGTATCACAGAGATTTTCCTATCGCCTATGGGCAATTGCAGACTAATTTGGAAAAATGAAATTTTAGTTTGGGCTATTTGTGTGCATGTCACCTAATAATACTAACCCTCTTCTAAATAAGTACTAGGAGACCATAAATAAAATTGGAAAGTGATAAATTTAGAGATCTTGTGAAACAAATGGAATTTGTACCCTGTATCTATAGAAAGGGTTGGAACACTTTTTATTGCAGGCAACATTATCCAGGGTTACAAACCTAAAGATTTTGAAATGAAAGAGACCAAAGATTTTACAGTAGAGGCTGAATACAATTTCTAACTAGTGGAATTTACTAAGAGATTTATTTTCTAAAAGGTTTGTAGTGGGTCCTTGGTCTAGAACCATACAGACAATTTATTTGGAGTTGCAGTTCTCTCTGTCCTGAGCATGAACATGCTTCTCCATTTAAATCTTTAACTTAATTGCAAAATCTTAATGTGACAAGAGGGGAGTGCTTTGTAAGTATTTAAATACTGACACCTTTTGTTTTTAATTGTTTATGTGATGAATTTCTTATAGATTGCAGTACTAGAATACAAGTTTTTTGCAGTCAGATGCTTTTGAAATGAAAGACTCGTCCTTTCTTAGAGGTTTTTAAATAAGTTTTACCATTGTTGACTGAAGTCTGTGAAAATTTTGAGTACATGGCTGTGCTTACGTGCAGGGAGTTCAGCTTGATTTCCTCTGACAGCTCCTGCGGTCCCTCCCCATGGCAGTTCTCAAACCAGGCCTCTGCCAATGCTTTGAAAACACTTGGTACCATGAGCTGTTGCTGTAATGCTGAACTGCAGAACAACATGACATAACTTTCAGTTCAGGGGAAATCCTTTTCCTTGCTGAAGGGCTTTGTGGTGGTTCCTTAAAACAATATAAAAGAATTGTTCCTTGAGGGAATGGTGGCTGTCATAAGGGGCAGAATTGTCTTGGGAGAAGAATTGGTTTGGCAGTGGTGGTGGGTGTTCTTTCCAAAATTGTAACTAATTGAAAAACATTTCAATGGGGAGCTGAGGCTGGGCTCCAGTTTCATCCTTGGGGTATAAAGCATTGTTTGAAAGTATGTTTAAATGAAATGCAATCTTCACCTTTTGAGAAACTTGTTTGCTTTGAAAGCTGATAAAAGATTTCAGCTCCTGAGTGAAAATAATTTTTCAGAGCTGGTTTAATTGAAGAATGCCTTCATGCAATTTCAGAGCCAGCCTGCTAAATCAAATGGACTTTGCCCAGCTGAGGGCTGTAAAAATCACATCTCATGCAAGGTTATTGCAGCTTAGCTGGTATTTCCTAGGGAAAGCTGTGCCCAGCAAGCAGTTCCTCATCTTCCTTCTGTTGGGCTGAAGAATTACCAAATGCAATCATGATAAATGATGAGGACTCTTCTGGTTTGGGAATTGGAAAGGCAAACTAAATTTTAAACAAAACAAAACAGTGATATACTAATTTGCAGGGCAGGGAGGAAGATGTGCCTGGCTTCTAGCTAAGCCACATAAGGAATTTTAGACCTTTTTTGACTTGTATTAAAATGTGTTATATACACTACACCAATTTTGTACATTGCTCCCTTACTGTTTGTCTTGCCAAAATTTAGTCTGGAACGATCTGTGTTGAGAGGCATGGTTAAGATAAATAGAAGGTGATTATGTCAAAAGCCAGTATATTGTAATTTTGTTGTAAATTGCTGGGAATATAATGAACCAGCTTAATGCCATAGCAGCACTGAGTTCTTTTCCCTGTGTCCTTCACATTGCTCTGATCCGGATCCTGGGCTTTTGCCACTTTGGAGACAGAAGATAAGAGAATGAATTTTGTTTGTGTTACTACAAGAGCTCAGTAGTTTTATAGTGTTTTTGCTGAAATATTGAAACTTTCCTACTCTGATAAAAGTCTTCTAAAAGGAAGTATTTTTTGTCAGAGCTTACCTAACCCCAAACTTACACTGTTTTTTATTAGCTTTATTAGTAGCAACGTGAAGCAATACAATGAGATTTATCAAAGAGGAAGGTTATCAGCAACTTTGTATACTAGGGTTTATCTAAACAAGTTATGTCTTGGTTTTGTGTTGATTTTGCTTTGCTGTACCATATCATATTGTTTTTTTCAGCTGACTCTAAAGATGATACTGATAAATGGTTGTGTGGCTTGAATATCTTGTATCAAGAGGTCATGAGTGCTCCCACACCTGCAATCACAGAGAGGTATGTGGTAATATTTTCAGCTTGTGAGACTGGGAATTGAAAGAGGAAAATCTGAATGAAATTTTTAAGGTTCAACAAGTGGTGCTTGCCAATTACACTAAGAACACTTTCCAGTTAGTGTAGGACACTGAAACCTCACATGGAAATTCTCAATGTCTGTTTTGCTACATAGGTGCTCTGGAGTCACACTCTGCTTCATACAGTAATGTGAACTTGCCATTCACCTTGTTCTGTGCACCCAAAACAAAATCTCTTCATGAGGTCACAAGAGCAGCTGGTGTTTGTGTGTTGGCTTCTTGGAAAATTCAAAAGTCAGCCATATGAAGGTGAAACTGCACCTTTGTCCTTTAGAGGATGTTGTGTGTGAAACTGCTCAGGCTCAGATTGCCAGTTCTGTGGACAAGGATTCAGAATTTCAGTATTTCCAGTATGTCTCCATACCCCATTGCTTTCCATCACTGCTGTTACTGCAGATATGCTCTGCCCTTACTTGCTCCCTGACCAAACTGTGCCCTTGACACTGGTGTTGTCAAACAAGAGTAATTCCTATTGAGGCTCTAGATCAGCTTAGCAGTGCAGTAATCTCTTAGATCAAAATTGTATATGTATTTATTTATTATTGGTGGAACTAAAAGTATTTTACTGTGCATCTAAAACTGACATGCACTGCAATGAGGATTTTCTTTAAAATTCCTTAAAACCCTCTCCCTTCCCGCTAGTTTTTAATTTTTATGCATCTAACAGATATTTGAGCCAACAGCTCAAAGATAAATCTGGCAGAAATCATTGACTTTATGGAGTTACTCCAGTTTAGATTAGCTGAAGTTTTGGCTCACTTTATCCTCTTACTTTTTTACAGCTTCTGGTTACTCATTCTTTTCTGTCCTGCCCACCCTTCCCCTTCCTGTGTTGTTTATGTGACTGTAAAATGCAGCAAAGTACATATTTACAAATGTGGTTAAAAAAACTGGCTGGATCCTTGAATGCTGCACTGGTAATGTTTTTGCTTTGCTAAAAGAGATGACTCTTAAGACCTTTAAGTATTTCTATTGAGTTTTGTCTATAGATTTTGAAATTTCATTGGCTGTATATTCTTTATAATTCTTAAATTTTTTTTCTCCCTCTTCTACAAGCTGGCTGAGAAAGCAGATCTATTCTGTTGATCAAACTAGAAAAAATAGGTAAGAAATTCTGTCTTTTTCCAGATTTTTTAGTGACTTTTTGTTGCAGATTCTAACATGGAATGAAAAGAAATAAAGAATTCATTGTCCAAAATGTGGAGTATGAGATCCCTGCAAATGGCATTTGCCTTTGCTTTAGCAACTTGAGTTTTGCCTTTTGCTAAATACAATGTGTTCATAGCATTTCCTCAAGTTTATGTACATGGTATAACGAGGAAAGAAATGATGACAGCTAAGTATTTTAAATTTTAGCCTAGAATTACTTTGCCAGAATGAGCAAGGTGTTATTTTAGGGATTCAGCTTGGCTGGCAACTGCCTGGCCATGGGCATGTCTCTGCCTTGTATTTGGATGGACCAAAGCCAAACAATCACCTCTGACCTGGTGCTTCTCAAGGACCCAGGGGTTCTAGCTCCCAGTGTGATGTGTGGCTTCATGTGTTTGGGTTTCAGTAGCTTCTTTCAGGTCCATCTGTGATGTGGCTTTGTAGCTTTTACACACAAAGGAGACATTTTAAAAAATGAATTCAGCTGCACACCTCTCCTTAGAGTTGCCAGAAATTGTGTGGCACTGAGAAGAATGTTAGCTTTTCCTCCCTTCTGTGTTATCGTTTCACCATGTTTTTTCTCTTTGTCTGGAACATGCATTTTATTAATAAGTACAAATCAGTGTAGAAAAGCTCATGCTTTCCCTGTTGTGTACACCTTTTCCCAAAAGCAAACTGCAGTGAGGTGTTTCACCGTGTGGCTGAGGCTGTGGTATTGCAGGAAATGACACCTTTGTGCAGACAGCCTGTGGCACTGTGCAGGCTGAGCTGAGACCCCGTTTCAGAGTTGTGTTTCCCCAGCTGGCCACAGTCCCATCCTCTACTGGGCATTGACTTTACCCTCGATGCATTTTCAGAACTACCCCTGCAATGGGGGTGTGTTGTTGGGGTTCATAAAGCAAAAGCAAATGTTAGGATGGAGCAGCTGTGGCTGACAGTAGGTGTCTGCTGAAGGGGTTTCATTTGTTGCTTTACGATTGTTTTATTGGTACAAGGCAGCTTGGTTGGGATCAAGAAGACTTGCACTTCTCTTCCTAGATGATTCATGCTTTTAGAAAAATTCAGGATAGGAGTTTGGACTGAGGTCTGTTGTGTTCAGAGCTGGGATTTTTAGGAAGGTTAATTGTAAGGCTACCAGGCAAGTCCTGTTCCACAGGTTGATTTTTTTCCAGTGGTAATGAAATCCAGCTCTTTGTTTTCTCTTGCCCTTGTCTGGCCAGAGGAAATGGCTTGTGCTTGGTGTTTAGTGTACAAATGGAGTGCTCCTTCTTGCTCCTAATAGTGTTTTTTTCCAGAGGTCTGGTGACGAGGCGGAAAGCCAGGAATTTCCTGAGTTCTAATCTGGCTTGGGCACGGACTTTGGCTTAGTTCCTTCTTGCTTTGCCTCTTTGCCTCTTGCACAATGGAGATGGGAATATCTCCCAGGGTAGCTGCCGGCATGGACAATGTAGAATGGAAGTGTTACTTTCATCTACGTGCTCATTGGTTTTGTTGCTTTCAGGCAACTCTGTTCTGACCTTGTGTTTGCAGAGGTTTAATGGCTCCTGAATTGTGCTGTAGGCCAAGGGCAGAGTTCCTCAGTCTTGTTTTGTTGGGTGTTGTTGGTATTGCTTTAATATTTTGTGGGCTTCAGCAATAGGACCCACATGTTTTGTACCTGTGCTCCCTTGACTTGCTGTTATCTAGAAAACTTTGGTTTTTGAAGTGTTACTGGGATATTATTGGGCATTCTGAAGCTCTGTGAAAAGAACCAGCAGGTCTGTGTAAATGGAACTGGAAGGGAAGACTTGGTTGAGAGGAGCATGAGATCGTGTTCAGGTGTTGCAGGAGGGAAGAGTCTTCCCACTGCAAATCAGCGTTACCAGACTGAATAACATCCAGAGAAAAAGGTTAAAATGGTATTGAAAATTGGGTTTTTTATTTTCTGTTTGTGCTCGTCTGTTCGGTACAGCCTTTCCATGATGTTTTCTGTGTCTGTAATCCAGTTTCAGTGGAAGAAAGGCTGGAATTCATCTGACCATGTATAAACATCTACATTTGAGCTGATTATCTAGATCTGATTAGTTGCTGAGACAGAGATACATATCTATGCAGCATGGTTATTTTAAGTCCAAATTACTTGAAATGCCTCTTTCTCCATGTCTACCTTGCTTCCATGTAGCTGTTAAGTTTATATGTTTACAGGTATGTGAGATGAACCCTGCAAAAAATGTTTCAATAATCACATTTTTCTGTTGATAAAAATATATGAGTAGCTGTCTAGACACAGCACATTGTGGTGATTTTGCTATCCTTTTTTTTTCTCCTTTTTTTCCCCCAGTATCAGTCTTCGAGAGCTGAAAACTGTCCTTCCCCAAGTAAACTTCAAAGTGAGCAGCATGAAGTACTTGAAGGATAAATTTGCGGTAATTACCTGATTACTCAAATGTGTTTGGTAGTATCTGATAAGTGTTGATGTTTCTTTTTAGGACACTTCCTTTTTTTTGATTTATATCATGTACAGTGATTAATCTGTCAGCTTGGCTTTGCCTGTATCTGAGGGTATAAGAAAATACAGACATAAATGTTCCTTCTTTTCATTGTGTGGGTGACCAAAGCCAACATTGGGTTTTGAGCTCCAGTACTGAGCAAGTGCGTAGAAAAGTATTTTTTTGTTTCTTCTACATGAATTTGATCTTAATTTTTTTTCAAAATTATCAACGAATAACCTCTTCTCTCCAGCTGATGCCAATATTAATAGCTTTTGAAGGTCATTCCATTCTTACAGGAACCTTGAATATCCCCACCCTTTCCTGCTTTCCAGTTCTCCACCCTTAAAGCAGACCTTCTTGCTTCTGCTGGCCCAGCTCACAGTGACTAAATGATGCTCCACTTCTCTCTTGGTTATGGAAGTGGAGTGAGGGTGCAAAATGCAAGGCCAAAGATGGGGGCTAGGAACACCATGCCATAAACCAACATCTGTTTTCTTGTTTGAATTCTTAAAAACATAAATAAATTTAAAAATTCAAGTTTGAGTAGAACAGAGAATGCCAACTGAAGGAAGAGTAGCTTGTTCATTGTGCAAGGGGCAGTTTAAGGAATTCTAAATTCAATGTGTGCTACTTTGTGTTGTAGGAAATAGGTGCTCACAAGGAAGAGCTTACTTTTGAACAATTTCATTTGTTCTACAAGAAAATCATGTTTGAACAACAGAAATTGGTAAGCTTTTCATAAATTGTCTTCATACTGTTCAACTGCTGCATCAGAGTAGTCAGAGCTGGTTATCTTTTTGTTTGTTACTGATTTCCTTTTTTCCTTGTTCTTGTACCAGAAAAAGAATGAGTGCTGTACTTGATGTGTAGATCACAATCACTGTCAGCAATTGGCCTAAGGAGATGAACAAGTCATTCATGTTGCTTCTTGGGTGTTGGTAGTAGAGACAGGCACAGACATTGGTGGGTTTTTAGGAGGAACTAATTTTGTGAGTTTGTTCAGGATGCTTTCGTGAGTTTGTTCAGAATGTCTTTTCATTAGGTTTGGCTGGTATTTTTTACTGGTAGAAGCAATTCCATATTCCAGATTAGCAGCAGCAAGTCCATTTCAGGACATGCATGAGACAGTCCTTGGGAGGCATAAATGCTGGGGAATTACATTTTAGCTAATTTAAGTGGGCAACTGCCTGACTGTTTCCTTGTATTTGCTGTACAGATTCATGAAGCTGGTGGAAACTGCTTACTTTTAGTGACTCTGAAAGTTAGGAACCCTTTAAAACTGTGTGAAAACACATAAATTGAAATTACTTGCATGAATGTCTTTCTTCACTATGTGCTTATTGTGGATTCAACTTTAATTTTGCAGATGCTAAAGTAGAAGCTTAGATAGTCAAAGTCAGTGCTGATTTTCTGGCAATACAGCTTGTGCTGTTTAAAAGTGATGCTGAAATCATGGTGAAGTGATAAAACCCCTAGATTAACTGGCAGGATTTTAGTTTTGGCCATGAACGTCCTGTTAATTAGCCTGAGCAGAAAGCTGAAGAGTAAAACACACAGCAAGGAGCCTCTCTGACTTCTTTAAGCTCCTGTTATTTCCCTGTGTGAATCATTGCAAAGAAATTTCTTAATTTGCTTACAAGTGCTTTGGGTCACTTGATAAGTTTCCTGCAATCTCTAACGATGCTGTGCCAAGCTAGAAACAATTTAGGTTTTATATTCACTTGAATAAATGTGATGAATGATACTTAATTTCCAGTTTTTCTGTGATATCAAACAGTAAAAGCTCCCCAGAAATTTGAGTGCTTGTGCTTTGTCAAAGCAAGTATTTTGTATGAGAATTGTGTTCACATTGAAAGGCCTGAAGTGCAGTTGCCAGCCTTGGCAGTATGGTTTTTCTTATGTATTTAATTAAAAATGTGTCTTGCCAACTTGTGTGCAACTGCTCTAGAGCAGACAGGCATTTATTTCCCCTTTCCAAACCAATGGACATTATTAGGTGGGCTTAGATAGAAAATTGGATATTCTTTATGTTTTTTCCCTTTTCTTATGTTTGATTTTTTTGTTTGTTTGTTTTTTCTTTTTTTAAGATTCTTGATGAATTCAAAAAGGATTCCTCTGTTTTCATTCTTGGGTGAGATTCTTCATTTGTATTATTTTTCTTCATTTTCATAGGGTTGTAGTGTTGCAGGACTGTTTTTATATTACCTCACTTTATTTTAAATTTTATTTTTTCTTCTAATGTTTTAGTAAGTGAAAAGAAATCATGACTATTTTTGCATGCAGAAAGGTGAACTTATGTTGCAAGTAAGTCCTGGTGATTGCTTTTTACTTTCTGCCTACAAAACTGGTATGGACTAAAGTTGCCTGTCCTCTGATTTTATAAAGAGCTGAACAGAGCTATAGAAGGACAATTTGATGCAGAAAGTTTTGCTTCAGTCTAGAGAGTGGTGTGGTGCCCAGGCTTTGCCAAGAGCTGAGCTGAATGCTGATAGTAATGGTTTCTGCATCTTCCACTTGATGCACTTGAAAGTTTAAGTAAGATGTGTGCAGCATGAGGAAGGTGCCAGGCATTGCTGATTGTGGATTAAACTGGTTTATCTTAGTTTTGAATATGACACTAACAGATTAAGGAAGTAACTGTAAAATTTGCTCTGAGCATACTGAGTATTTCCTTAGCTCTGGGTCATGTAATAATTAAACTGTGAGGCTGCTTAAATGCACAGATTTGTAAGCACCTTCCTGGTACCAGGTGCTGCTGTGTTTGTGACTTACAGAAGGCACATCAGTGATATCATTCTTCCTTGGTGCAGCTGCACCTTGCCCCCTTTTTCAGAAGATTTAGGTCTATCACAGTAGTTCATCTAAATATTACACAGAAGGAATTACTGGTGAAGTGTGGCTCTGTGATAAATTAAAAGAAGCTTTTGCCTGTACCTCAACTAAACTTACCAAAACCCTGGTCAAGTTAATGCAGCTAATTTGCTACAAAGCAATGGCCACAGATTTGGTGCTTTTCCCAATGAATCCCTCTCAAAAGTACATCAGGAGTCCAGGAGGCTCAAAATAAGTAATTGGATGATACAAGCCTCCTCTAAATCCCATTGAAATTACAAAAAGTCTCTTGCTGGAGGCAGCACCTTTATACTGTAAATCCAAGATACAAACCCATGTAATCTTCTGCTGTAACATCTGATTAACTTCTCTTATTTCTTTAGCTTCATTTTCCCTTTCTTTTTTTAAAGAAATACTGACCGTCCAGATGCTTCAGCAGTTCACCTCCATGACTTCCAGAGATTCCTGCTACACGAGCAGCAGGTGGGAAGGTTACAGAAATACTGAACTCCTTTTCTTGGGGTTGTATCACAGAATTCTCTGCTCATTAAAAAGAAATGTGAAGAGCCATAGAATATGATTGATGCCACTGTAATACTGGGCCTTGGAAAGATTTCTCTTTCTCCATTAAAGTCCACAAAAACTATTATTTTTCATCTATATAAAGCTTCTGAAGGTGCACCAGAGGACAAGAGGGAGGACAAAGTAAATAAGGTTTTAACAAGCCTCCACTTAGTCATGTAGATAAACAGACAAGGTTAGAAATAAATGCTGGGTGCAGTCAGAGATGAATGCCTGGTCTGGTCACTGCTGTCACCAGAGGAGCACTGGGGTGATGCCTTGGCCGTGGCCCCATTTTTGCAGCTCTCACATTGCTGCCTGCCTGCATTGCAGTCAGAGGTAATTTCCTATTGAATGGAGCCAGTTAGATGTCCCGTGCCAGCAAGCAGATAAGGATGAAGGCAGGGATTGGAAATGTCGTCATGGATTTCTGTAATGTTATTTAGCACAGACTCCATGTGAAAAAATGGTGCAGTATTTGGTAGGCACTGCTGAGCTCCAGGTTTGCAAATGTGATTGAAAAGTGAGACCTACACTTCCTGTGTAAGCTTGCTACTTTCTTTTTCTCCCAATTTCATTGTTTTCAAAGGATGTTTTCTAAGGCACTGTTTTCTAAGGCACTTAGAAATGAAAGAGATTATAGTTAAGGCATGTCCAAGGAGGCCAGCTTTTTTCCCTGTCAATGCACATATGTACTTAGATAGTGTGTCTCTCTCTGTAGATCTCTCTGTTCCTTGTTTGATTTTAGTACTGAATAACACCACTTCTAAAGTTTTTTTTTTACTGTATTGCAATTATCTGAAGGAATCTTGGGCACAGGATCTCAGTAAAGTCCGAGAACGAATGACAAAGTTTATTGATGACACTATGAGAGAAACTGCTGAACCTTTCCTCTTTGTTGATGAGGTGAGATAATGGTTCTTTGTAGTACTCAGAGACTTCTTTCACAGAATTTTCACTGGGTGGCAGGACTTGTAGTCCCCTCTTGCTGCGTTGCTGGGTTTCTTTTATTCTCATAGGGTAAAAATGTTTAAATTCAGTCTCTTTGTATTGTAGTTCCTCGCTTACCTATTTGCAAAAGAAAACAGTATTTGGGATGAGAAATATGATTCAATAGATGTGCAGGACATGAATAATCCTTTGTCCCACTACTGGATTTCCTCCTCTCATAACACGTAAGTTACCAGAAGTCCCATTGTCTATCCCAGTTCAAAAAATGTACGAATGTGAGAGAGACAGTAAATTATGCCAGAAATGTGCTGTGTGGATGTGTGAAACTTTCCTACAATGTGGTCTAAATGTGACAAATGGAGTTTCTGTGACTCTTTTTTCCCCTTCTCATAAGATCTTAGAGGTTTTGAGATATAACTCAGCTTCCAGAAAATGCAAGTCCTGTGGATTAAACTGGTTTATCTTAGTTTTGAATATAGCACTAGTAGTATTCAGTCCTGGTAAAAAATAAAAAGTCCTGGTAAAAAATATAAAGTATTGAGTTGAAACTGTTCTGAAAGCCTCTCTGCTTTAAAGCATTTAAGTTACTGAAGGGGCTTCCTTTTTTTCCAAGCACCAACAGCCTCACTGAGCTCATGGCAGAATTCATTAATTGTACAAAGTATGTGATGATGAGTTTGAACTGTCTTCAAATGAAGGGGATTTGCTCATCTGGCACTGTAGTGGAAAACGAGGTGTAAAGAGAGGGAGGAGAGATGAACAAATAAAATAATGCAGGGAATGCAATAAAGTGGATATGGATATAGCATGCAGGTGTATTTTGAAGTATAAGGTGTGATATTGCTCTAAGTACCTCCCACATGCTCATGCATTGAGCATGATAAGGTTTAGGTGGGTTTCAAAGCTCATGATTTGCTCTCTAGAAGGATTTCAGGTTGGTTGCTATTTAGATTGAGCCTTTAACCTGCTATAATTTGGTTTGTTCAAAAATCTGATAGCATCAAGTTCAGCAAAGTCTGGTTCTTCCATCAGAATTAGAAAAACTGAAACAAACCAAAACAAACCAACAACAACAAAAAAATCAGCATACACTGTCCATAAGAGGAGGCAAAATGTCACTCATAAGTCAGTGAGAACTGGTTGAAATTGACTGCCTCTCTTTTTTAACATTTCCTTTTGCTCCTTAGGTACCTGACAGGAGACCAGCTTCGCAGTGAATCCTCCACAGAAGCTTACATCAGGTGCCTCAGGATGGGATGTCGATGTATTGAGTGTGAGTAAAGAGCTTGTGGAGTGGTTTGTAACATTTGGTCTGTACAAGTAGTTTCCCCTGTTTACCAAGAAAGAAAAAAGAACTGAAATCAAGAACTGTTTGCTTTCTGAATTTGAAGTTAGTCATATAAAAATCACTGATTCCTAAATTGTTTTTCTTATTTCTCACCAATGCCTTATTCACTTCCTCTGATTCTTGTTCCCAGGCAGTTTTAAGAGAGTCTTCCTAAATCTCCTCTCACTTTACACCAAAAATTAAATCCTGAATCCATATGAAAGCTTAGGATTTAAACTGGAGTACTTGTATAGTTTATTTACCTTCATTGTAATACAGACAAGCCTAAGGCACAGAGATTTTTGTGATGTTGTGCCTTTTGTCATCCTGTTTAACTTGCTTGTAAATCAGTTAATGTCTTTGTTCTCCAGCAATTGTGTATGTTGTCTGCAGCTCTGTACTTGTGTTCCTTATGGAGAATTTTCACTTCAATTTCATGTTGTTTATTTGACTAATGCAAAATGTATCTCAAATTAGAGTTTCAGGGTTGAAATAAACAAAAGACAGAAGCTCTCAGCTTGTCACTTGTTGGAGTGTATTTATCCCTGGAAAATTACTGTAAACTAGTAGATTGACACTATAGTTGCCTGAATCTCTTATTTCCAGATTCCCACACAATTATGCTTTGGGAACATTTTGTAATGTATTTTATTTGTCTTGCTCTTACTTAAGTAAACTCAGTTTCCTCTGTGAGAGAATAAATTCATCGGATGGGATATTTTATTAGAATATTAAGGTCTATGAATCAGTATATAGAACACTGAAGTTTTGGATGTATTCTCCTTACCAGAGTAATTTCAGGAGCTACCAGGTCTCTTACTTTTCCCACTGCTTGTGTTTCCTAGTGGATTGCTGGGATGGTCCTGATGGGAAACCCATCATTTACCATGGATGGACACGAACAACAAAAATCAAATTCGATGATGTAGTGCAGGCAATCAAAGACCATGCCTTTGTTACATCTGAGTAAGTTTTATTTTCCTTCAGCCTGTTTTCATGTGCTTAGACCTTTCTGAACTGAATTTCTCTGTAATCTAGAGCAAAAAGTAATCAGAGAGTAATGGATTCCAATAGCCTTCATTATTGCCACATGTGGGTGTTTAATAGATGCTGTTTTGAGGAAGAGTTCCAGAGTGTAACCATTTGTTGCTAAGGAAGATAGTGAATACCCTAAAGTATAGTGTTTCCAGCTCCTTTTTTGGGTCTTCTTTTATTAAGTTGCAAGTGAAACTTCAAATGCTTAATAGTCTGTCTTAAATCTTACAAAAAATAAACAAAATGGTACAATTGACAAAGAATAGTCTGTCACATGGTGTTTCTGTTATAGGGAAGGTCTTACCTGAGAAGATACAGAACTCAGAGCATGTCCCCTGAACTGGTAACCTCAGTTTAGATCTGCATCTCTGCCCTTCTTTAACTTGTGCTGAGATGTCCTTAACATGAAAAATATTACCCAATAATTGGGGAAGAAATCAAGCTGTCAGTGTCCTGTTTTTCCATGTTACCACTTGGACACAGAGATGCAATATTTTCCCACGTTCCTCAGTGTCTGCAAAGGAACTTTGTGTTAGTGACAACCATAACATGGGATGCATTAGTGTTAGTGACAACCATGCATGGGATGGTTTCAGACTCTTCTCAGAGTACATGTGAAGGAAAACAGACATGATTTTGAGGAGAGGTGAAGCAAATTTTCACATTATGGTGCTTTAGCAGTGAATCTATGCCCAAAGAGCTTGGAGGGAATCTTTCTCCTTGCAGATATTAAAACCTTGGCTGGATAAAGTTCTGAACAACCTGATCTAACCTAGGAATTGAGCCTTCCCAAAGAAGGGGTTTGGCTTAGATGGGCCTTCACAGGTCCCTTCTGACCTTGGCAACTCCATGATTGCACATCTGTTATTATTTTTTGTGTCTATATCTTCCTTTGTCTTCTTGTTTCCTTTAAATATTTTTCACTCATCTCGGGGCTGAGGGAGGGTGTCACCTTCCTTGCCTTGCGAGCTGTAGCAAAAAGAAATTGTCTTCACCTTGGTTTTGTCCACCAAAGATACCCAGTGATTCTGTCAATTGAAGAGCACTGCAGTGTGGAGCAGCAGCGACACATGGCCAAAGTGTTCAAGGAGGTGTTTGGGGATCAGCTTTTGATGAAGCCTGTTGAAGCCAGTGCAGATCAGCTCCCATCACCAACCCAGCTGAAAGAAAAAATCATCATCAAGGTAGGCTTTCTTTGTGTGCTGGGAGAGAAAATAGGAGAACAACAGCAGGGGCCTGAAATACTGTTCCTGACTTCACAGATTAGTTTCAAGAAACGCCTGGCTTGAAGTGTTTACTGGTTACATTTGCCAATAATGTACAGTGTTCTGTAAAACTCTGTATTGAAGTGCTTTCTCTTGGTTTCCTTTGCAGTAGGTGTTGGCAGTTCAAGTGCCAGATCAAACGTCAGCTCTTTTCTAAAGGTCTTCCACCTCCTGAAATGTCACTGCTAAATTTCAGTGAAGGTTCGCTGCTGCAGATGTTTCATCACACACTCATCAGACATGTTTTACACCATGTGGCCTGCTTAAAAATGATAGAAGTATGTTCTTGAATAGGAAGATAGATCAGTATTACTATGTTTTTTTTCAAAGACTGCCCTTCATTCAAGTGAAACCCAAAGCTCTTGCGGCTGCACACTGAAGTTGTAAAGATTTCACAAATTGATGAGTGTTTGCTAAGTCAGTGTGATTTAAATATGCAGTTTAGTGAACCACTTGTGAAACACAGAGGCACTGCTCTGAAAGGGCAGTCCCTGTCAGTGTAGGACCTTGTGGGTAGTGCAGGTGTTTTATGAGCTTTGTTGCGCAACAACAACACAAGCAAAAGATTTCTCAGATTGAAACTATGGTAGAACTTTTCAAACGGCAAAATTTGGTGAACAATCTCAGGGCTGCTTGTGATCTCTGTAGTAATATAATAATTACTTTTGTCTGTGCTCCTGGTTTCTTGCTCTTGTAACAGTATTGCATCCTCTGTATTAGACATCTGAATGGAAGAAAAAAGGGTAGGTAGGTATAAGAACATGCTCTTGAATGTAAGATTGGAAAAACGAGAACCCCACTATAAGGTGGAAAACTTCTGTGCTTAAGTTTTTGGGGATTTTTTTTTGTTCTCTCCAGACTGTCTGTTATTTCTGTGCAGAGCAGAGAGGGAGGCACATGATTAATAATAATGTGACAGATCTGATTTAAAGGGAATTGCAAACTATTATGAGTGTGCACAAGAGAGCATCCATATCACTCTGTGCTGTCTAAAAGAGCATTGACAAGTCTTTAAATAGATCAGCACCTGCCAGTGAGCTGGTTGTGTTGTTTGGCTTTTGTTTGGAAAATGTTGTCAGTAAACAGTCACAGGCAACAGCTACTTCACTGGTCTGTGAGATTTTTCAGATAGGCCTGTCAAAATGAAATCAGCCAAGAGTAGGCTGTGCAGAACTGAATATGGTTGAGGTCTGATATGAGATGATTAATTCCATCATTAACTGCAATTAAGTAATTGATGTTGCCTGTGGCCCGTTGAGACACTTCTGTGAACTCTCTAAAGAAAGTAGAACTTGACCCCTTTTTTCACAAGAGATTTCCCTTGTACTAATTTTTCTCATAAAAGGGTGAATTCCTCATTCATTTTAATTCCTTTTCCTTTTGTTTTTTGTTCCTTCTGTGCTACTTTCTGCAGGATTCCTGTTTATCCTTATTTCTTGGTATGTGTCACTTCATGTTTTCTGTTCTCCAAAGAATGGGGAGATCTTATCAAACTACTTGTTTCTTCATTGCTTCAGTGATACCTCTGCTAGTTTTTTTAACTTTTATTAATGGGATCTAAATTTTAAAGAAACAAGTTCAGCCCTGTTATTCCTTGTGGAACAGCTGCTGTTATGATAATGACAGAAGGTGGGTGTGCAATAGAGAGAGATACTTCCAGTAACTCTGAATGTGCTGAAAGACTACGACCAATTTTGTGTGATTATCTCTGAATGTGTGAATGTTGATTTTTTTCCTCTGTTTTTTAAGCACAAAAAACTGGGGCCAAAGGGAGACATTGATGTGAACTTGGAAGAAAAGAAAGAAGAAAAGAAGCAACAAGGAGAACTTTACATGTGGGACACAATAGAACAGGTATTATTTCTATGACATCTGCTACAAGTTGTTGATCAGTTCTGTAATACTGAAAATTTATGTGAATTTCCTTAATATTTCTGTAAGTAATATTGTCAGTTGAACAAGTATGGATGAGGGGAAAACAGTCTTTTTTTTTATTGTTACACCATGTTTTGAGATTGTGGTTGAGAGTGATTAGTGAGTTTCCCTCTGTTAATGGTTTTAACTTTTAACTCCCAACTTTCAGAAATGGACTCGGCACTACTGCGCTATTGCTGATGAAAAGCTTTCATTCAGTGATGATATAGAACAGAATGCTGATGATGATTCATCCAAGGTGATGGCTGTGTTTCATTGTTTAAGCATGTTCTTTTTATTATTTCAGATTATTTCAATGTCTACAGATGTGTGTTTTTTGTCCTGATTAAATTTTAGAGATTCTGTATTAGATAACAAGTGTGGGGATAAAAAACTGTAAAAGGGTCTTTGCCAAGGTCAACTCTAGTTAACCTTATTTTTAATAAAATAACTTTTTCCCTCTGTTAATGGAGGACTTGCAAGGAGGAGTACAAGGACAATGAACTATAACTTCAGTATTTCTGTGCTAATGCTGATGTTTGCACTAAGTCTTTTAAGTATTACTGCTGTTCTCAAACTAAGCAGAATGAACTCGTGTATTGTGTTACTAATGTGTTACTTGGCCACTGTGGATGGTATAGCAGGCTAATTATAAAGGGGATTGGCTGGAGAGTTCAGGCCTAGGAAGAACTGAAATCCTGAAATAGTAGATGGTTATATATAACCAATAACAATTACTTAGTTTCAAAGTCATAAAACTAGAAATGTGCTATAAAAAAATCCTTATTTTCTGGTCTAGGAGGTGAAACGAACTGAACTGCACTTAAAAGAGAAATGGTTCCATGGGAAAATGAAAGGGGGGAGAACAACTGCTGAGAAACTGCTCCAGGAATATTGTGCTGAAATGGGTGGCAAGGATGGGACATTCCTGGTTAGGGAAAGTGAAGCTTTCCCTGATGACTACACCTTGTCCTTCTGGTACGGTCATTGTCATACAGATTTAATGGGGGATTTGTTTGTCTGGGTTTGGTGTTTTCTTTTTTCTTCTGGTTGGAACGTTATAAAGAATAGTGTCAAATGGATTTCTGAGCCAGAGAGCTGTCAGACCAAATTTTGCAGAATAAATTTATGCCAGATTTTAAACTACTGTCAGTTGACAATTACTGTTTTTTGTCTTGTAACCTCTCTTGTCAGAATGTTTGTTGTTGGTTACTTTGGCTGTTTTATGAGGTGACACAACTTTCTTGCCTCACAACAAGCTCCTCAAGTAGTTGACCAGGAATGGGTGGGGAAATGCTTCGAAAAAAGAAAATCTGTTACAAACCCTGTATTTCCCTTATGCCCCCTCTGCTCCTTCAGGAGGTCAGGCAGAGTCCAGCACTGCCGGATCCGTTCCACCAGTGATGGGGACGCTGTGAAATACTACCTGACAGACAACCTGACCTTTGACAGCATCTATGATCTCATCCAACACTACAAGGAGGCCCACCTGCGATGTGCTGAGTTTGAGCTACGCCTCACCGATGCTGTGCCCAACCCCAGCCCTCACGAGACCAAAGAGTATGTATGGAAGCCAAGCACTGCTCTCATGTCACTGTCCTTGCCTTGCTTTAGGTGGGAAGTTTGCATAGAAAATTCCATGGATTCAGGAGCACTTCAGTGTTGCTTGTCCGTGGAAGTTTGAGGAATAGGCTTCCTGAAAGATGCTGAGGGAGGGGCGATGACGTTGTGAGAACCTGGTACAACAGAGAGCAGTGACTGGGAAAGCAAATTTCCTAGCAGCAACTGGAGGATCAGTGAGAACTGTAATGCTGTGGAAATGTGACAATTCTTCCTTTGTCTGTGCAGTGTTTTACAACACCCAGTGGGTTGGGTTGGATGTCAGTAGTTGGCTGTGGTTTGGCAACTAAGTGGTCGTGGCCTGTGCCATCTGGAAGCTCTGTTCCTGGGGCAGGGAGCCCAAACAGCTACATTTGCCTAACCCCACCTCCACCTCACCCTCTCAGAGCTGGTTAGGCTGACTTCACCCCGTGTAATAGGAACTAAGCATGGTGTTTACTTCCAGCTGGTAATTGTCTGCCACAGATCCTGGGCAGAGCTTGCTCTTGTTTTTTGGCAGAACATTGTTATTGCTGCCCTTTGTTTTGTTTTCTGTGCAGTGGGCAAAAGTAAATATTTGCATGTAAAATACTAATCAGTGACTTTAAAATTCCATTTTTTTTTGTCCCCCTGGGATCTGGGAGTCACTGACCACCCATAGATTACTTTGGTGGCCAGTGACTTGGGAAAGAGAATTTAAGTGTTAGACTTTCGTGCCTTTCTGCATAAGCTGCAGATATATTGCCATTATAAGTGGCCACAGCTTCACTGAAGGCACATTGGATCCAAGACAGGTCCATCCCTATGGTGAAAGATAAAATCAAGCTCTGAATAAAAAATACAAATCCCTGGTGTCTTTCTTTTGTCTGTGTTTAGGCATTATCTTAAATTTACTATGTCAAAATGGAATAAATACTGAAAACTGAATGGCAGACTAAAAGCAGGATGCAGTGCCTTTGTTTCAGGAACAAATGCAGATTTATGTTTTATTATTTCAGACAGACAAGGTGTTCTGATATATTCTTGATGCTTTCATCCAAAATAAACTGCTGTCTTACAATGTTTTGTAATAAACTGCTGTCATAGGTGCCAAGGTGGGGAAAATCTAATGCATAATTTTTCTTAGGATGTTTGAAACTCTGTTGCTAATAACGCTGGCTGTTATTTTCCAAAAATGACATTTGACAAGCCTTGTAATGCTTTGCCCATTCTGGTTTTTCACTGCTGCAGTTGGTACTATAACAACTTGAGTCGGGGTGAGGCAGAAGACATGCTCATGCGAATTCCTCGCGATGGAGCCTTTCTCATTAGAAAGAGAGATGAACCTGATTCTTTTGCCATGACTTTCAGGTAAGAAAAGACAGGTAGGACTACCTTGCCTAGCAGCCCAACAATATTCTGGTTTTTCTTTAAAAAAAAATAATGATCTTTTCTTTTTTTCAAATTTTGAATAATTAGCGTGGTTCATTTGTGCAGCAGGTCCATGTATGAGAGTATGTGCAAGAGTTAATTTGTGACTGGCCTGAACCTTTATGCTTTTATAAACATTGTTTGAGCACCAGCTGTCCTGTTCTTCCCATACAGAACTATGGGTGGCCCTTCTTTCATTCCCTGGCACTCCTTGCTAAAGAGTGTTATTTTAGTTTCCTTCAAAATTACAGTGCAGATGCAGGTTCATCAATGATTCTATGTCCTTATCCCCTAGAAATCCTGACCTGTCATAAAACTGAAATGCCAAAGTGAAATCGTTGGCTCCTCTTGCCAGGGGAAATAGTTTTGAACAGTTTTGTGGTTCTTGAAAAAGCATTAATGAAATATATAGAACTGTGATGTTCTGCATCATGCCTTCAGATCAAATTATGTTTCTCTGAAAACGCATAGTTTAGCAAAATATAAAGTTGCTTACTTGCATGCCTTATTGTGTATTGAATATTGTCCAAAATTCCCCAGTCTCCTGTTTACTATGGGGTGAAATTTTCTGCTGTTACCAAGGTGGACATTGAAGTAACAGGAGCTGCAGCATCTCAATAAAACCATTTCACACCAGGGAAAACAAGGAGTACCAAAACTTCAACAGCTTGAAAAGGGTGTAGGGTCGTTTTGCATGGGATGGTTGTCAATGGATGGTTTTACTGCGAACACAAACCTTGTGTTCAAGCACAAGAAATTTTTTTTCTTTAAAAACTGATTTCCTTAACTATCGAAATAATTAAATAACCATAATAATTGAATAAAGAAGGCTTTGTTAGAGACAGCTGTGCCCTTGTTCTGCAGGGCAGAGGGGAAGGTGAAGCACTTCAGAATCCAGCAGGAGGGGCGGCACTTTGTGCTGGGCACCTCGGCCTACTTTGAGAGCCTGGTGGAGTTGGTGACCTACTACGAGAAGCACCCACTGTACAGGAAGATGAAACTGCGCTACCCCGTGACAGAGGAGCTGCTGGAGCGCTACAGCACGGTACTGGGATGGGCTGGGGTGGACTGGGATGGACTGGGCTGGGCTCTGGTTCTGGTACAGGATCTCTGCGGGATGTTAAGCAGGTCAATTTCTATGAAGTCTATACTGACTTCTCTCACAAAGGTGTGAAGAACAGCTTCATCTTTGATGATTATTTGATTAGAGAAGCCCCACTGTGTACTGGGGGTCGTTGCACTACTAAAATTGGTTTTTGATAATAGACTTGCTTACAGTTGGCCCTGAATTCTATGGCTGAAGTGGGCATTGATTTTAAAATGATCATGCAGATGCCAATTGCTAAGTGCTTCAGAAAAAATGAAATATTCTGCTGTGCCTCTCACTCTGGACATTTCAGGGACGGTGTCCCACTGCCTTCTGTGGTAAAAGGTACCTCTGAAAGCTCACTGTGAGATAAGCATGAGGAGGAAATCTCCCCAGGAGACTTGTCTCTAGCCATTGACTAAACAAGGAGCCTGGATAATTAACTGAGGATAAAGGGCTGTTTTCTGCATGGATGTGTTTCATTTTGAGGGAGTTTTGCTTTGGAAAGCCTGAGGTGCTGTCTTCACTTTTCAAGTATATGTCTTTTTGAAGCTGCAGGAAACTACATCTGGCAGATCTGCAGAAATCAAAACCGGAGGATTTTATTTTTTCTGGGGAGACTAAAAGAGACTAAAAAGATTTTAGACCTCAGGATTTTTTATCATGTTGCCTATAGCAAAGGTTCTGTATCTTAGGGCTGGGTTCTGATGGAATCACAAGGAGAGGATAAAATGAAAAAAACGACTCTGTATATTGTTGTAGAGTCATCTAATAATGAAACCAGTGCTGGTACTGAAGTACTGTAACACAGAAATCATAAGTGCAGATATTTCTTTTCTGGTTGCACATAGAAGAGTACTCACAATAAAAAAATCTTTTGACTGATTAAAAGATACCTTTATGAGGTATTTCTGTTTCACTAGGTTTTACTCAGTTCATTAAACTGAGGCATAGACAGATTAAATAACATACTCATCTTCAGTTATGTTCAACTGTAGAGGTGAGCAAAACAGAGATGACTGGCTTCCCTCCTCTTCTGTTGGCCTGTGTGCTGTCAGAAAGGTGGTTTCAGAAAGAAATGTTCAATAAACCAGAAGTACTTTTATAACTTCTTGATTCCTGAAACTTGATTATTTTTTCTTCCTTGTTTTTAGGAAAAAGATATTAATTCCCTCTATGAAGTCAAGATGTATGTGGAGCCCAGTGAAATCACCCCCGCAGTGGTATGCTTTAAGAGATATGTTCACACTTACTGTAGACCTCTGAAAATGAGACTTGTTGGTTTCCTGTTGGCAGAAATAAAACGAATTGAAAGCATCAGGCTGCTTGGTTTAAGGGGGGGGACTGGACAACAGAAATTGAAAGGGTGTGACTTTTTTCAAGCTTCTTGCTAAAATTTGTACCCACACGTTTTCTTGTGTGCAAATCCTGTAGAGATTCACTCAGTCTGGGAATTTGGGCACTTTCTTCTCTTGAGTCTGTGGAGGTGATTTGGTTTGTGGGCCTCCAAATTAAATACCTGTGAGAGGGTTTAATTTGAGAAGGCCACATCTTCAAGGAAAAAAATACACCATGAACATTTCTGTATTTGTGGGTGTCTGTGCACTCTTGTTCCATTAGCAAAGATCTTCTGCATGCACAAATAAGTGCAGAGTTTATTCACATGCTTTCTATAAAAATTTGGTGCCTTCGGTCTATTAATGAATTATTAGAATTTTTATCCTTTATATTCTGTTTTAAAAACAAGTGTCCCAGCAAACATTACTTGACTGTAATTCTTGCAGTGCCTGCCTACTTGCAAATTCTCATGAGAATCACCTGCTTGTAAATTTTGTGACTAATTCTTTTTAGTAATTTTTGCTGGTGAATTTGCATCGCTGCTGAAGCATTTGAGTAGGAGTAAATTCAAGATAAAGGTTTAGCTCATCCTGGTGAAACTTTGTCTTCCCAAAGGAAGTGTGATCAGCAGGATTGCTGATGGGGTTTTGAAGTGGAGGTTTTGTAGGCACCTCCGCCTGAAAACTCCAATGTGTTATAAAAATAGAGGATTTATATTTCACTTTGGGTTTTTAAAAATTTTTGGGTTTATGTTTTCTACCTTAATTATGTTGCAGCACCTAAGAAAGATTTTATTTTTTCATTTTCTTTTTTTTCCAAGCTGATACTTGTATAGTACCAAAGTAGCATCACTTACTTCCACCAATAGATGTCACTCAGGAACTTCAGTATTTTGTTTCTAAGCTTCATAACAACAACAAAAAAAATCCAATCTGCCCTATTATTTTTGTTTTAAGATTGCATTATTGATTATTTTCTGACCTGTCCCCTCAGATGACCCCTTTGCTCTGTTTCTCTTAAAGCCTCAGAGAACAGTGAAAGCCTTGTATGACTACAGAGCCAAAAGGAGTGATGAATTGAGCTTCTCTCGAGGAGCTTTAATTCATAATGTCACAAAGGAAAGTGGAGGCTGGTAAGGACAAAGATTCCTCCTGGGAGGACTTCTGGTGACTTTCTAGATGGAGGAAAAAATGAGCTTTGAGTAATAGTTTTTAAAAACTGCCTGTTGTCTGATTGCTGCTTATTAACTGTGCCCTTACAAATCTTTATGCCAGTGTATTAAAAATAAACCAACCCAAACACAAGATCCCCTCATCTTCAATTCTCTTTTCATGCCTTTTTCATTTTTCTATCCCACAGCAATAACCTCAACCTGCAGAACCTCCATAGTGTGGTATATCCCCTATTTTTCCCATAATACCTCCACCCTTCCTGAACATTTGTGTTCTGGGAAGTCATTGCAATCATTGCTCTTCTTCTGTCCTTGCTCTGCTAAGCATTTCTTAAACCCACCTTTTTTAGTGCTCTGTACAGTCTCCTTTCATAACAGGTTTTCTTTTTTAGCTGGCTTGTAAATTGCTTGGAAAGCTTGGGGATCTAATGTTTCCCTGTAGTTTCTACAGGGTAATCAACCACATAATAGTGTTTTTAGTACTGGTGGGGGAAAAAGCCTCTTAAGTCATTAATTGCAGTTTACAGTAACTGTAATCCCTCTGAAATCATCTGTTGCTACAGTTAATGATTGCTTTGTTAGAGCTCTTAGCTACTTCATCATTTATATTTTTGGTGATAGGCAGCTAGACCATCTAGTGTATGGTATTAATGACCAATTTCTTGGGGATTATTGCTTCATTAATAGCCTTTTGAAGCACTTTAACTTTTTTTTCCATTCTCTCTACTTGTCTGTTTAAATTCAGGTGGAAGGGGGATTATGGAGAAAAAGTCCAACATTATTTTCCATCTAATTATGTTGAAGATCTGTCATCTGATAACTCTGCTGAGCTTGAAAATCAGGTGAGGGTAATGGTTTGCTGCATTTCCTTGGCTACCTGCTGAAGTGGAAGTCTGGTTTATACACTCACAATTCCATGTGCTGTGTTTGAGGGAGCAGAATAGAGGGATGAATGCATTCTTCATTGTTCTCTGCTGCTGAATATTTTTGTCAGGACATCCCTTGCTGAAAGCTATTTAAGGAGATAGAATATCTTGAGTTGGAAGGGACCCCCACATATCTATGAATTTATGATAGCTGAATTGGTGAGGCTTTAGGAGATTCTGGTTGTTTCCTGCTAATAAAAATCATGAACAGTTTAGATTTTTCATAGTATAGACTAAAAAATTTAATGCCTGAAACTTAACTAGTTTTCCTCTATAATCACTGTATTAATATTTACAAATAAGAAAATTATATGTCCAAACACACCTTGAGTGGTTTTACTCTCCATAATCAAGTTTTTATGAATAAACCAATCCTATTTGTCAAAATAATCTAAAAAAATTTGGTCCCCTCTCTTGGACAAAGAGCTCTTGAACAAAAGAAAACAGAACTGAACAGTAATAAGTTTTGACATCTTTGGATTTCAAAAATAAAACATTGAATTCTTATGTTCTTCTGAAGCACTTCCAGTGATTTTCCAGAAGTCTTTGGAGAAAACCACAAGTATTACATTTCCTCCCTCCTGGTTATTGTAACCTTAAGCAGAGTTGAAAAAGCAGCAGTTATGTCAAGACAGGAGCTACTACAAAGTAGTCTTGTTTTGACTTCTCTCACTGAAGAGATTCTTGTGTGTTTTTTGGAAACAGGCTTTCAAACATTATGGTGAGCATGCTGTCAGTAAAGCTGAGATTAGATTTAATGGTGCACATTTATTATTTGTTAATGTCCTGTGTGTGTTCACTCAAGAGATTTAGGGTCAGATTTAAATGTTTTTCAGATCATTGAGGACAACCCACTGGGCTCTCTGTGTCGTGGCATCCTGGTGCTCAATACATACAACGTTGGTGTGTATTTTCTGATGCTTATATATGGACTCCTGACCTTTCTCTATTAAGTAGACTCTTTTATTTTAAGCAGGAGAGATTTAAAAAAAAAAACCAAACAAACCCCTCAAACACCTACTTGTATTAATATGGCCAGCAGAATTAATATGTTGAAACTTCGTAATACTAAATGCTGCAATAAATCAACAATGACACCTTAGAAAAAGAGCTGTTGGATTTCAGTATAAATTTCTTGCTATGGTATTATCTAACAGTGAAAATGCCACAAGGAAAACACAAAAAGCCTTTTGTCTTCATTCTGGAACCTAAGAATCCAGAAGATCCATGTGTTGAGTTTGCAACTGATAAAGTAGAAGAACTCTTTGAATGGTACCAAAGTATCCGTGAGATCACCTGGAAAACAGCAGAAGAGGTATTGCAGCAAATTCATCTGTTGTTGTTTTAATAATGTGCTGTTATAAATTTGCAATAGCTTTTGTCTTTAGCTGCCCTACACTGCTAAATGTTTCTCTCACATGGTCCTTCACCCTCTTGCATATTGCTGTTGTCTGCCCATTTTATTGATGCTGTGCATCTTGTTCCATAACCTCTCTGGGGAATAGTACATGAATTAGCATTTTATGTAAATTGATGTTAACAGGAGTTTTCCAGCAGAGTACTGTATTGCACCCTGCCCCTCAGTGCAGTGTGCTTGCTAGGCCAGGGTGGATACCACTACAATTTTCCATCTGGTTACACTGGTTCATCCCAGTGTTGAGCAGCAGAAGTTCTGATGGCAGACTGTTCTTTTCAGAGCTGTGAATCCACCAGTGAGGGTGTGTGAAATCTGAGCTGCTGTTCCCTAAACTCTTCTTGTCCTCTTTGCTAACTCTGTTTTCCAGTGAATGCAGTGGCACTGATAGAGGATTGCTTGGCTAATACTTTATTTGTAACTAATTACCACATTCTGGATTTCCCAGGGCTTCAATAGTAGTATTTCCTAATACTTGCCTAGAGATTCAAGGATTCTGCCTAAGTTTAGCTTCTATGTCCCTCTACTGCCACTGAAAGATATTCTTCAGGACTTGCTGTTCCTGTTCTGATGCACTAATTTACCTCCCTGTAATCTTTTCTAGTATTTAAGAAGTCTTTGTCTTGACCAAAAAATCCTTACTTTGGCTGTGCTTAAGGAAACACTTCTTCTGTTGCTTTTATTCATCTTTTATTAAGTGGGTGATATGGTTGATAGAAAATGTGTTTCAGTGTTTCATGCTCATGGTGTTTATCTGTCATGTGGAGTGGGAGTGCTCTGAGGGTTGTCCTGATCCTATATATAGCAGACAAGTTGATATCTCAAGCAGAGGACTGTAAATCCAGCAAGGAGAGAAGCAACAGGAGCTGCTGACCTGTTGCTGGGGGAGGAGAGATACAGTTCTTGTGCCAGGCTTTCATTTAGAAGTAAAAATGAGAAAAAGAGAAACACGACCTAAAAGAAGTGCCTCCAAATTGAATGTTTTTTATGCTACAACAATGGCTCTTCAGGAGCCTCGCAGCTTTTTCTCTCTCCGTACAGTTGGAGAAGTATTAAACAGTCTGTGTTCAAAGATGCTTTAAAACCCATTTCTGTCAGTTGGGAGGCTTTTCTCACAGCGTGGCCTCCACAAAGTTCACTTGACAGACTGACTGCTGCAAGGGGAGGGGATGAAGATGAGGAAAGGCCCCTGTTGCCAGTACAGTTAAGAGGCTGAATTTTGGGGAAGGAAAAAGCACAGTGAGTTAAGACTGTGCTGCAATGTGATACAGGGGGATTTTTAAATGAGTCTGGTTTTGGACAATGTCTGTTGTGCACAAAAGATAAAACTAAGCTTCATGTCTCTTGTAATCCCTGCTCAGTACTGACACTTGCCATGCTCCCTGGGGTGGCTGTTCCTTGCTCTCCTGCTTGATTATCTCTAGAGGGTTCTGGCTAGGAATGAGCCCATGCCACCAAAAAGTGATCTTTTGCTGCTCAGAGCTCTGGTTACTGTTGAGCAATGTCTGGGAACTGTGGTGGATCACTAAGTACAATGAGGTTTGTACAGCTTTTTCCCAAGGTTATTTCCAAGTCTAAACACTGTATTCCTCTTTCTTTTTCTTTGACTTCAATTTATAATCTGTGGTTCAGTGAGATATTCTGGAAACCTGTGGCTCCCTGGTTCTGATTTTCATTCCTTTTATGTTTGTCGTGTTGGGGGAATTCTTTTGGAAGGCTTCCTGACTGCTGCTGCTTCATGATCTTTGGTGCCAAAGCTAATCACTCTTCAGTATGGGACTCCTCTAACATGTTTTATCCTGTAGCTGCTTCTTGTGCCTGAAAAGCCTCCAGCCCAAATGTCTCCACTCAGGACACGTCCTGCTGCTTTTAGCAGTTCCCAGTCTCTGCTGGCAGGGAACACTGCTCAGCTCCCACAGAGCAGGTGCTTGCAAACGTGGAAGTGGAGAGAGCAGGTTTGGTTCTGGGGATTTAACAAGCTTGCACATGATTTTCCATACAGAACATGATGGGTTTGGTGCACAAATAGAAAACGACATAGGAATGATGCTCAGAGAGTTTGAATTTCACTGTTTGGGAGTTACTAACAAGACTCAAGTTCTGCCAAGGATTATAAATAGATACAGAAACACTTTACTACCCTTTGCATTTTTTCTGCATACATTTGCATTTATATGAGGTATAGGGTTAAGAATGTAACTAAAATTGAGTTGAGTAGAGCCACATTAAAAGAAAAAAAAAACGTTGCCAGGATTCCAGGCATGACTGATCAGGGAAGAACTGAAACCCTTGCTTACAAAACAGCACCTTTGTCCCCACCAAAAAAAACCCTATAAGAACATCCCCAACTAAACCTCAGCATTTGGTTATTACCTGTTCTCTGAGCTGGGTCTGAAAGTGCATTACATCTGTGCAGGTGTCTAAGGTATCAGATAGGAATCTGGGCACCAAAGAAGGCTTTCATTAGAGTGCACCCTGGAGCTACTGTGCCATAATACTCAGTGTTCCTAGAATCTAAACTTCGTTATGTTTTCCAGGAGAACAGGAGGAAATACTGGGAAAAGAATCAGTTAATTGCCATTGAATTATCTGATCTAGTAATCTACTGCAAGCCAACGAGCAAAACCAAGGACAATTTAGGTATTGCCTTTAATATTACATCTGATTTTTACCCTTTTGACTACCTTTACAGATGTTAGTTGGGATTTTAGGTCTGAAGATAAAATCTGTCCTACTGGAAAACAAAGCTCTGCTTCACCCAGGCAGTTTTCAATAGCACTTTGAAATTGTACACCAGGGAACTTGGTGCTGCTCATCTATCACAAAAAGAGCTGTCACAATTTTTAATTAGTTAACTAGAGACACGCTCTCAGATGTATATTCCATGGGGAAGCTCACTAGTTACATTTCAATTGACTTTTTTGAGATTAAAAACTCTGGCTGAACACTTGTGATTTGTTTGTAAAAAACCTTCATAAATAGGTTTACTGTGCATTTGTTAATTTTACTGTAAGAACATGTTTGCCAGGACTAAGCTGTTGGAATGATGTATGGCTTCATAACATGACTGGGCCTGTGTAAGTGAAGCTGTGGATTCTGACACTGAAATATGTACTTTTAATTCCAGTTTTTTGTCATTGCTGCTGGAGAAGCCAGTAAATGTGCCCTTTTTCTTTAAGCTTCTTTGTAAATGTTTTTAATAAGCTGTCACTGCATTTAAGACATTATAATTATAGTTATTTTTTGAGGCATTGGCTGACCCTGGCTCACCCTTTCTTCTCCCCATTTAGACCCAGGAAAAGATGTCTCATTTAAATATGTGTTATAGTGATCAGAAGTACATTATTAGCAATGATGAGATGAGAACATGACTGCAGGCTCTTATCTGCCCTTCTGTAAAGCATGTGGCAGGAAGGCAATTTCAACTTTCAGGCTTGATTTTCAACCATTTTGCCTGAAAACAGTGCCAGTTATTGCATTAAAGGACAAGGCAGAGCAAAGTAAAACAAAGTCTTGGTGAAAATACAGTATAAATGTCAACTTCTTTCTTCCTTTGGTAACCACTCTTCTTCCTCCTCCCCCTGTGTAGACAATCCTGATTTCAGAGAAATCCGTTCTTTTGTGGAAACCAAGGCAGAGAGCATTGTGAAGCAAAAGCCACTGGAGCTGTTGAAGTACAACCTGAAGGGGCTGACTCGTGTCTACCCCAAAGGACAGAGGGTTGACTCATCCAACTATGACCCATTTCGCCTCTGGCTTTGTGGCTCCCAGATGGTGGCTCTGAACTTCCAAACTCCAGGTAATTTTCCCTTTGAAAAAGAATCGAATCCACCTTCTGTGTCACTGTAAATGAGTCCCTTTATGGCCCTTCTGCCTTCTAATCACCATCCTAATTATTTTAACTTCTCTGCAAGAAGCTGAAGAAGTTTGAAATTTGGTTTTTCATGTGTGGGTTGCCATCCAGAGCTGGGCCCCAGAAACAGATCTCCAAAAGCCCTATCTCTGAGCCCAACTGCCCCCAAGCCCTAAAAGATTTATTTCACTTTCATCTCTTGGTAGAAAGCAAGCAGATATATTTCAAGTGAGTTTCAGAAGAATGAATACAGCCAAAGGAAGGCTGTATTCCACTTCATGGTGAGGGCCAGCTAGTTTGTGATACACTGATAGGAAGCTAACTGGGATGGAGATGGGATTTTTTGGGATTGGAATTGGTGAAAAATGGCCTGATAGGTTCAGTTACTGAAGGAACAGTGTCTCCCATCTTTCCAGCTCCTTCTGATGAAGTGGTGACCAGAAAGAATTGCAGAGAGGAGCCATTAATCTGGTATTTCCTTAGCTTTATTCCAGACTATCTTGTGCTGTGACTGTTTCACTCTCTCCCCAGATAAATACATGCAGTTGAACCATGCCTTGTTTTCCCTGAATGGACGCACTGGCTACGTGCTGCAGCCAGAGAGCATGAGAAATGAGGAGTATGACCCAATGCCAAATGACTCCAAGAGGAAATTGCAGATGATTATGACAGTTAGGGTAAATCTCTTTTGTAAATTATATTTTTTACAAGTCATAAATCTCTATAAAACTAAAAATAAAGCTATTATGTTTCAGAGCAAGATCTGACAGGTTGTCAAAATACTGTTTTTAAATGTCAGTGTGTGAGAATAAAACTAACTTCACTGGTTCCTGAAAAGAAATACATGTCTTTATCATGCTAATGAAGAACATGCTATAGGACTGAAAACACAATCCTGGGATGATTTTGTGTAATTGCTAATAAATATATCAAATTAACTAACTTGAATTTCTAATCAAACGAGTTCTTAGTAGAAAGGTCCTATTGGAGATTGATTAGCAGCAGACTAACTAGTTCAGGGATTTTGAGTGTGAAAGAAAGATAGTTATAATGAAATATAAAACCTAAACAGAAAACCTAATAAGCTGATCCCCCACTTCATATTTAATACACTATGACTTAATCTGAATGTCATTCTCATTTTTCTTCAAGAGATGAATTTATGATTGGAAAATGTTGCCATCTTGACTGGGTGCCAAACAGGGCTGAACTTGTTTCTGTTTTCAATTGCTATGCAGTAAGACAGGTTCTTTAAAAGTATTTTTTCTGAGAAAAAAGAAACACATTAATTACTCTTCACTACAGTTTAAAGGTGAGGTAAACAGGGCCTGTGAATGCAAAGCAGAAATGTCTTGAAATGGGTATGTAATAAACACAGAAGAAAGATAACAGAACTTGTGCTCCGGGCTTGGCCTGGAGCTGCACACTGTGTGTAATGAATGTCAGCTACATTGTCTTTTTTTTCCTTACAATGAAAATCATTGAGTTACCCAGACTACTGGAGAGGTTGTTATTGTTGGCACAGATAATACATGCAAACGTATTCAAGAGAGAGAATGTGTGCTTTTCCATGTTCTGGATTTTCCCCCCTTTTGTTCTGTTGGCTACCTTCTGTTAGCAAAAATGATATCAAGTTTCCTTTGGAGGTGGTTCTAATTTACAGTTGCTTTGCAGGTTTTGGGTGCTCGTCATCTCCCTAAACTTGGTAGAAGCATTGCCTGTCCCTTTGTAGAGGTTGAGATTTGTGGGGCTGAATATGACAACAGCAAATTCAAGACAACAGTTGTGAGTGAGTATCTGTGGGTTTCTGTGTTGCAGGGATATGGTTCTACTTCAAGGGTACTTAAACAAAGTGAGCAGAGGATGAACATTGCAGGGGGAGTAAGTTAACTGTAGCTCTAGACTGATGAGTCACAAACTCTTGTTCTTTTTCTTATCATGGGGCCTGTTAATTTGAGAAACTTCAATGTATATCAAATTTAGAAAAAAACAGTACTATTGCAGTTTGGGAAAAAAAAAAAGACCCATTCTGTTATGTTGTTGCACATGCATAAGTTTGTGCCTTTGCATATTTTAAAAAAATACTGTCTTGGGAGTGCCTCCAACAGTGCTAGTCAGTTCCCAAAAGTCTGGCCCAAATGGGGAGTTACTACTGTGAGCTCCAGACTGTGTTTATTTAAACTGAGGTTCTGAGACTGGCACCCCATGGAGGCAGCTTGGGTGTATAGCACTGTAAAATATTTTAACTTGAAATGCATTAGAAGTTTGATCAAAGCTTAGTCCTGGGGAGTTCTGGATAAGGAATGTGTGTGTGTGTGCATGAACTTAAGTGTGCTGAAATGGGCAATATTTCAGCCACTTCATATTTCACCATTTCATGCTTATGGATGCAACACTGTTCCTCTGGTAAAAAACAGGCTCTGGTTATGATTATCCAAACCAGTGACACCAGTGGAAAATAACCACAGCATCAGGAGCAGAATGTGCATTGTGGCTCCTCAGTACTTCAGAGAAGATTATTATTTAAACTTTCTGTGAGAAGTGACCAAGAGTTTAGAAAGCAAACTTCCTGGCTGTGTCACATAAACCAAATCTTGGTGTTCTGTGCATAACTACAAAAATTGGACCAGGGTACATGAGTATTCCTAGAGCTTTTCCTGCTTTCTCTTGGATATGGAACATGAGGCTTATGAATGTGAGAAATTAGCTTTTTCTTCTCTTTACAAATACATGTCCTAGGAGGTTTTATATGTTTGAATACAAATAATAGCTTTTCTTCATGGATTTTCATCCCTGCCAAGTTTCCTCCCACCCCCACCACCAAGTAAACAAATACAAACTTTCTGAAGCAAGGTTACAACGTGAGACAGATGGCAAATAGGATTTTTGGGCTTCTGTATCCTTAGAAAACTTCCTGGGATACACACTCATATGTGAATGAAGTGAAATTATTGCTTCATACTGCAAATGTTTCCTTTTCATTACAGATGACAATGGCCTTAATCCAATTTGGGCACCTTATGCAGAGCAAGTGAGATTTGAAATTTACGACCCAAATCTGGCGTTCCTGCGCTTCGTTGTTTATGAGGAGGATATGTTCAGTGATCCCAACTTCTTAGCACATGCCACTTTTCCCATCAAAGGAATCAAATCAGGTGAGATCAGCAGCTATAATGAGGTGTTGTTGAGCATTACTGAGCTGTGCCTTCCTCTCTGATGCCAGACTCCCTCCTGCCTGGCTGAAGCTCCTTCCTCTGGCTTTACTTTTCAAGAGCATGTGAAATCAGGTGTTTCTCAATTTTGCCAGTCTTGCCTTTTGCTTCTCTGCAATTGCCATAGTAGAGCCTGCTCTCAGCAGAGGAGCATTTGAGCACTGAAGAACGTTCAAAGTGTGCACCATTCCTATGACTGCGAATTTCCCCTTGATGGATTCTGTAATTGCCCTTTGTTTTCCTTCCCCTGGCCCAGGTTTTAGGTCAGTTCCTCTCAAGAATGGCTACAGTGAAGATATAGAGCTGGCCTCGCTGCTGGTGCACTGTGAGATGCAACAAGTTCTGGTGAGAAGCTCTGGGGGTTGTTGTGTGCACTTAGGGTGTCTGTTACCAGTTCTTTGTGGGAACCAGGAACTGAGGATTCAGTTTTCTGTTCTGTGTCTGATGTGCTGTTGTCAAGCATTTCTTCTGCAGGTACTGGGGAACACAAATAGCACAAATTGAGTTCCTCTCCCTCTGGGTGGACAGATTACACGGTTGTTAAAAGAAATAACACACAAACAAAGCCTCATTACCTCCAATAGTTTTTGCTGTAACAGCATGGTCGTTGTCTTTCCTTGTTAACTGACTGATGCCATGCAAAGCTAGCTAAAATCAGCTTTGGTTTCATAGATTAATCTTTTTGTTTTTAAAGGTCCTACATAAAAAGAAATCACTTCAGCAATAGAAGGTAGTAATTTCTCCTAGTATTTCATTAAAATAAACAACCCATCAAGTAGAAGACCTATCTGGTTCTTAAAGAACTGCTAATCTCCTCCTTTTAAGCCTCTCTGAACACCTACTTGAAATAGTAGTATTTTAAAACACATGGGGGAAAAATAATGATGCTCATGAATCCAGGCATTAAAGCAGCTGATCTGTGAACAGTATTTGTTGGTGTTCCAAGGGTGCTGCTGTATATGTTGATTTGTAGGATATTTTTCAGACTCTTTCTCAATAATATATTACATAATTTAAATACACTTGTGATATGATGAAAGTTTAAAGATGCTTCTGGGAAGTGGCTATTTCAGGGTGCTTTCCAGCACCCTTCTGATTCAGAGAAAAAGAAATTTCAAGTTCTTATTTTTAGTCTGTCAAACCATTCAGGCCCACGCTGCACTTCACACTAGTGACATTATTTTCCTGATTGAAACATCAGCTTCTGTGAACTCTAAGTCATTATGTCTCTGGAGGGACTTGTACCTGCAGTTGCATACACTGAACTGGAAATTTCTGAATTCAGTCACATTGTTCTTCCCAGAGGAGTGGAAGCCTTTTTCAAATATTCTTTGTGGAGGTTTTTATGAAGCCCCCTTATAACACCTGGTGTAAAATGACAGTGTGTGCAATGACAGTGTTTGAAAGCTGTGGTAGGTTCTCTAAGTTCCTTCTGTGGGCCAGCCAAGGGATCTGAGAGCAGGAGAGGATCAGAAGCTGAGACCAGGGATGTGTGTGTGTGAAGAGGAGACCTGTATCCTTTCAAGATAATATTTAAATTGCTCATATTTCAGTGACTCAAGTCTCATAGGGGAGGCCTGGTAAATTGCTGGTTCTGGGCTTGATCCCTTAGAGAAAACTGACAAAGTCATCATTGCCTAATGCTGAGCATGGACATCACTTGTGGATACATTGCAAACCCCTCCTGCTGTGGTTTCTCTTCAGGAATCCAGATCATTATTGCCTGGGGCAGGAGCAGCTCTCAAATGTTGTTCATAGCAGCAGTCTGTCCCCCAATCTGTCAGCACTGACTCCTTTGACAGTAGCACATTTCACACTCTAGAATGCCCTTCTGCTTGTCAAGCCAAATGAAGATGCAGCTCAGCTCGGTGTTTTTACAATGCCTCGTGGCAATGCAGTGCAGGACAACTTCCAAAAACTTCCTTTTGTTTGGCAGCCTGCAACAAGCCCAGACTCACCACAGTTGTCAACTCTAGAACTTTTGCCAGGTCATTCATGAAGCATCAGAAAACATCAAGGCTTCCTCTGTTCCTCTGCTTCTTTTTAAGAAGTCATGGCCTTCCATAAAATAATGACATTTAATAGCAGGCGTTCCATAAATAATGCCATTTAACAATATCTGCTTATATACAGAGCCCATCTGCATGTGCTTGGAGATGAAATACAGAATTGTAATGAGGAATTACAGATGGCTGTGAAGTTTATCAGGAATAGTAAAGCAAAAACATTTTAGACATAAATATACACATTTGTGAATTATTGTGTGGGGCCTTAGTTGCTGTACAACTTAAACATGTTTTTTGATGTTGTAGGAATCATACTATACTGAGGTGGTTGTTGCACTTAAAGGCATGTCTTATTTGCTTGAAAATTTATTTACTTCCTTCAGAAAGTGCATGTACTTCTTCAGCTTTGTCTGACTACAGTCAGCCTCAATGCTATATATGTTCGTAACTTCAAAATTGAAGTGGACATCTTAAAATACAATTTAAGCTGTACCTTTGTGGATACATTTATTTACAGGAACTAACCACTGTACATATGCATCTTGATGATTACACCTGCAAATTGATAATTAGCAATCTGCATTTCTTTTGTGATTTGGGAATACAAAGTTTCCTACCCCTTTACAAACAAAAATTAAATAAATTATCTTTAAGTCTTAATCAGCAGTATAGCAGTGAGGCTGTTTCAGTTGCTCCAACCCATGCCTGCAGAGGAATGTATTTCAGGAGGTAAAAAGGGTTTAGGAAAGGATCTTGTTGCTGTAACTGAAACCTCTTGGGTATGTTGCTAAGCTATCAATTTTCCTAGATCTGTACTGAATGCAGAAAGAGGCATTCTTATTAGTATGCTGCCTCTGAAAATGTTTGGATTTATTACATTTATTGATTGCATGTCATTTCTTGTAGAAGGAGTATCTTGTTTTGCTGCTGATGTGAAAATTAAGACTTCAGTCCTGCCAGTTCTGTTCCCCACTAGTGACTCTATAAAGAGGCAGCTTTTGCATCCAAAGTATTGAAGTATTAAAATAATTTGAAGTCCTAAAGGGAATCATGATGATTGCTTATGGTTGTAAAATATTTTGAGACCTTCTACTGTGGGCCACAATAGAAACTCAGACCTACTCAGTTCCTTTGCAAGTACTGAATTGCCATAGTCACATAAAAATACAGGATCTGTCCTTCTTTCTTGGTACATCTGAGTATTTGCTGCTGTAAGGGGTCCTATTTACCAGTCAGTATTTTGACCTTTAGTCTACATTTCAATAGAAAATCCCCAGGATTTTCACTTTGTCACATGATAGGCAAATATGATGGAAGAGCCAAAACCTAAACATTTAAAAGTGTATTTTTAATATTGTTATAATCTGATAAGCCATCATGATGCACTATTTTCTGTTCTTTCCTCAACAGACTGTTAAGGAAAGATATTCCAGTAGAAGTATTTAGATACACAAATTTTATGATCTGTGCTAGAATGTCCCTCATGCCCCTGTCAGAGGGTATGGCTGGTCTTACTGTGGGGCTGAGGGTTTTTTTTAGTGCTTTCTAAGTTAGTTTGTTTCCAGAAACATTCTATAAACATCCAATCAAACTAATTTTATAAAATGTTCCATGCAGTTTTAAAATATGGTTAGGAAAACAAAGTCATCCCCCAAACTCTGCTGGTTCTGTATCATTTTGGGAATGATTTTTACAAATCACCTTGATTTCCAATGTTCCTTTGAAGGAAAGTGAAGAGGAGCTTTATTCCTCCTGTCGGCAGCTTCGGAAGCGCCAGGAGGAGCTGAACACCCAGCTGTTCCTCTATGACAGCCACATGAACCTGAGGAACCCCAACAGGGATGCAATTCTGAAAGAATTCAACGTCAATGAGCACAAACTACAGATTTATCAAGAGACTTGCAACCGCAGGTGGGTTGATGATCATTCTCCTTTCCAAGGCAGCTCTGTCTAGACAGGATTTATGGTAAAGAAACCTCAGCCATACCAAAGGGAGCATCTACAGAGTGGTGAGGGCAGAATGAGCTCATCTGGAATGAGAAAGGGCTGTAGAGAAGCCAGGCTGGGCTTCAAGCCACTAGAGGCCAGCAGAAGCTGAGGAATGTGTGCAGAGTGGCAGTGATCACAGTGACACTTGTAATCCTGGCAGGTTTTATATCCCTCTCTGCTGCTCTCTGGGAGGAAAGCCTGGAAGTATATACAGACAAATAAATAAACCTCTTCGCTCTTGCTACACTATCAGAGTTATGTCCCAGGAAATGTCATGCACATATGAGATATGTGGGAACAGATACACAAAGCACAAAAGATAAAGCCAGTATTGAGTTGTAACAGCACAGCATTGTCAGTTCAGTGTCAGTGCATTATCCAGAGCTTAGGGGAAGGTTCCTTCTCCTTTGCTGCCACTTTTGGCTGGGTGTGAGGGAGATAGAGGGAGGCTTCATGTACCAAGGGGAAGTTTTGAATAGATCTCAAGACTTTAAATATTCTTGCTCTTTTTTGTGTGTGCTGAGCAGCTGTGTGAATCACTTATTTACTCCCATTTATTGAGGGAAAAATTTCAGTACTTGTTGCTGATACATGACTTGCCACTGGTATCCAAGTACATTGAATTTGGTAGACTGTTTTCCTCTGAGAAATCCTATTAGGCTTGACTTTTTCCTTTTCTTTTCCCTTAAGATTAAAGGAGAAGAAAGTCAGTAACAGCAAATTCTACTCTTAGAGCCCATCATTCTTTGATGTGTGCTTTATTGTGCAATTCAGGAAGAGATGAATTTATCCTGGTCGTCCAACTCAGTGATGGTCTCATCAGACAGAATGACTGGAAGAAGAGAAGGAAGAGGAAATACGGATTTCCTTTATAATTTTTCTTCTAAGGAAAACTGTTTTAATATCTAATAATTTATATTCTGTACAAAGCATACCCTCTGTGCAGGCCAGAACTTCTGTGTATTCAAGATTTTGAAAACTTCAGGATGTGTAGTTGGATGGACCTCACTTCTCATTATCAATACCTGAAGTACAAATCATCTCCTGCATGTGTGTGCACAGGCACAGTGTCACAGATAAGACAGTCACAACAATTTGCATGCATGGAATCACACCACTTCCAACAACCTGGCTCCTCAAGATTAACTAGTAGTGAGTTTTTAATTTATTAAATGCTGTAAAAGCACTTCTACACCAGCATTGTCACGTCATGTATGTTACAATCCTCAAGACAGCAGATTGTGCTGCTGATACTGTATAAAATATTTTGGGCAGCTATTGTCTCTTACTAAAAATTTTCTGTTACATTTTCAAGAACAAGATAATATTTTAATTTTGTTGAAAGCAAATACCCTCTGTTACTGTAGTTGTGTTTTTCTTGTTGAACTCTCTTTAAGGGTTCAAGAAAGGAGCAAAGTGTGAACCTCTATTCATAGCCCCTGTGAACTTCTGTTCACAGCCTTGAGGCACTGGAAGGAAAAATTTTAAGATATGCAGTAAGAGATATCTATTTGTTTGCAGAAAGGGAAGGTATTTAAAATTCCGAGGAGCACTTACTTTTGTACAGTATCATTTCTGCAAATCCTTTCAGCTGCTAATGTGCTTAGAAATGAATTTTTAAATGAACTGTCAATTTTTAATCTTGCAATCCTACATAGACGATAGTCGAATGATAGTGTTCTGTAAATGTAGACTGTTTTCCCAAAATGTAACTAATCCAAGACTGATAGTGTGCACAAATATAGAGGTACATCCTTCTGGTGCCTTTAATCAAATCAAGAACATGAAGCTGCAGATGAGAATACTTGTTAGATTAGCAAGTGTATTTTCCTGCCAGAGCAGAACTAAAGGCCTTCGATGGAATATTTAACAGCAGTTGACATCATTTGTGTATGTGTTGGTCCTTTGTGCTTGTGCTGTATTGTTACCATCAAATTTCTGTTTGTTGTATCTCTACATGGGACGAGTTTTGCTATCTATATTCCCAATTTCAGTGTTCAAATGTGTGCAGAGGAGCTCGGTTTTTAGAGTGACTGCCTGAGGCATAAAATATTGCTTCCACAGAGCTGTACTTCTGATCACAGAGGACTTGCACAGATTTGGGATTCATGGCCTGATGCAGCTGCCTCAGCAATTTTCAGTTTCTTCTGCTCCCCGTGCTGTGAGTTCTGTTGTTTCTAGAGGCTCTTAATTGATGCCATTGTGCATTCACAGATGATGGTTTGAGGAACCCCCTTGAGGCTTTAGCTATTCTGCAAAGACAGTCTTGTCTCAGAGATGAAAGTGTTATAATAGTGTATCCCACAATGGGGTGGCTTCTGTAATTTTTTTATTATAAAGAAATTAATTACTAATCACCCAACTGAAAACAGAGAAAAGTTAAAGGCAATTCTCTCCTTTTCATCCTCCTTCCTGAAATCAGTACCCAGCTGTGATTGACCTGTTCAAGGATTAGATGGGTGTAAACCCTGCTCAAAGAAAAAAAAAATCAACATCAACTGTGGATTTGGGAGGTGGAGCTATAACCTAGACTGCTGTATAGAGCTGGTTTTATTTTCATTATCCAGGTGTGGATTGTTCTGCCTGTCAGAATTCTTTTTAAGCTCAGTTCTAAAGCAGACCCAACCAAACTGTCCATTTGTCCTGCCTTCCTTCACTGGGGTGTGTATTCCTGACACAGCACAGCCACTGTGTGATGGACACAGGAGTGAGTCCCTCACGCTGCTCTTGTGCAAATATTTAAGAATTAGCTCATTTTGTAGTCCTTTGAAAAGTGCTGTGCACATTCTCCACTCATGCATAATGTCAGGGGTTATAAGAGCCACTCCATCAGTATTTATGCAAATGCATTTTGTTTTACAGTAAAGCTTTTCCCCAGAATATGGTGTTACACTGTGTGCAGAATGAAAATACTGCAATGAGCCTTCTGCTGACTTGCAAGTGGTGGGCAAGGCTATTTTCTAACTCTTCTCTTGGTTTTGCACTCTGTGTTTTATCTGCAAGACCTCACCTCTCAGTTCTTCCTTGGGGCAGGCTCTGAGGCAACTTTATCACAGTTGCAGCTGTTTGAGTATGAAAGTAGGTTTGAATGTGTGTGCGAATTTTTTTAATCCAGGAGGGAAAACATTTATACATTTTTGAAGTTAACAATTGTTAAATTGTTATATTCTTTTAAATCATTGAAATAACTTATTTTAATAAAAAATTGTTGATATCTCATGTTGATGTGAATGATGCCAGGTGCTTTTTTGTTTAAGCATTGTTTTGTTGAATTTCATTACTTTTGCCAGTCATTTGAAGCAGTGAGTTCTTACTGAAGAGTGATCTGCTGGTGTGGTATGGTGTGCTCTGCTAGAGCTTGGAAGAAGGGCATTTCTGTGTTTTTAAGATGAACTGACTTAGAGATTGTTTCAGTAGACATGGTTATCATGGCACTTCCTCTGGCTCCAAACACACGAGGCAGAAGGAAAAGGTCAAAGATCGAGTTTAACTTGTGACTCCAAACCAACCTTTTTCAGTGAGAGACAGATACAAACTCCAGCTCTAGTGAGAGTCACATTTGTATGAGCTTGAACAATAACCTCTGAGCAAGGCAAAGATTAAATTTGTGGTAATTTGGAAGGACAGTAATATTGATGTTTACAAAAATATTTATCAGAACACGTTCTGCCTGTGAGATTGCTGGGAGAACTGCTGCTGGGTGGGTGCACTGTCTTTATGTGGTGATTTTTTTAATTGTTGGGAGTCTTGGGAACAGATTTTTTCTCATCTTTTGATCAGAATTCCATGCATATTGAACATGAATCCATATGAGGTGTCTGCAGCCCAATTCTTCAGGAAGGTCATTAAATCAGACAAAGAGTCTTTATCACCTTAGTGAGTATTGGAATGCATGAGTTCTGGAGTCTAAAAAATTACTATATTTAGGTGTTTTGTTGCCTGTATTGTCACGATTTTCTGCCCCAACATATCTATATATTTCTCTGTTGAAAGCATTTTGTTAGTTTTGCAGTTCTTTAACCTCTGAGAAGATGTGAATTGTGTACCAGCCATTATGTTTGAATTCTCCAGACCAGCTGGAAAAATCTGAATGTGGTGTGGAAGCTGAAGTGCAGTGGTTGAGATCTGTTACAGTCATGTGTCAGCATTTTTAACTGCAGTCCAACTAGCTGGCTTTGTTCCAGACTGAAATTCCCTTTATGGCCTGAGAAATAGAAGTTAAATATAATGAAAATTACAGTTCAGAGATGAATTTATCTTCTGATCTATAACAGCATTTATAAACATGCTCAGCTATTAGTTTTAAAATAATTTAAATTAAATTAAAAGCATTTCAATTCAATGCTAGTCTACATTTTTAGCTGTTACTCCAGCAAAAACGAGAATTGTGAGCTTGACTAAAGTAAAGCAGTAGTTCCCCCAACACTTCTGTACTCCTGAATTAGTTTAATCCCCAGATTCTTTACAATATGTGTAAATTATCAGCCTTCAGGACCCTTTTCTCTGAAGAGCACATAGTGCATTATTTAATATGACACTGCACTTTGGAAAGTATGTGGAAATCAGTAATAAATAGAAACAAAGGGACATTTTGGTTGGGTCCCTTAGGAGAAGGACTTAGAAAAATCTGGTTTGATTAAGCATCTAAAATAAATATATTTAAATGCACATGAGAAGTATAAATTTTCATGTATATCTTACAAATTTGTACCTTGAAATGCTGTGTCTGAGGTGAAGTAGCTGACCAAGCATTCTTAAACTATTCATTTTAAACATCAGCATCATCCTTTATAGTGAGGCACCTATCAATTGTTCAGTAATTTTGAGGACTAGGAAAAATTGAATCTGAGCTGTATTTTCATTCTGCTCTTCCAATTTTTAGGTGCATTTCTGGTAATTCAGTTTCAGGAAAATAGCTAAGGTGAAAATTTGAAAAGGGACACAACACTTGAATTAATTACCCTAATTTACCCAGATATTCATGCATGAGGAGTAATGATAAAAAAAAATACAGGAGAAAGGAGAGAGAATTCTTGTTGTAAAATACTTAAAATAGAGCAGCTGTGACTGTCTTTACAGGGATGAATTTTCAAGCAATTTTAGAGTATCTTTTTAAGCCACAGACTGCCTGTTTTCCTTTTGGAAAGAGGAAGTGTATCCTTCACCTCTGCTGTGGTCAGCACTTAGGTTTATTTAATAGCTGGAGCTAATTGATGGGGAATTAATCAGTGCTCTGATGATGGCTCGGGGTGTGTCCCCACATTAATCCCGTGTGCTGGAGCACTCTTGGGCCATTGGGACAAAACAATTCCTCCTGCTCTGTTATCAGAGTTCTGGCCTTGACTCCAGGCAGATGAAAAGCTTCACGTGTTGAGCTCAGCTCCTGCAGGACTTCTGGTATTTGGGGTTTTGTGGGGCTTTTTTGTCTTGTCAGGAGCTGCTGCTGCTGCCATACCTCAAACCTGACCAGGGCCTGAACCTCAGCTGGTATTGTGGATTTAGGATTCTTGGCTTAAGGACCCTTCCATAGATGATTTTCATAACCCCACCATTGAGAAAATTATAAATAGCAGTAGCTGAGTTTTACTGAAAGATGACAAAGAGCAGAGAAAATTCCTCTGGGGCACAGGAGTTCAGTTCCCTATGTTAAAACCAATTTTTTAGAAGACTTGACATGAAATACCAATGCTGTTTCTGTGCAACAGGCTTGTGCAATTTCTTCTACATTTTGGTTTTGTCTTCTGCTGGCATTAGAATTTTGTAATCTATTTCTGATAACACTGTGTCAAAGCCAGAGAACTTAAAGGGGAAAAGAACAAAGTGGTTTCCACTTGAAAAAACAGAGCTGTTGGAAAGAGAGCATCGGCCCAGTGCTTTCATGAGGTCATGGATGTCTTTTTTCTGTTTTATTAATAAGAAGATTTTTTCTTTCTGCAGATGATGTTGTATATTAATGGCTCCTGGAGAGTGGCCCCTGTGCCATCAGCGCTCAGTTGGAGACACATAAGCTCTTTATATGAGAGTGCAACACTCCTGCTACAGAAACAGCTTATTTGCTATTAGAGAGGGGGAAAAAAGTGAGTTCTCTCTTGAGCTGTCCCTCAAGCTAAGTATTAAATTTAGTTTCTTTCATGGTGTACTTACTGGTAGGAGAATGAGGGAGAAAAGATCTGAAGCATAAAAATACAAAAAGTTATCAATAGCGTGGGCTGGGTTTTCTTTTTAAGGTAAAATTATCAGGAAGAGAACAGTAAAAAAATAATGCTGTCTTTAGTCACCATGAGCTGTAAAAATCTAAGCAGGGGTGGCTGTGGATTTCTAGCTTGGTTCCTCTCTTTAGGCCTCTTGTTTTCTGAGAATCCTTTAACAGTGCAATGGAACTGCTCTGCTTCTTATTCATTACTTCCCCATTTTGGTTGCAGCAGAGTTGAACAGAAATATCTGGAAGTTACTCTTAATTTAAGATCAGTGTAGCTTCAGCAATTAAAATGGAAAGACTAAAGTTTAAAGAGAAGTTTTAAATTCTGTGAGGATTCTGCTTTTATCAAGGGGTACAGAAGCTGCAATACTGATGAGTTAAGGGAAAACAACTTTGTGTTTAAAATTTGAGGTGAAGTTTCTCAGTTTATGTATTAGATTGGCAGATGGAATTGCATGGGACAGCTGTGACCTGTACTTTTAGTCTTATCTTCTAATCTTGAAATTCCACAAAATTATGAGTTTCCTTGTAGCAAGTGTTTATTTTCCTATCACAAAGCTGAAATTCTATTTAGATGGTGTCAGGTGTTAAAGAAATATTATTAAAGGCTAAAAGTGTTTTAGAAATAGTGCAACGTGAACGCAATCGCTCACCAAATGTCTTTGATGAATTATTTGTTTAACCACTCAATAATGCTGGGAAAAACCATAGGTTTTATTTATGAATGCACTTTCAGCTGGCTCATTCATTTTAAACAGGCATATTTTACTGTTAGAAAAATCTACAAATCTGTGGTGCTTCAAGCACTTTGTGGTAATTTAGATTAAGCATGGTGCATTTTCCAGAAATGTCATTAGATCTCAGAGTTAACTCAGGAAAGCACACCAGAATGTATTCATGTAAAAACCTCATTTATTTATTGTCTAGAAGTTTATCAGTTAATCTTGGTTAGGCATATATCCACCCAAGCTGGGAAGAAGAACTGGGATTTGGAATGTGATCAAAGAATAACTTTATTCTCCTCTGGATCATGTAACACAAACTCTTTAGGAATAAAGGGCAGGGATCAGGAGTAAAATCCCATCAGGGAGGAAGAGTCAGCCTAAGGACATTTGTTCCATTCACTGTATTGTGCTGTTGTACCTGAGAGTAAAATGCTGTTTGCAGTAATACTGAGCTTCATCTTGTTAGTGATCTGATAAATTTCACTTTGAAGAGAATGAATATATAAAAAATGGCACCTTTTTACTCAGCAGTTCCATTCCTTGGGGATAAAGCTGTTATTTACCTCAATCACACAAGTATGTATTTTTAAAAAAATCTTTTATTACCTGTCTGTCAAAACCAAGAGTAAGCAGAGAACATAACTAAATTCTGTCCTCAGCATTTCATCTTTCAGAGTGAAAATGTCGCTGCAGATGGAAACCAGGAGACCAGCACAGCAATCAGCAGCACAAGCAGTCCTCCATCCCTAACCAGGTGCATCATGGTGTAATTTCTTGGCTTTGATCCACATCCCTGGGCTCTAAACCACTCCACCACTTCATCCAAGTTGTACTGCTGGGGCTCATAGCCCAGCTCCTTCCTGGCCTTCTCCATGCTGAAGTAGTGTGTGACGCCAGTTTTGTAAACTTCTGTGCGAGTGAGGAGGGGCTGGAAGTTATAAACATGCCCCACAAGGAAATGAACTATTTCAGTAAGGAATGCAAAAAAATAGACAAGGGAGAGGGGAAGGCGCAAGGTTGGGAACTTGTAACCCAAACCTTCCACCAGTGGTCGGAAAAATTCAAAGTTATTGACAGGCCTGCCATCAGAAATGAAATAGGCCTGGCCTGCAGCAATGTGCTGCTTGCTGGCTCTGAGGGCCTCGGAGGCAAGGACGTGAGCCTGGACCAGGTTGTCCACGTGTACAAACTCCACCAGACTCAGAGGGTCTCCATAGACAAATTTAAACAGTCCCCTTTCAATGTAGCTGACTATTCTTGGCAGGTGTCTCTGCTCCCCAGGCCCGTAGATCCCTGCTGGCCGCAGAGCACAGGTCCTCAGGACACCTCTCCCATTTCCCAGCTCAGCACCGTTTGCCTCCAGCACCTTCATTTCAGCTAAAGATTTTGTTCTGGAGTAGTGATCAGGGTGAAGGTGCAGAGGTAGGTAAGGCAGAGACTCATCCCCATTTTCTATAGTCTGGCCTCCAAATATCACATTGTAGGTACTTGTATAAACCAGGCTGGGCACTCCCCTGCTCTTGCAGGCCTGGATGACATTTTCTGTTCCTTTCACATTAACGTCTTCTATAAGTTTTCGGTTCAGCTGCTCCCTGCCAGACATTCCATAGGAGGCGATATGGAACACGCAGACTACATCTCTGAGAGCTTGTTCCACTTCTGACAGGCAACAGATATCCCCCTGCATGAACTTCATTCCCTCTGGCATGGTTTGAAGGGGCTTCACCACATCAAAGAGGATCACATCCACTCCCTTTTGATATATGGCACAACCTAAACTGAAACATGACAGAAACCATGAGTTAGGATATGGCACCATGGTGCATGAAACATCTCACCTGGAAGGGGGAGAAGACTATTAACTGTTTTTATGCTGATTATTTTTCTGGTGGGAGTCTCTTAAATGCTCAGCCCCCCACTACAGGGAATATTCAGCTGTGATAGTTTAGGTACTGAACTGATTTCTCACATTCCATCAATACTCGGGAGAAAAAGGAGAAAAAGAAAAAAGAGGGAGAACTGCTGTAAATGAAAATTCTGAAGAGATTAGCAACAGCAATTTTCAAACGTGTGACTATTGCCAAATATTTTTTATAAAAACAAGCTTTACTTGTTTTATCTTACTGCTTTTGTACCATCCCAGTTCTGGCAAAATGGGGTGGTCTTCGCCATTGTGTTCAAAATTTACAGAGGAGTGGGAGAGAAGCTTCTAAGCTGCTATGAATGCTTTGCCACATGTCTACATTTCACTCCAAGTCACAGGTATTGACACAAAGTGTAACTCTGGTGTTTCTCTTCCCCTTTCCTACATTTTTGTATGTCTATTGTGCTTTAAGGGTGTGAGAGTGGAGGGAAAAGCCAAGCAGAAGTCAGATAGGCATCTCCTGAGATTTTTTTTCCTTCCCCTGACTTGAAATTTACTTTATTTTCTGGTTCTGACTGTGATCTTTCTCCCTCTGTGAGCAGTTATAGTCTAGGGCTCAAAATAGGATTTTTTCTTTACATGGGCTGCAGCAAGGGAAAATGGATTCCACTGATATGTGCACCTTATTAACAACCCTAATCCTAAACCACCACTGTTCATGAAAGTAATATATTCTTGAGAGTTCAGCTGGAGTTGTTAACCTATAGAGCTAAGCATACGTGTAACTATTTGCAGGTGAAAAGAAAACAAGTGTAGGCTTGTCCTTCAGAGCGGGCTGACGGTGGTGATCCCAGCCCGCTACAGAGGTGAGCACACAGGTAAATAAATGTGTGCCAGGCAGCTGCTGCCGGACATTTGGAGAGGGGATAACAGCTTTACTTACAGCCTCTGGAAACAGAGTGACTGAGGTTGTTTAAAGCTGAGACCCCGGGTGAACCAGAAGATGGGAACACCTGGATCAGGTGTCTCAGGCCCACAGGTCTCCCTTTTACAGATGGATTTTGCTGCCTCCCCAGCAGCAACCTCTTATATTTATTCCTGTATGTATTAACTATTTAATGCACTAACCGGAAGCCAAAATAACCCCCTCCTCCAGTAATGAGGACTCTTTCCTTGGCAGCGTTTCCTTCTTCCATCCTCCTTCCTTTCGCACCGTGTGCTGGAACTGACCTACAAAACACACCGCAAACACACCCATAAAAACCAGTCCGCGTTTTACCATCGCTGCACATTCCCGTCCTTATTCACCGCTCTCGTTCGCGCTTTAATTCCGGCCCTTCCCCGGGGAGCAGGAGGCGATTCAGGGCCCGGATGGCTCCCAAGGGAGGGAGGCTGTTCCCGATGAGGGAGCGCCGTGCCAGCCCCGGGCCCCTCGTACCTGCGGCGCTGCCGGCCCGGCCCGTCCCTGCCGATTCCCGGGGCGGTGCCGCTCCCGATCCCGGGAAATGGAGCCGGGCGGGGCGGGGGCGGCCCGAGATGGCGGCGGGAGCTGGGCCTGTGTTGCTGTCAGCCTGTGCTGGTGTGGATTTCTCTGCCGGGCCGATGACGCTGCTGCCCTCCCCGCACAGCCTCTGAGATGGGGGGCTCGGTGGTGAAATCAGAGCCTGTCCCGGCCCGGTGTTTGTACCGCAGCCCCCGGGATCGATCCGGGCTGGAGCAGCAGTGGGAGACGAGCTCGGGGATGTTGGTGGCTGGGAGCTGGACCTGCTCCAGCCCTGATCCCTCGTGCCTCGGCCCTGATCCCCCCATTCCCCGGCCTGAACCCCCCCTACCCTGCCCCTGATGCCCCCGTTCCCCGGCCCTGTAGTGGCTTCCCCGGGCTGATCCCCCCGTGTGGACAGCAGGGAAGGGGGCAATTCTGCCTCTCTGCCCCGCTCAGGTGAGACCCCACCTGCAGAGCCGCCTCCAGCTGGGAGAACTGGGATTGTTCATCCGGGAAAAGAGAAAAGTTGTGGTCTTCCAGTAGCTGAAGGGAGCTCAGAGGAAAGATGAGGCAAGACTGTTTGCAATATATGTAGTGACAGGACAAAGGGGAATGGCTTCACGCTGAAAGAGTAGGGTTAAATCAGATATTAGGAAGAAATTCTTCCCTCTGAGGGTGGTGAGGCCCTGGCATGGCATGCCCAGAGATGCTGTGGCTGCCCCATCCCTGGCCTTGGAGCAACCTGGTTTAGTGGAAGGCGTCCCTGCCCATGGAACTACATGATCCTCAAGGTCTCTTCCAACCCAAACCATCCTGAGATTCTCTCAGGAGGTGCCTGCAAGTGTCACCCCAGAGTGTGAAGCTCTGCAGAGGTCTGGGACACTTAAGAGGGGCTGAAGAGCCCTTGACTCTTCTCAATTTGGGTGGACATGAGAGTTTCTGGACTTGCTGCTGAACATTCTTCATGGGAAGGGCTGTCAAGCGTTGGAATGGGCTGCCCAGGGAAGTGCTGGAGTCACCAGCCCTGGAGGCATTCCAGAAATCACTGGACATGGCAGTGCTGTGGTTTAGTTGACGAGGTGATGTTGGGTCAAAGGTTGGGCTTGATGATCCTGGAGCTTCCAGCTTTCCAGCTTTCCAGCTTTAGTGAGTCTGTGATTCCCTGGTGCTGTGGAGGTCCCACAGCTGAATATCCCACCATGTGCCCTCACAGCATCTCCCTGGATCAGAGTGGCTGTCCCACATCCTGCTGTGTTTGTCATGAGCCTGGACTATGGAGCACACTCACAGCAGTCTGCTGGGTCCTGTGCAGAGGTTGAGATGCTTTTGGCAGTGGGGAGACCCTGCCCAGCACTGCCTGGCTGCAGCAGAAATGCTCCTGAGCTCACATCAGCAGTCCCAGCTGTCGGTGAGAGAGAGCTGTAATAGGAAAACAATGAAGAATTACACGATCAAAGTCTGGCTTGTATTCCATTGTATTCCATTTTTCATTTGCAGAACTGAGCCACTTGGGGAATGCCAGAGAGTGGATTCAGTGTCAAAGCTACTTAAAACTCTGCAAAACTCCTTTCTGTTTTGCAAAACCTTGACAGAAGTAGATGCAGTAGGCTCTGTTGTATTTTTGATGGATGGCTGGCAAGAGTTAGAACTAAGCAGATTCTAAGAATTCTGCAAGCACTAAAATATTTTTTTCTTTAGGAATGGTTTCTTGATGGTGAATCTCTGGGACTCTTAAATAGAAATTTCAAGATGGACCTGGTGCTGTACCTGGTTATACAGAGCTGCTGCACCTGTGGAGATGTGCAGTGTCTGGTATGGAGGGCATCCCTCAGTCATAGCTGATTTCCCTGTCTCCTGTCTATAGCAGGAGAGTGGGTTTGAAATAGCCTTGAGGCATCCCCTAAGATACCATCCAGACACATAATCAATGATGTGTTCACAGAGGTATAATAATTCTAGCTCACAAGCAGAAAAATCCCTTACTTATTCCTAAATACTAAATATAAGGATTCTGTATGGCTGCACATGCCTTCAGGATTTATGCATAATCTTGATGAAGGTTTTGAGAATATTTTCCCAAATGTTTAATCACTTGCAAAGTCCAAAAGAGTCCTGAACTTTCCCTGAGATCTGTGGGCACGAAGTTTTTTTTACCTTTGAGTCTTACAGAGTTTAGGAAGCTTGGTGGTTCTCTTTTGATGAAAGAAACTGTGTTTGAATGGAATGCTGAAGGATCACAGAATATCTGAGGCTGGAAGGATATTGTCCTGTTGAACCTGTGAAAAGCAGCCAGAGGGGTTCCATGGGTTTGTGTTGGCATTGAATACCTCCAAGGATGGAAACTCCATGTTCAGCCGCTTTCCCCTCACATCTCCCAGGGCTTTGTGCTCTCAGAGCAGTGGCCTCACCCTCTGTGTTTGTGAGCAAATCCCTCTGTTTGAACAGGCAGCTGTTCACCTCAGGGTGATGTCTGTCCCTGGACTTTGTGGTGTGTCCATCCAGGACAATTTGCAGGACTGACACTCTTCTCTGTACTTTCTGCTTTATCTTGCTCTCTGTGTGTCATCCACAGAGAGTGAATTGTGACAGGGTATCTCAGAATTATGGATATTGTGACTATAATAAGGCTGTGGTTTAGATACTGTAAAGATGTTGCTCTTAAGCCACTGTCAGTTTTATTTCTCATCATAGTGAGCTGTCCTTTTTTGGCTTCAGAGAATAGTGAGGAAGATTCATTCCTTCAAAATGGTGACATCTGTGGAAGCTGTGGGTAAATATTGTCCTCCTTTGACATTGACACATCTGGTGTTAAGACATGACACTCTCAGATCTCAGTTTTGCACAACCCATTTATTACTGGTTTTTCATTTCCTGTGAGACTCTGCTTTTCCTAAGGTTTTATGGACTTTCTGAATGTATCATAAGTTCTGTTTTGCCATCAAATGAACAGACTTCCAGTTTTAGTTTATACATAATACTGAGATCGTGTCCTTCTTTAAAAAACCATGTAAACCCTTCTCTTTAAAGATCCAGGCTTTTGGAGCATGCCTTGCATGTATCTCAGCATGCAGGGAATGCGACTACTTGAAGAGATTGCATTGATATCTTGAATTGCATGTTAGGGCAAAATGTGTCAGGATAGAAGGATTTGCAGTGTAACTGGGAATTATCTGCAGTGAACCTGAAATGGGCTGCAAAGGAATCCTTAAATCAGCTAAATAAGCAACTGCTGTAAACAGTGCAAGTTAGAAAGAATCAGCAATTAAATAATTAATTATTCTTTCATAGTATGTTAGTTCATCTGGTTCCCTTTGCAATTTAAAATACTTTGCTAGTAAAATTATTTTTATCATCAGAATACAAAGTGTGCCAGCAGTACTATTTCAGGAAGAAAGGCAATATTTCATCTGGGAAAATAAACCTTAGCTTACTGTTTTCTTACTATTTGATTGATTTCTTTTAGGTATTACTTAATTGTGATTTTTTTTTAATTGAACAATGCAATGAGAGAAGAGAACAAGATTTAAAACTAGGTAGAACCAACCATGCTTATGGCCTTATTAAAACATATAAAACCAATTGGTTAAAGTAGTACTGAAGAGCTGAAAACAGAACATACATTGTGAGGGAAATTAGAATTTAATATTCAAAATTAGAATCAGACTTTCAGTCTAGATGAGACTGGAATATGTTTCAAGGGGGGGAAGTGTTCTGGATAAAAATGCTGGTCTGAGTTTTCATCTTGGCTCTGGCAGAGGTTTCCTTAGTGACCTTCAGAGTATTGATTTGTGTTCTGTGACAAAGGTGTCATTGAACTTTCTCCCTGCCTGAGGTTATGCTTGTGTTGGTTTTGTTTGTGTTTCTGATGCTCAGATGGGAGCTGCTGTAGAAATAAACCAGGAAATCAGATTTATGGAGCTCCAAGAGCTCAGAGAAGTGTGCAAGTAACACCCTTTGAAAATGTCAGCACTGACTTCTTAGGGCAGCTGTTGACTGTACAGTGTTGCTTGTGGAATGTCATACATCTGGTGATGTGTGTGGAGATGACCATCCAAAGTGCTTCTAGTTGCTTTTTCCTGTGAGTTCCAGTAATGGAAAAACTATTTTTTCCACACTGAGAAAGGAAGATTTCAGGATTAATTGTATTTTCTGCTTAGTGAACACCATTCACTGAATTGTTCATCCAAGCAGTTGCTTTATATCATTTTCCTAATCTAATTCTGCTTTAGGAGATATGACTTTATAAACATTTTAGTCCTGACCAGACAGAGGTGCAGGGAGTAGTGGATTCCTTATCAAAGTGAGAATTCACAAAATGGAAAGAAGCCTCTACTTGACAGTCTTGTAAAGGGTCAGACTGTTTGCAGAGTATTTTGAGATCCTGGGATGAAGGAAGATTTTTATGTTTGTTATGTAATACTTTCTGTACTGTCAAAAATAAATCTCCATTTTATTAGAGTTCTGGGATCATCTTGAGTGTGGATGTGGATTTTGGGGTGCATGTTAACCTGTAGCTAAGAAGTTCCTTTCCATCCATGTCCAGAAGCAAGATCCAGTGAATAACCATGGAGGGAAGAGGATGTGATGCTGTCCCTGCTCACAGGGTTCTGTCTCTGCTCGTTTGCTCGAGGCAGCTCTGCTCAAGGCTGTGCAGGAGGGAACCTTCCATCCCCCCTTGCCCAGGAGCAGCTGGCAATGGGGTGTAGGAGGGTGCAGTCAGCTTCAGAAGGGACAAACTGCTCAAACTTTGGCTGTTTCACCCCAAAAGAACAGGTTGGGCAGAAACACCAAGCAACTGCCAGTCAAACCAACTACTTTAGGTGTCTGGTGTTCCTTTTGCAGTTCCATACTCGGATAGCACCTGTGCCCTGGGAGAGGGAGCTGTTGTAGCACTGACAGCATTAATGTCACTGTTGAATTTGATGTCAGGGCTCAGTTCCAGTGAGGTATTTCACACAAGATGTGCACTGTGTGGTGTAAACAACAGGCTGGCACAGGGCAGCCTGCCTTCACAGGGCACCACAATTGAGGCTCAGTAGTCATGCCTTGGCTGACCTGGATTTTCTGGGTGGGTTGCACTGTGGTCATCCTCACTGAGTTAGTTATGAAGAAATCATTACTATAAAAGACACTGAAAATGCTTTGAATTCTCTTGGTGAAGATTCTTAGGGACTGAGCTTGATTCTGAGGTGTCCATTCAGCAGTAGGAAGTGATGCATACTTTCTGTGGAGCCATCAGAAATTAACTTATTTTCCATCCTGCAATGCTTTGAAAAATTTAGATTATCCTGTTTCCAAAAGTAGCAGTTATTTATCCTAAAGGGAAGGGAAGAAAGTTTGCATATTTTGGGATAAGTAAATGGTTGAGCACAGGACTGTGTTCTCCCTTTTTACTTTGATGCCAGGTTGCTGTTTGTGGTCTCTGTGTCTCTTTGTGTACCCTGCAGGGCACATCAATAACCCAGTTCTTAGAATGAGTATTTATTAATCTTCATAACCTCCATGGAGCTGAACAGAGTCTGCAGGGACTCACCCACTGCTGAGCACTTCAGTCCAGGTGTCTGAAGTCAGTGTTTGCTCCTGTGATATTGATCTTAAGCTCCCTTAAGCCTCATGTGTTTTTTAAAGTGGTAATTTGACCTGATGTGTTACCTGATGTTCTGAGGTGTTGATGTCTGTTTGCATAACATATTGCACTGATATTAATCCTTAGCAGTACAAGGTGATGCTATCCAGTGTAATTGCAGCACCTTGGAAGTAAAAGCCAAATTTTAGCTCATCCTGTACCCTCATTAATAACCTCAGTATTGCACGCAGGACTGCAAGGGCTCAAGGGTTGAGCCTCTTTGTACCTGAATGGAATATATACTTTACAAGTTAGTATGTTAAGAAATATCTTATGGAAAGATTGTAAAATATTATTGCAAATACTCTCACAGATGTTTTTGCTCTCAGAGTAGGGGAGGACAGGTTTTGGAATGCAGTGCTGAGTGTCTTTGATTCTGTTACTTAAAGCAAGTCTTCTACATTCTCAATAGGAGGCTATTTCAGAAGGTAATTATACACTTACATTTCAGTAATTGTCTGATTCAGTTTCAGGTGTGATTGATGTGCATCCAGATGCCCTTATTTACCACACTAATAACAAGGAAAGGCTTCTTGTTGAAGTGATTTATAATTTAATTCAGCTATCCATGGCTTTACAGAAATCTTACCCTCCAGCAAAAGCAAGATGAGGTTGGTCTGTTATGAATCGTTGACACTAATAATTGAACACCCAGTTGATGGTACTACTTTGATCTTTTGGAAGGATCTAAGGCATCTTTCAGCTTCACAGGCAGCTAATCATGTGCTATAGATACCATACGTAGAACAAACTCAAGGCAAAATGTGTTCATTAATCCAAATCTTGTGCTGTGCTAATTTTCTGTGTGTGTGTAGGAAGTCTGCAGACACTGGTGGTGAGGATGAGATGTGTCAGCAGGAGCACCAGGGCCTGAATTTGTTGGAGCTTTTCTGTGGGTTTCTCAGTGGAAAATGCACTTGATGAGGGGGAAAGGAAGTGTGTTTGCTGAAGAAATGTTTTCTGTCTTCACACTCCTGGTGCTTTCATATTCCTAGTTCTGTGGTCAGGGTCTAGACAGTGGTCTCCCATTTTCAGGCACCGAGAGCAGCATGAAATCAGGACATTGGCTTAAAAATGTTACTGCCATTTAGTTCTGTCATGACCTTGAAAGCATTCCAAAAATTACATAATTTTGCAGAGGAAAGATTAGGTAAGAGTAGGGGAAGTAGGGGAAAACAAACTCAAAAGAAGACAAAATCTCTTGCTTCAGCTGTGCTTGAGCAAGATAACCTCCACAAGGCTTCCTTAATGTCATATTTGTGTTTGTAAGAGCACCACACTCTTGTGGTGTATCTTTGATACTGATTTATTCTGTTCCACAAGACTAATGATTGCAGAATTCAGAAGCATTTTATCATGGCCTGATGTGTGCCTCTATTCTGAGCTATTTCAAGATAAGAGATTCTGACACAAGCCTGAGTTTTCCTTTAAAAGGGATTTGTTCAGAACCAAAATTTTTGAAGGTTCAAAGCACTTAGTCAAAACAAAATAAATCCAATAACTCTAAAAGGGGGAAAAATAAATGATGTTACAAAGATGAGATAGTTATAACATGCATTTTTCTTCTGTTCAAAAGCCTTATTTGAACATGTTTTAACCTGGAATGATAACACAGAGACGGTGGATCTATTCAACTGGAGGTGTGCTATAACTTACAGTAATTTACTGCAAGTTATTCTTGCTCCTAATTTTCACTCCTTGTGGCAGAAGTTGTGGGTGCAGCATCTGGTTATAACTAATTTTGATTTTTTGCATCTTTTGAAGGAGAAGCAAGATCTGAATAACGAGGGAATTGAAATATCTGATTTTTTCTTTGATTCTTATGGTAAAAGAGTTCTGAAGGAGCTTTGCATTTGAAGTGCTGCTTCAATGTCTTTCAGAGAGTATCCAGCCCATAGAAACAGAATTTGTGCCAGTGGAAAACACTGGATTAATTCGAGTCATACATCAGCTTAATTCTTCATTCATCATAGGATCATGGAAGAATCAAACATCAAACACATTATGGACAAACTGCATAAGCTGAAACGTTCCTCTGGATGACTTAGAGGAACAACATGTTCTAGTAATTGGCTTTCTTGTATAATGAAGGTTTCTCAAGTTGAATACGTAATCTCCAAGTTACCAAAAAAGAAAAAAAAAAAAAAAAAGGCAAGGAGAGCCTGGTTTAGCAGTTGTTGTTTTAACACTTTCCAAGAGAAAACATTATCTGGTTCAGTTCTTTCCCCAAGTGTTTGACTTTACATTGCCTGAACTCCTTTGCCCTTTTTAAAATTGCTCTGTGAAAGCCTGTGACAGCAGTTTGAGTGGCCACTGAGAATCCCTTCAGTGCCATGTTGTTAATGGCAAGCCAGCAGATTTCACCATTTGTGTTTCCTGTGTAGTTTTGGTCCTGGCTCCTTTCCCTTGTGCTCTAAATAAAGGTAATGTGTGCTAGGAACAGGCATCAACTCAAGCAGGCAGTTAATCACCCTTCAACAGCACGCACATTATTAGCTTATCAGGCAGAACCATCCCACCTCCCATCATGTTTTATTTGTTTATGAAGAAAATGCTTTCCATAATTGTAATTGAGAAACCAAAATGACTCAGAGTTTGGAGGTGGCAGTAAGAATATCCTGTGCAGCCAAACTCCCTGTGTCTTGTGTGCAAATGGGTCACTCTGCTTTTGCCATGGCAGCAAGGGTTTTTGTTCATGATAGGCGGCCCCCGGTGTCCTGAAGTTTATTAACTTGATGAAAATTTCAAATTTGGGATGTCCCGAGTGAGAACAGGCTACAGTCATTATTCTTATTTTGGAAACTCCCTCATTATCTCTGGTACAAAACGAAGCAGTCCCAGCAGGGCTGAACAAGGAGGCAGGGCTCCATCTCCTGTAGATTTCACTTTGAAAAGGGGTCTCAGTTAACATCTGCTGCCACCAAATCCAGTTTTCCTAGGTAGTTCTGGTGCAATATTACATCATTATTGAGTTCCATAATTCAGAATTCTTCATATTAGAATTATTAGATTATTTGGGTTACTGAATTTCTTGAACAAGTTGGCTCCTTGGTGCTTCTGGCCATAGTAGCTGAAGTGATTATCAGCACTGATATCTTGGGGTGAAGGTGCTGTATGTTACAAACTTTTAATTTACTTTCTTCCTTTATGGAATAAATAGAGAAATATTTAGTGTATAAATTAAGGCTAAATTAAACATATGCATGTGAGTACTACAGAGAATAGTTCACATGAAGTAGCTGGAGCTTGTTTTGTGCCTCATGCTGAATGCTTCACAACAGCACTCTAAGAAAAGTTGTCAGAGTAATTTTTTCCCCCTTTGGCGCCTGTGTTCTGTGGCTGCATCTGCAGCCTTTGAGCTATGAGTGTTGAATTTCAGCTGCACTCTCTGAAGTCTCTGGGTGATGGAGCTGTCCAATTTTGACTCTTTTAGTAGTTGAACTGTTCTCTTGCAGGTGAGGTATCAAATGTAAACCTTTAACACCATTCATCAACAGTCTTCAGAATCCTTTGCTGTAAATACTGATTTTATAAAAGCTTTCTGTGCTCTCTGGCATTTTATAGATTTTCGAGATTACAGAAGGACATATTTATAGCAGCACAAACCCAAGCATGTGATGGCATTCAGAAGAATGGATGAAAATAAGTGTTGCCACTTCTCCCCTTTTCATTAGAAGTCTTTGTATTTCCCTCTTTATTTTTTGTCTGGCATTACTGTAAATTGAACTTTTACATTCATGGATAATTTGTTGAATACATTCCTGTTTGTGCAGGCGTGTACAAGGCTGGATTGTGCTTTAGCCTCATGAGGTTGCAGAAGCTGTTTAACATGCTCACAAAATTTCACAAAGTGTAAAGTTCCAGTTTTAAAGACTCCAGTGTTACCAATTTCTGTCACGAATCCAACGATCCTAGGGGGTCTTTTCCAACCTAAATGATTCTATGGTTCTTAGCCCTTAAAAATACTCATCTGAGTATTTTTGAGACTCAGGTTTGTACTTTTTCCATCTGTGAGGTATCTCCACTCTGACCTCTGTTGGTTAAATCCAGAGTTTTTCATGGAACTCCTGTTCTCAGGAGGGACACAGTGGGTGGCTGCTTCCAGCTAGACTTGGAGCAATGCAGGTGTGTGAAAGGTGATAGAAGAGGTAAGAGTGGGGTGCAAAGAATCCTCACAGAATTGTGAAACTGAGGCAATGTTCAGGACAGAACCTGCAGCAATTCTGCACAACAGCACTCTTAGGAGCCTTGCCTGGATCAGCATCTCACTGCTGCTTTGTCCATAAATTCCAGCTCAATGTGCCTCTGCTGCAGTGCAGGTACAGCTTGTGCCTCACTGAGGATCTTGGATTTCCCACTTGTTTTGTTGGCAAGTTGGTTCAAGTTTGAACGATCTGTGCCTTCAAAGGAGCAGGAAGAGCCTCACCTTCAGAATTTTAAAACTCCTGTCATTTTAAAAAATTAGTTATCTTCAGTAATGGTGCTTGGATTTATCAATGCTGAAATTTAGTTTCTGATAACAGACATGAACCAAGTGAGGATGATAACATCAGTTGAATAGATAGAAGAGGATTATCTTGTGTGGAAGAAACACTTTGTGAGTTACAACACTGAGGCCAGGTGTGTCATAGTTACAGTTGGCCATGGGCAAAATCTTCATACAATAACATTTGTATTCATGCTTTGGCATGATTCCCATGGATTAATAATATCTTCTTTCCTTGTCTTTCTTGTAAAAGCAAGTTTTCCCCCACCTGTATATGCCCATTTACATATGTAGACATTTCTTCCACTTCTCTCTGACACGTTTCTGGTGAGCCCTTCCAGTCTCCACTGCCCACTTTGGATTTTCTCAGCTGGCCATCTTCTTGCTTTTTCTTATTCTCAAGGGAAATTCTGTATCAACATCTCCAACAATGTAATTGTGGGGACAGAAGACTGAGGATGAATCAGTTATCAGCAGTTAAACATACGAAGGGAAAATTAAACTGCTAAGGATACAAACATACTCCATATAATTTTTTTAGATTTAGTTTGAATTTTACTGATTAAGTTTGATCAATATCTACTGAACTGCCTCAGTACTTCCTGTAGTCCAGTTTTGATGGCTGCTTGGAAAACCTCCCCACTGTCTTTCTGCTTCAGTCATTGAGTGGCTTTCTCTGGGACCATCTCTCATTATTTGGCACATCTCATTTTCAAGCTGCATTATTTTATCAAATGGAATGGTAACCAACTCTTTGTAACCAGTTATAATGGTAAGAACTTTGAAACTTTGAACTTTTAAATGACATTGAAATTCTTATTTTATCAGCACAAAGATGTGTTTGATGTGATCTTTTACTTTCTTTAAAAACCCAGTTTGAAGGAAGCAAAAATTACTCCTAGGGTCTTTTAAATCCTAGCTTCAGTCCATAAATTTGACTGTAGACTTAAATTGAAAAAACATAATATTTAACAGGTAACATAAAATCCTTAAGAATTGGATATGCTCTCTGCTTTAAAATATTAGAAGTCAGAAAAAAGGAATGAAACCCACATAAGAGCTCATTGTTAAAAGTAATTGAAAACTAAAAGCCTCCTTGGATGCTTGTATGTATCCTTTTAAAGTTGATAGAAACTGTCTGAGAACTTTCCTGCAAGCACGTGCCTGGAATAGCTCTTGGGCATGAGCTATTTAATGATATTCCAGCCTGTTAGAATGGAATTCCTGCAATCTGGAACACCTTTATGTTGTTTCAGAACACTCTCAATGTGTTTACAGGATTTTTTGCCCCTCAGTTAAAAGTGTGGTTCACTGGTGAGCAAAAGTTTTTCCCTTCTGGTGCCCATTTGCATCCCATATTTCAGCTCAGTTCCATTTGCTCACTGCTGAGGTCCTATCCTGACTTGCATCCCTAACAGAGAGAGAAAAACTCCACCACATTATAGAGAAGGGGTTAAGAATTGTAAAGGGTTATTAATTTTAATAACTGTGTTCTGAATCTGCCCATATATGTAGATATAAATATAAAAATCCCAGAAATCCCAGGGACAAGACACAGAACCTGTCTGCCATCTGACATTTTTGACAAGCTCTCCAGAATTAATCTGTCTAGGAGCCACAATGCTCAACTTAATTATGGAAAGGCTGCATCTGTGTTCAAAGCTGTTGAGAGAGAAAGAAGAAAATAAAAATGTCCACTAGGTTTGATTAACTGCTTTCAGCCTGATGAATAAAGACAGATGGTTACTAGTTATTTTTCCTTAATGGATTTTGGAGCTCCATTTGGTGGATGAATTAATGTTATAGGTCCCAAATCTGCCTTTGAAGCTACGCCTGCCTAACCCTTAGTGATTCCAGCAGAGTTTCCGTGGCTCCAAGAGAGACGTTTGCCCTCAGGCTGCCATATATATTGTTAAAAACAGTTTTGAAATTAAAAAACAAAAGTGAAGCGATAATTTACACTATTAATAAAACAAGTTACGAGCTCTGCACAGCTCAGGAAGGGATCTCTTACAAGGGATGATTATTTTGAAGTGTCTGTGCAGACTTATCCCCATAGAATCTGTGCCTGTTTGGGAATGACCTCAACCTGGAGCCTGACAATATTTTAATGCCAACTTTAAAAGTTGGAGAAGTTAATTTTAAAGTTGCACTTGCTAGTTGTGTCACCTGGAAAGTAGAAATAAATAGTTTTATGGTGCAGGTTCATTTGCATGAATCAGTTATCATATCTCAAATCCAGGTGGGGAAGGTTTTTAAGGCAGGCTCTAATTCTGCAGGTGTGCATGTTTAAAAACATAGCTGGGAATATTTCTTTCTTTACTTGCATGTGAATATCTCTGTTTATTTTTAAGAATGTGCATATGTGTCTGTGAGTTTGGGCTCTTGGGGATCATTTAGGCCTAATGGGGTCTCAGGACTGTCATTCAGCAGCCTATTAAATCATCTGTATAGTTTTATGAGTGGATAGTCATGGTGATTTTAATGGGATTAAATTTGCTTACATCCAAACGGTTTTTGAGTCAGGGTAAAGGTTCCTGCATGATAAAAAACGTTTAAGATGGACAATATAATAAAGGGAAGCAAACCAACAAAAAATTACATTGAATACACAGGTTTTCCATAGTCAGTGGATTGCCCAGAGGAAAAACACCATTTAACTAAAATGCTGCCTGCCACAGAACCATCAAACCCCCCAGATCCTGAAAGGGACCTTGAGGGGTCCTTGCTCCCCCTGCTCCATGGCAGGATCATCTGTCACTGAGTCATTCCTGACAATGTTTGGACACAATTGCAGCACAAAAACGGCTGAAAAACGCCAGGAATGGGAACGTCCTTCAGATCTCAGCCCTGAAGGGGAAATCAGGGACATCCAGTGTGCACAGCATTCAATCACAGCAGTAATGTAAGCCATTGCTTGCACACAGAGTGAGGTCACAATTCCTCAACAGGGAAAATCCATGCCTGCAGCCTGTGCAAGTGAGGGGCTTGTCCTTCAGGTGACAGCAGACAGAGCGCGCTGGGGGCAGGTGACACTTTGTCACGGCTGATTGCTTCATGCTTTTTGAATCAGGGCTCGTTTTTCATTGCAAAGGCTGCCTGATGGAACTCTGAGGAAAATCTAAAAATAAGCAAATTCCACTGCTGAGAGGAGGAGACGTTTTTAAGGGTTTGAAGGTGGAGGGAAGGCACGTGGCAGATGTGCTCGGTTAATAACCCAAGTGACAACGGGGAGATGCTGCCACCCATTTCCTTTCATCCCTTTTGCAGAGTCAAAGCTCAGACATGTTCTGGGGCTCTCAGTTGTGTGTGATTCATTTTAAATGTTGTCACTGTCTACAGTGAATGACAAGTTATGTTGGTGATGTTGTAAATCCCCCCTCACTTCTAAGGGACTCTTTAAGAGAGTCTCTGTTTGTCCACACGTGCTTTCACCAAACTTTTGATTACCATGCTTGCCTAATTTTCTGGGTTTACCTCTATGTTTAAATTGCTATTCATAAATTCAACTGCACCAAAATTATGAGATTTTTGCATAGATAATACCTAAATGTTCAAAAACATTTTGTGGTCTGATATTAAGATGGAATGGAAAAGGCTGGATGTAAACCAGATGTGTCTCCAGCCTGCCAATGTTTGAAGGCATGCAGGAGGAGCAGTTACAGAAATTATCTGATGTAGATCTGGTTGGTATGACTTGTGGTTAGGGCAGAGCATCAGATGTAAGGCAGGCAAAACTGCGTTTGCTTTTCAGGAAGCACCTGCAAAGAAATGATCAGGCTGTGGGCTATGAAAATGTGGAAATCCTTTGTGTTCTAAGCACAGAGATGCTGCCATTAACTTCAGAGAGGCAAAGCTGCAGAGAAGGGAAGGGGATAGGGAGATGTAATGAAAATCTGGTTGGAAAAACAAACTAAACTTCCTGTTGAGAGTACAGCTTATGTCTTTATTTCTCATTTATTGAGGCAGCACTGTCTGTGCTCTGTCCTAGGCAGGGCTGAGATGTTACTCTGAATATACCAGAGGAAATTTTAGGGAACAGTCTGTGCTGTCAGAGAAGTGCACTACAATAAAGTGGTATCTTTTCTTCTCTCACTGATGGTTTTCTGAAAATGGTTTCATGTTACTGGATGACAAAAAAAGGCAAGCAAGTGTAATTTCTCATGAGGATAACCTGGAGATGATTCTTGGCTAACTTCCTAAAGAGTGCCTAATTGCTTTTAGGTTTTCTGATTCTATCTTCTTCTTGGAAAATAATCACAGTTGGGTTGATAAAAATGACTTATTTTGGAAAGAGTGCAATCCCCTTTTAGCTCTTCCTCAAAGCCCAGAGATACATGGATGTCTGGAGAATTCAGGGGGAAAACCTCCCTTGCAAATACAAAGGAGTGCTTATAATTTTAATGATTTCTCTGATGTTTTGTCTATTGCAGGAAATTAACAAAGGGTGATTGGAGTTCTTGTAAAGGCTGAGGCAGAACTTACAGCCCTTGGCTTAATTTACAGGTTCAAATTTGCCATCAGTACAGACATTCTTCACTCTGAGGTTCTTTTTTCCACTTGAGAAAATAATGGGAGATTTAGCTGAGCAAATTGTTGTTATTGTTGCTGTTGTTATTATTATTGTCTTTTGCTGGCATTGAATTTGAGGAATGATGTGCAACAGTTTTTTGTTCACTGCCAAGAGATGATCTTCAGGATCTATTGTCTATCTCTGAATTTACAATATTTACCATTATTATATTTCTAAAAACAAAATCTCCAGCAGCTTAGAGGTAAAAGATATTTCTTACTTTTCTTTAATAAGTATACACTTTATTTGACAGGAATTATTTTCCCTAAAGGTCTATTAAACAAACAGTTTGATGACAAAGGAGAGGTTACACAGCTTTATTTTCACTTGTACAAAATCCTTTTTTGCCTTAATTCAGTTTATGCCTGTGAGTTCAGAGATCTTAATTCACAAAGATACTTGGCTGCATTTCTAGCTTTAGGCAGAGTAATGGTTTTGTTGTCTTTACTGGGACAATTCTTGTGCTTCAAGTTGAGTGCATGAAGAGAGAACAGGCTGAAAGAAGAGGATTATCTTGACCTTTGTACAGGAGCTCTGCAGAATTTATAAGAGGAAAATCAGTTTGCCCAAATGAATTTTGTTTAAGGAAGTTCAACACTTTCTGCATCCACAAGTGACATCTTGACAAGTGTTCATGTAGCCATCATTAAATGTATGAAGGTGTTTATGTTCTCTCAGAAGCTGCAGCAATAAAAGTAAGTAATTTTTTTTCCCTACAGGTCCTATATGTGCTTAATCACTAGAATACTGTTTCTATCTTGCTTAATGACTCATTTGTTGAAACAGATTCCGACCTGTTTTATGCTGAAATGATTTTCCAGGAAAAACCTCGTAGGGCAGAACCTCCCTACAGAACCTGAAACACAGAGCTCTGACACAAGCCACAAAAGAACAAGAAGCACAGGGAGCAGGAGCTCTCAGGAGCCACAGCTGAAAAAGACTGAATCAGCAGGAAAAACAAAACAGTAAATTGAAGAGTTCTGTGGGAAATTATGACCTGAAATGAAAAACAGATCTGTGACCAGCAGAGAAAGCTGAAACAGAAATTGGAAGCGTAGAAAAAGTGCTTCATGCTTCTAGACAGTGAAATTGATGTTCCACTTGGGACAGAAGGATATCACTTGTATCCAGTTGGGACAGCAGCTCTTGGATATGACACATGGCACTTCTGGCTGAAGGAAAGTGCTGAAAGCAAAAAATACTGACTAGTAAATTACTGGAAAGTGCAAAGAAAGCCCATGGGAAAAGTGCCAAAGAATTGAAAAACAGTGCAGGATGAGGTAACAAAGACATTCCTGAAAACCTTGTGGTTGAACTGGAAGCTTCTACTATGCTGGAAAGTCAGAGAGGCTTGAAAAAATTATAAACATCAGGAAAATCACTGAACTCTAAAGGGAGCCATGAAAAGCAATGACAAAAGAGATCTCATTACCAAGGAAAAACCAAGAAAGAGCTTGGTGGTGTATTTCAAAGAAGTTGTGACCAGGCTCAGCTTCACCACATTTTAAATGAACTGGGGAACCTGAACCTTTCTTCTGCCTTTTTTTTTTCGTGTTAAGAAAGCAATCCAAAGCACAGGCTGCATCCATCATGCTGAAATACATAGAGCCAGCACAGTATGAGAGGGCAAAAGCTTCAAGAAATGGAGAGGAAGTAAGAGAATGTCTGTGAAGAAGTGATTTAGCTCCAGAATGGGAGTGTGGAGCCAACAATTTGATGTCTGTGATGAAGGTCCCACACACTGGAGGGGTGTCCTTGCTGTGTCCTGGGGACAGGGACACTGCAGCAGGTGAAAGGTGCTGTGAATGTAGGATTTGAAGGAAGACAAGCTGAATTTTTAGAGACTGGCTGTTCGTGTTGCTGATTACCATGGCGTGATTGTTCTCCAGGAAAGCCATCTTCTTTTGCCATTGAATATTGACTGTGCAGAGTCACCACGTATCATGAAGAGATTTAGATGGTAGTGCACACGTGAGATCTGCAAAATCCCCAGGAGAAACATCAGGAGCAGGCACAAAGTGCTCAGTGAGGGCCAGCAATGGCCCAGCTGCCAGGAGGATGCTCAGGATCATTTCTCTGCTGCTGTTTGCCACTGGCATGGGCTGCCTCTGGAATCAGGGTCCAGATTCAGTGCAGACTCTGTACTTGCCATGGAATAAAAGGACAGGGCACTGAGTTATTGTGAGGTGGCTCTGAAAAGCCCTCCCTCTTCCCCTGGAAGAAAGAACTGTCCTGGCAAGGGTAGGGTGAGCTTAGCCCCACATCAATTAACTTAAATCCATTCTTGTTGGAACACAGATGTCATGGTGATGCAAAATCCTGACAGTTTGGAGGAGCCTTCCTTTTTCCAGGAAACTATAAGAAGGTGAGATAATGGTGTATATTCATAGCATGAGTAAGCATGGTAGAGAGAAATAGATAATAATGTAAACTCAATGGCAATCCTGGGTTACTGTACAGCTTTTAGAGCTGGAGACATCTGAAAAGTGTAAAGAGAAAAGTAGGTGTTTTTCAAGATGAGTAGTTGGCACAGGATGATAGAAGTTACCTTGTCGCAAAATTGTGCTGAAAAATCCTCAAGCAGCAATCTGTCATTGCTGGTGTCAGGGAAGTGCAGAGGCTTTGTGAAGTGGGTACTCCATGCTAGCATTTTTAGATCAGAACCTCCTTTTTGGTGTGTATCATCTACACATTTACATGGAATTTTACTCACCCACATGGTCACCTTCTCATTAAAGGAAGCCTTCAGTACTTGTATTTTATTTCAAAGCGATAAACTGAGCATTGATTCAGGCAGAATCAGTCCTGCCAAATCAGCTGTTCTGCAGGGGTGTGGGTGCAGACAGGTGCTGTGTCCCTGCACCACAGTGGGTGGGTGTATAAGGAATGCATGTGGCACCCTCAGCTTTCCAAATATTCCCCACCCTGCCAGCTGGGTCTGAGGGAGGGGCTGTGCGTGGGCACAAAGCACATTTCAGTGGGACTGGAGCAGAGGGGGAGTCTGATGGAGCTTGCTCTGCAGCCCCCAGCCATGGTGGCCACCCCTAGCCCAGCTCTGCCTCATCCCCACAGGCTGAGGGGAGCCAGGGCAAACATCAGGCTGGGGTGATCACTTCTGCCCCTCATCACACTAAGGAAAAGCTCCAGCTCTCTGTAGTGTGAGAGCTCATGCTCTAAATGCCAGCACATTTGTGATCATCTAAGTGTGACAGAGACCAATAATGGAGAGAGCAAAATTCTCCAGGAAAATATTTAAGAAGATTCCTTAATGGACAGCAAGGTATAGCTGACCAGAGCAGCTTGCTAATAAAAGCAGAAGTAAATGGCAAAGAGAAATGAAAAATATTTTTCCTTTTGTGCACTGGTGGGAGGATGGGTGGGTGAGTGTTCACAAGAGTAATGAATGATGGGCAGCCCTTGAGGGTGATGTTGCTTTAAGACATTGGCTTAATCTCTGGTGTAAACTACCTGCAGAGCTATGTAAACATTTTCACTGTCTGGAAAAGTGTATATTCAAGAGATCTGTAATCCCTTAAAGCCCCAAAGGCATAATGGAATGGGAATGTGCTCTGTTTCATGTCAGGTTTGCACCAGGCGCTTCCATTCTTTGTGTCTGAAATCAGATAGAGCAGCACCACGTTGTCTTAGCAAACCAGCTACATCATGTTAGCTGGGGCTGTGGAAGGCTTGTCTCTCAAATCACTCACCAGGGATTTTTAAACAGGGTTAAATATGCATGGCTAATTTGTATCTTAATCCCTTTGGCTGGCTGGCTTTTAATTTTTTATTTATTGTTTAAATAACTTCCAGAACACAGCACAGTAGGTATTAAATCTCTTTAATATATTTAATTGATTGCTTTTTTCCCCCCACACACAACTTGCTGTGGCTATCAAGCCAGTGATTGCTGCCAGAACCAAGGTGAGTGTCATCACTGGAGATTAGCTGAAGACTCAATCTCAGGTGTGCCACCTTTGTTCGCCTACCAAAGTGCCCCTCATGCAAACCAGCAATCATCTGCTCCCAGCACCCCCTGAATGTCAATTTATTGTGGGTACTTACTGAATGTGGAGTAGGTAAATAGGTAAAGGTGGGCACTAAAGCAGAGAAAGTAATTTGGGTTTTTTTGTTGAAAGAGGAAGGCTATCCATAAGTGATAAAGCCCAAGACAGTTTGTGTTCCACAGATTAAATAACCCTGGCCTGACTCATTTTTGTCACTGCCCATCATAAACCAGTTCCACTGAAACTACACCCTAAGTTTTTTAAGCAGGAAAGCCCAACTATTCCTCATAAAAGAAACTGCTCCTTTTCTCACTGTCGAGGAAAGTGTACTTTAAAGATATATTAAAAAAAAAAAAAAAAAAAGCAGTTAATCTTTTCCTGGAGCCAGTCCATTCCTGGGGCTGTCAATCATTATCCAGGCAGCACATTGTTCAGAAGGTGGAGCTGTCAGGCAGGAAGAATGAAAGGTAAGGAAAGGAAGGCTCCTGCTCCTTGCTGATGCCAAGGGTAAGTGAGATTATGTCAAAGCTTTAAACAGAGTCCCCTTTCTCTGCCCCACCCCCTGCTCCTATATAACACACACTGCGTTTAGCAATACCTGCTTCCACCCGGGCACGGTGGGGTGAGTGCTGCCTGCTCCCCCCCTGCTGATGGATGCTGCAGCCAGCAGCCCCCTTGGCTGGCTCTGTGCAGGTGCCACCAGGCTTTTTGGGGTCACCATGGCCCGCAGGAGCCCGCTGCACAAAGCCAAGGTGCTGCTCTGCAGCCTCCTGCCTGCCCTGCTCTGCGTGGCCACGCTGGGGGCTGGCCAGGGGCTGGGGGTGTTTGTGGCCGTGTGCCTGCTCTGCTCCGTGTGCCTGGGGGACAGGGACCTGCTGCCCGTGGGGGACAGAGCCGTGCTCATCACAGGTAAGCTGCTGCCAGGGCTCAGGAACCAGCAAAGCCTGCCTTTTCTCACAGGAATGGGCAAAACCCTGCCTTTTCTCAAAGAAAAGAGCAAAACCTGCCTTTTCTCACAGGAATGGGCAAAAACCTGCCTTTTCTCAAAGAAAAGAGCAAAACCTGCCTTTTCTCACAGGAATGGGCAAAAACCTGCCTTTTCTCAAAGAAAAGAGCAAAACCTGCCTTTTCTCACAGGAATGGGCAAAAACCTGCCTTTTCTCACAGGAATGGGCAAAAACCTGCCTTTTCTCAAAGAAAAGAGCAAAACCTGCCTTTTCTCACAGGAATGGGCAAAAACCTGCCTTTTCTCAAAGAAAAGAGCAAAACCTGCCTTTTCTCATAGGAATGGGCAAACCCTGCCTTTTCTCACAGGAATGGGCAAACCCTGCCTTTTCTCACAGGAATGGGCAAACCCTGCCTTTTCTCACAGGAATGGGCAAAACCTGCCTTTTCTCACAGGAATGGGCAAACCCTGCCTTTTCTCACAAGTGGGCTGGAAAACTTCTTGTCCTCGGGTTAGTGCATGCTTGTGAGGGTTCCTTTTATCCTTTGCTGCTTGTTTTATTTGCTTCGGCAGAGATGGTTTTTTTTCCAGGTAAATAAGTGCTCTGAAATTAAGTAGGAAAGCATCTTAATAGATGCTATTATTTTTTAGTGTCTCATTTAATCTTTACAAGTAGCTTTTTAGACGTACTTGTGAAATTAACTGGTGCAAGAAGCATAGGAATACTTATGATGGTTTAATTTTTTAGGAGAGACAGTAATTCCCAGGAGCCCTCAGAACACTACATTCATTCATTACTTTTGTTTACTTGAATTAATTGTGCTGGTTATGGATGTAGAGTTGTCTTTTGGGGGGGTGTGTGTACATACTGTACACTGTGTCTATCAATGCTGAGGTTTGGTGCCATCTCTTTGAAACTCTCTGTGAAATGCTTTAGGAGGGAGTAATTCACCAGCAGAGAAAGTTCAGAGCTAATTAATTCAGTCGCTATCACCACTCTGATCTGTTCAAACCCCACTTTTATTTTGCAGGGATGGCGTTTTTGCAGTTTTATGGCTTTTCTCCTGCTTCCTCTAAAACTTTAGGTGTTGTTTATTTAGATGTTTCTTATTTGTGTTAATCAAACCTTTAAACTGGAGTGCCTGCTGACTGCTTTTTGCACTCTTAATTTGCTGGGTTTTGTTTTATTTTCTGTGTTTTTTCCCCCCTCTGGAATGCTGAATTAGCTTGCTTTGGTTTATATATAGCAATTTCTAGCAGAATTTCATTTTGTTTTATAGGGACACCTGGAAATAATTTAGATTTGCCTAGCAAGCTTTAATACAGGGATTAAATCTAAAAGTTGAGAGAGGACAAGATCAGCAGCAAGTGCTCCCCTTGCAGTTTATCTGCCAGCTGGGTTTCTCCCTGTGTCAGATGAGGATGGATGTTGGTGTGGGCAATAGGGAGCAATCCTTTCCCACCCCTGCAGCCTCAGGGGATGTGCTTGCACTTGGGCATCTCCTTGCTCTTTGTGAGACTGCAAATCTTCAGGAAGAAGCACTCTCTGGGAGCTTATCTGCTCTGGAATCTGAATTAGAGCAATATAAGAGAGCTAGGAACATTTTGGGTATAGTCCAGTCAGGGAATGTGCTTTACTTGTACCTGTGCTGCAACTGTCCTGAAGAAATGCGAGTTGGGACATCTCTGACAGCTGATTAATTTGAGGAGACTCTTTGTCTTTATTGGAGTCCTGTGCAATCCATCAAACACTCCAGCAACTGAAACAGAAGTTTTACTCAACCTGTATTTTGGCTCAATTGCTCTGATTTTGGTATTTTTCCCCATACCAACTACAGGATGTGTGTCCCTGTTCATTTGCAGCTGCAAGGTGCCTTTAAGTAGATTTTGGTGTCATTTTCTCCAGTTTTGACAAAACCTTAGGCAGGCACTTGGTGGAAAGTGGTGACTTTGATTATTTTTTCATTTTCCCTCTGCCTTTCAGCCCCACAGGGCTGAGGAATGTGGCTGTGTCCTGAGCCAGGTGTTTCTTGAGAGCCTTTGGCCAGAGGCTGGAGCAAGCTCTGCTGCTCTCCCTGGGTCCTGCCATGTGTTGTTCTGCTCCTTTTTGGATTTTCCTTGTACCAGTGCTGCTCTGCATTATTTATTTAATAAATACTCCAGCAGCTCACTGGAGTGCCAGGATAAGGGAAAAACTGTGCCCGGTGGTCAAAATGCTTTTTCACATGGATGAGTGTGGGCATGTGAGCAAACTCAAAAAATTGCTGCAACTCTGCTGTGGATCCTCTGGCTGGGAGCATGAAAACACTTTAGTGGTGAATGCAACAGCCACCTTCCCTAAAAATTAAATTATTGCCAAGATCTGAAACAACAGGAGTTGTGAAATTCTGTCCCTGGTTAGTCTGTGTGCTTTGGGATGAATTTCTCCAGTTAATTTGGTATTTCCATTCTTGGGGTGTGATTTGGTGCATGTTCAGCATGAGTTAATTGTAAATTCTCAGTAAAGGGTCAGTCACAGTCAGTGTGACTGCTTTCCTTAAAATAAGGCTTTTCATAACCCACAAATTATTTTTGGCATAGAAGCAGGAGTGGGATTAGGAGGGAATTGTCTTTTTTTTTTTTTTTCCCCCTATGGAGACTCTTTGAATTCTAGGAGTTGGAAGAGTAAAGCTTCTCTGGACTTCAATAACCGGTCTGAAACTCAAATCATATTTGTTTTGGAATAAAAAAAACAGGGACAAACCCAGCATCAGACAATGATCAAAACAACTTTTATTGCTTTCTTGGAATTGCTGTGCCCATCCCAAGTTTGAGTTTCCTTTTATTCTGCCCATTTTCAAGTTAAAGCTGCATCATAAAACTGAGGTAATATGTAGCTGTGGCTGTGTACTTTCTGGGAATGGTGAAAGAGAAAGGATTTGATCTAAAAGTGTGGTTTTTCACTAAAAGAAAAAGAAGGAAAGTCACCCCACCCCCAAACTTAAAAATCTGTCGTGTCTGGGATATTTGCAGGCTTCTTCATGTCTCTCTAGGGAATTCAAGGAATGCAGGTTTATTCAGTCAGGTCAGGACTGGAGAAGCTTCATGTGATATTTGTAGTGTTCTGGTGCATCTTCAGCAAATTGCAGACTTCTAAAATGCCAAAAAGCTGATTTTTTTTTTTTTCTTCCTAGGAATTAAATAGAGCATGAGTAATTATTTTCTACTTTTTCAAGATGCACTGATTGATCCAGACATTTAGTACATGTTTTCTTCAAGCCACCTGGAATTAATATTTTTCACCAGTCAGGACTAAAGCCCCAGTTACAAGACAGAACCCAGAAAAGGGATCTAACATGCTTATGATGAGTCTCTTTGGCAGTCCAATTCTATTGACCACATATTTTGAATGTAGGAGCAGACCTGTGAATAACTCTGATATTTTTCTTGGTGTGCCAAAATTAGAGACTAACCCTCAGAAGTTTGTAGCAGGGTTAAGTAGGGAGTATTGCAGCTCTTCCACAAACAAGAAAATAGTAAAATATCTGGCAGGAGTTGCAGTCCTTTGTCTCACATTCAGATTTCCAGGGTTTGGGAACTGAACATTGATTAGTGAATTGTTATTGCAGGAGATGCTGGATCCCAGTGCACAGCAGCATCCAGGAACTTTCTCTGCTGTAGTTACAGTGGAGGATCTGGTGCAGTGTTGTGGAACAGGCTGATGCTTTACAGTGTAAAAGCTGTATTAATTTATTAAACTCCTAATTTTCCACCTAATCTTGTCCTCTGCAAAGCTCCTGAAGCACAGTCCCTTTGAACTCCTGCCCTGTCACTACCTGTGTCACTTCACTGGAGGCTTGGTGGGGACATGGGTGATGTGTTTCTTTCCTTATGGAGTAAGTTTCACTGCAGGTGGGAAGAATGAAAAATAGAATTTAAAAATGGAGAGAAAACACTTAAAATTAACTTATAATATTTGAAGGTGTTGGTTGATGAGGAGCTGAATGTGACCCAGCACCGTGGCAGCCCAGACATCCAACTGTGTCCTGGGCTCCTTCCAAAAACCTGGGGGCAGCAGGGGAGAGGGGATTCTGACATGGACCTGCTGAAATGAGTCCAGAGGAGGCTACAAAATCATCAGAGGACTTGGAACACCTGTCCTGTGAATGCAGATGTAGGGAGCTGGGATGGTTCTGGGGAGACCTTGGAGGCCCTTCCAGTGCCTAAAGGGGCTCCAAGAGAGCTGGTGATGAGGGCATGAAGTGACAGGACAAGGACCTCAAACTAAAAGAAAGCAGGTCTGGATCAGAGATGCTTTTAGGAAGAAATTTTAGGAAGAAATTTTTTCCCTGTGAGGGTGGTGGGGCCCTGGCACAGGTGCCCAGAGAAGCTGTGGCTGCCCCTGCATCCCTGGCAGTGTCCAAGGCCAGGCTGGGCATGGTTTGGAGCACCCTGGGACAGTGGAAATTGTCCCTGCCCATGGCAGGGGGCTGGAATGAGATGATCTTCCAGGTCCTTTCCAGCCCAAACTATTCTGTCTTTTATTCTGTCGCAGCAGCAATACTCTGTCACAGGGAGAGACTTGTGAATCAAATTATTTGTTAAATATCCTTCACTGGTACTTGATGGGAAGAACTACACAATTGTGATCCCAAAGATCACAATTGTTTGCTCTTATAGTGCTTCCTGCAGCTGCTTGGTCATTCCTTTATATGGACAAAGTTTGGGAATAAGTTTGGAAGAGGATAGAGAGGATGAGAGAAATTCTGATGCAAATTTGCATGAGTTCAATAGCTGATTTAGCACACAAATGTCATTTGGAAGCTTTCTTATGTTCTGAAAGCATTGGAATGCTTTGCAGGTAAAGCTACAGTTGCTCAGTTTTGGCTTGGTTACAGTCTGTAATAAAAAGTGCTTATCTGAGGGATCTTGTGTGGTAGAGGTGTGGATGAAATAATGCTACTTTTTGGAAGGTAGAAATAGAATCCAAGAATTTGAATGTGATAGCCCTGTAATTGCTTTGCCCATTGGAGATTTCAAATTAAATCATTACTGTGGTGGTTTTTTTTGCTGTTTGTTTTTTTCTCTTATACACTTTTGTTTTCAGAGTTCAGCCTGAATATTTGTATAAAACCAAAGTACGGCTTTATTTCTTCTCTATGTATAAAGTCAGAGAATCTGTCAGTGGCAGAGAGTGAGCTGATTCCACCAGCTCTGAGTCAGGAGAACATGGCCTGTCAATCTTTGAGGAACATTTAAAGGTCCAGCTCCTCAAACTTCAGATCTGAACCTTCCTTTCTACTGACATGTGTACTTCAGGGACTTTGTTTCCATATTTCTGTTCATATTTACGTGGCTTTCCAATGCGTGTATTTATTTTATTTATTTATTTTTTAAATGATGGTGTAGGACAGACCTACTTTATAAGGTTTTTTTGATGTTTTCAGGAAGTGACACTGGGATTGGACATGCCCTGGCTAAGCACCTGGACAGCCTGGGGTTCGTTGTGTTTGCTGGGGTTTTGGACAAGGATGGCCCCGGGGCTGCGGAGCTGCGGCGCTCCTGCTCCCAGAGACTCTGTGTCCTGCAGCTGGACATCACCAACACCACCCAGGTCAGGGAGGCCTACCTGACAGTCTCAGAGAAGGTGCAGAATGCAGGTACAGCTTTTTCTCCTCCCTTTACAATGGTGTAACAGCTTAACAGGTGCATCTCTTTGCTGTTGGCTGCACCACTGCTTAGGTGTGTAGGACATTTCCAGGGTGAAGTCTGGGTCAGTCAGGGCATTTCCATCCATGAATTCTGTTTTCTGGGACATGGGAAGATGGTAGTGACAGGTCAAGGAGTGGGGAATGTGGCTCTGCAGATGATCTCTGTTTTGGCCTGGAGTCACCATCCAGCTCGCTGGTGTAATCCTTATGGATCCTTTTCCTGGTGTGTTGCAGCCTTGTGCTTTCTCCTCTTCCCAGGGCTCTGGGGTGTCGTGAACAATGCAGGAATCCTGGGCTTCCCTGCTGATGGGGAGCTGCTCCCCATGAGCACCTACAGGCACTGCATGGAAGTGAACTTCTTTGGGGCTGTGGAGGTGTCCAAGACCTTCTTGCCATTGCTGAGGAAATCACAGGGGAGGCTGGTGAACATGTCCAGCATGGCAGGTGAGTGGGCTAAAGCACCAAATAAAGTCCTGGAGCAAATGCCAAGGAAAGTGTCCATCAGTTTGGGCTGTCGGTACACCCAGGGAATAAATGTTAAGATAATAAATCCAGGTTTTTTTTTTAGTTTGGGACACTACTCCCAGAAAACACCCTTTAAAGAAGAGTTTAATGTGGCTAAGATATGCTGTGACAAAAAAAAAAAAGGCAGTAAAATTCAGATCTTGTGTTCTAGATGGCATGAGAGATAACCTTGTGAGCTAACGTAAAGATGGGTGGTACATCACAGGTATTTCTATAACATGTTCAGGTAGAAGTCTGTGATCACATCAGTTTGGGATATCTGCTGATAACTTGGGAGCTGTGTGTCTATATTTCTCTAAAAATATTTTGGATGTCTTAGAAATACTTAGGCCTAACTTATTAGCAAAGAGGTATTTTGCCATGAAAAAAAATTAAAAATATTTTGGATTTTAACCTATGCTTTTCATTTCTTTCCCTATAAATATATATATATATATATATATATATATATATATATATATATGCATGTCTTTATAACAGGACCTTCTATTCCGGGAGAACAGTTGAGATGCTAAGATGTAGGAACTAATGTAATACAGTAATGCAGTATCTGGTAGCCAACAGCTGAGGAGCAAGAATGCTCCTTTGGAAATGAGACCTTTGAAAAGGAGGTCATGCTGCTGGAAAGTATTTTGGAGTAAGAGCTCTTAGGGGTTTGCTGGGTCATGTGCTCCCCATATTTTCCTTTGCCCTTCTGCATAGCTGGAGTCCCCCTGCATGGTGCTGCATTGCTGGGGTGACTTGTGTAGGTGTTACCTGTGCTCCCTTTTGCTGAGGATGTGGCTGCAGTCTGGCTCTGGAGCTGTTTTATCTTTATAATCCCAGATATGCTCTGTATCTGCATGTCTGTGCTCATGGTTTATTGCTGACACTCTGAAAAATCAGGACTGAATTACCAGAACCTTTCTGCTGCTGCTCTGAGGCCAGAGTTTCCTCTGTGCACCCAAGTGAAGCTCTCACTGTGGGTGTTCTGGGGTGGATATCTCAATTCCTGGTGAGAATCCCTGAACTGCCTTGAAGGAATAAATGCATTTATCCCTGTGCTGAGTAGTTTGGCCTTACAGGAGCTGATAATGACCCTGTTTAAACTCAGCTGTCTGCTGAGATGTTGCTGCACACAGCCTGGTTTGGGTGAAGAGTTTCCCCTTAGCTCAGGGTCTGGGGGTCCTTTGGTGAAACATTAGTGGAGAAGTTAGTGAGGTCTCATTGTGCTGAATCTGTTCCTGTCTGTGTAGGGCTCATTTAACTGGGCTCAGGTTAGCCTGACCTCAGAGGGAAAAGTCTGTGTTTCAATTGGCTCAAACCAATCCAGCTAGTTCAGATGCATACAGAAGAATAATTAACATCTAATTGGCCTGACTTCTTCAAGGGAATGGCTCTGTGTAAACAGCTCCTGTCATACCTTGGTCATCCCAGTACCCAGTAGCACCAGTGGCTTACCTGAAAATCCCCTGGATCTGAGCTATTTTCCTTTAAATACTCAGGCACATTGAGATGAGTGTGTAGCATTTGAAACAGAGGCAGGATGTGCCCAAGTGCCCATGCAGGCAGGAGAAGGAGGGATGTGCCTCAAGGAAAGGATTCTCCATTCTGTTCCTTCCTCCCAGCACAACTTGTGGTGGCTGTGGTGATCTTAAACCTGTGTGGTGCTAACACCAGCCTTGTGGGGGAAGTGGGAGGGCTGAAGAAGAAGCTCAAATCAAAGTATGTTTGTATTTTTCTAGCACTGAAAAAGTGACAACCTGCCAGTTTTTGGGATAGAGGAAATCTCTGCATTTGGAAGATACTGTTTTCTGGAAGCTTGCTTTTGTAAATGTACTGGGTGTTCTCTTAGCTTTCCCATCTGAACAAATGTTTCTGGGATTGAAAAAGATGGGCTATAACTATAGGCAGGGGATCTGCTTCCATACTGGGAACTCTCAGGGAGTCTAGTCACTCATGGGATGTGATTCCAGCTTTGTGTTTTCCCCACTCTTGCATTATTATTTCTCTGGCCTTTCTGGAAAGAACAGAAACGAAAGTTTGCTTGATAACACTAGAATTGAGATGACTTACCTGGTTCTAACTGTGGTTTATTGTAGGGGCTTGAAATTTGTGTTACAGTGACAAGAACAGGAGTCTAAAACTACTGCTTCACTATTTATATGAACTAAGTCATTGTGTTTCTCAAATCAACAGTCATAACTTTCAGCAGTCTTTACCCTTAAATGCAGTCCAGTTTATTTTTCCTGCCCTACAAGGTGTCTTACCAGGTGTTACTGAGCATAACTGCTGTAAGCAACTGTTCATTTACAACTTTCACTCTTTTTTAACCTCTAGCAAGAAGTGATTCCCTCACTGCCTTGTCTTTAACCACAGGGAGAGAAGCATAACTTTGGTTGTGCTATAATCTGCCTTCTAAATCATGGAAATAAAGGCTGGGAAGAGCCACTGTTGAGGTTTATCAGTTTCTATTGCTCCTGCAGGAGGCATTCCACTACCGAGGTACGCAGCGTACGGGGCATCCAAAGCAGCTCTGTCCATGTTTTCTGGAGTAATGAGGCAAGAGCTTTCCAAATGGGGCATTAAAGTCATGGCAATTCATCCATCAGGCTTCAGAACAGGTTGGTGCTTGGCATTTCGGGTTGTTCTTTCTGCCTCTCCTCTTTCCCCATAGCTCAGCAGCCTCAAACAGAGCCCTGAGTGATTCTCAGGGGTTGGATGTTTTTCCCCATTCTTTATGTGGGTTATGGAAATAAGCTCAATTTTTTTTTTTGTGAGAGATGTTCCCAGCTCTGCACTCTGCCTGCCTCCCCTCTCCTGGGCAGAGCTGTCTTTGCTTTGAGGAAGGGCAGCATTCAGGCAGTTGGTGCCTTCCCTTTGCCCCAGCTTTGCTGGAGTGGAACCTCTGAGGTGTCCACTGTCCCAGCTTTGTTGGAGCTGATGAATGGAGCAGCACTGCGTGCCCAGTTTGGGTGTTATGGCTCCCTTGTCCTGCTTGGGAGCTTCAGGTCCCCCATCTCTCCTCCCTTCCACAATATCAGAGCTCTCTCTATTGGGCTGCTCTGGCATGGCAGTGTCTGCAGCCATACCTGTCACCCTGCTTGCCTGCTGTCAATATCCTCTGGTCTTCCCCCTCCACTCCTTCCCCGTGTGCTCCTGCTGCTTTCTGTTCCAAATTCTCCTCCTCCTTCAACTGAGCCTGTCCAGGTTCCAGACTCACCTCCTGCTGCACATGCCTGCCCAGAGCATTTTTTATGTCAGTGTAAATCAAGTTGGTCTTTTCCATAAAATGCTACTTCCCTGGATGCTTCCCCTCCTAGGAAGGGGCTCTGGGCTCTGACAGCTTTGTGTGGTCAGTGGAACCTGCCTGAGGCTTCACCTTCAGGGCCCTGCTTAGCTGTTCTCAGGTTTATGGGTAAAATTTAGTCCTGGGATTTGAGATTTAAATATTTTTAAAAAAGATTTTTCTTTATTTGCAATGCTTAATTTTTGGTAGTTAGGCAATAATTCCATTGGAGAAGCCCCTGCTTTCATTCCTACACTGTGCAGATGGAGGGGACAAATAGATTAAATTTCAGTTCTAAATCTGTCCTAAGAGAATGCTGATCCTTCAGGAAACTGGTTATTGAAATACTAATGTCTCCTGTGAAAGGGCAGCTTAGCACTTGGCCAACCCAAGTGAATCCTGCTCATCTTAGTTTGCCTGTCCTCAGTTGTTTATTATAAATACTGATTGGAAACCTCCACAAAATGAATCAGGACAGAATGGCAAAGTGGGGAGGAGGGAGAAAGAAAAAAATGCTGATTTGGCTGTGAGAGAGCATTTTTAGGTAGAGCAGGGAGCCAAATGGGGCATGAACTTTGTGCTTTTTGTGTGGCACAAAGCACTCGTGCTTTTCCTCCTCTTCCAGCTGAAAGCACTGGCTGCTCACCAGCTGTGGTGTTTGTTCTTCACTGCCCCATCTTGACATCTTCAGTGTCATGCTTTTTATAAGCTACAAGAACATAAAATTTGGTGGGTGGATGGTTGATGATTTATGATTATGGTTTGTATTTATTTTTTTGTTTTTTTTTGGGGGAGGGAAAGTTCTGGGGTTAATTCTGTGGTTTTTGGGGGTGGTTATGGAATGATGATGACAGTTGGTTATTGTTTTTGATGTTAGGAAATATAGAGGAAGGTTAATTGGAAGTTTAGATCAACTCTGCCTATTAATTACAGATCCATTTCTTTAAATCCAGCCCCAAACCCACTTGCTGTGCTGTGATGTTGCTCCTGCAGGTATCGAAGGCACAGCAGAGCAGTGGGACAGGCAGGAGAAGGAGCTGATGGAGAACCTCCCTGCAGACACCAGGCAGGCCTATGGCGAGGAATATCTCCTGGGGCTGAGGAATTACCTGCTCCACCTGCCCTCCCACTGTGCCCCCGACTTGTCCCCCGTGCTGGGCTCTGTCCTGCATGCTCTGCTGGCCAGGAGACCCCAGGGCCTCTACACCCCTGGCAAGGGAGCCTACGCCCCCCTCTGCATCTTCTGCTGCTTCCCCCTCTGGTTCTACGACTTCTTCATCAGCAAGGTGCTGAGTGCTGGCTCTGTCCCAAGGCAGCTGAGGACATCAGGAGATGAAGGCAAGAACCTCTGAGGTGCCCACTGGTGTTTGTTTCACTGATGAGGGAGCTGGGAAGAGCTCTGGACAGACACTGCTGCTTGTTGTGCTTTGTGAATTGCATTAACATTAAATCTTTGTGTTAAGAGTCATGTTTGGGAAAAGCGGTGGGTAAGCATAAATAGAAAGCTATTCCCAGATGGGGCATTTTTTGAGGAATTTCGGTATTTTCTTGTTGTCTTTGTGTCCTGCTTTCTGTGTAAGGTACCTCATGAAATTATATAATTCCTGTCTGCTTCTAAGGGCGTCACCAACATGCAGAGATGCAGAACATGTTTTGTTAAAGCAAAACCAAAACCTCTAGAGAGTCACCAGCCTTAACTCTCGTAAAAAGTTAAATATATTCCTGTTGTTGAAGAGACTTAGAACTGTATAATGCAAGTCTTTTTCTCTACAGCTTCAGCCTAATGTGTTTGGGGTCTGGTGTTTTCATTCTGTTGCTGTTGAACCTGAGAAATGATTGTCCTTCCCCCCCAAATTTTGTAATGTATACATTCAGTTTCAATGCATAGTTTTAAAGTTTGTAATGTGTTCTCTTTGCTAGAATAAGTAACATAAATTGGTTGGGGGAGAATGAATGCAGACAGATCAAGATCTTTATGAAGAGAGAAACAATTTCCTTCCTACAGTACTAAAAATAGTCATGGTGGGTGTATCAGCTGCTATTTTGATCTGTCTGGTCATTCTGTGCATTGCCTGTATATGCCTGTGCTTATCTAATTGTGAGTAAACTCTGATGTCACTTCTGCTTTTTGTACAATTCCTTACTTAGGTCTGGGTTTACAAAGAATTCATGGTTTTGCCCACTTCTGAAACTTTCTTGTGTCTCCTCTGCTTTGGGGGAGTTTGTGCTCTCTTGTCTAAGATCAGTCAATCTTCATGTGGCTTTGCTGGAGTCCAGTGCCCAACTTCTGATAGATTGGGGTCCTTCCCCTTCCTTAATTTCATTCCAGGAGCACCAGGTGCCCTCCTCCACTCACCCATGGCAAGTGGTTGGGCAACACACCTGTATTTTTCCTGCCTTATTCCCTTTTTGCATTGTCTGTCACATCCTTGGGCTTTGAAAGGCTGTGATATTTGAAAGAAATCCTCATCCCCCTGACTCCCATGGTCTGGCCGTGTGTCCTGCCTTTGACAAGATGCATTTCTTTTCCAGTGATGAAAAACTGAAAGTGATCACACTCTGAGCTTTAAATGTAGCCACACTTTTTTCCTTTCCTTCATGAGCAATTTCTGTCATAACCCTATTTGTGTGATGTGCTCTTGCACCCAACTGGACAAAGTCCCTGTTAATTTGCAATTATGGCATTTATTCCATCACTCTCCTGTGTCTGTCACATCAGTTCCAGCTCCTGTAGATGCACAGAGGATGCTCAGAGGGCTGGGGCCATCATTTGAGGGATTTCCCAGTGGGGGAACCCTCCTGTTCCTGACTCTCTGTCACAATAGCTGCTTTTGCTACTGAGGTTTATCACCTGGTTTGTATCAGTGTCCTGGTTGCAGAGTTTTGCTTTCCTTGGAGGAAGTGTACTCAATGTTTTGAACTCAGGAAATCTGAGACTATTTCCCTCTCTCTGTCTCTGTCTCTCCCAATTTCACCCTTTATCTATTTCCCTCATTTTTTTACGTGCCAACAAAACTGTGTAATAAAACAATATAATATTTAGTAACCAGATGGTTGTGCCTCTTTGTCTCATCTCACCTTTTGTTGTTTTGGGGCTCAGTGCTCCATCCCTGCCTTGTTCCTTCATCAGGAGAGCACTGAGGGGGAAGGGTGGGGAGCTTTTCCAGGGAAGGGGACAAATGGCAGCGGATCCCAGTTTTGGGCAGGCTGTGATCCCAGCTGGCCCAAAGGCAGCTTTGAGCAGAGGGAGAGGTGAGTGAGGAGCTGGGGCTGTGCTGGTGCCAGCCTGGGAGGTTTGGCTGCCCCAGGCTGAGGGAGCTGCTGCCAGGGAGCCCATCTCCATCTCCATCTCCATCGTGGATGCAGGTGGCTGCTTTTCCCGTCACACCCAATTTGGGTGTAAATTCTGAGGGCTGGAATTTTGCCCTTGGGCACACTAAACAACTGAAATTTGTCTTAGCAGTCGCTCAGCTCCTTTGCCTAGCAATCTCCATAACAATCTTTAATTGTTGCTTTGTTATTTGGCTCTGGTTATAAAATGTAATTTTTTTTTCTCCCATTGGCTTTCCTAATAGGAATATTATCTTGCATGTTGCAGACATTAAATTAGCCATTTGCTTGGAAGTTTTGACTTCATTTTAATTTTTTAAACTTTTATTTCCCAGGAAATTTCTGTTCTAAATAGTCATTTTATGTTTCTTCACCTAACTACAAAGATATTTTAGCAGGTCTCTAATAATTGCAATATCAAAGATTGCTATTGTTTTGTTCCTACAGGGATCTTGCTTTGTGTTTTAAAGATAATTCTGTTGTAACACATTATTGAATTATGTGTCATTTAATGGGCTGTAGTATTAGAAGTAAATTTCTTTTGCTAATGGCTTGCATTGAAAGTAATCCCAACTGTGAGAGTGGCAGAACTGCAGAATAAATGGTGAGTGTTTGTGGCCAGCAAGCCCAGGTGGGTGTTGGTGCTGGCACTGGTTCATGGTGTCAAGGACAAATGTCTGGGTGTGAGGGTGCTTTGCTTGCCATAAAGGCTGATCTGATACAAAATATTTGGGAAATGGGAAGAGAGGATGTTGGGTCCTAGCACTGGAAACCGTTATATTAAAAACCCCAAACAAATTCTTGTGATTTGGGTCTATTCAAATATAAGATTTTTTAAAGAAAAAGAGGCCTATTTTGGGCTTCTTTCAAAGATAAGATTTTTTTTTAAAATGCACATGGTGTGAGGAAAAGCATCTGAGAAACTGAAGAAATTGGCTGTGGCCCTAAGAAAGGATGATGAATAATAGACTAAAACATCACATAATGCCCCTCAGAAATCAAGTGTGACTATATTACAAACATGTGCACAGAGTGAAAAGGGGTTCTAAACTATGGAAATCATGATTAAAGGGCAGGTTTTATACACACCCCTCTGATCCAGCCTCTGGAATGAAGTTTGTGAGCAAGAAGTAAATGCTGTTGGATGCTTTTTACAATGGAATTCCCTGGCTGGAGTCCTGGGGGTGCCCCTCTCCTGCTCTGCATTCGTCCCTTCCCTCCTGTGAGGAGCTGGTTTGAGGATATGCAGCTCTGGGGGCACACAAGGTGAGTTACAAAGCAATTTGTTTTTATAAATTCTTTTATTCTGGCTCCATTTCCCCTCTTTGTGGGGCCCCTGCAGACAGCCCTGCCTGGTGTATGCCTGCATCATTGCAGGCTGGGGAAGATGGGTGAAATATTGTGCATTTTGGGGTTGTGTCACCGTGGTGGGGATGTTTTGGTGGCCACTTGCCAAAGGACCAGCCCTGCATTTCGTGGAGTGTAAATGTGTGGGGCTGCCCATGTGGCTGGAGGTGAGGAAAAGGGCTGGGAAAATTTAAAGTGTGCTCAAATGAGAGCTCTGACAGGGAATTTGGGTTGGGTAGAAAAGGTGGTGTGGGAGAATGGGGAGCTCCAGGTCACTGGGGGTTATGGACTCATGCAGGGACAAGGATTAATCCTAAAACTCCTTTCAAGCTCTGCAGGAGCTTGGTCAGACCCATTTTTCACTGGGAGGGGCCAAAAACAGCAATGGGGAGAAAGGTAATAGTCACTTTGTCTAATTTAAAGAGCATGAACAGAAATATAATTATTTCTAAATGAAAGTATTTCAGATTTTGCCAGTTTGAGTCCCTGCTATCTTCAGAAAAGAGGGAAACATTTCCATGTTCCTCTGGGGTGTGTGAGGGGTTTTTTTGTTTATAGCTACATATGAAAAGTGTTTAGAATTTTTGTATGCATTCTTTGTTTCAAGAGGATGCTTCCAAGGGGCTTTCAGGTCTCAGTGATGTCAAAGCACTCTGGTTTTGCTGTGAATTTACTCACCTGGGCACAGCATTGCAGAGGTGCAACCAAAATAGGTCACATTTCATTTGCTTGAAGCCAAGAGTCCACATGTAGCCACCAGCACCCATCTGAGCACCAACCATATTTGCAGCATGTTTGGGACAGATGTGTGAATTTGGATATTTTTCCTAAAGAGACTGATTCTGGAATCTTTTCTGGGCCACAGTGTTGTCTGTTTTACCCTGTTTATTCTCTGTTTTGAAAGTCAACTGGATTCCTAAAATGATGCAACCCCTGAGGGCATTGTGCATCAGAGAGTCACCACATTTCTAGGAACTCTCAGAGAAATTAATTTGAAATCCAATTCAAGCAGGCTTCAAAGGAAAAGCGTTCAAACAAAAAAAATCTTGGCACTTGTGAGGAAATGGGGTGTGGAATTTTATTTTTTTTTCCTCCTCCTAAAAATCTGAGGATACATAAATGGAAATTATTGCCACTGCAGGAAACACCCTGCATAAATGCATCCTGGGCTGCAATTGCCCCTGACAGAATCTGTCAGCTGCTGCAGGGGATGCAGACACCTTCGTGGCAGGATTTCTACAGCCAATGCTTTTGTCAGTCAGGCTGAACATCAGAGCTGCTGCTGCTCAATTATAGATGAATTCTGGCGACCTTGAGGCAGTGGGCTTTTACCATAGCAAGAGAGGTAATTGCTTTTACTTTTAAAGCATGACCAAACCATAAATCAAGAATCACTGGCATCTCATGAAAGGAGGAGAGTTTTAAATCCCTTTAATAGGATAAATGGGTTGTAAGCATGTTGTATAGGTCATTGTAACCTAAGCTAATGAATCTGACTTTAACAACCTGTATGAAAGTAATTACAGAGATATAAACAGTCTCCACAGGTTTCATGCCTGGAATATGTAGGTTAAATGATCCAAGCTTATATCCCTGTTCATGTTGTTGCCTGTGGCTCTAGAAAGAGCTCTGAACAAGCTGGAAACCAATCCTGGGAGCTGAGAATTTGGATCTCAGCATCTGCCATGGGTGAGAAAAAGGGGGCACAGCTCAGTGGTCAAAGGATGGCTCTCAAATCTTGGTGGCCTTCCCTGCCAGTCTGTTAAATCAGGAGAGGTCTGGAGGTGCAGAGTGTGTGGCTCTTTCCACAGAGCCTTTCAGAAATGACCTGTTATTGGACTGGTTTTTTCCTGAGTTAGTTGTACATTCTGGCCATGTTTCCCTGATTTGGGACTTTTCCCTTGTGGTATCAAAGGACACATTCCAAAATAAGAGGCAGGATATGTTTTGTTTTCTTTATGTCTTTCATGCTCACACCCCAGCAAAGATCAAGGGGTGTGAGCATGAAAGACATAAAGAAAACAAAATTATAATGACTGGTACAAAGGGAGGGAAGGAAGGAAGCAAGAAGGATGATTCTCAGGAAATGGGTTTGGGCAGATCCAGCTCCAGTGACATCTCACACTCTGGGTCAGGCTGACCTACTCACTATCTTCCACCACCTCCTTCAACACCTGACTTTTTAAAGTGCCATTTAAGAGGCTGTGGCCTGTGATAAATTTATTTACTTTGAAGTCCTGCATTTCTTGGCCTTGTAGCACCCCAGCCCATGAAGAAAGAGGACGTGGGGTGTTGTGGTGAGGACAGGGGTGGGTGCTCCTGCTCTGGGTGGTAATGGGAGACAAAATCTTGTATTTCCCCATCCCTGTGAAAGGGGACATGTTGGTGCAGCTTTGCACTCCCACACCCAGCCCACACAAGCCTGGCACTGCTGACTTCTTTGCTCTCTTTCTTTAGGGGAAAGAATATCATGGTGTACTTGGTTTCATAATGGAAAAAGAGACATTTTTGGCCTTTGGCCATAGTAATTAACATGTCAGCAATCTGTGAGAGAAGGCACTGCTGTCTGTCTGTTTGTCTGTCTGTCTGGGCTTCCTGTGGGCCTGCACTGACACCCATCCACTGGTGTGTGTGGGAATCTCTGGTGCTTGCATGGCACAGCCAACAAAGCCCTCAGGGTGAGGATGATATGTCAGAGCATGGCCTGAGGGTGATTTATTCCCCTGCTCTGTGGGCAAGCCCTGTCTCTTTAGACAAAGGGATAGGGATCAGTGTTATGGCTTCTGTGTATCTCAGAAAGCATCTCTTTGCCTTGAGTTTCTCAGAAGAACTCAGCTGATAGAATCACAGAATGGTTTGGGTCAGAAAGGACCTTTATACTCACCTCATTCCAGCCCTGCCACGAGCAGGGACAGCTCCCATTAACCAGGTTCCTCAGAGCCCCATCCAGGAATGGGCACCCACAGTTTCTCTGCACAACCTGCTCCATTCACTGCCTGCACAGCAAAATCCTAAAGGACTAATTAAATTAAAAGGATGAACTGGGGAAAGCAAACAGTCTTAATTAACAGTGTTCTAATGTACAGGCAGCAATGGAATCGTGTTGTGTGCTTGGCACAGAAGAGTTAAGGGAGTGATAGGCTTTAAAAACTTAGCATTTTTTAAAATGTTTTATCATGTAGAAATGTGCTAGAAGTGCATGTTGGGAGCTGGCTGTTTCATGGTGTGATTTGAATTGAATCATGCAATAGCATAATGTGCTTTATATTCCTTTTTCCCTAATGTTGCCACTATGGTACAAATGTGTTGCCTTAGAGCAGGAAGCACTGCTCTCAAAGGTTAAGAAACCCCAACCAACCAACCAAAACCCCACAAAAATATCTCCAAACCAGGATCCAGTCACCAGCAGTGACCGCAGCCCATGACTTTGGGCCATGCCATTGCTCCCTCTGCATTTTCCAAGTGTCCTTAAGGGTAGGAGAAGGCTAAACTGCAATATTAAAAAAGGAATGATGCTAAAAACAAGAAGATAAATGATTGTGCTCAGCCTCCAGGTTTAACATATGGTGTGGAGAAGCAAATGGGTCGTGGTGACAGCCCCACGTGCCCTGTAATGGATGGTGGTGTCCAAGGGGAGCTGCACACAGCCCAGCTCCACTGGAACCAGCTGAATTTGGGCATCAGGGAGGAAAGGGTGCCTCAGCCTCAATGAGGGCAACATGATGGATGTGCCAGGTACCAGCCAGAGCTGAAAGCTGAAATCTATCCAGGTGGTTTTGTGCAAAGAGATACAGGAGCTGCTGCTCTGGGAGAGGTTGTGTCCTTGCTGAGGGGCAGGGGCTGAGTGAAGTGGATTTTTTGGTTTTGTTTGTGTTGTTAGTTGCTTTAAAGCCTCTTGAAAGCATTTTTAAGTATCACAGACTTACTGTGTGAGGAAGGAAGGAATTATGGGCTTTCACTCTAATGCTGAGACTTTTAGCTGTGGAATGTGATGCTTGCACACCACTGTCTGTCTTTTAGGGAATTAACGGCCGAAGAAATGAATCTTTGTGGTTGGAAGGAAAAGCTTTGGGTTTCCTGACTCTGTGAGCTGAGAGGTAGCTCTTGAAACCTTTTGCATACCTTACTCCAAAAAAATATCCAGTGCCCACAGAAAATAGTCCCAAACATTTTGAGGGAATTAGCTTAGAAAAACACAGTTCCTCTGAAAGGGTTAATCTTCCCCATGGAGTTTGCACAACCTCTTGGTCTCCACTGAGTGTGTAGCCCTGCTTTTGGTTTTCTCCTGTTCCTCCATGGTGCCTGCTCAGCCTGGAGGTTGCTCTGTTCTGGGTGAGGAGGGGAAGCAGGGCTGATGGAAAAGGCTTTGTCCATCTGTTAATGTCTGATGGTCTCGTGTTACTGGGGTCACTTTTGCCACCATGGCTCCCCAAACTGCTGCCTGCCCTGGATTTGGGCTGCTCTTGAAGAATCCTTGCTCCTGTGCTGTCCAGCCTGCAGCTGTGCATCCTGGAGCAGGGTTACTGTGCAGAGCATGGAGGGACAGCCCCTGTGAGGCTGATCCTGCTCCATCCCAGCTGGGGCAGCCCTGAGGGGCCTGCCAGGATCCCACCTGGATGTGTGAAACACCTGCAGAGGCCTTTCCCTTTCCAGAGTGACACCAGAGCTGTTTGCACAAGCAGGGCAGCATTTGCACATCAGACTCCATCTGAGTGTATTCATTGCTGGGAGTGGGGTCACTAGAATGGAGACTAATGCTGGCTTTCCTCTGGGAATGGGCAGTTATTTCACATCCATTAGCTTGCTCCTGGCACAGGTACAGCTTGGCAGGAATGCTGCCAGAGCAGCAGTAGAGCCTGCAGGATGGCCAGGGCACCATCCCAGGCCCTGGACATAAAGCAAATTCTTCCTCAGAGAACTGGAAGCTCTTCAGGCTTGGTTTCCTTCACCTTCTGAAGCCCAGTTGTAGCTTGGGTTGTTCCTGATTCTTAATGGATGTTTCTACATCTAACAAATTCCTGGTGCAGTAATTAGTTTTTCAATGCCGAAGCATTTAAGTATCTCAATTTTTACACTAATGAGCTGGGATTCCCCATGGGTTGTCTCACAAGCTGTTTCAGCATCACAGAATTTCTCTGTGCCAAATATCACTGGTATCTTCTGGGAAGAAGGAGTTTCTGTGACCCCTCTGTGCCATTAAGCTGGTTGCTCTCTGCCTGTGTCAATGGTGACTTTGACAATCCCAATTTATTCCAGGCAGCAGAGCTGCTCACTGATCTTTCAAATGAGCAGATTTCTGCTCACTTCCAACCTCAACCAGCTGAAGCTGCTCCTTCTCCTTGGTCTGATTTATTCAGCAGCTTCAGGGTGGCTTGGGACCAGCAATAAAAGCAGATGTTGCTGGGGTACAACCCATCTCTTGTGTGCAATATTGGGAGGAATGTTGCTGGCACCTTTGTGCCAGTGCTCACAGGGACCTGAGGGTAGCATTGAGGTAAAGGTATAGGTAAAATCAGCATTGGTAAAATCTCCCTTTCCCCAAAATCCAGACAGCAGGACAGGCTGCTGCCTGCTCTGCTGCAAGCACCCCAAAATCTGCTCAGGCCGTGTCTCTCTGCCAGCATGTTAATGAGACAATTGACACTACACTTTGCTAAATATTTACAGCATATTTACACCTGAATTTGAGTAATAAATCCTCTCACCCACAGCTTTGGGCTGTGGGAATGATGCAACATACTGAAACAAAATAATCCCAAGAATTCCTAGATGCCAGTTTTACCCAACAAACAGCTCAGCTCTGCTGCTGAGCTGTGGTCTCCTGAACTCCAACAATGCAACTGTTGGAAGATTTAACAAGGAGACAGGCAGATGATTTAGCTGTTTGTCTGTGGTAGATGAAGAGGAAAGTCAGGCTGGAGTGGAGGTAGCACCTGGAGAATGTGAAGGAAATCAAGGATCTCCATGGCTGAGAGGGGATTTTTGAGGATGTTTCATTTTGATGAGCGCTGCCAAGGGGGACGGGGGAACAGCGCCTGCGCCTGGATGACAGAGGTGAAAATGAATGAGAAGCAGGGCAATGGTGCTGTGAGGGGCCATCAGGAGCAGGTAATGAGGCATCCTGAGTGCCAGGAGCAGGAAATGTGGAGCTGGCTGCAGGACATCTCCCATTGAACCCTGCAGAGGGGTCAGGTGTGCTGAGCACAGCCCATGGAGGCAGGGGGGTACCAAAGGCTGCTCCTGGCAGCACTGACTGCACCCAGCCAGGCTGGTTCTCACTGTGCAGGAACCTCACAGCTCTAGAAAACACAGGAAGGACTCTGGATCTACCTTTGAGATCGTGTGTTTTGTAGAAAGTTTTTGTTTTTGCTGCTTTTTAAAAACATCGTTGCCCTCACAGACATTTTTGGACTGAACACGTCCATGGATGTTTCTACATCTAACATATTAGTTTTTCAATACCAAAGCATTTAAGTGTCTTAATTTTTACACTAATGAGCTGGCCAGTTGCTGTTACAGTGGTGCAGGTAATTCTCACTGTTTGCAATGAACAAGTCTGGGCTGCATTTTCTTGTTAAAAAAATGATGTTTGTGCACTCCATGAGCGTAAACCTAATGATAAAAACAGTGGGAACCAATCTGGAGGTGGTTTGCAATAAAGAGCACAGTACACACTGTCCCAGCCTAGAGCCTTAATTACTTTGAACAGCAACTAACTGCAAATTTCCCTCCCAGGTTAAGGAAAGAGAAGTGCCAACCATTTCAGCTCCTTGCAGACACACAGTGTCCCCTTCTTTAGCTAAATGCACTAAACTGAGGAATCTGATATTCTCATCCTGAGTAAATGCTTACTGCCAAGAATATGCAGAGTGAGATTCACAGGATGTTCTCATTAAAATCTAGATCCTTGTAAACAGCAAAAGCCAAGGGGGAAAAAAAGTATAGGGCTTGAATTTACAAATGAAATCATATTTCATGCATAATTAAGAAGAAATTGTGAAATCTGCCTGGGCATGGGAAGCACTGCAGTTTGCTGCAGAGGCAGCTGGCTGCCCAGGGCCTTGCCAGGGCTCCCTACTTGTTTATCCTAAGCAAAAAGCATTGCAAGGGGAGGAGGCCAAGCCCCAGCACCAGCAGTCTTCTCTTGTGGTGATCTGTGTTGAATTGGAAAAGCATGAGAGGTTTGAAGCCCATCAGCCCCTTAGCAGGAGTTAGGTCTTTTTTTGTAATGACTGAATAAGTAACACAGGTAGGAATTAAACAAAACCAAAATGAAACATGAAGAAATGAGAAAAACTCTCTCAGCTTACTGCACTAAGATGAAGCTGGAGAGAACTATCTCCTTCTCACCCATCCTTTCCTGTTTCTTCCTTTGTGCCCCTGGTTCCCCTCAGGCTGTATCTGGTAGAGGTTCCCACCAGACAGCATTAATTAAAGAGCACCTCTCTCTCCAGAGCCCTTACACTCCTCTCTTGGGTCCATCCAGGCAGATTCAATTTTTCACCTTGAAACTTCTTTTTCTTCTTCTTAATCTATGTGACTGCCTGGCCGTGCTTCTTAATTAGATGAGTTTTATTCTTTTAAATCTCATCCAGAAATACAATTTTATCAATTCTGCAGAGGTTCAGAGAAATATGAATGGCAGCTTCTTCCTATTCCATGATTTCCCAGCAGCTGCCACCAAGGGCTTGTGCAGTGATGGAGTTTATGAAGCCAGGAGGGAAAGCTGTTCTGCAGTTAAACAGGAGATGCTGTGGTTGTGTCACAGTCTGCTAGCTGTCATGAAGATACAGCTGAAAAGGCAGCAAGGGTGGAACTTGGAGCACGGTTGTACCCTTTGAACACCTGGAGTGCTCTTTGTCCTGCAGAAACACTCCCTGGCCTCAGTGGGGTGAGGTTGGGGCTCAGCAGTGGTGGATGAATGTGACAGTGGCCCTGGAGGGCTCAGTGAGGTGTGCTGGCCCTGTGGGCTCAGAAATCCTATGAGATTCCTTAAATTAATTCCTGAACTCCTCCTGAAGGTCCTGCCCATGGCAGCAGGAGAGGCTCAGCCCTCCTGAGCCCAGCTGTGGATGGTCCTGCCATGGATCAGCTGGGCTGGTATGGAGGGAAGGCCAAAGAGAGCACTGAGATAATCCTGTCAGACAGAGCAGTTCCTGCTTAGCCACTGGTGTCAGGTGTCTTGGATTTCAGAGCAAAGCCATCTTTGCCTTGTCTCATGCAGAGACCCTCAGCTGGATCAGGGGTGTAAATTTTGGGTGTCAGTAGACACTTCTGAAACACCTGCTTAGAAAAACCAGACCCAGAAGTTCTGTCAGAGCCAAGCTGTGTCTCCTGTCCTGAATGTGACATTCAAAAAGTGAATTTCAGCTCCAGTGTTTCCTTTGCAAGGTGTCAGGTGTGGGATTTGGGATTTGTTTCCTTTCTGGGACATCCCAGGAGCTGCCGCAGACACTGAGGCCTCCTGAGGGGCCCTGTTTGCCCTGGGACACTCTGGGCTCCTTGCACCTGATCTTCTGAAGTGCTCCTCTAATTAAATTTAAGATCCAATTATTTAAAAGGTCTGTGCATGCCAAAAGTTTGATATTAATGTGGCTTGGGAGTCTGCAATTCAGCACTTTAGCACAGACAATGGCCCAGGAGCTCCTGTGGCTGCTGATCTGCATCAGCAGTGGCTGCCTCTAAAATGTGTCTGTACCTGACACCCTGAGCTCACTCATCTTCCAGCCATGGAGGGTGCAACTGGGTGTCCCTCTCCAAATCCCATTAATGTCCCCAACACCAGGTTGCTCTCACCTCCAGCTCAGCAGCAATGCTGGTTTTTAGCAGTCAGATTTGCTGTTTTCAAGCATGGAGCCAGAAGGAAAGCTGGATAATGCAGTTAATTAAAATGGACTTGTTCACTTAGAAAATCCTCTGCTAATTCCTGCTGTTTTCCAAGCTGCTAAAAAATGTAAGAAGACAATAATGTATGTCACTGTAGACAAGTAAAATAGCACAATTACTTGTGTTTTAATTTTTTTTAACCTCCTTTGTCTTGCAAACTTGCTAGAAGGTTGAAAACTAGGATGTTAAAGAGAATAATTAAGAATAATAAGATGTAGGATTTGTATCAGAACAGTTTTAGAGTGGGATAAATCAAATATCTGCATGAAGGAACATGCAGACCATTTACTTTTTGCTTGTCTAGGAGCAGCCTGAGCCTGTGTTGTTTCCCTGAGACAACCTCCAGGTACAAGAAGTACAGCACTGTGGCTGTACCTGTCTTTTGTGCAAGCCAGCTCCAGCTGGGATGTGGAGGCAAAAGGAAAATATTGTTTCGCCTGGCTTCTCCAGTAAATCTGTCTCCTGGATGTGACTGGAAATTTGATGGTGCACTTCAATTATTCAGCTAATTAGGAGAGGAGTTAATTTTTGTGTCAAGCTGTGCAAATAAGTCAATGGGTTTAAAATCCTCCCAGCCCAATACCAGTCTTTTTGACATGTCTCTGAAAGCCCTTTCCTTTTTATGTTTTCCTCTACACTAAAAGAGAGGTTAATATTATTTATTTTTTCCAGAAAGAAAAAAACCACAATATCAAGTGTTTTGAAAGCTGTGACCTGGAGGCTTTCATTGTGCTGTGCAGTCAAGGGCAAGGCTCATATTCAGAATTACAGAGACAGACAACAACATGGATCAACATTATTAAAGTTATTCAGCTGAAAGAGAAAAAAAAAACAACAACCACACCAATACCCCAGACATCAAATATTTACTGGTAAGTGCAGTGAAACAGGTATAAAGAGGTGGTTGTGTTCTGAGTTTTAAAGACCAAATTACCTTCCCAGCAAAAGGGCTGCTGAGTGAGGTTTCCATCCCACCAGCAGCTGTGGCTTTTCTGTGAAATAATGGGGCAATTATGCCTTGTTGACCTCAGGAGTGTTTGTAGGGAACAGGAGGAGAAGCAGGAGCTGGTTAGGGCACACTGCACAGAATGGGGAGCATCACCCACCAGCAGCAGCTCCACACTGTCTCTGGGACAGCAAATATGGATTTTAGTTAGTTTTCTTTTTTTTTTTCTTGCAGATAATGCCCCGTGCTGCTCTGACTGCTGGAACATGTTCAGTCCCACACATCAGCTTTGCCTGGTGCCAAAAGGGTGAGTGGGTGCCCAGGCTGAGCAGGGGACAGGGAGGCAGCTGATGTCCTGATGTCCCCGTGCTGAGGAGGTGGGTGCTGCCCTATCTCCCTTCCCCAGCTCAAAGGGCAGCCTAAGGTGGGAGCACTGCAGCAGCACAGATGGGCTGAGCTGCAGAAGGGAACAGAGCACTTCCCCAGATTTTCCCTCCAGTGCCTGAGCTTCTGAGGCTAATGAAGCTTTAAGGGATAATGTGAATTGCTGCATAAATTGATATCCTTTGCTAATTGCATCAGCATTTTGCTTTGATGATATTCTAGTATAAGGTGCCAAGAAACTAATAACATACAACAGCAATAGCTATGTTACAAAAAACAAAAGTTGATGATTGACTGATTGATTGACTGATTGATTGAGCATCTGATGATTCATGGAGCTGTGAGTCAGGTCACCAGGAAAGGTTTTGAAAAGTTCAATGGAAAAGTATTTCAACATAGTAAAGGATCATCACTTTAAAAAAAAACAACCCCCAAACACTGTCAGAACATGATTCAGGCTACTCAGAGGAAGGTCACCTTGTTCTGCTGGCTGAGATGAGACTTTTCACCACCCACAAGTTGCTTCAATCCTCTCTTGCTTTTCCCCCTCTCTGACTGCCAGCCAGTCATCTTGGCCCAGCTGCAGGAAATCAGGTGGCCAGAAAACCCTGCTGAAGGTCTCCAGAGCCAAATGAGTCCCAGGCCAGGGCTGCTGTCAATACCTCACCAGCGTTTTCCTGGCCAAATTGGACAGAGGCACACTGGCTCCCCTTAGCTCAGGGTCTGACAGAAGGAAAAGCCCTGGTACTCCTGCACTCTGCTGCCTCTGTGTCAGATGGTTGATGGCAAACAAATTGTTATTACCTTGGCAGTTGGTTGGAAAGAGAAACTCATTCACTCCATCTTTTTAAGGACATTGAAAAGCTCATTGAAGTGGTGCCATTCCCTGAGAGCCAGGGGCTGCGTCCTGCATGGCTGTGACCTCATTGCTGCTCCTGGCCACCCTGTTCATCCTTATTTTGGGCACTTCTGCCTCGACCTTGTGGCAACCTCCTCTCACTGCTGTGGTGTTGACAAATGCATTTCATGCTTCCATCTTCTGTGCTCCCTCCCCATCTCCACTGTGTGAACCAGAGGTGTTTGCAGGGACAGCAGGGTCACAACGGTGGCACCAAAGCCAAGAGCTGAGTTTGCTGTCCTGCTGAAGGCAAGGATTCCAGGCCTTTTTTTCCTTGGGCACAGTTAGTGATGGAAGCTGTTTATGATGGCTGTGAGGGAGTGGCTGGCTGGCCATGGTGTAGGAGCTGGGTGCTCAGCCAGCAGGGCAGAGACAAACCCAAACATCCTGACAGATCCTGGGAACACAAAACTCCTGTAAACCATGGACAGAAGCTCTGCTGCCTCATGAAAAGATATAAAGTTTGAATGAGGAGAGAGTAGAGGTGAGCCCAGAGGTGTAGGGCCGTGGGATGTGTTTGGGGATGTGCACACACCCATCTCCTTGTCAGGGGGTAAATCACATCTCAGTGGTTGACAAAAATCATCCAAGTTGCATGAAAGCATTGCTAATTTCCAAATGGACGAAGAACTGAAGAATTCCATTGAAACCACCTGGGTATCCACCAGGATTTCCCCACCATTCAGCTCCTGCCCCTCTGCTTCACCGGCATGATTTTTATTCCCATGTATTCCTTTTTTCATTGACACCAAGCATGTCACTGGAAAGTCTTATTGAATAATATAGAAATGTCTACAGGAAAATACATTGCTAAAGAGATTTCTGCAAGCAAATAATTTCAAGCCAATCTAATTTATTTCTGAGATGGAGCTATATATGCATAGATCTGTGTTTATCCTCACAGGACTTTAGATGTTGTGCCTGTGCCATTCCTTTAAACCAGTGGAGGAAATACAGGCTAAAAAAAATTATGTATTAAAATGGGAAGGATGAGAAGAACTCTCATGATCTCAGCTCTGCATCCCTGAAAACTATCCAGAAAAAATTTATGGGTGTTTTGTCCAGGTGCTCAGGCTGATTGTACTGGAAGAAGTCAGTCCTCACTTGGATAAAGGATAAGATGATTAAACTAAGGATAAAATGATTAAGTTTATTTGAAGTTTCTGTGGTCATGGGCAGCAGTGTCTAAATCACACCAACAATTGCTATTAAGTCCTGCCAACATGAAGAATTTCTTGTTTAATCTGATTCCACTTTTCACATTAATTTAGCTAAATGAATGCAAGTCACAGTGTATTGATAGAGTGGCTTACTTTAATTAATCTTAAACCAGTTCCAGGTCAAACGCAATAACTAGGAAGAAGTTACCAAAACTGATATTAGTGTGTCTTTATGGGGATTTCCCTGTTTAATTAAATGGGATTTAAGTCTTGCTTTTATATAAAATGATGCAACTTTCACGTGCAAAGGCTTGGATCAGCTAACCAACCTTAATAATTTAACTCTAAAAAGTTACAAATTAATGAAATAATCAGAGATGCCAGCAGGAAAAACATATGAGAGAGATCCAGGACATAATTTTCATTACTCTGTTGGTTTAACCATTGGATTTCCCTGTCCCTGCTGGCCCTGCAGGCTGAGGCCCTGTGCTGCTGCATGAGGTGGGTGTGAAGCAGCTGAAATCTGGTCTTGAGCTTCTCCTTTCCTGCACATTCCTGACACATAATGAATTTCTCTTGCTTTTTAAGCGGGGTGATGAAAGCAGTGGCACTGCAGCACTTGGGTTTGGTCCAGCTGGGGGCTGAGGTAAGTGTGGAGCTCTGATGGACCATTTGCTGATTCAGGATGGGGGCTCTGTGCCACAATTCCCAAATGAGTGGATCCCAGACCTTGTTCCCCCACAGCCAATTATACAGCTCTTATCAATTTTATGCTTTGTTGGGTATTTTTAAACCAGCCCAAAGGAGCTGTGTAAGTATGGAAAATAATTGCTAACAGCACCGCTCATAACTCTTCCTCTGCTCCCAGTTTATGCCTCCACACTTGATGTTACCCATTAGGCAGAGATCAATGTGTCAAAATGAGGTAGATTTACAGTGAAGATAATTCTGCTTCTGAGTTTGAAAAAAAAAAAGAGTGTGATATTTTCACTGAGTTAATCAAAGGAATTCAAAGGGGGTTTAAATCTTCCAGTTTTCCATGGCTCATGGAGGAGATGAAAAGGGTTTGACCTCTAGTAAACCAGCTGAATTCATGTGGTGGCTCTGTAGATAAATAAAATGTCCACCCAGACAGAACATTGATTACTTAGGTGCCATTTGCTGAATCCCAAATAGGACCATCAAACACAACAGCAAGGAAGTGTCATAAAATACATCAGGGCATCCCAAGTGTTGGGCTTAATGCAAAAAGACAAGTTAAATAAGTGGTATTAAACCAACAGGGCTGAGAAGTGGCAAGATGCATTGTTCCAGTGCATTATTCATGGCACTGGCAGGAGCCCCACTCACGCTGGCACCTGCTTTAGGGGCAGCTTGATAAAGGCACTGAGGTTGTGATGGCAAATTTGGCCTCCCGATGCTCTCACCTGGCACTGAGACAGGAGCTTTGGCCAGGTGATTTACCTGAGAAAGAATTTCCCATCTGTGCCATTTGCAGCTGCATTTTTTGAAGTGTTGGTTGTGGATCAAAGCTCACAGGCTGCTGAGGTGACCAACTGGGGACACTGGAAGTGTCACTGCTGGGGACAGAGGTCACGCTCACACAATGGGGGGGTCAACGCACAGGGGAGGATCCATCACCTCTTTAGGCATTGGGAATGAAAGAGTTGGGTTTTTTCACCTCCTAAGAGACCATAGCCCTGGATGGATATAATCACCTGGGTTAAACAAAAACAAAACAAAACAAAACAACAACAAAACCCACAAAAAAACCACACAAAAAACCAAACCAAACCAAACAAAAACATCAAAAAACACACACACAAAAAAACCCCAAACCACCAAGCAGAAGAAATCCATAACCCAAAAAAATAAAAAAAACCCCCACAAAACAAAACCAAACCAAAACTAAACCAAACAAACGAACAAAAGAAGGCAAATCTGGGGAGTCTGAGTAGTTGTCTGATTTCTGAGCAGAGACCTTGTGGCTCTGATCCTGTGAGGGATTATCACAAGTGGGCAGAGGGTACAGAATCACCCTCCCCACCTGTCAGGGATCTCTGCCATGCTGAGCAGTGGTGTGGGAAGTAAGAGAAGAGGATTATGGAAAATGTGGCATGAAAGATTAACTTCTTTTTGCCTTCCTTGTGGAAGTGAGCTCTGGTCAGTCCTTCTGGGTGTTACACTGGTTTTACTATCAGAAAAAACCGAACCAGTAGCAGGGTACAAAGAGACAAAGTTACAGATATTCTCCATGAAAGAAATTAAAATAAGTAACTTTTGCCCTTTTATATTTGTGCAAGAAGTCACCATGAAATCCATATCCTGTTTCACCTTCTTTCTGCAGAAAATACAAAAATTGCAATTAATTTCAAGTGTAGCAGCACTGCTGGAAGAAGTGCTCATAAGCCAAACCTCAGACTAACAATCTGGTTAGTAATATTTCCAAGTTGAGATAATTTTGGACTTGTCATCTTTGGCCAAAGTTCCAAGCCAGGCATATTTTTATTAAATATTTTATATGTCATGAGGCAAAAATGAAAATAAACCTGGACTTATTTCATAGAGCTGTCTTCAGACAGAGCTGTAAGGACTGTTTGTTTGTTTGGCTTTTCTTGGATGACAGTGGACTTCAGATTGAAAGAATATGTGCAGAATAATCCTTTCAGCAGATGTGGGTATCTCCAGTAATTCTTGTAGCAGGGTATGAACCTCTGGATCTGAGCAGAGAAATGGGGTGGGTCTGAGTCTGATGGGGGTATGGACACTTTCACCCTGCTAAAGACATCTTGAAGGGAATGAATTCAGAAGGAGAGCCCTATTTACAGCAATTTGTGCCTTTCAGGGCTCATCCAAAGCCAGGCTGCCAGGGATCTGCTGAATGACTGCATGAGCTGAGGTCAGTGCCTCAGCTCCTTCTAAAGGGCTTTTTTATTGCTGTATTGGGATTTGGTGTAAATGGGGGGAATGGACTTGCTCAAACATCTCCTTGGACCCAAGGAAGCAGAACAACAGGAGAAGGGTGAGCTGGACTGAGAATCTGCCAGCCAAAGAGGAACCTGCAGGTGTTATGGTTTGTGCTGGTGTTTGGCCATAGGGGGAGGATTATGAAAATATCTGTGTTAAAAACCCCAAGAGTTGAAAACCAGGGTTTTTGAGAAAAAAAACCCAAAAGAATTCTGTCCAATTCTGTTCAATACAATATCTAAATATCTTAGAAGTCAGACTGTAGGTTCTATGTCTGATGGCACACCTGAACTAGCACCAGCTCTTTGGTGTTAATGAGGGAAAAAAACCCCAAAAGCAGAGAGGTGTTTTTATGCTTTGGCATGGGCTGTGCTGCTGCAGGGACCAGGTAGGGTTTGCACACAGCCCTTGCTCTGTGCATCCTGTGTTTGAGCACATATCTGGGGAGGTTTCCTGCATTTTAACAGGCACAGGTTTGGAATTTGGGACACTGGAATAGGCTCCAGTGCTCACTGAGCTGGTGGTGGATTGCCAAAATCCCATCTCTGCCTGGGCTGACTTAACGTGATTTTGTGCCTGTGAGGTGAGAGATAAAGTGGATTTTCCTGGGGCTATGAGCACAATATCTAATCTCTATCCCCTGGATTTTGAATGGTGTGATTTCAGGTTAATAATTAACAGTGCAGGCTAATGGAAATAAATGTGTCAGCCGCACTGATTGCTGGGGCCCTTTGTTTTCTGATGGCTGCCCATGTTTTGGAAATGGAAGAATTCCCAGAAGAGGCTTTGCTGATTTGTTTGTATGTGGAGCCATTTGGTCCATCCCATCCCCAAATCTTCCCTTGTCCACTTTGATGCCCTGGTGGTGCTGCTCTCCCTCAGCTGCTTCTTTCCAGGCAGGAATACCAAACAGGGGGGATACAATTTTACACATAAAAGGTTGGATAATTAAACAGAGCTTCTCTAAGTGCATTAAGGTTTAGCCTGATGCCTGGTTGGAGAAACTCGATTTTAAGATACCAAACTATCCTCCTGCCATAAAAAGACAAAAGTCATATCCACCCTAGAGATGGGAGACACAAAAGCAGGATTCTGTGTCACTTCTCCCTTCTCTGAGCCCAGTGTTCATTGTAACAGGGGGATAATTTTTTATTATTAATGATTACTTATTTTCCTCTTTTCTTCTGGTCCCGGCTGGGCACAAACTACCAAGGAAATAAAATCCTGGTGACATCTAGTGGCAGCTGGGGCTTCTCTGAGGCATTAGAGGTGACAGTGCCTCTGCTCTGGACATGTCAGCAGGCTGTGCACAGAACAGAGATGGAAATGAACCTTTCAAGACCAACAGACTCCCACAACCTGATTTTAGAGACCTCCCCATCTTGCTCAAGGACAATATTGCTGGAATTGCTTTGATTTGTGCAGCAGTCTAAGCAGTCCTGTCCCACCTTCCTGGTCACACCCAGCACCTGTGATGCTTTGGAGACACCAGAAATGGGTGATGTCACCAAAGTAAATAAATCCAGATTTCCTTTAGAACAGTCCCTGATGTCCCACTGCCTGGCTGTGTGCTCAAATGTGTCACAGGAAAATTGGTTTGCAGATGCCTGGTGAGAGAAATTTGGGCCAATTACAGAAATATTTTGAAAAGCCAATTTGCAAGGAACACAACGTGGCACTACGTGTTAATTAGCAAATCCAAAAGGAAATACTGAGTGAAGCTGGGAGATTTGGGGTGGGTGGTAGAACACAGGCTGCCTTCATGCCAAGGAAAGCTGGTGCTTAGACAAGGAACATTGATGTGATTTGAGTTTGGACACGAAGTTTGGGCAGCCTGCAAGAACAGGCTCCTGCCAGTGTGCATCAGCAATTGGAGGTGAGTGTGGCCGAGGAGAGGCTTGGAAAACAACGACTGCAGAAAGGAAGCAACACCTGTGTGCTGCAGGGCTCCTGGCAGCTGTTTCCCCCAGGGCAGCCTCAGGGAAGGGTTACCCTCATTAAGGCAGAGCACAGATGCCAGCTTGGTCTTTTCCCATTGCTCTGTGCCTGGAATGGGGAAAACAAGCTTTGATTTTGTGATGAATGAGTGAAATTGTATTTGGGTTGTGCTCGAACAAATCAGCAGTAATTTCAGAGTGCCTGAGCCAGGGACAAGGCTGGCACGTGGGGCAGCACTGTGTTTCTGTGTGTTTCTGCTGTTTCTGTGTGATTCTGCTCTCTCAGGCAGCCACAGCCGCAGCCTGGCATGAGCTGGGCACTGCCTCACCCAGCCAGGACTGTCAGATCCAAACACAGAATCAGCACACACACACACACACACACACACACACACACACACACACACACACAGACCCAGGACCCAGATTCAATGAAATAAAAAATACCAGAGGTGCACAGCCAGGCAGTTCATCCCTTCCCACTCACCATCTGCCCCTGCTGTCCCCACATCTCCCCAGGTCATCCAGCTGGCCTGGCTGCTGCTGTAGGCAGCTGGGCAGAAGCCTGCACGTGTCCTGCACTCATGGCTTGCTGGGGAGGTTTGAAGGAGAGAAATTACAAGGGAAACTGAGGCTCCTGATGGTGCAGTTGACAGGTTTCAGCATGGCCAGTCAACACAGCACGTGTCCAGCTAGGAGTGGGGGTGGCCCATCATGTATAATTCATCAGGAAATGAGAGCTGCAATTATGATGTGTTTGCACAGCAATGTGCCTGTAATTACTGGATATATTTACACCCATTACAGCTCAGTACAGAGAAAATGAACCCCTTCCCCTTTCGTGCTGCAGTGATTCGAATCCTCAGAGTAGTCAGGGCTCAGACCACCAGCACCCTCCTAGGAGGAAAAAGCAAGCAGTCTCCTTTTTAACAGGAACTCAGGTTAAAAATGATTATTGGGTACCAAACAGGCAGCAGGTAAGCTATGGGAACACAAGAACCTACAAATAAAGAGGCAGAAAGAAAACCCCTGGAGGGAGCAGGCTGCCGAGGGGGGAATGCAGCACATCCCAGGCTCCAGATGTGGCTGGAGGAGGCTCCTGCCTGCCTTCCCCGGGCTCTGTGCTGCAGGACACGAGTGTCATCTCCCATGGGAAGCTGTCTCCTTCCTCTGCTGCACCCCAGGTGAGAGCTGAACCCACTGCAGGTGAGCCTGGGCTGCACAGAACCTTCAGTAACTCAGATCTGTCAGCGGGGACTCTCACTTCACTCAAGGCCACGTGCATAAAGTGCCAGCCAGAGTGAATTATGGAGGCAAGGTCTGACCATGGATAAATGTTTCCAGACTGGGGATTCACTTTTGTTTACCAACACCTAATGCTATTTTTTCATTCAAGTCCAATTTGCAAAATGGAGTTGAGAGCAGGGCTCCCTGCAAACCCCAGCCTCAGGGCTTGTCTGCAGGAGGAACTCTACCTGCACTTCTCCTGTAGTCAAAATGTAAGTGAATTAAAATAAATCCAATTATGGCCATGTTTTCTCTGATGGAGCACATCCACACAGGCTCACCATCTGCTTTAACTAATCTCTGCTCTGAATTCATAGCCCTGTGTTGTTCAAGTTAGTCTTCTGGGGTATTTTTGGGTAAACAAAGATTAAATCTGTTCAAAAATATGATTTACAGCAATGTTTATGCAAGGGTGTTCTACATAACTTCAGTCTTGTTTTGAGCTGTTTTCCATGCAATATTAATCTGTTTTCCAAATGATGAAATGAATGTGTGCTAACTCTTAATGTGCAATCCCTCACCTTGGACTGACAGTGGTTTATGCTGGCTTTTGTTGAAAGGGTTCCTGATTGAGTTGAATTATGTTGAAGGAAGTCAATGGCCTGGAGAGCCATTCTATGTTTAGGAGTTGCCTGTGTTTAAATGGGGCTTAAAGTTGTCACACCTGTAACTGAACTGTTTCAATGCATTTTATGTATGCACAATCAGGTTCCAGGTAATCTGTGGTCCTTCAAGACAAGTCAGAAAGTGCATGCAATTCCTTAAGAGGAGCCTGCTGTATACATGAAAGCAGATTCAAGATGTTATTTTCATTACTTACTTGCTTTAGACCTTTGTTTTCTCTCTCCCTCCTTACATTTTTTACCAGTTGTTTCCAGGAATGACCTTCCAGTTCCTGGCAGAGGGACACCATGAGAGCTGGCATGATTTCATGTGCCACCACAGACATGGACCCTCAGGACCCTGAGTGTGACAAGAGTTGCGTGCAAATCCCAATCCCACTCCTCCTGCCCCAGGTAAACCACCAGTGGCTTTGTATCAGCTTTTTCCCAGGGCTAATGAGTCTCCAGTTAACAATTTCTTCTGTCTGTTGGGCACTACTCTAACAGAGATGTGGTTACAATGATCTAACAAGGCTCCAAGTCATGTTGATAAGTGAGATCTGTTTATGGGTACTATAATTTCATTCAAGGCCTTTTGCATAAAGTGCCAGTCAGAATTAATTAAGCAGCAAAATACTAATGTTTGCCTAAATTCAGTGGCAAAACTTTTAATATTCTCTTTACCTCTGAATTTGTCTGTTGCTGTTACTCATCAAAATGTGGTTGTGCGCTGTTGAGTGAAGGAGAGCTTCTAAAGTGGGGACTGTGCCACTTCAACTAATTAACAGAACCCAAAGGAAATTTAGGACTTTTTGGGCTGTGGCTGACACAGAAGACAAAAGATGTTTGACAAATCTCCTCTGGTGGCTCCAGAGAGAAATAAAATGCTGGTCCAGACTCATTATTGCTCATGAGTCCCGAATGGCTCATCAAAACTGAGGGGGTGTTGGTACCAGGGGTGTCAGGCAGCCAAAATGTTGGGGTTACTGGAGGTGGGCAGGCCATGTAATTTGGGTGGAAGTAGCAGAAGGTGCCTTTATTTGTGGCATTTCACCTTGCCCAGGCAGCCCACCCCAGGAGCCTTTAAAATCCTGTTGTCACCCTGGCAGAAGGTGACAAAGTCAACGTGGATGAGTTCAAAGGGCAAGAAATTGTTTCAGAAATCTGGTTTGTACCCACACACATCCTCCAGCAGTTCTCACACCATCCTGACTCCCTGTTACTGCTTCACAGAAAATTCCTTTTCCTGGCTCTGAAGCTCTCCTGGAGGTGCCCAGGCCCTGCCACTGTGTCCCATGGCACTGCAGGGACAGGGACAGCCCCTTGGTCCTTTCTCCCTGCTCACCAAAAGGTGCCAGCAAAGAGCTTTGGTTCCTCGGGCTTGGCTGCCAGTGCTGCACACCCGGGAGCTGATTTTCCTTGAAAGGTCTGATTTTGGCATATTCCCCAGTGGGACTGGAGTGCAGAGTGAAGCCTTATTCTGCTGATCTGGATAATGTCATCAGATGGAGAAAAATGATTTTTAAGCAGGCATTTTCACTAATTTTAATGGTGGATTTTTTTTCCAATTAAAGGGAAAAAAAGAGATAAATCCCATGTGTGCCCATGCAGGAGTGTGGTCTATAATATTTAAATTGCCATATCCCAAGGGCTGAGTACAATGGAGAAATCAACAATTCAGGAAATAGGGAGTGTGGATTTGCATTGGCCTTGAAGAAATGTATTCTGTAACATCTTTTAAGATAAGGAAAAGAGGCAAGATGCTTCTATAGAGTTTTCTGAGTTCTATAACTTGTGGTTTTAACTGAAGTTACAGTAGGAATGGGATGATTGGATGGAAAAGAGGAGGTGGGACTGCTTAGATGATGGTGAGGGAACCTGGGCTCTGTGTTTGAGAGAGAAGTGAGGTGATTATTGAGGAAAAACAACAACATTTTCAGGGCATTTGGTCATTAAAGCTACAGGGAAATCTGCAGAAGAGGCTTATAGATGTCCCAGCCCCAGTGACCCACACACAGCCAGAGCTCTGCAGGGCTGCCCACACCTGAGAGATTCAATAACTCACACAAAATTAACAATAACTCACACAAAATTAACAGGAATTTCAGGTGTGGAGCTGTTTCAGTGGAAACTGTGTGAGTGCAGCCACACGACACGTGCACACACATATGTGTGAGTGTTTGGCCCCAAAGCTGCCTGGTTTTGCATTATTCACCCACCAGAACCAACAAAAAACTCAAAAAACCTGCCCCAAAAAAACTCAGCCAAAGCTGGTTCTCAGCCCAGGAAACCCTCTGTCAGAACAGCAGCTGGGTGATTTTCTGATCACTAAAAAATTCTCCAGAAGCATTTTAAAGCAATCTCTCTAAAGCCCAGGGATCACAAAGGTTCAGCAGGGCTGGACTGCAGACAGAATAAAATCACAGTGACATCTAGTGATCACTGATGTTTCACAAAGGGGTTACCAGTGGAAACAATAAACATTCATTAAAAAATTTTTTAAAAAATCAGCATTTTAAGCACTTAGCACAAAAATTCAGAAGCCAGGGAAAGAGGTGGGCTAGAAGTGAGGGTAGATTATGTGACTTAAAGTGCTGCAGGGCTGACAGAGAGCACAGTGCCACAGCTGTGCAAGGGCTGGGGGTGATTTCTGCAGGGATCTTTCCTGGCTCTGCATTTCTCCCTGTTTCAGCAGAGTTTGCTGATGGTACTAAATTGCAGCACATTCATATAAAAGAAACTTGACGTTTTGGAGCCTGGGAATAGAACTAATAAAATGATGTGCAGCTTTGGAAGTGTGAGCTGGTCCCCAGGGAGGGGAGAGCAAAATGAACCTTGTTTCAGGGCTGGGATATGTGGTGTGGCAGCAGCTCTGCCTCAGTGCCAGGCACACACAGGGAAAAGGCAAATAAAGAGGAAATGCCAGCTGGGCAGCAGAGCTGCAATTCAGGTTTGCATCTTGAACCAAAGAGGGATTTGGGTTTGTGCTTGGCAGCAGGAGGAACTAACTGGTTTTGTGATGTTGATTGAGGGTTTTCCACTCCAGGTTAGTGATTGCAGTTTAAAAAATAAAGAGTTTTTCTTTTGGTCGTGTCAGCCAGGCAATCTGACTGACTGCCTGGTTGGATTCAAATTCTGCTGTCCTGTCCTGCCCTGTCCTGTTCTGCTGGGGCTGAACCCCATTAATGGTGCATTAATGAGCAAAGGATCAAGAGAAACTCTTCCTCCAAGGAGGATGGGGCAGGACATTGCCTGTTTATGTCTTCATTGTGCAGAGTGATGAAAGCCCAGTCAGACAGCTTGGCTGGAGTTACAGTGGCCATGGAGAACTGATGCAGTGGGTGAACTGATTTTGCAGCTTTAACCCAGGAGTCTTTGTGGCCACATAAATATGCAGGCAAATTTTCATATGATGAAACATTCAGGAGCTGCTTTGACAAAAGTTGAGAAGGAAGCTCTCAGCCAATTTCCAAGCCCTTCCCTCGAGTCCCCAGCAGCCAGGCAGGTTTAGTCTCTCAATTATTAGCTGAAAGCAGAATATACATTCTCACTGTCTGATTGTGGATGCCACTGGAGGATATCTCTCAGATAGATGCATAAGGGGAGAGACAGATTCAGGCAGGCACTTCAGATGCTGTGGCTGCCTCTGACTGTTGTGAGCAATAGCCACAGAATGGGAGTTTATTAAAAATGCTAGCACAAATTAACTACTGGGTTTCTAAGATTAGGTATGAGATTTTCTAGGAGGAAGAAATGTGTAGTAGGACTTCAGGTGCTGAATTTCAGAAAAGATTTTGATATTATTCTGTCTGGAAACTCATTAGCTATGCTGACATAGACAGGAATTGGAGGAATAATTGCAAATTGGGTAAGAACCTGGCAAAAGACAGATGATTTGGTGAGGTTGCTTAGTGCTTTCATGGGGATGTAGGGGAAGGGTTTCACTTGCTGAAGGATTTACAGACCTGCTCACCCCATCTTCCCTGCAGAGCTGGGGAGCACCTGGTGCCACTGATGGAAGCTGGAAAATGAGGAAAAAGGACATTGCAGCTGCTTTGCTGGCCTGGCTGGCTGCTGCATCTTGGAAATTTCCCAAAGGGTTTGCACAGCTCAGATCTTTTAGCAGAAAGCTGTCCTGACTTGGAGGCACTTTATTCCATCACCACCCTGGGTTCAGGGTCTCAGCCTCCAGCCCCAGAGCCAGCAATAGATTTGTCAACATCATGTTTGAGTCTGTTTGTGTGGCCCAGGGGATGGCAGGGGCTGCCCTGCAACACAAGGTGCAGAGCCTGGCACTGGGCAGGTCCAGCACAACTGCTGAGAAAGCAATTAAAAACAGCATTAGTGGGAACTGACAAATCTAGTGCTTGGTTTGGTCTCAGGGGGATGTGGCTGAACCACAGGCTTTTCTCCATGACAGCTCTATTTATTTTAAATGGAGGAGCAGAAGAGATGTGCCTCCAGATGCTTAAAAAGCAGGTGGTTACTTTTCAAGGACTATTTGACCAGAATTTCACAGCACAGCTCCATTTTAATAAGGGTTTGGGAAGGGGATGACAATGTTCTATCATGACAGAATCCTGTGAGGAGACACTGCCCTGGGTGTAGCATCAATTTGCAATGGTGTGATGAGGAAAAGGAAATACCGTGACCACTGCAAGGAAATTAGCTACCTTTTACCTTATGGGATGAAAATGCCCAGGGATGATGTCAAATTAATCAGGTTCATCATCTCACAGCAAAGGCCATTCAGTAGTTTGTATGATCAAGGATCAAATTGCTCCTTGCTAGAAAAAGACCCGTAATATTATTATGGGTAATGTGTGGGTTATCACAGCAGGTGTGGAGCTTTTTTTTAGGAAAGGGATGATTCTTGGCATAGCTGGATTCCTGGATACTGGATTTCTGACTACATTCAGCAACCTGAATATTTTTTTTACAGGATTCACTCATCTCTCAGGGCAGAATGGATGTGATTTTAGATCCCACCAGCTATGAAAATTTACATGGAATTTCTTTCCCCACTCTGCACTCCAGAATATGACTCCCTGCACTGACCACATCTAAAATCTGCTTCCCAGATTTCAGCCCCTCCCAATCTCCTGGAGGACTCACTCCTCCTCCCATTCCTGCCCAGGTACCTCAGTGCAGTGTGACAGTCAGCAAATCCGTGGGCAATTCATCCCAGGCTGGGAGTAATGACTGAAGTTTTAGCTTTCATATTTTTCTGATTCTGTGCTGCCTTAGAGTGTGACTCTGCACTTCATATAAAGTGTTACTAAGTTCTCTTCACAGCTTAGTCAGAGAGAACAATCCTTGTCCAGCCTGAGGACCAAGGACACCATTGCAACTTCAGGCCCAAAAAGTAAAAAAACCCAGAGAATTGAGGAGAGCAAACTGGGAGGATGGGACTTCATAATCTGAAGCTGTAATTGAACAATTGACCCTAATATGGAAATGGACCAAAATTTATAAAAGTGTGAAAACTCGTGACCTGTCGTCCATCTTGGGCAGAGCCATGGCCAGGCTCTTGTGCTGCCCAAGGTGTATCCTTTGAAGGCCTTCTAATAAATCCCTGCTTTATTCCCTTAACTCTGTCAAGCCTCTGTTCCAGGCCAGCCTCTTTAAGCATCAGAAGGAATTTGCTCCCCTCCTGCTCCAGGTGTGAAAATGTCCCTTCTCTTCTGTCCCATGCATGGTGCACATGGCTTTGTGCTCTCCAGACCAGCTGTAAACGTACAGGGCCGGCAGAAAAAACCTGTGAAAAGGACATTAAAGTGTGCACTCCCACTTGGGAGTCACACCATTGTGTCCCCCTGAGCTCATTGCAGGGCAGAAAACCAGAAAAATCCCACTAAAGGTAAGTCTGGGAGAGCATTTTTAATCCAGAGCATCTCTCCTTTCTTTTCTCTGCTTCTATACCAAATTCAGCAGTGGAGTGATGGGAATACTTTGTCATCACAAACATATATTATTTCTGTGATGTGTGTTAGTACATTGCAATGAAAATGTGTTTTCCAAAGGCTCAGTTGCTTTTTTTCCCCCTTTGCTGTCACTATAACACTCTTTGCCAAGATAAAAGGTTTCCCTCCCACCTACCTCAAAAAAAAAAAAAAAAAAACAAAAAAACCCTGAGTAATGGGAATGACAGAACTTGTGTAATTGTTCTGCTTTGCATGCTTCCAGGCTGATTGCCTGAACTGTGACTGATCCAGATTCCCACTGAAATCCAGGAGTGTTTTTGCACTGAAACAGCAGTTTGGTTTTAGAGGAGCTTTTCTGAGGAGCAGACCCAAAGCCAGGGAGTGGAAGCAGCATTGCCACGTGGCTGTGGTGGAATGTGAACAATTTAACCCTGCTGAGGATGAGGCTTGTAGTTTCATGACTCATAAATAGTGACTGCTGCTGCATTTGGGCATATTTATGCCCAAAATGAAGACTTTTTTTGTTTAGAGGTTAAAAAAAATTATCTGTGTCTATATCTATATTGATCTATATATATATAGCTAAAAATATAATATAATATAATATAATATAATATAATATAATATAATATAATTAATATAATTAATATAATATAATATAATATAATATAATATAATATAATATACCTTCATTTCTTATGTGGTGTGCCAGAGAGCTGAGTATAGAAAGCAGCAGACACTTGGCTTTTACCTCAAATAGGGCACCCAATGCTTTTATTTCCCCAAGCAAATATTGCAGCATCAAATGCTCCATTAAAGCAGGGAGGGACAGATACTTGATGAGGCCTCTCAGGAGAGTCAGGATGAGAGAAAGATTTCAGTATTAAATTTAATGCTGTCAGCAGTTTAAATTTATATAAAAGTGAGTGCAATTACATTGAGGAACTTCTGGAACAATCTCAGCCAGCTCCTGCCAAGGCTGGGAAATGGAGTTTCAGTGTCCAGGTGGACAGCAGTGTCCTGTCCAAGGACATTCCTGTGGTTGTGTTCCCCATCCTTTGTGGCTCTTGGGGGCAGGTGGGGGCACCTTGTGGCCATTGCCCACAGCTTTGATTGCAGTTTATTGCCCCACCTGCAATTAGCCTTGCTGATCTGGCATGGCACTGAGCAGACCTCAGCAAATCTTGGGGCTCAAGATCAGCCTTTGCTTACCTTCAGCACTCCCTGACTGAGCTTTGCCCTGTGCTGGCCTTGGGCCTGCCTGGGGAGGGTGGGAGCTCATGGTTTCAATGGCTTGGCTGTAAAATGTGCCTGAAGAAAAAGGAGAGGGGTTCTGGAGCTGCAGGCTCATCCTCCGGCCTGTGGGATGGACAAAACCCAAGTGCACATGGTGGATGTTGAGGATGCAGATCCAGAAAGACATCCAGCCACAGCTTTGATGGCTGGAATTACATAAGGAAGAGAATGAATGTAGTGGGCTGGGATGAGAATTTGAAAGGAATGGAAGAAAATGCTCAGTAGCAGAAAGGTTTTAGGGAGAGGAGTTGAGAAAAGCTGAGTCTAAAACTACCAGGGAAAATGAATTTTGCTCCTTCTGGGTGAGAAAACACCTGTGTTTAAAAAGGGACCCCAGATTTCCCTGGAACTGATCCTGAGCCAGTTCACATAAGGGAATGTGGCAAGGGTTCAGTTCTGGCACCTTCTTTTGTCCCAGTAACTCTGGACAAGGAGCATGGATGGGTCTCCTCATACATTATACAGAGATGGGTCCACAGAATTTCAGGATGGTTTCCATCAGGACTGGGGTCTGCCTGCTTGACTTCTGGCTTCTCCCTGTCAAAATGAGGATCTGTGGGAAGAGAAGACCAACAAGATCCAGACAGGAGTATGAACTTTCTCTTTGTACTGATTTGGAGCTGCCCAGATGAGCCTGATGAGGGCAGGTTCTCCTTTCCCTTCAGCATCTTGTGGCTTGGGCATGGGTTCTGTCTTGTGGGCTCACAGACAGGCCACTGATGGGATGATAAAGAGCCAAATTTGGATATGGGAGTGGAGCTAGTAATGGGTTATCACAGACATCTTAGTTTGATCTGATTTATTAGCTCTGCTAATTATCCCAATAAATCAGTGTTTGCATGGAACTTGGCATTGGCACTGCATGTGAAGGACTGGAGCTGCTGCTGGGGAGCTAACAGGGAAGATCCAGCTGCAGATGTCAGGGAATGAATGAGACTTGACAAACTGCAATCACAGTTGGGAGATACAAAAGCAATATGAAATACTGTGAGAGGATGGAGTTCCCTGTGTGTTAATGCCTCATCTCTGTGCCAAGAGCATCTTGACCAGGTTGCAGATGCAGGTTACTGTGTTGAAATCTTGGTGTTCTTCAGAAACAGTGCAAAAACCTTCTTGGACTGAATGCATTCAAGGTTTTCTTCCCCACATTTACAAACAAATAGTAATCTAATGACTGGGAGTAACAAACTACATCACCTGAGCACCTCCTGCAAGCTACAGAAACCAAAATATTTTGGTGGCAGCCTGAACAGGTCCTTGCAGAGAGCATCAAACAGGTGAAAATGTGAAGCAGCCTCTGCTCTGACAACAGGCAGGTTTGCACTGCTGCTGGCTGTGCTGGCTCACTCCAGCTCTCATGCTCCACCCTTCGGGGTTTGGTTTGTTTTTTTTTTTCAGTTTTGCAATCTGACAGAGGCGGGTGAAAGCAAGTTGAGGGAAAGGACATTCCCCTGAAGAGCAGCTGGAGAGCAGTCCTCAAGCCCTGTCTGCCTGTCTGTGCTGAGTAAAGCACAGCCACAAACCTTCTAGGCTTTAGCCCTGGAGCACACTGGCACTTGAACTGAATTTCCAGGTAAGCCCTTTTTTTAACTCCTGGATCTTGGCAGCTGAGCGCTCTCTAACCAGGAAGTTAAATCTGTCTGGGGACAGAACACAGCAGGAATGGTGTAAGGGCAGAGCAGGGAGCTCAGCTGCTCGCTGTTGTAGCTACGCTGCTTTATTTACTCAGTGGTGAGCCTCAAGCTACTCGGGCATTTGTGCCATCTGCCTCATTTCAGCAAGCCCCATGAAAACAGCCCTGTAAACACCCTCAAGGGATGGACAGACAGACAAACCCACACTAACATTTTCCTTGTAAGTAAAAAGTTACTGCACCTCTTCTGCTTGCTGTGGCAGAGGGAAAGGAAGGGAGAAAAAGGGAAAAACTGCTTTAACTGGGATGTTAAAATTCACCCAAGAAGAACTAAGCTTGTGCCAAGTTTTCAGAAATGAATGAAACTGTAGTTCTGGGAAAATCCTGGGAACAGCCAAAAGCTGAACAAAGAGAACTTCCTGACTCTGATGCTCTTAACCCCATCGTGGATCACTCAGGCCTGCTTGGATGTTGAGACAGTGGTGGCCATGACCAATAGTCAGAGTTCTGTAAAGCCTCTGTCTTAAAGATTATGTGGGGACCTAAACTGTGGCACCCTCTGTTTCTGCCAGGATATTACACCAAATGGGAATTTTTCATTATCTTTATGTCTTGAAAGTACCTTTCCAAAATTCCCATATAATTTTGGGGTTGCCACTTTTCATTAGATTGGGAATATAATCCTGTTGAACAGTTGGATATTTTTCCTTTGATTTTACTTTGGGAGTTGCACACAGGAACGTGAGAGCATTTTGGGACCTCTTGCGTAAATAATGGGAACCAGATCGCTCCATATTTACAGATATCTGAAGTTTAGCAGTGCCTGGGGAGAAATAACAAAAATACTTGGCTCCATCAAAATCCCATTCCATCCATCAAGGGCTGGGAAGGCTTGAGCTGCTTTCCAGCCCTGTGTTTGTGCAACAGCCTTGCATTGAGCCCTCTGCCATCCCAGAGGAGGGAAATGCCTGCTCCCTCACCCATGGGCAGCCACCCACCACTGGGAAGACACTGAACAGAAAGAGGAACTGCATCCCAAAACACAATTTTAGAAAATGTGAGGCGTCTGATCCTTGTGGTTTAGGCCCAAACCTTGGTTTTCTCCGGGTGCTGGAGAAGGGCTGTGATTATCAGGACTGGGGAGCTAAGCTGTGCTATGGGGAGGCAGCTCCCAGCAGATGCAGTAAAAACCCTCTCACAGCATTTTCTGCCCTAAAAACCCTTCTGCTCTCCAGGTCATGTCTGTTACTGATGGCAGAAAGAGCAGGACCAGGTGGGACCAGCTCATGCCTGGCTGCCTAATAATGGATGAAACACTATGGCAGGACAGACTTGCTTCAGATTTGGTTGCAGAAGAGGTTCTGGATCACAGTGCAAGAGTAGGAGGGTTTGTTTTCTGCTTCTGCTTTGCTGAAATCACGAGCAAAGCAGTTCAGATCTGGGGAGTCTCAGTTCCCATAATTTCTAGCAGGGTAACATTGCTGCTACTGCTTTTGTTCCTTCCTACAGAGATTTGTAGCTTTGCTGGGCAGGAACTCTGCTGAAATGTGCTTAGCACAGCTGGAGCCTCTCATCACAGCTGTAAGAGAGGCAAATAAAAATAACATTTGTGCTTGTCAGCAGTGTCCCATTGGCTTCTCTCAGCATTATTACTCAGCTGCCTTTGATTCAGATATTACTCAAATCCTGCTCTTTTTCAGAGCAGTCCATTATAAGGGATGGGGAAGAGCCTTCCAACACTTCTGACATAGACTATTATTTTTTTCCCACCCTTCTCTCAGAGGCAGCATGGACATCAAGGAGTATTTTGCCAGGATTTCTTACCAGGGGTCCCATAGTAAGCCAGATCTGGCTACCATGTCAGATATATTCCAGCACCACATCCAGGCTGTTCCTTTTGAAAACCTGAGCATCCACTGTGGAGAAAGAATTGAGCTGGACCTGGAAGCGACATACAACAAGATAGTGAGGAAGAATCGTGGGGGCTGGTGCATGGAAAACAACTACCTTCTGTTTTGGGTCCTGAAAGTTCTTGGCTATGATGTCACTCTTCTGGGAGCAAAAGTTTTTGTCCCAGAGCTCGACGGCTATCCAGAAGAAATTGATCATTTGCTGCTACGAGTGGATCTTGATGGCAAATCCTACATTGTAGATGTGGGATTTGGGATGGCCTACCAGCTGTGGCAACCAATGGAGCTGATTTCAGGGACAGATCAGCCTCAGACTCCTGGGGTCTTTCGTTTTCAGGAGGAGAATGGGACATGGTACTTGGAGAAAGTGAAAAGGAAGCAGTGGGTTCTGAACCCGAGCACCTCGACTTCCCCAAATGTGGAAGATGAAGTTTGCCGTCGGGTTTATCTCTTTACCCTCCAGCCACGAGACATTGAGGAGTTCAGGGGCTGCAATGCCCACCTGCAGACAGCACCTGACTCCCTCTTTGTGACCAAATCCATCTGCAGCCTGCAGACCGCCGATGGCATCCGGGCACTGGTGGGGTGGAAACTCACAGAGATAAAGTACAATTATAGGGACAATATGGATCTTGTGGAAATCAGAATGCTTGCAGATGAAGAAATAGAGAAAACACTGAGGGAGAAATTCAATGTAACACTAGACAAGAAACTTGTACCTGCCAATACGAGCAAGTTATCTCTGTTCTAACTCACTGCCTGGATTGCAATTCAATTCAGTGGCATTACAGGCAATTCTTCCCTCTCTTTCTGACAAGCATCCAAAGGTTAATCTTTCTCCTTCCAGCTACACCTGTGTAAGGCAGAACATACTATCATGAATCTGGAAAACAAATGGATTTTCACCAATATTCCTGCATTTCTCTTTAGGTTGGGTACCAATAATTTCTGCTAAGTTCAATCAAATCATTACTCTTGTGTTTGTGATTAGCGGGAAGCAGACTCAGCTCATTCCCTACTCCTTCCATGTCTTAAAAGCTTTTCTAAACACACCCAGTGTAGCTGGGCAGAATGATGGAGCTGTATGTCTTTGTCTTTACTACCTGGTGCTGCCACCTGGGGAAAATGATACCTGCCTCTAAAATGAATACTGTATTATTTTGGGAGTGTAATAGCCACAACCACAATGACATCCTGGGCCTGTTCTCTTTGTTCTCACATCCACAACAGCCTCTCACATGGCACTCAGGCCATCCCACACCTGTGCAAAGTCACTATGTGAGTACTTGAGGACAGGTTATTTAGGATGATAAAAAATGCTCTTGACAATGCTTTGTTGTTTCAGACTTTGCACAGCTCCTGCTCTCTCAGTGACATAACCAGTGACATAACCTTTCTTTGAACTGAAAGCATCTCCTGAGCATTTTGTTTGCTCACCCTCAGCAGCAGTCTGCTGACAATACCTGTTCCTTTCCTCAGACTACTCTGGGTGCTATTGCACATTAATTATTACAGCAGAACCCAAACACATGCACATAACTCTTTCTGTGAAGCAGATCTGTTCTACTGAGGATGTGTTTGCAGTGACACTAATTATATTGATATAAGGAGACGTGAAGAATCTTAATCACATACCTAAGGGCTAAGATTCCTAGTAGGAGAAATGACTCAAATGTGACCCCTTTGCCCTTTAAAAGATGCTTGATGTTCCTTTATGTACAAATCTTGGAAGCATTACAACAATGTACTTATAATTAAGCAAATTATATTCGTGAATTACAATTAAATAAAAAAAATCAAGCACTGTGAACTGGAATTATTCAGACATTCCCCCCCCCCCCCCTAGATTACAGCATTTATTCCCATAGTAAAAAGTAAATGTGATTAATTAATGAAGTTGTCCTGATTATTTGTACGTGCTAATTTTTGCCAGCTATGGCTTGTAAAAGGAGAATATCTCACTGAACATTTTTCATTTGTTATGCAGGCAATACAGGTTTCTAGAATTAGCAGTTCAGATTTAATAAAAGCTGCTATTCTGCATGTTCATAATATATTTCTTAGAGGCACAGCAAGTTTCTGAAGCTGCTGTCTTCCCAGAGTCATATTCATTTACATATGCTTGGCTGCAATAGTTCTTCATAGCACTTAAGGCCCTCCCATTCTATGAGAAAATGAAATGTAGTTGTAAAAGAAGGAGAGGCTTCTTATGGTGTGGACCAGGACCTTGCAACACAAATGATCAGAAGAAATTGTCCCAGGATCTGGCTTGGTTTTGAACTGAGTTTTTCTGTGGCCCCCAAATTAAAGGAGCTAAACTCAGTGGGACAGCAGGGAGAAAGCATTGGGATGAGGTAAAAGTAAAAAAAAAAAAAAAAAAAAAAAAAAAAAAAGAGCTCTTGGAAGGATAAAAAAAAGGAAAAAAAAAAGAAAATAAAAGAAATAGTTTTAATTTCAGATTATGCTAGTTTGTTTTTTTCTTATCACTAACCTTGGGGGCAGATACTTAAAGGCACAGCAGGTTCAGGGAACTCAGAGTTCTCTGGGGGCAACATCTTCCCTTTTGAAGGACAGGGCTTCTCTTTGAACCCTGGGGAATTGAGACAACTCTGTGACTTGGCAAATCTGACCCTGATGCTCATTGGGGCTGGTGTCAGCCACGAGGAACAGCTCAGTGTGCTCTGATGAGTTCAACAGCTGCCATCCCCACCCATAAATCAGTGACTTCCTGCCCTGGATTACTCTCTGTCTATCATAAGTCACTTCCCACGAGAATCCAGACCACATCAGTGTCAACAATGTAAAATCTGCATCATTTTTGCACCAGTGCTTTGCTGCTTTAGCATGGGAGCACTCACCAAGGTGCCCCAGACACTGAAGCCCTTGGGTGACCTGCAGGGTGGAGGATGGGTTTATAGGTGATAGCCACTTACAGAAGTTGCTCATGGTACCCATGCTTTGCAGTCCTGGAGGGTTCAGCTGTCATTCAGTGACGTGGAAGGTTAAAATCTCCTCAACATTGTAAGTAGTTTGGGGACTGGATCATTTCCAGGCTCTCTGTGCAGCACCCAACACAACAAATTGCTTGACAGGGATTTCCACACATATGCCAATACCAATAAAGCCATAAAACCATGGAATATAAACTACTATTAAAGAAGAAACTCTGCCCTCTGTGGCTGCTGTGCTGGAGGATAAGGCAGTCCCTGACAGGCAATAAAGGCTGCCTGGACCTTTAAGAGCTGCTGTTGCCAGTTCAGCTCTTCCTGGGACCTTTGGAGCAGCGCAGGGTGGAAAGCCTGAGCTGACTGCGTGCGAGGTGAGCTCTGCATGCCTGATCTTTAACTGCATCCTGCAGCTCTGGGTCAGCCCCTCTGGGAAAGCTCCCCCCTGTGAGCCTGCACAGCCTGTGCACAGCCCTGCAGGTGTATTAGCAAAGCACAGGAACCAGGGAAAATGGGTTTTGCTCCTTCTGGGTCAGAAAACACCTGTATTTAAAAAGGGTCCCCACATTTCCCTGGAACTGACCCTGAGCCAGTTCACATAAGAGAACTGGCAAGAGTTCTGTTCTGGCACCCTATAGAACAATAAAAATTGTTATTTGTCCCAAGAACTCTGGACAAGGAGCATGGATGGGTCTCCTCATACATTATACAGAGATGGGTCCACAGAATTTCAGGATGGTTTCCATCAGGACTGGGGTCTGCCTGCTTGACTTCTGGCTTCTCCCTGTCAAAATGAGGATCTGTGGGAAGAGAAGACCAACAAGATCCAGACAGGAGTATGAACTTTCTCTTTGTACTGGTTTGGAGCTGCCCAGATGAGCCTGATGAGGGCGGGTTCTCCTTTCCCTTCAGCATCTTGTGGCTTGGGCATGGGTTCTGTCTTGTGGGCTCACAGACAGGCCACTGATGGGATGATAAAGAGCCAAATTTGGATATGGGAGTGGAGCTAGTAATGGGTTATCACAGACATCTTAGTTTGATCTGATTTATTAGCTCTGCTAATTATCCCAATAAATCAGTGTTTGAATGGAACTTGGCATTGGCACTGCATGTGAAGGACTGGAGCTGCTGTTGGGGAGCTAACAGGGAAGATCCAGCTGCAGATGTCAGGGAATGAATGAGACTTGACAAACTGCAATCACAGTTGGGAGATACAAAAGCAATATGAAATACTGTGAGAGGATGGAGTTCCCTGTGTGTTAATGCCTCATCTCTGTGCCAAGAGCATCTTGACCATCAGCAACATCTGCACATGATTCCTGTGGGCAAAGAGCAAAGGAGACACACACTGCTGCCCCATTGCTTTCTTACATTCTATGAAATTTGCTGCAATAAAAACCACATGAAGTCACTCAGAGGAAAGGAAGCAAAGGCAGCAGTGAAGTTCCTGTACTGCAGACTGGGGCAAGCAGGTGTAGGTTACTGTGTTGAAATATTGGTGTTCTTCAGAAACAGTGCAAAAACCTTCTTGGACTGAATGCATGCAAGGTTTCCCTCCCCACATTTCCAAACAAATAGTAATCTAATATTAAAAACGACAACACCTGAGAAAAAAAGGAACCCTGAGGAAAAAAATGACATCACCTGACCACATCCAGCAAGCTATTGAAACCAAAACATCTTGGCCTGAGCAGGTCCCTGCAGACAGCATCAAACCAGTGAAAATGTGAAGCAGCCTCTGCTCTGACAACAGCCAGGTTTGCACTTGTGAAAAAACAGGCTTCACTCTCCTGTAAAAATTTAAAAGTTTAATAAATGACAATGGGAGACAAAGACCATAGAGCAAAGGTTATGACGGCCGGGTGCATCTTGGCACTCAGGCAAGAGTTTGGAAACACCCTTTATATACCATTTCTATTGCATTGGCCTGTTACACATTTATAAACAATTATGCACACGAAACTTTTCCCTGAATTAGTTTATCTTTTCCAAGAAGTGTTTAGCATAGCTCCTCCTTTGTCCCTCCTTTTTGGTGCATGCCCATTCCTTGGCTGCGGTTTTAGTCCATTCTTATCACCTCCAGTTTTTGGGCCCTGGCCCACACTGTCTTCAGACAGTGAGTGCTGATAGTTGGCACATCTGTAGCAGGATCCTCATCCTGTGCTCATTGGATGTTATCCTGTCCAAGCAGGCACTTTAACACAAGCATACTTATATCAGCTATTTCACAACTATATCTAAGCTTAATTAACAACCGAAACAAAAACTGTACTTTTATAGCAAAGTCACTTTGACACCACACATACAAAATCCATGGAATATTTGCAAAAAGCCAATAATATAACATGTATCTATAACACACACTGCTGCTGGCTGTGCTGGCTCACAGCAGCTCTCAAGCACCACCCTTCCGGGTTTCCGTTTCTGTTTGGCTTTTTATTTTCAGCCTTTGCTATCGGACAGAGGCGGGTGACAGCACGTTGAAGGAAAGGACATTCCCCTGAAGAGCAGCTGGAGAGCAGTCCTCAAACCCTCTCTGTGCTAAATATAGGACAGCCAGCTATGCCACTTTAACCTAGAACCACCCCAAGCCCTGGAGCACACTGGCACTTGAACTGAATTTCCAGGTAAGCCCTTTTTTTAACTCCTGGATCTTGGCAGCTGAGCGCTCTCTAACCAGGAAGTTAAATCTGTCTGGGGACAGAACACAGCAGGAATGGTGTAAGGGCAGAGCAGGGAGCTCAGCTGCTCGCTGTTGTAGCTACGCTGCTTTATTTACTCAGTGGTGAGCCTCAAGCTACTCAGGCATTTGTGCCATCTGCCTCATTTCAGCAAGCCCCATGAAAACAGCCCTGTAAACACCCTCAAGGGATGGACAGACAGACAAACCCACACTAACATTTTCCTTGTAAGTAAAAAGTTACTGCACCTCTTCTGCTTGCTGTGGCAGAGGGAAAGGAAGGGAGAAAAAGGGAAAAACTGCTTTAACTGGGATGTTGCTTTAAAATTCACAAAGAAGATCTAAGCTTGTGCCAAGTTTTCAGAAATGAATGAAACTGTAGTTCTGGGAAAATCCTGGGAACAGCCAAAAGCTGAACAAAGAGAACTTCCTGACTCTGATGCTCTTAACCCCATCGTGGATCACTCAGGCCTGCTTGGATGTTGAGACAGTGGTGGCCATGACCAATAGTCAGAGTTCTGTAAAGCCTCTGTCTTAAAGATTATGTGGGGACCTAAACTGTGGCACCCTCTGTTTATGCCAGGATATTACACCAAATGGGAATTTTTCATTTTCATTGTTTTGTTTATGTCCTGAAAGAACCTTTCCAATATTCCCATACAATTGTTGGTTTACCAGTTTTCATTAGATTGGGAATATAATCCTGTTGAACAGTTGGATATTTTTCTTTTGATTTTACCTTGGGAGTTGCATACAGTAATGTGAGAGCATTTTGGACACATCATGTCAATAATGGGAACCAGATTGCTCCATATTTACAGATATCTGATATTTAGCAGTGCCTGTCTCTGGATCCCACTGCAAGAGTGGGAGGGTTTGTTTTCTGCTTCTGCTTTGCTGAAATCACGAGCAAAGCAGTTCAGATCTGGGGAGTCTCAGCTCCCATAATTTCTAGCAGGGTAACATTGCTGCTACTGCTTTTGTTCCTTCCTACAGAGATTTGTAGCTTTGCTGGGCAGGAACTCTGCTGAAATGTGCTTAGCACAGCTGGAGCCTCTCATCACAGCTGTAAGAGAGGCAAATAAAAATAACATTTGTGCTCGTCAGCAGTGTCCCATTAGATTCTCTCAGCATTATTACTCAGCTGCCTTTGATTCAGATATTAGTCAAATCCTGCTCCTCTTCTGGGCACCCATTATAAGGGATGGGGAAGAGCCTTCCAACACTTCTGACATAGACTATTATTTTTTCCCACCTTTCTCTCAGAGGCAGCATGGACATCAAGGAGTATTTTGCCAGGATTTCTTACCAGGGGTCCCACAATAAACCAGACCTGGCTACCATGTCAGATATATTCCAGCACCACATCCGAGCTATCCCCTATGAAAACCTGAGCATCCACTGTGGAGAAAGAATTGAGCTGGACCTGGAACCAATCTACAACAAGATAGTGAGGAAGAAACGTGGGGGCTGGTGCATGGAAAACAACTACCTTCTGTTTTGGGTCCTGAAAACTCTTGGCTACGACATCACCCTTCTGGGAGCAAAAGTTTATGTCCCAGAGCGTGATGCCTACCCAGAAGATATCAATCATCTGCTGCTACGAGTGGATCTTGATGGCAAATCCTACATTATGGATGCAGGATTTGGGATGGCCTACCAGATGTGGCAGCCAATGGAGCTGATTTCAGGGACAGATCAGCCTCAGACTCCTGGGGTCTTTCGTTTTCAGGAGGAGAATGGGATCTGGTATTTTGAGAAGGTGAGAAGGAAGCAGTGGGTTCTGAACCGGAGCACCTCAACTTCCCCAAATGTGGAAGATGAAGTTTGCCGTCGGGTTTATCTCTTTACTCTCCAGCCACGAGACATTGAGGAGTTCAGGGGCTGCAATGCCCACCTGCAGACAGCACCTAACTCCAAGTTTGTGTTGAAGTCCATGTGCAGTATGCAGACTGCTGACGGCATCCATGAACTGGTGGGGTGGAAACTCACAGAGATAAAGTACAATTACAGGGACAATATGGATCATGTGGAAATCAGAATGCTTGCAGAGGAAGAATTAGAGAAAACACTGAGGGAGAAATTCAGTCTAACACTAGACAAGAAACTTGTACCTGTTGATAACAAGTTGTTCTAACTCACCGCCTGGATTGCAATTAAATTCAGTGGCATTACAGTCAATTCTTCCCTCTCTTTCTGACAAGCATCCAAAGGTTAATCTTTCTCCTTCCAGCTACACCTGTGTAAGGCAGAACATACTATCATGAATCTGGAAAACAAATGGATTTTCACCAATATTCCTGCATTTCTCTTTAGGTTGGGTACCAATAATTTCTGCTAAGTTCAATCAAATCATTACTCTTGTGTTTGTGATTAGCGGGAAGCAGACTCAGCTCATTCCCTACTCCTTCCATGTCTTAAAAGCTTTTCTAAACACACCCAGTGTAGCTGGGCAGAATGATGGAGCTGTATGTCTTTGTCTTTACTACCTGGTGCTGCCACCTGGGGAAAATGATACCTGCCTCTAAAATGAATACTGTATTATTTTGGGAGTGTAATAGCCACAACCACAATGACATCCTGGGCCTGTTCTCTTTGTTCTCACATCCACAACAGCCTCTCACATGGCACTCAGGCCATCCCACACCTGTGCAAAGTCACCATGTGAGTACTTGAGGACAGGTTATTTAGGATGATAAAAAATGCTCTTGACAATGCTTTGTTGTTTCAGACTTTGCACAGCTCCTGCTCTCTCAGTGACATAACCAGTGACATAACCTTTCTTTGAACTGAAAGCATCTCCTGAGCATTTTGTTTGCTCACCCTCAGCAGCAGTCTGCTGACAATACCTGTTCCTTTCCTCAGACTACTCTGGGTGCTATTGCACATTAATTATTACAGCAGAACCCAAACACATGCACATAACTCTTTCTGTGAAGCAGATCTGTTCTACTGAGGATGTGTTTGCAGTGACACTAATTATATTGATAGCAGGAGACGTGATGAATCTTAATCACATACCTAAGGGCTAAGATTCCTAGTAGGAGAAATGACTCAAATGTGACCCCTTTGCCCTTTAAAAGATGCTTGATGTTCCTTTATGTACAAATCTTGGAAGCATTACAACAATGTACTTATAATTAAGCAAATTATATTCGTGAATTACAATTAAATAAAAAAAATCAAGCACTGTGAACTGGAATTATTCAGACATTTCCCCCCCCCCCCTAGATTACAGCATTTATTCCCATAGTAAAAAGTAAATGTGATTAATTAATGAAGTTGTCCTGATTATTTGTACGTGCTAATTTTTGCCAGCTATGGCTTGTAAAAGGAGAATATCTCACTGAATCTTTTTCACTTGTTATGCAGGCAATACAGGTTTCTAGAACTAGCAGTCCAGATTTATTAAAACTGCTATTCTGCATGTTCATAATGTATTACTTAGAGGCACAGCAAGCTCCTGAAAACCTGGTCTTCCCAGAGTCATATTCACTTACATATGCTTGGCTGCAATAGTTCTTCATAGCACTTAAGGCCCTCCCATTCTATGAGAAAATGAAATGTAGTTGTAAAAGAAGGAGAGGCTTCTTATGGTGTGGACCAGGACCTTGCAACACAAATGATCAGAAGAAATTGTCCCAGGATCTTGGTTTTTGACCCAAGTTTTTCAATGGCGCTCAATCTAGTGGGGGATCGAAAGGAGCTAAACTCAGTGAGAGAGCAGGGAGAAAGCATTGGGATGAGGTAAAAGTGCAGGCAGGTCCTGCAAATATGTGCAGCAGGAGAAGATCCACACAGAGCCAAGAATCACAGCTCAGAGCTCCTGCCTCCTGCTCACCACAGAGGAACAGTGCACTGCTCAGTAATGCAATGGAACTTACTGTTGGAGGATGGAAAGAAAAAAAACAGAAAAGAGGTTTCCATTTCAGATTGTGCTAGTTTGTTTTTTTCTTATCACTAACCTTGGGGGCAGATACTTAAAGGCACAGCAGGTTCAGGGAACTCAGAGTTCTCTGGGGGCAACATCTTCCCTTTTTGAAGGACAGGGCTTCTCTTTGAACCCTGGGGAATTGAGACAACTCTGTGACTTGGCAAATCTGACCCTGATGCTCATTGGGGCTGGTGTCAGCCACGAGGAACAGCTCAGTGTGCTCTGATGAGTTCAACAGCTGCCATCCCCACCCATAAATCAGTGACTTCCTGCCCTGGATTACTCTTTGTCTATCATAAGTCACTTCCCACGAGAATCCAGACCACATCAGTGTCAACAATGTAAAATCTGCATCATTTTTGCACCAGTGCTTTGCTGCTTTAGCATGGGAGCACTCACCAAGGTGCCCCAGACACTGAAGCCCTTGGGTGACCTGCAGGGTGGAGGATGGGTTTATAGGTGATAGCCACTTACAGAAGTTGCTCATGGTACCCATGCTTTGCAGTCCTGGAGGGTTCAGCTGTCATTCAGTGACGTGGAAGGTTAAAATCTCCTCAACATTGTAAGTAGTTTGGGGACTGGATCATTTCCAGGCTCTCTGTGCAGCACCCAACACAACAAATTGCTTGACAGGGATTTCCACATACATGCCAGTACAAATAAAGCAATCAAACCATCAAATATAATCTAGTAAAAGAGAAGAAACTCTGCCCTCTGTGGCTGCTGTGCTGGAGGATAAGGCAGTCCCTGACAGGCAATAAAGGCTGCCTGGACCTTTAAGAGCTGCTGTTGCCAGTTCAGCTCTTCCTGGGACCTTTGGAGCAGCGCAGGGTGGAAAGCCTGAGCTGACTGCGTGCGAGGTGAGCTCTGCATGCCTGATCTTTAACTGCATCCTGCAGCTCTGGGTCAGCCCCTCTGGGAAAGCTCCCCCCTGTGAGCCTGCACAGCCTGTGCACAGCCCTGCAGGTGTATTAGCAAAGCACAAACTACAGGAACCGAGGCTGATGGTGAGTGAAGGGCATTTCTAAGTGCAACACCGAGTGTTTGAGAGTGAAACTAACCCTTTATTTTGAGCCAGAGTGTGTGAAAAATGCCGGTATTGACTCACAGTGTAACTTTGAATCAAACAAACAATGTGGGCATGTACAAGAGGATCTAGCCTTGTAACTCGCTCCTGATTCTCAGCAGAGGAGAACTGATCCTAATATTCAGCCTAATTACAAAAGGACACCCAGTGATCCCGAGGGACATGTGCAGACAGGCAGAACCAACATCTGAATCTCGAAGCTGCAGGAACACTGAGCAAAGCTCAGCTGCTGCAGAGGCAGAAGCAAACAAGGCTGAGATCCTTGGATTCAGGACCGAGGCTTGGGATATTTGGCAACTCAGTTTTGGAATGCAAATTGTCCCCTGGGAGAGGGTTTGCTCACTGCTGCAGCCTCCTGGCTCACACAGCAGCAATGGCTGTGCCAAGGAAAAATCTGCCTGCAGGAAAGGCAGGGAGTAAACACTGATTTATGTGGATGTTCCCTAATGTCAATGATGTTGTAGTGCAGCTTTATTGTACTTAAACCTCTTTAAGTATTCATTGAGATTAGAGCACATGTTGTCATCCCCTGCAAGGCTGTCTCTTTAAATTGATGAGGCCAGAGAAGGGGCAGCTGGGGAAACTGAGGCATGGAAGGGAATTTTCCAAAAGGCTTTCCCAACATATTTTCCCAAAGGCTCACTGGCAGCACCCCATGGGGGCTCTCCATGGCTGGATGAAGGGAGATGGTTTTATTCTATGCTTTCACCATATAATGGGGACACCCAGACCCAGGAGATGGGTTACAGGGGGAGCATCAGGCCTTCTGCTCTGACCCAGGGCAGGGACTGATCTGGTTTTGCTTGAAGGTAAATTCCAAGTGTGTCAGACCCACCAAGCTGATGCACTTCTCTGGACTCCTGCAGGTCACAGAGATTCAGCTCCACGCCCTCATGGGGTAAAGATGTTTCTATCTTCCTATGTAAAACAGCTGAAAGTGGGAGGAGAAGGAAAAATGAGGCAGAGGCCCATAGGATGAGCCTGCCCAACACGTGTGCTGTGTGTTGGGGGGGAAATGGCTTTCTACAAGTGTTTCCAAGGAGATCCTGCTACAGATGAGGCCCTTGTCCTAAAAAAGGGATGGAAAAAATCATAAAATGCATAAAATCAAAGAGACATTGCTGTTTTTTCATGTAGACTCTTTGGTTCCTTTTGAAGTGATAATGTTTATTTGTTATTGCCTTACTGGGATGATCTTCTATCAAATTTTCCTGTGGTTTGCATTAGCCAGTCTGAATGTTGGTACTAGTGCAGATCAGGAGCAACACAACCAAATCATGTGAGTTGCGCTGCTGGCATCAAGATTGGGGTTAAAGTCTAGAGATTAGGCCATTGGTTGTGCTCATCTGCTTGGGTGGGGGCATTTCCACCCATGGATTTGAGGTGGGATTTTCACAGGCTTCTGGCATGGACATGGGGTCAAACTGCTGGGGGGAAACACTTGGAGCAAAGCTGAGAATATTCAGTGGAAGGGAGTTTCTCCCATCTCATCCACATCGAAGGATTTTTGGAAAATTCTCCCAGGGAACATTCAACTAGTTGAAGGAAGCAAGAAATCCTCAGACTTTCTGGAAATTAACACAGACCTTAACAGATTGTGAATTGTTCTGGACAACAAATATCCTTGCATGGGAAAAAGCCAAATTAAATCTAAACTAAGGGCAAAAGAAATCCTTGCAGAGAGAAGATGAGTCACTGAATTAAAAGTCTTACAGGGAACCTTTTGTATCTTGGCCACACAACCAGTGCCAATGACAGTGTCTTTCTGCTAATGAAAGGGGATCAGAGATACAGACAGAAAAACACAAAATATTTCCAATAATTTGATCTGAAACTAAAGCCTTTAGTTTGTAAAAGATGATCAAAGAAAAGAAAAGATTATGACTTGCTTTGTATGTACTTTTAGATCAATTCCTTTGATCCTTAGGTTAGAAAAATTGAAGTACTTTCCTATCACAGTCAAAGCCCTGTCTAAACTCCTCAGGGAAATTTAAGAGATTAAGAAAACAATGATCTACTTCACATGGAAACCTGTCTGAAATGGTGGCACACTGAGATGTTAATCCCAGTAAACTTAATCCATGAATGCAAAACCTTCCAGTTAAATTACTGTGGGATAAAGAAAGAATTGCTTACCTGGTACAGTAAAAGAAACAATAAGATCTTGCTGCGACTTTTATGCGGGTATGGTGTGGCAGCTTTTCTGCAAACCTGTTATTTCTTGATTTTGGAAAAATTTTGTTATGTGCTATCCTCCTCTGTGGCCTCTGTTATGGCATGTGCTGTATCTTCCCATGGGAAAAACATCTTCCTGGTTTGAAGGCAGCCCCTAAGAGAGGGGAAGCATTATTGCCACCTGCTCCTGTCCCTGTCTCTTTTTAAAGAAATACTTAAAATTCTTTTAAATCTTCAATAAAACAGCCCAGATTACATGTGCAGGCTGGGTAACTTGTGCTACAGAAACAGCAGTGAACCCCTTGTCAGCTGCACAGCAGTAACTGGCCACTTTTCTGCTCCCACAGGCAAAATGAACGTTCAGGAGTATTTTGGAAGAATATCTTACAACAAGCCCCATAAGGATGCAGACTTGCAAACCCTGACAGCCATCTTCCAGCATCACATCCACAGCATTCCTTTTGAGAACCTCAGCATGCACTGTGGGGAGCCCATCGAACTGGATTTGCAGGCTATTTACAATAAGATTGTGAGAAAGAAACGTGGTGGGTGGTGCCTGGAAACCAACTACCTCCTCTTCTGGGCCTTGCAAGAATTAGGGTACGATGTCTGTATTCTTGGTGCAAACAGCTATGAACCAGCACAGAAGGGATATGGTGCTCAGATGAACCATCTCCTGCTGAAGGTGGTGGTGAAGGGAGAGCCCTACATAGTGGATGCTGGGTTTGGTGGGGCCTACCAGATGTGGCAGCCGCTGATGCTGATTTCTGGGAAGGACCAACCCCAGGTTCCTGGCATTTTCCGCTTCATGGAAGACAACGGCACCTGGTACTTGGAGAAAGTCAAAAGGAAGCATTGCATTGCTGAGCACAGCAAGGATGAATTCCCTCATACTCCAGAACTGGGGAATATCCGAAAAATACATAAATTTACCCTCGAGCCACGGCACGTAGATGACTTCCAGGAGCTAAATGCATACCTCCAAGTGTCTCCAGATAACCTCCTTCGGAAGAAGTCAATCTGCAGTCTCCAAACCACCAACGGGGTCCTTGCCTTGGTTGGATGGACCCTCACTGAGATGAAGTACAACTACACAGAGGACATGGACCTGGTGGACATGACAACCCTTACAGATGAAGAGGTTGAGAAGACACTGAAAGATAAATTCGGTATAGAACTGCAGAACAAACTCGTACCAGTAAATGTTCGTGGCTTGCCACCTAATTTAGTGGATAAGATCTAACTGTAACACTGTGCTAGATGGATCTTTAAATAGCCAAAAGGAAAATTCTAAAATTAACATTAATTACAATAATCTCATTTTTAACTCGAGCTAGTCACAAATCTTGGTAAATTTCAGTACATTGCTAATTAACTGCATATATGAATTGCATATTTTTTATTAAACCTCTCCTTCTTTAGAAACCAAGACATCTTACTAGCTCTGTTTTGCTCATATGGAAGTTGGTTTTTGACTCCTTAACTTTTTGTTCACCTTCTCAAGAACTCATTTTATTGCAGATATATTTTGTGGCAAATGAGACCAAAATTATGCAGAAGGAGAGGTTGTGTTACCATTTTACAGAAAAGACCTCTAAGTTTTTTGGCATTATTTCCAATCTTTTACAAATTATTCACTTCTCTTAACAGTCTTAAAGTTGAGCTGAATTTGGCTTTTAAATACTGTAGAAAAAAGAAAGGTTAAGACTTTCTCAAAACAAGCCACCATTAGGTGCTGATTAGCTTATGAAAAGTTGAAAGACTTAAGTCCTGTTCCCTTTGCAGAAACTGACTTAAAGTAAGATATTTATCCAAGGGTACCTAAACCCTCCCCAAAATCTCTCTAATTTTGAGTACCCACTTTTTCTGATTTATCTGTGTCTCTGAATTCAAAATCAAATCTGTAGAAGATGAGATGATTCAACAGTTCTTAAAAATCAGGCTTTTGGTATCAAAACTGGAAAAAAGTTAGATCAATCTTTGCACACTATGATCTAAACTTTTGGGACCACACCTTCATGTGATGTCAAGAGGAGATGATGGTATTATAGATAAAATCTTCATATTTATTACAAACAGTATTCTGCACAAAAGCCACCTTAAAAAGTGTGGATGCAAAAGAAAGCCCTTGGAAGTGAGGATGTGCCACCAGTGTGGTTTCACAGCAAGACACCCATGACACAGAAGCCTTTTCCCTGATGATACCTGTGGTACTGTACAGGACGTGCCATGAAAGAGGGTGACAGAAGAACATCAGCCAAGGAGAAGTCTTTGATTCTTGTTTTAATCAACCACACAGACCTACCTGATGTGCCTAAAACTCAGGTGCTTCCCCAGGTGCAGTCTAATGTGCTCTCTGCCTTTCCCAGAGGCCTCCTCTGATATTCCACCTCCATCCAATGAAGAAGGGACGGGCTTGACCACGGAGAATTAAATGAACAGCAATTAAATAAACAGCACTGCAATGCTGTGGAGATGCAGGAGGCCAGGTTTTAGAGCAGAAATGCATTACTTGATGCAAATAAATATTTGCCATGGCATTCATTAGCTCCACAATAACTCCCTGCTACAGCTGAGGAGTTGAACAGCTTGAAACAGTTCCTGTGTGGGCAAAGAAGGGCCATTTGTTCATCCATGGAGCTCAGCCTGCAACACCTTGGCACCTCAGCGTACCCACCAGGGCACAGATGAACACCCTCCACTGCAAAGTGCTGGTTTGCAAAATAACAATATTTAATTTAAAAAAGTTATAACGCCATCTGCACTTGCCTACTGTAATTATTTTACATAGAAAACGAGTTCATTCTGGTCTTAACTAGGGGAAGGCATAAACATCTACTAATAGGAAGAAACAAAGTTTAATTTGCTCACGGATCAGCGAAGTCCAAAAATGTGAATTCTATTTGGGTGGACTCTGCCCTTTCTTGGAATTTAAGATTCAGGAGCGAGGACCAGCAGAGCTTAGAAAGACAACCCTCACAATCTGTATCCACTCCTGGCTTCACTGACTGCTGCCCCTGTAATAAACCCCCCAGAAACTGAATACCTCAATAAATAAAACGGGATCTCATAAGAGGTAAGTTTATTTTCTTAAAAATCCCCTCCAAAGAAAGATACAAAACCCTGGGTTTTTTTATGATGGTAAAGGTCATGGACAATAACGTAAGCAACATTCTCTAGGAAAAATGTCCTAAAAATGTGTGGATATAGAGCTAAAATATCACCTGCTAAACAGGGGCTGTTAAAGAGGGCAAAACAGGGATGTGCAACTTCAATTCTTCTACCTTTCACTCTTCAGGAGAAGCTTCACTATAAAATAGATTCCTTTGTTTAGGTACAATAGTAGATATAAATTTAGAACTGCAACTTCTTGTTGGAAATCGTGCTTTTAGATACTTGAATTTATTTAGAAGCATTGCAAGTGCAAAGGAAGCAAAAGTTCAGTCTAATAATCAATAGATTCTGCTTTAAGGGAATAAAATTACAGCTTTTTAAAAACAACTTAAAAAATTACAGACTCTGGATTGTACAACCCAGAAAGTCCATGTGCTGATGTATTAGGATAAAGAAGATAACATATTTTCAACAGTGGAACTGCTGATACTGTGTATAATCCTGGTAAGGAATACTTTTGTATGAACACCTTCATTTGCACCTTTAATATTCTCCTGCTGATGTTTTTCTGTACATAAATCATAACCACGTTTGTGGGACGACCTTTTCAGTACCTGCCTTTTCATCTGGTCCGCTCACATTTCAAAAGAACAGTGGCTTTCATCTCCTGCAGTCCAGATCTAGTGCTGATCAAGCATATTATGGAGCTGCACAAAGAAATTACAAATAATACAAACTTGAGAACCAGCTTTACACTGGTGTGATCTATTTAGCATTCACAGTCAGAGTGATAGGATCAGATATGCTCAGATTCTGCAAATCAAAAGTGCCATGACTTTTATGTTATGTTAATATTAAAAAATATTATTACATTGAATATATCCTCCAACAACATACCTAGATATCACTGGAAGTTAATTCCTCTCTGTAGCAGGTAATGTGTAGATTTTGCTGGTACTCTCTGTTCACTTGGGACAGCTGCCTCCACACCATGAATATGTACAGCATCAATCTGCCACTGAGAATCATTGTGAGAAATTCCAGTTTGCAGTAAACATTCAATAGTTCACTGCTGACTTAAAGGATTGATGGGCTTTGAGAAAGCTCAGGACCAGAGAGAGTAAAGCCACCCCTGTTCATTTTCAGAGTGGCCTGTGAGACACAGGGCACAGGAGGGAATGGAGATGTGCTCCTTGTCTTTTAGGCCACTCACTTCCCTCCATTCAGATCCATTAGTCCAACACCAAAATGAGTTTCTACAACACTCTGAGCAGACACAAGACTTGGTGGTCTGAGACTTTCAAAAGTCAGACTTTTTTCAGTTATCTGAATAAATAAAGCTTGTCACTTACTTTTCATGTTAACTTTTTGTAAGTGGTGGAAGAGTGTACTGAACAAGCGATTCATTTACTGTCACGTCCATCAGTGGCAGACTCATGCAAAGAACATGTGAATCCTAGCTCAGAATGTCCTCCCTCCCACTGGCAGACACTGCCTCCCCCAGTGACAGTCCTGTCACTGAGCAGTGACTTTAGACCATTTCTCATGAACCCTTGTACACACTCCCCAGCAAGACCTTACATTTCTTCTTAACCCTGCTGTTACAATGCAAATACAGGAAATCCTAATCTCACAGCTACCTCGTATGAAAGTGAAATGGCATCAGCTGTCTGCCAGAGGGATGACTCTAAGACAAAAGCAAATCTCGTGTGCACTGCTCTTTGCTCAGGGAACCATTTGATAGGAATGCTTGTTTCCTTTAAAAGCTGTTCTGATGAGGTTCAGTAGATTAAAGAATCTTTGCTGGCAGAGCCAGGGCAGCTTTTCACAGCATCATAAATCACTGATGTAAAGAAACCAAAACACAATTCCTTCCTTTACAGGTGAGATGAACCTTGAAGAGTACTTTGCAAGAACTGGCTATAAAGGCTCCACTGAAAAACAAGATTTGGAAACTTTAACCGATATATTCCAGCATCACATCCGTGCTGTTCCCTTCGAAAACCTCAGCATTCACTGTGGGGAGAAAATTACGTTGGAGTTGGAGCACGTTTACAACAAGATTGTGAGGAGAAAGAGGGGTGGCTGGTGCATGGAAAACAACCAGCTGCTGGGCTGGGTGCTGAAGGGCCTGGGCTATGACACCAGCTTCCTGGGAGCCTACGTGTTCAACCCCCAGCAGAACGCCTACGCCACCCTCATGACCCACCTGGTGGTAAAGGTGGTCATCGATGGCAAAGCCTACATCGTTGATGGAGGCTTTGGGGTGTCCTACCAGATGTGGCAGCCCATGGAGCTCGTGTCAGGGAAAGACCAGCCCCAGGCTCCCGGCGTGTTCCGCTTCACGGAGAAAAACGGCGTCTGGTACCTGGAGAAAATGAGACGGAAACAATACATCCCCAACCAGAGCTTCTCCAACTCTGACCTGCTGGAGAAGAAGGAGTGTCGCAAGGTTTATATGTTCAGCCTGGAGCCACGGACAGTGGAAGATTTCCGTTTCCAATGCACGTACCTCCAGACCTCTCCAGATTCCCTCTTCACAAAGAAGTCCATCTGCACCCTGCAGACCACCGAGGGATTCCGGGCGCTGATTGGGTGGACGCTCACTGAGACCACGTACAACTACAAGGAAAACATGGATCTGGTGGAGTTTGTAACTCTTGAAGATGAAGAGGTGGAAAAAACCCTCAAAGAGAAATTTAACATCACCCTAGAGAGAAAACTTGTCCCCATTAATGTTAAAGGATCTTACACAATCTAGATGGCCAGGAAAACCTACAGTAAGGCTATGTGGGTACAGCAGCTTCCACTGTCTGTGCAATCCCTACTGCAAGGTTATGGGATTCTTTTGCAGGTGACTGAAGGATATATACATTAGTATGAGATTAATGTGAATTTCACTTTGGGAAAAATCAGGGATTTAAGACTCTTGGGTCAGTTAGGTAAAATTATTTGCTGGGAGATGACTGCCGTTCAATTTTTGGCACAAATGTAGGATTTGATTTGAATCTGGTTATAAGCTTGGGTAAGAAATATGTCTGGGGAATTTTGGACTGCCTGTAGCACGTGAGTATGGATTATTAATTGTGATATGCTGCCAACACATTTTCTAAGGTTATTATAGGGAGACAAGTAATCTGTGAGCATTTAGACAAGAAAGCACACATTTAAAACTTCATTTTTCACAAGATCAAACCACTCACAGCTCATCTCATTCCTCTACCTTTAATATGAGTAAAACATTGTCATCTCCGAAAAGAGCATTAGGAGGCATAATTCTTTCACCATCATCCTTAGACAAACCATAGTACAAAATGAAAATCGTCATCATGTGCATCCCTCTGGCCATTACTGCAGTAAACTGCCCCAAGCAATTTTTGGTATGTACTATTCTTCTGGTGATGAAAATTCTTTATATTGCAGTGTATCGTGGCTGATGGGCTCTAAGGAGATAACTACTAAGCTTTGTTTCTGAGATATAATCATCCTGTAAACTGCGATTAGGACTTAAATGTTACAGCTGGCTTAGATTTACTTTTGTCCCACAAGGGGTGGAAATTCTGTACTTTTAGGACTGCATTATATTTGTGTATGAAGCTAAGCCAACTATACCCTTAATTTTGTCCTGCAAACATGAGTGTCTATATGCCTGTCCTGAATGGGTACCACTTAGCACAGGAGCTTTAATGCCATTAGTGTTTGTTCATCTGTATCAAAGTGAAAAAACCCAAGAAGCCAGCCTAAAGGAAACCTTTTATTTTTTCACAATCATGTTTCCCCATTTTCCAGAAAATGTTGTGTCTCCTACCATGCTTCTCTGCAAAAAGCCCAACCAAGGAAACCACTAAGAAAGGGGAAACATTCTTAAATGCATCAAAAAATAGCAAAAACACCAAAAAACACTCTTTCTCCCCAGTCTGTAATAAGCCTGAATATCAGTCAAATGTTGATTCCTCCCACTGAACAGTCTTTCTGCTCAAAGACATAATTTGATCATTAATCTCACAAATGCTGTAAGTGTATACCTGAAAATAAATAAAAGGAAAATAAAGACATTATGAGTTGTTTTAGGTACAGCTGCCCCCAGCTGCACTGACTCCTGCACACCCCATCTGCCAAGTGAGGGCTGTTCACTCATGCTGCTGATCTGCTGGCCACCCCTTCCCACCTCAGACTTCTTAGGATCACAGGATCACTGAGGCTGGAAAAGCCCTTTAAGATCATAGAGTTCAACAATCAACCCAACGTCACAACCATGTTCACCATTAAACTCTGCCCTTCAGGTGCCACTTCCAGGGATGGTGACTCCACCACTGCCCTTGACATTCTTCCAGTCCTTTCCAACCCTGTGAAAAGATTTTCTTAGTATCTAATCAAAACTTTCCCTGGTATAATTGGATGGCATTTCCTGACATCCAGTCCCTTGTTACCTGTTCCTTGGAACCTGTTACCTGACACTTCTTGAACTAAACAGGCCAATATTGAACAAATGCAGCAGTGGTATTGGAGATGGTGAGTTCCTGCAGGTGCCTAGATGAAAAGGTTGTAGGATGAGGAAGATGATCACTGAAGAGGAGGCCCAGGAGTCATCTCTGCTGGGCTTGGTGTGTGCCAGCTCCCGTGGTGGCAGCTCATGGCCTGGGTGCACACATGGTTGCATAGGGATAAAGAACTGAGAGCCAAGAAGGGGTGACAGGGGACAGTGAAAGATCTTACTGAGGTCAGAAAACAGCTTCTCTGTTAATAATGGAATGATGGAATTTGTTCAGTAATTTGTGTTCTGTTATTCCCTCATATTAATATTCCATTAAGGGTTTTTACCCCTTTCTAATTAATTGATCGTGGCAAGGTGCTCCCTGAGATCTCAGGGAACATTACAAGCTTCAAAACACTGACCACTTCCATTCCTCTGATGGGATTCTCATTTACTCAGCTCACCAAACCACATTTCTCTGTGCCACCAACCCCAGCTGTTTTCTTGTCTTGTGGACAGCCATTTACAGGGTGGTAATTTTGCGTCCCAACTTCCCCAGAGATTTTCCTGCTGTTTCTCCCAGGTAATTGCTCCGATTTTGGTACACAAGGGTTTCCTGGGGATCAGTGGGCTCCTATCAACATTTAACTGGGCCAGCAGTGATGGGACTCACCCAGCTACCCCGTCCACTGTTTGGTTCTTACCAAAGATCTACAGAGCTGCTGGTGATTGAGGCTCCAACCATCTCCCTGACTCCCATCTGTTAATTTTTCATCTTGACGTGACAATTATAAGCAGGTCCTCACTGAGAAACATGAAATCACACAAAGAAATGTCAACACATGCAGCTAAGGAACAGTTTCACAGTTTAACTAAAGCTTCCCAAAAGCTGATGAAAGCAGGTTATTGAGGTGTGAATGCCAGGCCTGAAATCCCTCAGAGGTCTGAGATGAGAATGGTGTAAAACCAAACAAAACCAAACAAACTCTGAGGCCTCATGCTGGGGTTCCATTAGCAAGGCAATATTGTGGAAGCTGATGTTCTCCCAGCCTGAAAAGAAAACAAACCACCAAGTCCTTAAAGCATCAGCTCTCACAGAAACTTGAATTCACATGTGGTTGGGAACTGTGGGACGGCTGCCATCCTTCCCTACCATGATGCTTCATTAGCATTCTCAGAGAAGGGTTTAATGAGAGCCTAAATGATTTTGCAGTTTTAGTTGGGGACTGTTGTTCAAATGAAGCAAAACAAATGCTGAGAAACCGCCCCCCTCCACCCCCAGACTCATCTAATTCCAAATACAATTTAAAAGCATGGTATTCCAATCAAGAGAAAGACAAACAATTTCTTTTAAAGCTTAAATGCTGGATGAAGTCCCAGAATCCCAGCCCAGCTGCCCATTACACACACAGGCAATGGCAATGACAGTCACCCGTGGCTGGAGCATTGCATCATGGAGAGTTTCATTAGAGAACAAGGCAGAGCACAAAACATGGTTCAAACTCCACAGCACCACTGAACATCCTGCCCCTCCCCAAGAACCAAAGTTTAATCAGCTCAAGCATTACTGGATGGCTTACTTCAGTTGGACTCTGTCCTGGACTTTTTAAGATCCAATACTAAGCAAAAGAGAAGCAAAAGAAAAACATCAGCAAGAAAGACAAAGTTGTTCAATACTTCCATATTTTCAAGCCCAGCAATTATTACAAAATAAGCACCAAGAGCCTGCCAAAGGGAGGGACCAAACTTCACATGACAAGGGACAGACATGAGCTGTCAGTGACCACTACTTCAAACCACACTTCACTTCTGGGGTCTGGTAACACTTTACCAGTTTGCAGGTAGCCATTTTCTGTAACAAAACCACTACTTACCCAACTTGCTTCTGTTTCCAGAGAAGAAACACTTTCATTTAGAAACATGACCACGTGGGAAAGTGCTACAGCTTAGGAGCTTGCACACAAAATGTACTGGAGCCTGTGTCAGAGCCAAGAAAGCCTTAATCAATGCAGGCTTGCTTTATGAATATTTCACTGCTATGCTTACACCTCTGTCAAGAGTAGTTCAAGCATAGATTTTATACAGTACATGTTTCTACCTCAGGTAGGAAGCTCAAGTCAGACTTAAATCCATCCATAAATGTATTTATACCATTGGAAATGCAGACAAGTATTTCAGAACATCCCACCATGTCTGCTTGTAACTCTGTACTTAAAGTACATTTAAAAAGTCACACAGGGCTGAGTTTTGGTTTTGTCTTGCTCACAAAAACACACTATGGATGGTGCTTTTAAAGGCACATTTTGCAAATGCCCCATGAATAAAAGATTGTTCTAAAATAAGTAGCTGGTTTTACTGTAGCACTGAGCCACCAGCTGAATGTGAACAGCAAAGCTCCCAGATTTAAAGACAATAAACTAAAATCTACCTTTTCTTCACAGTTTGTTCAACACAGTTCTGTTGAAACAGAACCAACCTTCCTCTGTCCCAATTCCGAAATCGTGGATTTTCTAGGAAGCTGTTTAGCTTGTCATGTGCTTATCCATGCACTGTGGCACTCTCATGTCCAGCTATCCCTCAGGGAATGACGTGAAATTAAGGAGGCAGGATGCCCTTAATCAGAATTACTCCCCACTGGACTGAACAGACCCTGCAATGCAGGAGAGCTCTCTGCATAACCCTGAAAAAGGAAGACTCCACATAGAATCCATCTCAGCCACTGCTGTTACCAAAATAACCCCAAAGCCTTTTTACATGGCACCACTGGACACTTGCCCAACCCACAGCCCCTCAGGACATGCAATTGCAGTGACATCTCCTGGCTGCTGGTGGCTCACCAGAACATACCTCACCCCTCAATTATTCAGCACAGCTATGCAGAAATTCACTCTCCATTCAAGAAATCCATTCAGAGGAATCATTTTCCTACTAATAAGCAAGAAGAATAATGGGATGTATTCCAAGTTTTTCTTGTTATGACCAACAATAAATCATTTCATAGCTCAGGTCACATCTTCCATGGGAAGAAAAATGTCTTGCCATCATTAACTCCTTTTCAGCTAGCAGTAATATATGATCAGGTTTTAAGTAATTGAACCAGTAGCATTTAATTAGCTCTCAAAAACTATCTCAGATCATGAATCACAGCCTTTCCACCTGCACAAAGTCCCCTTACTAGGTTAAAAGTATATTTCTCTTTCCATGTGTGATCCATCTTGAATATCTAATTAGGTGCTCCTGATATATGGATCATAGTTCATGTATCACAAGCAAAATACAGCAGACACAGTGTGTCCTTCTTTAAATAATTGAGTTTCACATCTTGTTTCACTGAGCTGCTAAAAAAAGACAAAAAAAAAAGCCTTGTGCCCATGGCAAAATGGCCACTCCTCACTTCAATTAACAAATTCCTTTCTGCAGAGAGCCAGCGTTAAGGATGAGTGGTTTGGACATCCTGATGAAATGTAGCAATTGCAGTATTTCTTGTTGAAAGGCTGTGCACAAAGAATTGCTATGATTTTAGACAAGAACACACTGATGTTTTTCAAAAAACCCAGAGCACCAACTGACCAAAGAGAACTGTGTTTCTACCCTAATACTACTTCAGATGGCTTCATCACATGCTAAATAAATCAGTGCACTCAGCTAAATGTTGGGGGACATCTGTGGCCAGCACAAAACCAGGATTTCTCCTTGTATCTGACTGTATTAAGCATAATTTTTTACACTAAATAAACTAATCCACAATCATTAACACAAAACCCCACAGTTTTTATTCTGCTTTCAAGTATGTTTCTGAAACTGTTATTATGCTTTTATGACAAGACTTACATAATTATAAGATTGGATTTTTTTGCTGAAAAAGAGGCAAAATTAGCAAATTTCTTTTGGAAGGCAGAAACTAAGATTCACAATCTGCTAAGATGTCAAACTGTAAACGTCGCCCAATATTTGGCTTGCTGTATAAAAAAAAGTTTCACTACAAAATCCTCTATTTTTAAATAAACTTTATAAAAAATAAAATTCAATAAAGTGGATTTTATCTCTCTGTTCTTCTCTCATCTTATTTTTAGCACAGTAAAAAAGACCACAAACCCAGCATGTTTCTGCTGACTTTTTTCAATTTGACGAGAGCGCAGGTTTCATTTTCATAATAAAGCAAGCAGTGAAAGCTGAACTGCCTTACTGAATTGGACACAGCTCATCTTTGCTCCAAATACTTCTTTCAGATGTTATCCTAAATTGTAAATAACATTGCTTTTGATTGCATGCAACACTCAATTTAACTATGCAGAACATTTAAAGAGACTGATGGGATGAGTGCCCCACTCATGAAAAGCTGCTGAGAGAGGAAAGGATGTACAACATCCATTATATAAACACCCACTTTGGAAAGTGTCTGTCCTGTGGATGGTAGAAATTTCAATGAGAATAGAACAGATTTACAAATCCACACTTTACACATTAAATAGCAAAAACTCCAAACAATCTCCAGTCCTTGGTACTCTGTTTGGTAGGCATTAGGTAACAAGCTCCACTTGTGCAGTTGACATTAATCCTGAGGTTTTAAGAACATTTTCTTAGCTCTTTTACTAGGTCTTGCATTACTATTCCCCTCTTCAACTTCATCATCTTCATCTTCATCATCATCCTTGAGTACACGTTGGTCCCTTTTTCTCAAAAATTTCTTCCCTATTGTTCCCACTAATGTTTCATACCTGTAGAGAGAATAAAAAAAATTATACCTTCAACTAAAATCAGAGGAAAAATCGTGGCACATATCCTAAACATAATCAACAATTCAAGTGGTGTAAAAACCCTGGTCATTAAAAGCTTGGAGAAACACAAGTACTGCATGACTTATTACATTATTATTCACTCTGATAGTTTCAATTTGTTAGCAGCTGGTAACAAGGAGGGAATTAGCATGGAATACCTGGATATCAAAGGGCAGAAAACCCCACAAATGATGCAGAATTCACCCCCAAATGCACTGGATATTCAAGTGAAAATACACCAGCATTCCTGGAAAATCAATCTGGTACAGTTCCATATCTATTGTGGGCTTTTTAAAATTTTTGTTTGTTTCATTTTTGGGTTTTATTTCCCCACACATAATAGACTAACACATCATATTCCTAGCTAGTACTGATTATGTCATAAAATGTAACTTACCTTCTGGCCATTTCTTCATCTGATACATCAGCCTCCATTTTATCATCCTCTTCAATGTTTTCCTCCTTGCACTTAGAGTTCATTTGGATCATTAACTTCTGAAAATGAAGTGAGAAACAGCTCAAGCATGTAAGCATGACACAATGGCAACAGTGCTGAAATTCACTGGTAGAAGAGCATAAGAGGTAAGAATCAAATTTAGTAATTATTTTCTGTTCCTGGTTAGGCTAGAGCCCATCATTATGAAAACTCATGAAGAAAAGGCAACAGAGACAGTGTTTTAGTGTATTGTACTACTCAAACATCCTAAAGGGCACTCCAAACATCTCCAGGAGACCAGATCATAATTAATTTTTCATTGTGATGTTAGCACACAGACCTTGAAATGGTTTTGTTAAAAAAAAAGAATATCTTCAAGCATTTACAGTAAAAGCCATGAAGCAATCATATGCTCAGTCACAGGGACAGCAAGTTCAAAGTGACTAAAATAATTCTCTAGTAAATTACCTTACATGGCCTTCTGCAAATCTCTCAGTCTTTACACCTTCATCCTCCTGCTTCAGGTTCAGTGCTAACCTTTTGATTCCTGTCCCTGTGTACTTCTATCAGCATGAATCATGCCAGAAAGAAATTAAAGACTCTTGCCCAGCATTTTTACTTTGGAACTCTAAGCCCTTATTGATACAAGTAAGTGTTGAATAAATAGAGTTGAGTGTTTGTAGATTGGACTCTGCATTCTATGTCAGGAGGAAAAGTGGGCTTTTGTTTTGGTGAGCAGCATGTGGGATGGCTTCCTCACTTAAGGGAGGGAAAATCTCCAGGAGTCTGCAATTACTGACCAACAACACAGGGAGCTAAAAGGATTCCATTTACCAGATGCTGCATTGATCAACATTTAGGGTTGAATGATGGAGTTTTGGGACATGGGAGGGTTTATGGAAGGTGCTGCAAAGGCCAATAATGCTGCAGTGTGAACACTCAAATCCCCATCCCCAAGGGCTTCAATCCGAATGTGAGACAACCTCAAAGCAGGACACTGAAATGGTACCTCAATTTCAGGATTGAATCCTTTGAAGGACATTCTGCCATAAACGAGATCCTCACATCGCAGAAAGCTTCTCTCTTCTATTATACAGCTCCTGAAACCCCAAACCCAGCATTCTGTCAAACCATGCACTTTAAAATGATCAAATTAAACAAATGCAAAAAGGATGTGCTGTCTTCCCCCCACACAAATAAACAAAACCACAGTGTATTTTAAACCATCAACTGCTTTATGCTCAATTGCCCTGATAAATCTTTCAGTACAAAGAGCTTGGAGTGCAAAGGAATCCTTTTTGCCAGCAAAGCTCTGCCATTTCCACAAGCAAAATTAACTCTTCTGACAAAAAGCACTCTTTGCTGGTATGGTTCTGCCTACGTTAATACTTTTACCAGAATAAAAATACCACATAAATATCACTCCCCAGGTGGCACTACTATACCAGCAAAAGCTTCTAATTAATTTTTCATTGTGCTGTTGGACCTGGCATTAGTTGAGTCTGTCAGGGTATAAAACACTGTGTCACCCTCTGTTCAGCAGACAGATTTCCCCCTTCTTCCTCCTTTTTTTCCCTCTTTTAATGAGCGTGGAGTGAGAAAAGAAACATGACCCTGAGGCATTCATAATACACGTGCCAGATAAAAGTACTTTGGTGGATTGTTCCATCCTTTTCCTCACACACATGTACCTGCTCCCTCATCCTCTTCATCTCCCATGTAAATCAAACCCTCATGATCACAGAACTCAGGCTGAAGAGACTGAGCTCATTGTCCTGCTTTGAGGCAGTATCAGTCACACATGTGCCATGAACAGCAGAGGTCCAGCTAACCTGCCCTCAAAAGACTTCTCATGATGAAGAATCCAGTGTCTCCTCAGGCAATCTACTCCAGAGCTTCAATAGCCTTACTGTTACAAAAGTTCTCCCAATGTCCAGCTTGAACAGTCCTTGCTGCAACTGAAGCTCAAATACCTTTTTGTCATATCCACCAAGAGTAATGGAAAAGAGTTATCAATGGCCTTATTCAGCTACAGTTAATTCCTTGGGCCTCAGCTTTTTCAAAACTATGTATGTTATCCCTCAGTGGAATTTTTTTTTCACTTTAGAAAGGATGAAACCCAAGCAATTTCAAAAGTAGTTCTCCTGCTATTTAAGGCACCTTTCTAAAGAGAAGGACACTTTTTTTCCTTATTAGCTAAGCCTTCCTTTATTTTTGCCATTATCCCTCCTATTTCAAAACCAGGATTTTAAGTGAGCTGGGCACAAGAGGACAGAACTGTCCTAAATCAACTTAACCATGTGTCTGGTGCTGAATTTACTAACACAAGGTTCCAAACTTTGTTTCTAATGAAGGGGAAAAGCAGCAATGAATTAATTGCACCCAGACTGAAAGAAACTAATTGCATGCATCTAGAAGAATGTGTGAGTGAAAGAAAACAACACATACAAGAATTGAAAGTAGGTCAAACTACACTAGGGAACCTCAAGAACAGCCCTAAAAATAAGAAATAAAAAAGTTGTAATGCCAGTCTGTCACTATTTTTGCTTCTGTTAACTGGTTATTTATAATACTTATCTTACAGGAAAAAATATGAATCTGGTATTTCCATTTCAAAACAATCCAATGACGATAAGAAGTACAAAAGATTACAAGCTTACTCTTTTTCCTTTAGATCTGGTACATCAAGATACCAGTGTTCTTCACTAATTATCTTCTTTTCTTCTTCCTCTAGTTGTTTTTTAGTTTGTGAATCCAAACCCCTTTGCATGAACTACAAAGAAAGACACAAACACACAGTTCAGTTTTCTGCATCATGAGTATCTTCTGAACATGCAGTAATTACATGATAGCAATTATCCATTACATAATGTTTACCAGTTGATACAAAGTTAATGTTTTTTGTTATTTTTTTTTCCTCTGAGTTTGGTCAAAGTTTGTGCAAACAGACAATGGAAAATTACAACAGCTGCTGATCACAACTATCTACTGAAAGTTAACAGTCACACCTGTACTTACATATAAAGAAACAGAGCTGTCCTGGATAGTTTGATGGACAGGAGTTGTCACAATTCCCTAATTTTAGTGAGGTTTTTCTAATGTTTCAGTAAAGGCCAGAAAGAAGATAATGGTGTTGAAGTTATTGCTGCACATCAGGAACCAACTCCACCCATACAAACAGCACTGGAGCTCAGAGCTGGAGGTGGCTCATACCAGGCTGGCCTTTTTTGGAAACATCTGTACATTCAACCATCCTCTTCTTTTCTCAGATTTAATGAACTGGATTTGTGTTTGTAGCTCTGAAGGTACAAACCTGCCTTTGGAAGTGGAAAAATGTCAGAGTTTGAAAGCAGACTACGAGGAAAACTACTCTGTATCCAGCTGTGCTAAAGGAAGATGTTCCCAGCTCCTCAGTTCTCACTGACCCACTGGGTGGATTTGGAAAGTTCTGGTCCAGCACTGTATTCAAGGACCTGCTAACTCTCTGCAGGAACAGTCTGCCAAAATAGCTGAGACCAATAATGAAGTTTAGGGCAAGTTTCTATTTTTTCCTAACACAAGGACACTCCTGTCACTGGCTTCCTTGGTGATAACCTCTGTCAGAGGATGGGAACAGGCAGGTAGGAACAGCAACCTCTCAACAGCTGGGAGCAGAAGAAGACATCTGTCACAGTCTATAAAAAACTGCTGAGAGCACAGAACTACAGACCTGAGGCCTGTGAAACAGCATTTTAATTTCCATTTGTCTTAAGTCAGGTGCCTGAACTGAGTGACAATGAAGTCTAAACAGTGTCAATGATACATGGTGGGGAAAACCAGAACTCTTCAAAATTTTTGTGGTGATAATCCATATAGTCCCACCTCCCTAAAAGCTGGGACCTTCCTGAGGATCTACAGAAAGTGTTTGGATAACTGTACCTGTCAGAAGTCTACATTTATACCAAGCTAACTCCCAGACAGAGGCAAATCTAACAGTACAGTTCACACACAGTCCTGTAAAAATATACAGGTGTGCAATGTATGTATTACAAACAACCCACACATCTCCAGTCTTTACAAAATGCCCAACCAAACCAAACTCAGAAGTGCAAGCCAACAGAGCTAGTGCTTCATTTTCTGTTTCTATTTGCATCCACTGTACAAGATCTTTAATGAAAGAAAAATTGACTTCTGTTTTCTGAGTCAATTCAGAATATGTCAAAGCTTTCCAATTAAAATTACAGTATCTTCTTGAGGAAAATAAGTGAATCTATCATGTGGAAAAACATATTGCTCAAGGAAATTGGTTAGCCAGTCGAAAATCTCAACACAAGAAATTCTGCTACAAGAACCCAATTAAATAATCATTTCACACTCCATTTTAAAGATTATGTTCCTGAAGATTACTACAGGAAAAACCTAGATAGAAATTATGTGATCAGGTTTCTCTCGCATGTAAACACACACTGATGAATTAAAAATATATCAGTTGTGGTAGGCACAGAATGTGTAAGTCAATAACTGAGGAGCTGTTTGGGTGAGTTTCCCCAAGCTATGAGATCTGGATCAAATGGTGCAAGATCTAAAAGTGTCTCCATGTGGCCCAGAATTTACTGCAAAGGTCCTTCCAACACCACTCACCACCTCTGGGTGCCACTGCACCCACCTGCTGAATGCTGCTAATACATTGGATCACTACCTGCAGAGGCAGCTGCTAAAGGCTTCATTAAAATATTTGTAAACAGGAAGATCTTCAGAAACAAAGTGCTAAATGCAAGATCTGTGTATGACCTTTTCAAAACCTTACTGATCTCATTCAAAGCTGGTTATTACTGCCTGGACTGTGAACCTGCAAATGTGATGGCAGCATATTCACATGCCTGGTTCTCCATGGCCTTCCAGAGGAAAACAATCCAAAAACCTGCTTTTGAATTCTCCAGGGGGTTAGTATGCTGACAAACAAGAGAAAGAAAAATTTCATTTTAAAAGTGTATTATACAAAAATAAGAAAAAATAATGATGCTGCCATCCAGGTTATGGGAGTCTGTATCACACATTGCTGGCTGACTCAGTTCAACACCTACTCCCTTTAGAGAGAGAGGCAAGACATATTTTGTTCCTTATGTGTACAGGTTTTAGATTTAGAAGCATCTGTTAATTAGGGTAAATATTCCATCATCCAACTGTATCAGAGTGCACTTTATGTGAAAAATTGAACTGAAGTCAGCTAACTCTTTTCAGCCAGAATGTGAAATATAAGCCCATATACGTGGGGAAAAAATGGCTAAATAAAACACCACAAGCAAGAAGCCACAAAGGCCCCATCATGTTCAGTTAAAAAATTGAATATTAACATAAAAAAAAAAAAGTACTCAACTTTTCCTGGTTGTTTTCCAGCAATAAAGGACCATCAATCAGAGAACGTACTCTACTGAATTAGGAGTTGTAGTACATGGTGTGAAGCAGAATCCATTAACCAGTGAGCAGAGACTAATTTCACACCGGTGACACGAGATTCACAATTCCAGGGGTAATAAGCACATCGGGATGTTCCTAAGATCCCTGGCTTTTATGAGTTGGGAAAGCTGGCTAATATTAGATGTTAATCCTCATTCAGGCTGGGATTTCCTTAGCCAGCAATGCAAACAGGGTAAAAATGAGCACACCAAAACTTTCTTTTCTCGACACTAAAAGCCCCACCCCCAAGCAAAGCAAACAGCACTGATATTTTCATTTCAATGTGCCGTTGCAATATTTTTATTTACATTCACAACAAACAACCCAGCAGCAGAGGAGCGAGCTGGAACGAAAGCACTCCCAAAAGGTGCGCTGGAGCCGGCCCTTGAGGCCAGGCTTTAGCTGGAACCATGAGGCTGCACCGAACTCTGCAGTTCGTAACCCCCGCGTTTGAGCGGCTCGGTGCCGGCATCAGCGATTCATTGCCGGGGGAGCAGCCCATCGATAAACACATCTGTTTATCCGGAGCGTGGCTGGCCGGCGATGGGCACGGCAATACCCCACACCAGGCTCCGGGACGGCCGCGTGTGGCCGGGGACGCGCAGCCCGGCCGCGCCTCACAGCGCCGGGCCCCGCAGGCCATCGGTGCCCGGCCCTGCTGCCCGAGCTTCCAGCCCCCCCGCAGGCCTCCGGCTCGCCCTCCCCTCCTTCCCCCGTCACCTTCATGCGCAGCAGGTTCTTGGACAGCTTGGTTTTCACCTCCCCGGCCATGGCGGCCCGCAGGCCGCGGCGGATCCCCGCGCTCGCGTAGAGCCGAGGCCGCGCACGCCGCGGGAGGAGCGGGGCGAGGCGGCGGCGCGGCTCCACCCTCCGGCCGGGGGCGGCCGCGGGCACGGCACCCTGCCCACAGCACCCTGCCCACAGCGTTGGGAGCTGCCGGGGCCGGGGGGTGCGCTGTGGTGGTGCAAAACCAGTGATAAAAATAAACTTTACGGCTGTGCGGGGTGAGGGAGATCGGGGGTGTGAGCAGGACATAAATCCGCTCGGTATGAAACGGCAAATCAGTATGTGAACCTGACATGCCTTACCCATGCTTGTGTGTTGTGTAATACTGCTGGCTTACAGCTTCATCCATTATTTTCTGGTGTTTCAAAAAGGGTATTAAGTACTTCCCACACTGACATTTGGAGACTGCTTGACTTTATAAGCACTTATTTTTTTACAATCAGCACTGACTTTTATTTAAAAAAAAAATTACAAAATGGTCAGATGTGATTAAAACTGGAAAGCACACAGATTCAAAGAGCTTCAAAGCTTTGCTAGTCCTGAATTGTGATTTATGAATTCAGTATTGGCAGTGCTGTTGTTGGACTGCCCTGCTGGGCACTGGGAGCTGAGGAGGAAATCCTGATAGGGAATTGCCAGCTGACTCCCAGTCAGAAGCATGTACCACAATTTCTCTATATATCCTCATAAATCAGATTTCTGATGCCTGTTTTGACATTTGGCACATAAACTGTGTGATAAAGCAATGAGAGTGAGGGTTCAGTGTTCAAAACTTTAATGAACTGGTGTGCTCCAAAAGACAATTTAGGGAGAAAAGTTCTCATATATGCAAGATGTAGGTCAAAGCTTGAAGAACTCTAAAGATTTATGTTCTAATAGATGCCACAGAAAGGTATAATGAAGGACAAAACCTGATTGCAGTAGGAAAGGAGGGAGAATTATCCACATCCAGGCATCCTTATTACACATTTAAGCTCAGTGGACTAAAATGACCACAAATGCCAATGAAACATGGAGCCACAAATGCTTCAAGGCAAAGTCATAACACTGCGTGAAAATATTTAATTTTCATGCAAGGAAGGCACCTTCATTCCCAGGCTCTGTAAATGAGTTGAAGCTGCTCTGAAGTTCAAGGCCCCAGTGAGAAAGTCACATTGTGAGTGTGGCAGCTAAGCTGTTTTGCTCCTTCTCTGTTCCCTTTCTCATTAACAGCTATTGTCCCTTCCCAACAAAAGAAGGCTGGGAAGAAATTTGCCATTTTCTGAATACAAATGTTCATCAAAGAACGAATATGTTTGAATCTTAGTGAGCGAACCAATAGGGGAAAGCTGCTAATTAATGTAATGGCAGAGTACAGCCAGAATCTGTCCATTTTTGGTGTACTGTTCTATTTGCCGTGCATTTTAATAATGCATTTACTTTTTGTTGATCGTTGCAAATCAGAGCCCTGTATTTAATTGCATGACCTTCAACGTCAGGGCTTTTCTGAGCAGTTTCGGTTCATTTACAGTGCAGGAATGTACTTTGAATGATTCCTTCTAAATACTGTGCTTTCCTCAGCACTTCTGCAGCCACTGAGCTGTGGTTGTGCCTGCCTTTGCTTGGTGGCCTTTCCAAGAGCTGGTTCTGTCCCTCCATGCTGCAGAACATTCCAGCTCAACAATTCCTCAGCAGACTCTGCTCACAGCCTGTTTGGGATTTGGGCACTGCACACAACAGCTCCTCTCTGCTATTGTTGAGAAGCAGCATCCTGCCCCCAAATTCTCTGGCAGCTACAATCTAATAATTTACATTACCATGCAGTGATGTATGAGATGGGGAGAATGCAAGGAATCTTCACTTTATCTAACCATGAAGATTATTCCTGGTGCTCCCTGGTCCAGGAATAATCTGTACCCCATGTCTTGGTGCTGCACCCCAGGCTTGCACAGAGTTTCTCTCACTGTCTGTTGGCACATCAGCTAAAAACCTGCCTTGATACAGGCAGGGAGAAGCATTTTGCAGTAAAAGCAGTATAGGTTCTGTGATGTTTATTTAGAAAAGTGGGGATTGTAAAAAGGCTGCCAAAAATGTGATGTATTTTGGCAGTAAAAAAGCCCAAAGGAAATTTTTGGGTTGCATCTCCCATCACTTGAATTGGATGGGGAGGTTATAGATAACAATCAGCTGCCTTGTGGACCAGATTATACTGTCTGGTAAATGTGAAGACACTCCATTGATTGCAGGAGAAATTTTTATGATTTACTGGTGGTGGTGGAGGTAACTCAGAGAAGAATCCAGCCCTGTAAATACGCCTGCTTGTGGAGTGAGGGAGAGGAGAGTTAGGAGAGAAAAAGAAGCTCTCAATGTTTAGAGAAGAATTGAGGGTCATTATAAATGACAATTAGACTCTCTCCCACAGCTGAGTGCTTCACAGCAGCTCCATTTTCAACCTAGAAATCAATTTCTTTTTCAAAACAAAAATACTCAGGAAATAACTTGGGGGAAAGGAGTTCCATCTCATCAAAGATTGTACATTAAACAAGCAGATAAAATATTTTTCTTCCTAGGAAATGTGGTCCCTTCTCCCCCTAGTAATTACTGAAGTCAAATCAAAGTTGTCATTAACATTATTTGAGGAGTAATCTCTCTTGGAGCAACACATGTGGCAGCTGTGAAGTAATTTCACGCCAATGGGATCTAATTTGAGGGAACTCGTGGCTTACTTTTCCCATAATCTTTTATTTATTCATATTATTGTAGTAGTGTGATTTTAGTGCAAAACAGGTATCTCAAACCTTACAGCAACCTATCAGTTGATTTGATTTCTTATGAGCTGTCTTTGAATTCTGAGGCAGCCTTTTAGAGCCCTCTGAATACCTGAAACCCTTTTCCCCTCCTTGCAAATATCAAAATTCTTATAGTATGACAGACGAATCATTAATTTGTGTCAAACTCCTTCACTGTGTTTTAAATAAGCACATTATGTGTTTTTCTCTATGAATGAGGAAAAGAACATGAGAAATGGAGCTGCCGGAGGTCTGTTTGCAAACCTGAAGGAAGGTGTGAAGTGTACCGGGGCTGGGTGTGATCAGGAAAGCAGTTTTGTCCCCTGTGCACCCCACGGAGAGAGTGTGGAATCTCCGCGTGGCAGAGGTGCTGTTCTCATGGGGAGGACTCGTTTTTCATCGCTGCTGCTCCCACCCCGCTCCGAGCCGCTAATGCATGCGGGGCTTTGGCCGAGGTGCTGGGTGCCGGGGGTTTGTTACACAATTCATCACCTTTGATGTGATCCTGTACAACCTCACCTCATCCACGGGGGATCCAGGGTAGTTCCAGCTCTCCTTCACACCGCACTGATTCACCCTCTTTTGCTTTTTTGCTTTTCTGGCATTGACACCGGTTTAGGTGGCAGCTTGTAGCAGCGTATCTGAACTTAAGCCCCATTGTGCACCAGTCATACCGCTTGTAGCTACTCTTATCAGAGTTCTCTCAGTGCTCTCTGGAGTGCATCAAGGTTACTAAGACATAAACTGTGTTAAATTAAGAAAGAAGAGGCTGAGAAACAGAACTAGATAACAGAGGGCTGTGAAGCCCCTGGACTGTACCCAGTCTCATACTCTGAGACGTGCATGCAGAACACCTGGACAAGACAGAGGCACCAATGAAAATGAACATGATCAGGGTGTGCAGTAGAGCTAGAATGTATAAATAAGTGTGTAATGTAAACAGTAAACATCTTCTGCTTCATCATATTGAGTAGTCATACAGGAGTCCTGTTTCCTGCAGCAAATGACGCACAGAGGATGTTTTAAATCCCTGTCCTACGTTCCTCAGCTGACCATGGGTTTTCCTGCGGATGGAAATGATGTGGAAAGAATTACAGCCAGACTCCTGTAATTTGGGTAACACAGATCTGTGAGCACCGTTCACGTTGCTGACTCTTTCCTTGTAATAGCCTTCAATAGTTCACAACTTGTGCAGCAGGGAAAGGTGTGTTTTAAAAATGTGCTCGTGGCAAAACAGTTACAAAATCTGCAGAACAATTAAGATGTGTCTTTGGAGAAAATGCCTGATGTCAGTTTGGGAGAGGACAGTTTGTTCTGAGTGCTTTTGGCTGGTCCAGTGACAGGGTGAGCTTTGTATGAATAAATAGAGTAATTCCTTTTTGATTACAGAAAGAGCCAGCCTCATAATGGCAGCTCTCTATATTCTGCCATCAGCTGAAGTGGTGGAGAGAACTCATGCTGCTGGCATGTGGAGAAGCCTAAATATTTGAAATTATTTGATATATGCCCATGTTAGAAGCCAGAGCAAAGAGAATGATGGCAGAACGGTGTGGAGCATCCTTCTCTTTGCTTTCCTTTAAAAATCAGGAGGCTTTTAACTTTTTGGATTTGAAGGAATCACAATTAAAAGAGAAAAAGAAAATATCACCCTCTGTTTGTTAACCATAAAAATGCAATCCAGCGGTGCTGCTGGTGCTTTGCTGTTTCCCAGGTCAATAAATGGCTCCCCTGACTTTAATAAACATTGATGCTGCAGGCTTGTTCTACCGTGATTGAACATTTTTATAGTTTCAACCACTTGCATTGCATGAAAGCTTTAAGATTTTTTTTTCCTTTTTTTTCCACCCCTCTTTTCAGGAGAGTTGGTTCTGATTGATTAAATTGTCATTTTCAGAGTTAGTTGCTGAATTATAACTTGGCATTTTTAACCATGCAATTTGTTTAAAGAGACAGCGTTTTGATATAGCAAAGAAGCTGAGAATTTTTAAGCAGTAAAAGGAAATTTTGTTCACTTTGTTCTCAGCCTTTCATCACTGCCTGACAAAAATACTCCTGAAAACAACATGAAGGCCATGATGTGAAGAGAAGGTGCTTAGATCCATGCTCACTTCTTTATTCCATCACGGAGCTGATCTGTGCAGAGCTATATTGCTTTTGATTAGTAGTCGGATACCTCATTGTTGTTGACACGTTTATCTTTCTGAGGAGGAAGGAAGGGAGGGAGGGGGAATTAGAAACATAAAATGAGTGCCACCCAATGTGATATTAAGAGTAAGTGGCAGCACTGTACTTTGGACCAACCCCTTAATACGCACGATGGATTTCTTTGCACCAAAATGATGGGTTCTGAGTCAAAAACCTGCAGGGGTTTCACCTAAATCCAGACTGAGCCTGATTCAAAGGGACAAAGACCTTGTAATTCTTTATAAACTGAGAAAATCACATCCACGTGATGATGCATTCATTTTTTTATTTAACCAGCTGCCACCTTCCTTCTCTGTGGAAAACTCCTGGGTTTCAAGGTCTGCTTTTTTTTACTTTCCTTCACTCCCCCCAATTTAAATCTGTATTCAAGACAGTAAATCTGAAGTAAATGAGACTCACATAAAAAACATGTGTGTTCAGATTGTGTTTGAAAAGAAAGGCCAACAAAACTGTCCTCTAGAAGCGAACAGGATATCTTTTGCTTTTGATTTACAGTGCCTGCAGGGGAAATGGAATAATCTAGTGGCCTGAATATGGGAGATCTTACACTGCAGTGTTACCCTGGTCAGACTCTGAAACAGTGCTTAGCAGTGGAAATCTCAGGGTATCAATATGAAATACTGAAGTCCAATTATACTTCTGCTTGTACACTTTCCCCTTTCTGGCCATTTCAGCTCCTGCTCTGAAATAATAACTTACAATGGTGCAAAGCTGAATTTCAGCAGTGAATTATATCCCTGGCCTCTAAATTTAATTGCATGGTACTGCAACTAACCCTCTATCCATCTTGGTCCCTGGAATTCTTTCTGCCTCTTTTCTTCTGCTTCTATACCATTCATTTGAGACCTTTAGAAAGCACAAAATAGATGCCCAGAAGGAAGGTGAATTGTGAAGGGAATGTTTTAACTTCTTACCTGCCACCAATTCTTGATGGTTTTTAACTAAAAAGGGAGGAAGGGTTCAGCAGCAGTGGGGTCAGGATGAGGTGCTGCAGGCTCTGGATGTTTTCCTGCAGTGCTGGGTAGTTGGGTCAGGAGGACAATTTGCAAGCACCACTTTGGATTCCATCGAGCCAGCTGGGTGCTGCACAGAATGTGCTTTTCCCACCATGTAGTGCCTGGAAATGCAGCCAGGGCTGGTGTCAGACCAGGGCTTTGATTCAGCACAGCAAACCTGGTGTTCTGATCAGCTGAAGGTTTCACAGCAAGATGTTGATGCCTGAGCAAACCATTTATAGCAAAAGCGAAAAAGATTCTCTGCAGTTATCATAAATACAATATGATTACATTTTTAGTACAGTTACTCATGTTTTTTCAAAGTCATATTAAGGCTACTTTGTAAGTTGGGGAAATAAGCTGTAACATGAAAAAGAGTAAAATGTTCATTAATGCCGTAATGATTTATATCAAAACATTATGGGGTGGCACACTTTGCCTCGGACCAGTTCCTCAATGAATGTTTTTCTAATTTCCATAAGTAATTGACCTCTCATTAACGACTCATTAGAAATATTGAGGTGATGTGACAAAAGCCAACCCACTGCACAGAAACTCTGCATGGGCATAAATCACTGAAAACTCTAATGGATTCAAAATAAAGGATCATAAGAACCTTGCTTTCTCTGACTGAAAAAGGATTTTGTTTATGTCTATGGAGTGAAACCCTTTTCTCTGAATATATCTGTCTATATCCATATCTATCTATATCTAATCTATCTATATCTATCTATATATCTATATCTATATCATCTATATCTATATCTATATCTATCTATCTAATCTATATCTATATATAGCTATATCTCTATCTCTATCATATGTATGTATGTATGTATGTATGTATGTATCTATCTATCTATCTATCTATCTATCTCCTTAAATCCATACTTTGGCTCATGGCTGATTTTCAAACACTGAACATTCACTTTTTTTCTCCTTGCATGTAACTTCATATGAAAAAGAATTAGATAATTCTAATAATTCAGACACATGTGTAAGTCTATGTCAGGTCCTGGTACAACTATAGACACTGAGGTTGGAAAAATGGAGGACAAAATTTGGTATGTGGACTAAATACTAAACTTAATTTTGGAAGTAAATAAACATCAATTGGTGCTTCTCACTGACTCCATGCTAGAAGCAGGTACCTTCCAGAAAAGGCTGAATCCTTGCCTTTGGGCAGTTCTTTCAGAGGGGAGGGGTCTGCCTTTTCCTTTTTCTATCCACTGTTAACCAACACAGCAATGTTAGCAAGCCCAAGGAATAGATTTTTCGCATATTGACATATTAACTTAATAACCTTATATATCTGTCTTTTTAGAGATCAATAAATCAATTTTGAGCTAGTTCTTCATCACTGCAATATTGTGAAAAGTGAAGCTGATATTTAATGTAGTTTTATGAGGACTGGAGGCTACTGGACAAACCTAGAAAAAATCTATTTCTTTTTAAAATGTCCTTTAAAGTCCTGATGCCCATCTGAAACTTATTTGAAAGTAACTGGATTTATGGGTTCCAAGTTAGTGTTTCATTACGAAGTTACCTGAGTATGAGAGAGGAAAAAAAAAAATCACTGTCTGGAAGTTTTATACATCAGAAAAGAGCTGAACTGATGAACTTCCCCTGACTTTATGGAATACTGGCCAAGAAACTGCAGGGTCTAAAAGGTGAATAAAAGCAGTGAAGTAATGTTGTAAAATAATGGGAAAAGCTACTGGCTTAGGCCTGCCCTGGGTCCTCATTTGGGAAATGTATCTATTGTCTAGCTAGTTTATTTTTTCTTCTTACAGTTTTTTTTTAAATTTTTCTTCCTGAATTCTCTTGCAATGGATCATTGCATATCACTTCTTTAATATGGGTGAATATCACTTTTGTTTTGCCAAAGGAAGCACAGGAGTGATCATGAAAAATTTCCTATTAAGGAAGAAAAATGCATTTTTGAAGGCTCACTCAGAAAAATCAGACTGCTTAGATTTCCATGACATTTAAAAGGAAAATATTGAAAAGAGATGATAGACAAACAGTGAAGTTTCCTGGTGTATTGATTGTTTAATGCCAAGTGACTTGTTTTGTGATGATGCTCCCGTATCTTTTTTTTTCTGTGTTGTTGCAGGAACTGTGGTTGCATTGTTTAGTCCTGATGATTTCAGCCCAAATTTACAGAAAAATCTGATTTCCAATGCCTTTTAGCACCAGAGAGAACATCTTCCTGGAGCTATCACTGAACTGATGGGAAACCAAACCTGATGCAACAGCAGAAAGGTGAGACTCAAATACCCAAAGATCTGAATTATGTCCAACATCTGCTCTGGGATTTCCAGAGCTGCTACAGAAATGGAGCTTTTAAACTCCTGGACAGCATTCCTGCTGGAGTAAAGCATCCTCATCAAGTTATCCCTGCATCTCTGCACAGCACTGGCTGCTCCTTGGAGCCCGCCCTGTCCCCCACAGTTACACTCTCCCACACTGCCAGGGTGTCAGATGGGCAGAGTTTCTTTGGGATTTAGGAACACGTTTGGATTTCAGCCAGGCATGGAAGATATACATACTTCCTCTTATACCCACGCACACACTCAATATATTCCTTTACATATGGAATCTGAATCAGTAATACTAAAAGCCTGAAGTTGAAGGAAGGAAAAATGCATTTATAGCCATGTTTCTTGATAAGGTTTTTATTTTTTAAAAAAACTCATTTATGCAATCATTTTGTGGGAGTGACATGCTTGATCCATTGCAAGGTGGAAGTAACACACACGGAGGTAATTCTCCTTATACAGATTGACTTTAAAGAAGTCCTAGTGCTAGGCTTAAAATTTATAATTTAACTGAACTAGTTAAAAACACTTCCTTTCCCTCCCTTGAAATGTAAGGAAAAAGCTCACTGTGGCAAATGTATCTTATTTGCAATATTTTGGGTGTGCCCCTGCACTGCCTGTTGGTGGTTACCGAGGACTGGCTGAATTTTGCTGCTTTATGCTGAAAGCTGCTAATGGGAAAAAGACAGTGTTATGATTGAGGGCCCAAAGAGAATTTCCAAATCTGCAATATCATATCAGTATTCCCTGAGGCAAGGAGAGCTGTAGATATTCAGGAACTCACCAGATTAGCTAGGAAGGGCATCCTTAATGACACCAGCAGAAGAAAATAGCAAGTTTGTTTTGTTGTTGCAGCATGTTTTTGGTTGTTGTATGCAAAGTGGTTTAATATCACCTTAATCTCAGCTTGCCATGTGAAAAATGACCCTGTCAACTTGACACAGAAGGAGAATATTGAGAAGTGGAACATTTTGTCTAATGCGGAAGAGCTGACAAAGACAGACTGAATAATATTTAAATGGATAAAACTGACTTGATTTTGAATTCCAAATGAAATCAAAAATATTACACTAAGATTTATAGGGTTTGTTTTCTGTCTTTTCTTTTCTGTCTGTGTTTGCTGGGCTCTGCTCATGTTGCCAATATTTCAGTTTAGCAGCACCATTCCATTCTTTATTGATAAAAGCCAAAGGCTAAATATTGCAAGACATTTGGCAATGCCAGTATAAATGGGAATTCTCAGTTGTGTACAGCCCAGTTATTGATGTTTTTATTAGCAATCTTTGTAAGGCTACATTCTGCTTTCCTCCTCAGTGCTGCAATGTGGAAATGAGGAAAATGCCTGTTGGAATTAGCTAAGCATGAGCCAGTTTTGATTGAACACATCTGCCACAATTCCAGGGTGTCTCAGCAATGCCTTTTGCCCCTTTGCCCATCCATAACTCTTCTGCTGTCCAGGATAAGGGAACAAAGCAGACAAATCTTCATCTGATGCAGAATAAATCCCTTATTTCTCTACTGCTTTAAAGAGTTCTCCACAACCCACTGATTTCCTGCAAAATGCATTATCATATCTATTCAGGGCCAGGATTTGGTCTGAGGACACTATAGGGAAATTCTTTGAGAAAATGAATTTCTGAGAATTTTCACTAGCCACTATAAAAAGTTTTATCTGTGTTATTTTTTTCTCCCTCTCTGCTGTATAAACAAACATGACACTTTATTCTACAAAGTGATTTCTTTCTGAATTATAGAACCATGGAAAAAGCATATAAAACCCACAAACCTTATTATTTTTGTATTCTTGAAACTCAAAATTGATTTAAACCAAGTTCAGCCAGCAATATTTCCTCCCCATCTGAGAAACTATATCCTGAGCTTCAGACTAAAGTAAATTTTTATAGGCATGTCGTAATTATAAACCCTGGAGAAACAGATTTTGCAACAGGGACATGGGCACAAAGCTCCCCTGTAGTTACTCTGCTGAGCACTGGTGTGAGGAGGCTGAACATCCATCCAAAGAAGAAGGAACTTATTAAAAGACTGCAGTGGTTTTAATGACATTTCTTGTGACATCGAAATTATTTCACTCAGAATCACAGAGCATCTCTGTTTCTGCATTTTTGAAGGTCCAGGGGGGAAAGTACTGCTGCAGCCTCATGGTGACTGAGGGAAGCAGTCCAGAGGGATAAATCTGCTCTGGTGCTCATGTCCTCTCACGATGGGAGATGTAAATTAAGCTGTTTAATTAGAACAGCATATAATAGTCATCACCAGGAAGGCAGGAGAAGTGTTTGGAAAATACTCTGGGTTCAGCTTTTCCCCTTAAATTGATGAATAATGGCTGAAAGGTCAGCAATAACTGAACTCAGAATGAGGGGGTTTGGCTCACATCAGGTGTGTGTGGTAACTTGTGTTCTTATTAAAGTCTATAGAGATCCTGGATTGATTTTCTTGCAATATTTCAAGCCAAGTGGGTATTTTCAAGCAATATACATTTCTGATTGGACTGATCATTGTATTATTTGTATCATGTCGTTTATGCACATGAATTCAAATCAAATGATGGCAGGGTGCTTGGCCCAGACATATCACATAAGAGATTAAATCCTTCTCACTAAATCAACCTTACATTTCACCTCTTAGCTAGACAGGTATGCAGATACTTTGCAAGGATGTATAAATAGCTTTATTGCCATTTTAGAGGTGTTCAAAGACAAGAATTGCCCCAAAACACACACTAGCTCAGGGGCAGAGGTCTGAACTGCATCATCCCTCATCCTACATCCACTGAAACCTAACAACAACATTTTCACCTACAATTTCCAGCCTCTGGCAGTAAGTTTGCTTGGCTATCTTCTGATCTCTCAGAGTTTACTCACAGGAGGAAGGGGCTAAAGTCTGACACATTCTCAAAGGAGATATATAAAACAAGTGGTGGCAACAGCATTCAGGGAAGGAGGAGAGTTTGGTCAGGCTGTTGGACTGCTGCAGGCTGGTGAATGTGAAATGGCACAGGCTGTGTTACAGCCCTTGAATTTCAGGGATTTTTGGAGTTGGCTCTTTGATCAGTCAGACAGTGAAGTGGGAAATGGAAAGCCACAGAGAGCTCAACTTCGTCCACAGTGCATGGGAGTAGCCAAAAATAGCTGATTGAATTGAATAGCAGGGCTGGGGAAGTTTTCCAAAGTTTTTCAGGATCTCCAAGGAATTTTTGGCCCATATTCTGAGAGAAAAATCATGTTAGACTCCCTTTCCCTGAGCCAGTTCTCTCATCCATGCACAGCTAGCCCAGACACGTGGGACTGAGCCCAGCTCCCTCTGAAGCCAGGGGAAAGCTCCTACAGGCTTTGGTGGAGGCAGGATTCATCCCTTTGTGAGACAATCATATTTATATTCAATACCCTGCAACTTAAACTGAGGATTAGCAGAATTAAACTCTCCTAATTTGTATATCTCAGCCTGCCAAGCCGCAATTAACTTTTGTACGTTTGAATTAATACGGAAAATTATTAACCACCCTTTCCTCATGCAATTATCATTATACACTTCTGGAAAAAAATTTCTTCCAAATATGAAAAGTAGCCTGCACCCCTGTGACCTTATTCCTTTTAATATACTTTAGGCAGTAGAGTAGAAAACAATTTTTCACCCCGCTGCTCCCATGTGCAGGTGACGCTTTCGCAGTGCCACTGCCAGGCTGGGCACTCTGTGGATCCAGTGGCTTTTTGTGGGGCTCTCCTCACAGGGGGGCAGAACTCAGAGCTTTAAACTCACCCAAGGACAGCACCTGTGTGTGCAGCCCTTGGCAAAGTTTACATCCAGCTGCTTTTTTTGGGTTGTTTTTAATTGTGCAATGTGCAGGATCAACATTGTCCTTTTCTCCCATACAAGTCCAAGCAGGACATTCTTTTTTTTTCCCCTTACAGGTTGGCAGGGCAGGGTGAAGGCAGCCTGGTGCAGACAGAGATTTCTGCCTTATTTTCTGCCCTTCTCTTGCATGAACTCTGCCCTTACACAGCTCTGGGAGGGCCCAGGTGGTTCCCAAAGCTGGCAGAGCATCTGTTGTCCCATGGGTTTTCCTGGTGCTGCACCATCCCTCTTTCAGGTCCTCATTTCCTTAAATTTAGTTTCTTTAGAAAAGTTCAATTTGAAGCTAATTTTTTTTTTATTAAGGGTAGGGGGAGATTTGCAAGGCCAGGTATATTTTAATTGGTGTATCCCCCTTTTATAATAAATAAGTTTGTAACAACATAATGAAATTGTTGAGCAAAAGTTCTTTTCCAGAAGAATAATCTTTAACTGGTGCAAAATGTCTCGCTGGGATTTTCTTAGGTTTTAATTTCAGTTTGAATAAATAATGTGAGACACCAGGCTGCAGAAGATAAAGGTGAATTTCATCTGCTTCCAGCTTGTCATAATGGAAATAATAACTACTTTAGCTAAAAACAAATTTCCAATTAGTTTCTCTAAAATAATATTATCCTCTTTTTTAATAGATACTGCAGCTCATTTTGGAACCTAATTTTGATAATATATAAACAGTTCTAAAATAGCTATTTCCACCAAAAAAGTGACAAGCACAGATTTTGGCAGCACATGTTGGGAGCCTCTCTACACTGAAAAGCAGTATTTTCTCTTTTTTTTGGTGGTGAATCTTAATGAAAAATAGAAAAATCAATTTAAAATATTCTTTAGGAGGAAGACATCTTTCCTGAAAGGCTTTATTTTAAATGTCTGGATAATGGTCATTAAACAAGACGTTCTGAAATTATAAAAAACATTTGTTTGAGAAAATACATAGGCTAATCATTTTATTATTGTTATTTTAAGAATAATTAATTTGCTTTATGGGGGGTTTCAAGACACAGGAAAAGTGAAATAGCACTGGCTCTTAAATGCAGCTGAAATTGGCTGATTTATATCTAACCCTAAATTCAGAAAGCAGCAATAACCTGGCTCAGAAAAAAGTGATTTCAGATTAATGTGAGAATTCTTTACAGGGATGTAACAGAACTATATTCTGTCCAGTCCCACCCTGGGATCTCTGGGGCAATTGTCATCTTAAATGCCAGTTAGGTGTAAGTAAATTAACTTTTACTATTTAGGAGGGTGCCTTTTAGCACAAGAAGAAACCAAAACCCAAGCTCTGGCATCCAATGCCATGTCCAGCACTTACAGAGAGAATGTGACTCTGTCAAAGAAGCCAAGATGAGTGGCCCTGTTGATTTATCCATCCCTGCCTAAGCAAAGAAAATAAATTTCACCAAAAAAATAAATCCCAGAATGACACAGAATTTCAAAGACTTTGTATGACAAGACAACATGAAGTAAAACAGCTATGTAAAAACCCCCACATCTAATTTAAAAACTGAATTTCATAATGCATAAACCTCTCATCATCACATGTACATATGTGTGCAAAACTGTGGGGGAACAGATCCAGGAGACACTGATAGCTCCAGGGGTGTTTTTCTAAATGTTGACATTTTGCAGTGTATTTTAGCTGTGGTTATGGAGCTGCATGGAGAATTATCTCCTGATGAAAGAATGCAAGACCAGACAAATAACCAGGATCTATTTTTGGTGAATGTGGCTGTCAAGCTGGCTTGGATGAGGGTCCTTCCAACCCACCTGTGCTGCCTCTGCCAGCAGCTGCCAGGAAATGCTGTGCATGAAAGAGTAAAGATCACGCAGGAAACAATTGTCAAATAATTCACCCTTCACACCATCTTTCAGTCTTTCTGTTTTTGTAAATTCCTGCTTCTCATCTTTAATATCACTAAGTGATTTCAGCAAGTAAACCTCAGGCTTCTGGTATGACATGGTGCTAACAGGAGACTCTTTCAACTTTGGTGATGATACAAGAAAAGTCTGTCATAAACCGCCATCAAAGAGCTGCTTGGTAACACCCAGGCTGGTGCCTGCATGGAAAATCCTTCAAACAATTGTGAAATAAAACATTTGCAAACATCATGTGCTCTTTGCAGATGCAGATCTCTGACAATACCTCACTACCACACAGAAAATTACACAAGTAATTTTCTGTGAAAACAGCTTAAGAAAACAGTAGCAAAGCAGGGCAGAAGCTGGAGGTAGCAACATGCAAAATATCCCAGTTCACCTGGAAAAGAAAACCTCATTTGCATTTGCTTCCTGCTCTGTTGTAAATGGAACATACATTATCTCTGTGATTTACAGAAGTATGGTTTACATAAATGAAAATATGGCGCTGATTTGGCCAAGCTGAGGATGGTAATTTTTGCTGTGAAATGCAGAAGATTTTGTGAAACCTCTGAGACGCCAACTCATAGCTCATAGCCAGGCTGTGAGTGACTTTTTGTGGCTGGTTTGATTTTTACCACCTGAAAAAATGGACATTAGAGGGGAATTCTCTAATGCAGGTAGCAGAAACCGATATAAAATGGTGCTGCAAGGGCCATTCACGACTGTACGGAGGCTTTTGACACCTAATCAGCTCCTTAATCACAGATCTGAGCTTGTTCCTTGGCGAGACCAAACTCAGCAAGAGCAGCACCCTTCCCAGATGGGATTAGCTCCTGGGTTTGGTGTGCTGAAATCTCACCCTGCCCAGCAGAAAAAGAAGGTATTGTTTTAGAGAGCTGTGTGTTAGTCAGTGCAGGGTAAAAGGAATCTCTTACTGGAGAGCTGGAATATGAAGTTTATATTCCATGAAAACTGTCTCATGAAACTGTGCATTAAATAGGTTCTTAGAAATGTGCAGCCCAGTAAATAAACCAAATAATTCTACCTGTACAATAAGGAAATGAGTCAGTAAAGGTGTGGAAAAATGAAGGAATGACAGGGAAGCTTCATCACGGTTACGCTGAGGGTGTTCCCAATTTGGGCAGGGGAAGGGAGATGTCGTTTTTTCAAGCTTGCAAGCAGAAATCATTGGCTGGAGAGACAGGAAAACTTATGCTTGATGAAATGGAAACTTAATACCAGCATAAACAGACCCACTCAAAAATAATGAAATGAAGTTTTAAAAGGCTTTATGGCGCTCCAGGTTCAGCCCCAGCAGCTGGATTTACATAACTGCAGAGAAGAAGCTGCAGAGGTGGAAGCTAAACAAGTTCTGTTAGATATGGGAGTGCAGAGCCAAAGGCTCCCAGGAGAGTGATAGCAAATTCAGAGTTGCTGAATGTTTCAGGACAATCCTTGAAAATTTTGAGTTTCTCTCAGTCCCTTCCATGCAGAAAGAAAAGAGTTAATAAATATTGTCAGTGCCTGGGGAATTGTTCACAAGGGATCTTTTGGAAGAGTAATCTTCATATTTGGAAGTATTTTTTCATTATGGGTAATAGGATGATGAACTGAGAAATGATCCCAGCCACTTATGAGTCTAAAAGCCCCTAGCTTGAATAATCTATGATGATTTAGAGATAATAGCATCAAAGGCAGAACTCATTTAGCACAATGTCCATTTACTTACTCCAAAGACTTTTACTATCCTGCACCTATTTTATAGACACTTATAAAAGTTGATAATGATGTGAAATGAGAAATGTAATCAAAACAAAAATGTCAGTGTGCAGACAGAACTATTCTGTCCCAGCCTGTTCCCCAGACCCACCAAAACTCCTCCTCATGAAGAGCAGTACCAATGCTAAGAGAGAGAAAAACCAGAGAGCATTCCCACTGTGGTGGGTCACAGCCTCCTTTGGGCATCCAGCTGCTCTGATGAGTTCTCCAGGCTTTCAGGTGGAGCTCTGCTCCTGCAGGGGCTGCAGGGGCACAGCTGCCTCACCATGGGCTGCACCTCTGGCTGCAGGGGGATCTCTGCTCTGATTGCTGGAGTAACTTTTCCTCCTCCTTCTTCACTGATCTCAGTGTGTGCAGAGCTGTTTCTCTAACAATTTCTCATTATTTTCTTCAGTTGCTGTTATACAACAGCTTTTTCCTTTGCTTAAATGAGTTATCCCAGTGTTGCTACCAACCATCTCTCAGCCTTGGCCAGTGGTGGGTCCACCTTGGCCAACATTGGCTCTGTGGGACACGGGGAGCTGCTGGCAGCTTCTCCCAGAAGTGACCCCTGCAGCACCCCTGTAGCAGAACCTCACCATGCAAACCCAGTGCTGCACTCATTAAACAGAGCCAACTGATGGAGAGGATGGGTTTGTGTGCTGGATGCTGCAGCAGCACTTGGAGGGTGACAGTCACACTCTCAGACCAACATTTGCTGTTTCACTGCTGGGCTTCCCTTTGGTGAGCAAGTCTTGATTCCATTGCTGCACCAGCTTGGGCTTTTGGAGGCAGAATTCCTCTTGGATCCCCTGTCTGTGCAGATTCAGAGCTGCCTCTCTGCAGCAGGCTCTGCATTCTCCTCCAGCACACGTTAGCCCACCAGCACAGGCAGCTGTCCCTAATTGCTCCGGATCACAGCCAACACTTTCCCCATTTTAGTTCCAAGTCCTCATGACTGTAACATCTTATTTCCAGCCAGAGTGTTTTCCCACGCATGGGACAACAAATGTTCAGGCTGACCTGAGGAACTCTTTTTTCCATGCATTTTTTGGGTTCTCTCTTCTTCAAAAGGTGACAATGAGCTCTTTCAAATGCCAATTAGATCACCATAATTAAGATTTCACTTTTTTTTTCTCACATGACAGAGATTGCGCTTGCACATGTCACTGGTTTTAGGCAGTTTTGTACTTCCTGAGGTGATCCCTGCAGGGGTTTCTGAGAGACTGCGTCATCCTGGGTGATTTGGGCTCGGGCATTTCGACAGTGGAGACATTTCCAGCGCTGCAGCAACAAAGGACAAGTGTTGGACAAGTGCTTGGCTCAAGACAGGAGGATATTAAGAAAGGAGAGTATAATTTATACCGCTGCATTTTTTAGGGCAGAGCTGATGATACAACTGAGCCAGGACAATGCTAGTTTCTCTCAAATTCAGCACTCCTCATTCCTTCTCCTGCACTCCCAAATGCACTATTCCCAGAGGAAATAATAATTTTTGACATCACACTTGAAGAATGCTATTTTCTCTTCCAACTGTTTCTTTCAGTGGGGATTTCTGTGTATTTCTTTCCTCTAACCAACTCTTCTCTTGTCCAAACACAGCCTTACCTTGCAGATCAGAGGTGGTGTGGTGTTTGTGAGGGCAGCTGTCCACCTCTGCCTCACCTCATACCCTGAAAGTTCACAATATTTCATCTTTTCCTTTCCTGCTTCCTCTTGTGCTGAGACCTTCTGCAGTTGGATTCCTGTTTGATTGTGTAATAAACCCATGAATTATTAACAGTATATAAAATATTGACAAACTGTTCTCTGAGATAGAACAGCTTTAAAGTATTGATTACGAATCCAGAGAATTATAATCAGTTTCTGCATAAGAGATAATTAAGTTATTATTGTTTCTCTTTTCTCTAATATAGTGATGGATAGAAGGCATTTATACCAAACTGTATGTAATCTTATTAAAATTAAGACAATAGGTTTATGAGCACTCAAGATAATGGGAAAATAATGCATGATGGGGAAGCGTTTACAATTCCAAAGAGCTCTGTTGGCAACATGTTGTTGTGGAAAGAAATAATTTCAGGTTTGCTCTGAGGAAACTCCTGGGCACAGAGATGTGATTGACTTCAGCAGAGTCAAAATCTCATTTCCATTTGGTTTTAGCAGGAATCAAACCAACACTGCAGTGCTTTGTGTGCTTGTGAGCATTTTGAACCCAGGGGCTGACTTAGGTCAAATTTTGGCTGAGGGGGACACTCGCAGATATATTTTGTTTCTGCAGCTTTTATACCAGCTTGCTAGCAAAGCCTTTGAAGTGTTAGTTTAGCTCTCATTAGGCATCAGAAAACTCATGCCAGAGCTCAATTTCCAGACAACAGGACACTGGTAACGAGTTTTTATGGATTCTGCTGCTCCAAAGTGATTTGTGCATCCTTTAAGTGAGATGCTTTTGCCACGAGGCTATGCCTTATGGAAACCTGATTTTATTCCACGGATTACAAAGTGTTCCCAGGCAGAACTGGGCAGCAGGGACCCATCCTGCCTGCCTTAGTGTGCCCTCCAGAGCTGTGCTGTGCAGCCCTTGGCTCTATTCCCTCCACAGCAAACAGGGAGAAGGGTTTTCTTCCAAGGTACAATTCATCTGTGCAAGTTTGGGAAGAGAAAAATCATTGTAAAGTAAGGCAGGGTGAATTCCATGCTCAGTGTGGTGTTGCAGTGGAGCCAATATAAATGTCAGGAATGAGAAGCTGTGGGCTCTGCCAGAGGAATGTGGCCTTCAGTGGATCCCTGCCTGCTCCTGCTTCCTCTGCCTCTTCCTCTGCTGCTCACAAGGAAAGGAAATGCTCCAGAGATGTGCAGAGTGCCAAATCCAAGAGCTGGGAGAGAGCAAAATTAACAGTCCCTGGGACATGTTCTCTTTGAACACTGAGGATCTCCCGGTGCTCTTTAAATACATATTACTAATTCCTGGAAATCCCCTCTTAGGCTGGTGTGTGGCTGGCCACTGAGGGCAAATAAGGTAGAAAGAGAATTTAGGAAGGTGATCCTCCACCCCTGTACCAGGGCAGGATCAGCAATGCCAGAAACATTCCTCATTAGACCATTTGCTCCTCACCCTCTCAGAGGTGATGGTTCCCCACCTCTCCTCAATCATGGATTTAATGAATTATCCTTATGGTTACATTTCTTAATGTATAACCTTTCACAGGCGGGAACCTCAAGAAAAGAGAAATTTCAGACAAGTTAAATTCACAGGGTGAATTAGTGCTACAGTTTATCTTATGAGAAAGCACAAAAACTATATAACATACCAGGATACCTGCAGCATCACTTTGGACAAACATTTGCAAATCCTGGAACTTTTGTGCTTTTTCAGTTGCTTTTCATCATTTTGAGGTTGTGAGCCTCTTGTGTTTTCTTGCACAGCATCACTGGATGATTCTCACAACCAAAGAAGGCCTAAAGGCAGAGCTGAAGTGACTTCCTTCAAGACACACATTTTTCTCCATAAAAAGAAAGGAATCTCAGGCAGCAACAGGCAGACAGCGCTGTCCTGACCCTGGCATGGTGCTTGGTTTTGCTGAATGGCCACTTTCCAAAGCCTCTCACCCCAGCAGCTCATCCAGCTCTGTCCAGCAGCTGCCTGACCTGCTCTCCTGCTGGGCTGGAGCCCAGAACCACACTCAAATAGCTGCTTTTAACAGCTTCTCATCTCCCAGCTTTCCCGTGGCATCTGGTGGGAGCAAATTGCCTTGCTACACTTCTGCAATCAGCAGGAGCTGCACTGCCAAGCCGTGTGGGTGACAAAGCCACCTTCAGCCATGCTGCCCAATTTAATCCAGAGAAATACTGCACTGCATTAAAGAATAGAACAGAAGCAGGTAAGGAATTTATTTGCAGATCTCAGCTGTGTTGAACAACTCATAAAACACATGAAATCTATGAAGGAATGTGCTGTTAGAATTTCCAGGTTTGTTACAGCCAACTCTTAGATCCCACCTTCTAAGCCAAATCCACTCTAAATCTGTGGTATCTATGTGCTAATTGCAAACAAGCCTTGGATCCGGGTGCTGCTAATGCCAGAGGAGTCTGGGGGAGCTCTGAGTGATGAGCAGCTCCTGAATTGTGAAGCGAAGTTGAAAGTGCAGCTGTCGGTCGGGAAAGCGGACGCGACAGCGCTCCCTCAGACTTTAATAGGCTGCTTGTGTGGCTGCTTTCATGATTTAACATTTGTTTGATAGTCCCTCTCTCTTTCACTTTCAGGTAGAGATGTGAGCATCCTCGCAGAGGGCACTGGTCCTGAGCAATCACTGTCTGCCTACGGAATGGATGAAAACGCCCCCCACCCCTGCCAACAAAATAGGGCACCTAATTGAAAGCCACGCCACAAGGGCTTCTCCATCCCCCTCCCTCCCTCCCCAGCACTACATCCTCATTGCATCTTTTGTCTGCTCTACATCAGATGCACCTTTCTTGCTTGCTCTGAGTGAAAACAATCCCTGCCTCCCTGCGGGGAGGATGGCAGCCTCTTCCCTGAGCGCGAGCGCTAAATGAGAGCCGCGCTCGCTCTGTGTACTTTGGGAAGGCAGGAATATTTCCAGGGACTAAATTAATCCCTCACATTTCCAAAGTGCGTGGCACAGATCTGATCTTCAGCTCCCACAGTGGTTAAAGCAGAGGAGAGGAGATGGGGTCCCCTGGGTTTGATTCCCACCGAGCCATGGCGCGACGAGCAGAGCTCGGCTCTGACGTGCTCAGTGCTGAGGCAGGGGTGGCACATGTCTGTCCTGTGGGATCTGTCCTCCCACTTTTGCTTTGGGGAAAGCTTTCTCCCCATCCTCCAGCTGAAACATCCAAGCTGTTGGGAGAAGGGCTACAGGGGAAAAGGAAGAATCGTGCAGTATGACAGTTTGGGAGCACACAGTGGCTCTGGCTCCTCCAAAATGTGTCGCGTAGGCAAAGTGTGCAGCTGTGCAGGGTTGGAGACGGGCTCTCGGTGCTCCTGCCTTTGAGCCAGCAGCATTTATGGGATCAAAGGACAGAAGAGGCAGGGGCTGCCTTGGCTCTGGGAGAGCAGCAGCCAAGAGATAGAGACATGACTGCAAAAGCAGCTGTGTCCTGGCTTTGCCAGGCAGTAGGTGCCTGTGTGGAGGCCAGGAGAGAGCTGGAAAGCCACCAGTTCAGCAGGGCAGGGCTTGCCAGGATGCCTCATATGCAGGCTCTGTTTGCAGATGTGCCAGCCTGCCTCCCTCCCTCTATGCCACAGGTAGAGCCAGCAGCCCTCACCCATGGTTTGGTGCCAGCTCAAATACCATCCCCAGGGAGGACCTGGCTTTAGAGTTTCTCCCCAGCTTTGCTTTCTTTGCCAGCTTTTTCTTACATGATTTTCCCTGCCCCTTCTTTCACAGCAAAGAAATGGCAAAGTTCTGGCCATATAATTAGACCAAGAAATTCTAGCTCCCCACTCCCAAACGGTCTGAGTCTACTGAAATCTACTGAAAATCAGTGTCCCTCATCAGCTGCAAAATGGTTGTTGCAGGAGGAAAGTCATGCACAGCTGCTGGTTTTGATGAGTCCCTCGTACCTGGCTGTTCACCTGCTGGGCTCAGCTCCTCACTGAGGGCAAACAGTTTTACCCAAAACAGAGGTGAGAGCACCGAGTGCTGGTTCAGCGAAGGTCACCTTGGAAAAGAGAGGGAGAACCTTGTTCTCCAAAGACAAAGAGGGAGTTTTTGATCCACCAAAGACTTCTCCCCAGGCTGTCACAACAAGCAGCTTCTAATCGAGGTTGCCCTGGCAGAGTGCAAAGTCTCCTGACAGCAAAAAGGCAGAGATGTGCTGCTTCAGGACAGCTGTTATTTGAAGGCAGCAGGTAACCGCGTGTCTTGCTGTGTTTTTCCCAGTTTGGATCCAAGCACGGCTTCTTCTGTGTCTGTAGGCAGAGGACACCCTTGAAGAGAAGCCCTTGCATCCCACAGTGCTGCACCATGTGCCTCAGATCATTGGGAAGCCCCCCAGCTCTCCCTCTAATTGCAGTTGTCTCTCTGGGTGTGAGTGATGTGAGTCACTGGTATTTCCCCAAGGCTACAACGTGCAAGGGGCACATGCACTCACTTTAATTTCAGAATTGAAATTCCAGTGTGTCACTCATTCCTTGGACCTGAAAAAATTGTCCCTTTTGTAGAAGGGGCAGACTTGGCTACATGGGTAGGAACAAGGATTTGGCCACACTTTTTTTAGTCACATTGTAGAAATGAATAGTTTTCCTTCCTTTTCAAAGATGCACAGATGCATTTGTCTTGATGCTGTAGAGCCAGAGCTCAGTTAATTATTTGCTTAACAAATACTGCATTTTTGATGGGCTGATTTTTATCAGATTACTCACCTCATGGAGCTTTACCATGTCAAAATTTCTTTAAAAAAACCTTCTTGTGCTCTTCTTTAAAGAAGGATGGAACAGCCACAGTTACCACCTGTGTTTTACCACAAGTTCTTTTTCCTCTCTTCTTTTCAAATGTTTGACACAACTGGGCAGAGTCAACTTCCCTTTTTCTCTGTGTGTGACATTGCTCAGTGGCAGCTGCTGAAAGAAAAGCCCCATCATAATCAGTGTGTTTTGCCTGTAGCACAAGGCATTTCAGCAACATTGAAAAGCTGAAAGGAAATAGGAGATAAGTTGGAAATCATGAGCTGAAATGCGCATTTCCATTTTAGAGATTAAATTAGAAAAATATATTATCGTGAATTTCAAACAGCATCATCAGCTGGCTTGACAGCTCATCTGGGCTCATGCTGGGCTGTTATTGAGGGAGCTTGGGCTAACATCCAGCCTCAGGATGCTGCTCTCCCTGGTGTTCAGAGGCTGGATGGAGCTCTGGGGCTGTGCTGCTCGGTGGGGAGCAGGGGAGGTTTCTGCTGGAGTCAGAAGCTGCTGACTGAAGCACTCTGTGAACTCCGTGACCTGCCAGCAGAGCCACGGGAGAGTGCTGCTGACCCATCCACAGCAAGGGGGAGAAGGGACATAATGGGGAAAAAAATTGCACAGCTGGAAGAGCTGAGATCAAATAAAACAGTCCTGTAGAGAATGTAACAGGCAGGTAAATGAACAACCATTTCCTGGCCACCAGGAGCACTGCAGTCCTGCTGCACAGGTGACCCAGCTGCAGTTGCACAGCTTGGATGACATTCAGACAATCCCCAAGTGACAGCACACGGGAAGAAAACTGGAGCATATTTCCAACACCTCAGCTGATGTATTTTCAGAACTAAACCAGGGATCAAGCATAAGGCTCCCTGTGGAACACGTGCACCCCTCCAGAAGGTTGGGAGCTCTCTCACCTGTGCTCCTGGCGTTGCTCTTTTGGTGGCTCCAAGGCAGGGACTCTCAAAACAGCTCTGTAGAAAAGATTTGGGAAATGTTCTGTGTCCTAGTGGAAAAACTAGATGTGAATCCCTGTTGTCGCTGTAAGCTGTTCTGCTGCCCATAATCCTGCCCAGCAGGAATTCCTATCTTTTCCTCCTCTGACTATTTTCTCCACATAGGCATTGGAGTGAGTGAATAGACTGCTATGTGATACCAAGCTCAACCCTTCTTTATGGTGAAAGAAGAGGGAAAGATGCAGAAAAGCTCCATTATGAACCAGATTAGAGAGATGTGTGCATTTAATCTTCTCTAAAATATGGGAAAGGGTCCAGCTTTGGCTGAAAGGACATCTTCTCTATGCAATGCTGTTTCACGGGACCTTTTGAAATACCCAGTGTTCATGTGGAGTGCTGAAAGTCCTCAAGAAAAGTTAAATTCTGCATTAATTAAACAATCAAGCTGCAAACTGTGTGAAGAAGGAAGGTGACACATTCAAAGGCAGTTGAAGCATCAGATTGAGGGGTTGGAAGCACAATTTTATTTACCATGGCTCAACAAGTTGTTACAGTGCACCAGTAGGAAAAGCTGAGCCAGCCACACTCTTTGGCTACTGTGTGTGTAAGATAAAATATGTGAGCTTAAACCTCTCATTTCTGAGAGCCCTTTCCTCCAAGCAGAGAATTAACGCAGGCAGAATATCAAAATAACTTCTACAAACTGAGCCAGAACAAAGAAGTGTTACCCAGGGAAGAAGCTGCTTCACAGCTTTTTTGGAATGAGATCTGCTCTTCAAGATGGTTTAATGAAGAGGGAAAGGCAGGAGATGTCAGCCGGCTGTGCATATGGAATAGGGTTAGTTGTCTTGAGAGAAATTAAAAATAGGTAGATTATTGTGCCAGTTTTTCCTGTCTTCTGTCATAAATCAAAATCTAGCAGGGAAATCACTGGGAAGATGCACAAACTGGAGGAGCCAAGCAGCACGAAAGGGACAGCTGGGTCACTGAGTGACAGCCACCCTGAAGGTCTGAGCCTCAGACCATGGGCAGGGACCAGAGCCTGGGCAGAGAACAGGCAGGGTTCAGGTTCCATTTCTCTATTCAAACACAGCAGGAGGAAATCCTTTCTCCTTTAGGAGTAAGACTTTGTCTCCACAGCGTAGAACCATAAGAGGTGCCATTCCTGTCCCTGCAGGTCTGGTGGTGGCCCCTGGGTGACATTCCCAGGGGCAGTGTGGCGCCTGCCCGGTGTACAATGCTGAAAGGCACTGAGGTGTCTATGCAGGAGGCAGGGTCACACACCAGCTCCTGGACAATAAACTGAGGTTCAGCTCCCACAGAAGTGTCACTGTCATATTTTCTGAAAAATCCCTTTGTCAGGGTTTCTTCTCCTGGGAAGCCGGGAAGCCTCAGAGGAAAAAATGAAAACAATAATTATCTGATCTGCTTCTCCTGTGTTTTGCTGCTTTGGAATGTGGTTTGGACACTGTTTACCAACTGGTCATAGTTTCATTGGTTTCATGTGAATTGTTTTGACTTAATGACCAATCACAGCCAGCTGTGTCAAGGCTCTGGAAAGAGTAAAGAGTTTTTCATTATTATCTTTTAGCCTTCTGTCTATATCCTTTCTCTATTCTTTAGTACAGTTTTAGCATAGCATTCTTTAATATAGATCATAAAATAATAAATTAGCCTTCTAAGAACATGTAGTCAGATTAATCATTTCCTTCCCTTGACGGGGGACCCTGAAAATATCACAGAGAAGAGTCAAGTAGAAGGTGAGATTCATGTGTGGTGTGGAAGAAGAGAAGCTGGAGTGCTGTAAGGTCATTTACAGCCAGGGAGGGGAATGCATTTTCAGAGACTTACCTGCTGAGAGCTCATTCTATTTTTATTTCATTGGTCCCACCAAAGCCAGTGTCAAGACTTGCTAGGATGACAGTTTCAAAACAAGTTGTGATGCCATGTTAGCATGAACAGCTGCATTTTGGCTTTTCACAACCAGAAGGAAAAGTCACTGAAGGTCTGTTTTCATCAAGAAAACACATGGAAAATCTACAGAATGTTCAACCAGTCGCAAGACCCACTGAAAGAATCTTGTAGGAGAAGATTCTGGCCTTGCCAGGCTTTTGGTTGGCAGCCTGTGTTGTCTGGCTCCATCACTAAATGGAGATTGCGACTTTACAGCTGGAAAATATCACCAGTTCCTGCCCATGTGTACCATCCTGTGCAGGACACGTGCTTTTGGGCACAGTTAGAATCCAGGATACAGGGGAAGTGGAGCTTAGATGAACTCTTCTCCTGCATCAGAATAAACACACAGTTTGCATTAATTTGTGCTGATCTCTGCATGTCTCCATTACATGGCTGCATACATCTATAATTATTTCTATATAAATGAATGAGGGGACATTTCTCTCAGAACTGCACATTGCCATCAAGATGAGCTTGGCTGGAACCACCCACGCAGCCCAGAAATGAAGTGTTTTCTCCTGTCAGCTGTCTCCTGAGTAAAACCAGCACCACATCTTTGGACGTGCCGACCCAAGTTGGTGGTCTGGCATTCAACAGAGAGAAGGTTAAAGCAGGGGGTTGGTGCAGAGCCTTGATTTCACCAATTCTGCTGCTGTAGAGCAGGGAGTTTGGTCTCTGCCATCCTCTCTGGCGGGCTGTAGAGTGAGGCAGCACAAGGACAGGGATCAGGTCTGGCACAGCTCATACTGTGCACACCAGGTGTCCTCATGGGCCTTCTTGCAAGCAGCTCCCACAGACTCATTACAGCTGTCATCTGATTGTTTTTTTTTCTTTGACCATTTCATATATTTCCAGTAGTGCTTTTAAGATGATAAACCCCCCTGGGTCTTTGACTTTCCTGATTCAGGTGCATCCTGGGCTGTATTCAAAATTATGGTACAATTTCCAAAGCTTGAATGTGAGCCAGACTCTCTCTTTCCCAAGCTGGCAAGCTGCAAGGAAAGCAATGAACATATTTTTCACAGTTATGCATCTTGCATCTGACTCAGGTTGTTGTTATTATGCAGTAAGTGTTTCAGTCTTAACATTAAAGAAAAGAACATTAAAGAAAAGAAAAAATTAACATTAAAGAAAAGAAAAAATGTTCAGGTCCTAAGGGGGGAACAAAAATCCACTAATCCAACACAGGCTTTATTTGCTTGTTGACTACCAACTGATGTTGAGAACGGCGGGACTCCCAGAGCTTCAAACAAGATTAGAGACTAGGAAATAGGACATTTATTACAACTCAGATACTTATTTAAGTCTTCGTTCTGGCTACACAGCTACATATTTGGACATCTGGCAAAAACACTTGGCAGTGCTCAGGTTCTGAAAATGTTGTTAATCTTTAAAATCAATATTTCACTTAGGAAATTGTTCACCTACCTGCGTGTTTGTGAGAGCAAATTCGTCCAAATGCCATTTCTAAAGTTACTAATTATGCTGGAAAAGGCATTTCTTTATCACTCATGGACAACTTATACCCCCCTATAACCATTAACGTAAAAAAATACATTATTACTACTAATTATTTAGTAGTAATATTTTTGACTATTACATTATTTACTGATTATTATTACTATTTATTCATATCAGTTGGAAGCTTTTAAAAATGTCTGATTTCCATAACTGGGACCCAAGTGCTGGTTAAAAGCTTGGATACACCAAACTCATGTGAATGGATGTTGGGCATCCCCAAGTTGCACTTTGGTCCCTCTGACTACAAAAGACCATTGTAATTAATGCTCTGAATCTCACACTATTAAAATACTAAGCTGAATCCTGCTTTGCTTAATAATCAGGTGGATGAAATAGAGAGAGTAGAAGTCAAACAATGGGGTGGTTGTAATTTCCTGAAGCTGCTCTATTTGATTTGCCTTTAACTCAGTTAAGTGTCTTGGCAAACCTTTAATTTGAAATCTGTACAGGCTGAGCATCACACCCTGCTAGGCCTATCAACAGATGGAGGAATTACTGGAGGCAAAATGTATATCTTTATGCTGCTTTTTTTTTATTTTTTTCCCCATCATTATACTAATCAAGCACTGAAATGATCAGTAACCCCAGAGAGAGACAGATTTGTTTGCAGCAGAGGGTGACCCTGGGAAAGCGTGGGACTGACAGACACACAGGTGGTAGGGGGCTTTCCCAACATGGGCTGACTTTTGTTGTGGGAAACTTGGAAGCTGATGGTAAATGAGGAAATCAGGTTTGCATCCCAGGGAGTTTGGGAAACGTGAGCATGTTTGGATTGCCAGGGAGGAGATGTGCAGGAGCTGTGGCCTGAGTTCTGTGGGCAGGACCAGGCACAGGTTTCATCTCCTGCCCTTTTTGGAGGAGAAGGAACCTGTCCCATCCTTGGGATGCTCCAACACTGACCCTCTGAGCCTGGAGCACTGTGGCAGCCCTTCCCATTCACACTTCTCTAAGTGTGAGATCCTGAGCACACCAGGCTCAATTAAAGTTTTGCAAAGACAGGAAAAAAAAATCCCTTAAACTGATTCACCTCCAGTGTGCACATACTGCCCAAATGAACTGGAGGGAAATAAATAAAGAACCCCCTGCATTTTCTCTTTACTGAGCTTGCTAACATTTTCTTCATCAATCATTAATCATAGAGATAACTCAATTACTGTGGGAGTGAGCTTTCATTATTCCCCCCACACCCCCAGACAGTGCTGTTTTGGGCAGGTGCTCACACATTTCTGGAGTGCCCAGTGCCAGCACTAACTGGGGTTTGTGGCTGCACCCTCAGGGAAGCTGTCAGGACTGCAAAGTCCCCTGGCTTCCCTCTCACAAACTGCATTTCATCTGTCATCCCCAAAAGGACAATTTTATTTACAAGAAAAGCTCTTCAACAGAAGGCACATCCCAGAGAGCTGTCTGCTCCAGCTGCCCTCAGGGTGATACTATTTTATTAAAAAAAAGAAAACAAAACGCCAAACGTTTCAAAATAATCTGTGGACTAATAAAAAAAACCAAACCAGGTGCAAGTGAACTTTACTATACAACCTAGATATGAAATGAAATTCAATCATGCAGAAATTGCCAACAACTTATTATAGATGAATGGGGTGGGAAGTGCATTTTGTCTAATCCCAAGGCAATTTAAAATAACTATTCAGCATCCTCTCACCTGAAATGTATCATCTTATTGATTTTGAGCTGACTTTTGCAGATTGACTCTGGCTGCCTGTTTGGCTTTCATGCTTTCAAGTCCTCAACTGCCCAGAAAATGGTGCCACTGCCATTCTCAAAGATGTTTTTAGTGAAACAGGCTTAAGGTGAACTAGAACAATAGCTGGGAATGAGAAAAGCTGAATAATAACTTCAGCCAGCTGGGAATAATGAGCACACAGGCACAGCTGAGCTCCTCTGTGATGGGATGGAAAATCTGAGTGTTTTTAAGGATTAACCAGCTACACAAGCAGGAGAAAATATTTTCAATTGGAACAGGATTTTGTCAATTTTCACTGTGCAACATGGTCAAAAGTGAAGGAAATGTCAGGTCACTTGTTACAGTGATTTATCTGCCAGCTAAATTGTTCCTCCTCAGGCCTTCTGGCAATGTTCAAGACCTCCTAAGATATCTTCCAGGTTTCCCCTGATGTTCTTTTGTCAATATAGAACTCTTTGCAATGGAGAACAAGCCCAGTCAGGGCATAAACACCAGGGCAGAAAATGTTAAAAAAGGATAAAAAAAAAAAAAAAAAAAGAAAGCTCTGCAGATATGGGAGTGAAATGAGAGCATATCTCACTTTCAGGGTTGAAATTGTGTTTCAGGCTGGTTCACTGAATCATGAACTTGGACTGAAAGGGTTCCTGGCCTGAGCACTTAGCAAGTCCATTCGAGTGTGCACAGCTGGGAGATTTCCCTCTGAGTTTCTGGTTAATATTATCTTCAGTCCTGACAAATTTATGCAGAGTCAGAACATTTATAACACAGCAAACTCAAATGCTACCCAAATGCCTCAGTGTTGGACAAACAGCATGGGCAGAGTACAAATATATCTTGGAGAAACAGAGAAATGTGAGGGAGCAGCAGACACCAGAGCTTGTACAGGGCATCCCTGGAACCCCCAAAAGTGGTGGGAAACTCCTGAAACTGCCCAGCATGTCCAAGAACCATGGAAATGTGGTTGGAGAGCAGGATGAAGAGCTCAGCCTCCTTCCAGCTCCCCCCTTTGCTGGGGCTCTCTCTGGGCTACCCATGTGCCCAAGGGAAAGCGCTCTCAAAAAAGGCTAAAATTCACTTTCAGTCTGAAGGTGCAAATTGGCCCCAGATTGTTGCTGCTCTGGAAATATCCAGAGTGGAATTTAGGTCAAAAAGAGCTGGGTTAGAATAACTCTTCTACAGAATTGTGTCTGGGATCCTGCTCAGTGGTTTGGTGGGTGGAGAGAAGAAGGTGTGTCCAGCAGTGTGTTACGACAGGTCAGGATTTGGGGTGGCCCTGTAGCTAAACTGGTTTGGGCTGACCTGGGCATCCCTTCCCATCTGTAAGCTCTCAGTGAATACCTTCAGAACAGTGGAGGAGACAGAAATGATTTTAGCACCTCTCAAAACAAAGCAGGTGACTCTGAGAGCTCGAGCAGCGAAATCTCCACTACAGATTCCCCAGTTGTAGCTCCTCTGGTACTTCCTTCCATCCCTGCTGGAGAGAATCCAGAGCTGCCCAGCAGCTCCTGCAGCTCAGCAAAATGACAGAACAGCACGCCAGTAATTCTGACATAACAAGAATGACACATTAATCTCACAGCTGGGCATCACCAGCAACGACCAAAGCTGTGCAGACAGAAATCAAAGGAGAGCTGCGCCATTTCTAGGTCTCACCATTCAAGGGAACCCAGGGTACCCATCCCTCAAAGGGGAGCTGTGGTTTTGAGCACAATGTGGTTCATGGGATGCAGAGATTAAAAATGGAGCGTTTCTTTAGTCTAAATTGTAGCTTTGGGTTTTGAAAATTAAGCACAGCGGGTTAGAGGGCCCAACACATTTTCAGAAAGATACAAAAGCCTGGTAATCTTTGTCAAAAAAAAAAAGAAAAGAAAATAGTGTGTTGTAACAGCAACACTGCCAGAATTACATCTAATGTGGAACAACAGGGGCTCTACTAAGCAGACATAACTTCACCTTAAGCATTCTGCTAATTCCCAGGTACCACCAGGAGACAGCTTCCCTGTCAATCACTTCTGGGTGCATGACAGCTTATGGCTTAACTGCTCCTATCTTGTATCATTTAACCAGATATTATCTGTTTTGACATTCATGACTGAGGTACTTGGCTCGTAATTGGGAATGAGTACAACAGAGCAGAACAGAGTGATTTCCTTCCCCAAGGATGGCTGTTAGGGTGATGTGGCACTCTGGTGCTTGACGCACTGCATGACAGGAACCCTGCCAGCAAGGCTGCAGAGCAGAGCCAGGGAAGGCTCACGTGTGGCTAAAGCCAGGGAGCTGTCCTGGGGGTGCACAAGCAAGGGGACACTGTGTGCAGTGTCCTTGTCCACACCTGTGTGCTGGGCTCTGCATCAGCAGGGCTGGCACAGCCCTGGCCCCAGACCAAGGCACACGTGGGTGTGGGGATGCCTGAGAGGTGCCCCATGCAAGGCAAAGCATCAGCACACCACGGGCCTGAGCTGTGTCCTCTGCTTGAGCAGTGTCATTTGGGTTTGTTTTAGACAGTTAGGAGGATTCTGGACTATGGAAATATGTTATCTCCTGCCTGGGCTGTTGTTTCACTTCCATTTACTTAATGCAGGGCAATCTGCAGACACCACCATGAAAATGAGGGTGTGGATTCTGCTGCTTCTCTCTCAAGGGGTAAAGTGTCCAGTGCTCAAACAAGGGCAGCCAGTGCTGCTCTGTTTCACACCCACCAGACCTCTGGATTTTCCCTAATTCAAAAATGTTTACACAAAAAAAACCTGATGCTGATTATCACTTAGATCAAAACCAAGATGGAGAAAGAAACAATACTATTCTTCCTGAATATGTATGACAGAATAAAACTGATAAAGCTATTGACAGCACAAACCAGAAAGAAATATGACATGAGAGGAGATTGAGCTCCTTGATCTGTTTGATGTAACCATTACTGTCAGGTGAGTATCCTAATTAATGCAGGTATCTCATTCTAACTGCATGGATCAGGCCACTTTGTCTTTTCAATAATCCATAGAGCTGTACCTGGCATTAATCTTATTAATGGAACTATTATACTGCTTACAAATTAATTTCCATCTTGAGATTATCTCCTGGATGTGCTCATGTGCAGAGGGATGGCTTTCCTCTGAACTGTGAGAATGGGAATCCCCCCAAAGTTCTCTGGATTTAAAGATTTCAAAATTGATGTTGAGACTTCAAATGTAGATTTTAAGTGTCTAGATGCAGGAAGTGTAATCTTTCATTTCTGCTCTTTAAAACAGTGCTGCTGTTTGTCTCACATGGAAGCAATCTTGTAGATTATAGTGTGATGATTTCAGATTAAATTTTAATAATGCTGCTGGGTGATATCGACAGATATTTCTGAAAAGAGGAAAACCGCCTGTGGGGACCATTCATTGAAGCAAAAAAAATTTTGGTTTTTAGTCTAAGAAAAAGGAGTCCAAATGGGAGTGAAATTTAGGCTTCCCACCTCCATTTAGTCACCTCCCTCAGTACAGTCCACATTTGTCAAGATTTTTTCCTTTGATGAAGTTTCCCCCTTCTCAAAAGAAGACTCTTGAAGTGCAAGTGGCTCTCAAGGGGCCAGGAAGGAGGAGAAAGAGCTCTGGAGCTGAATGTCACAGCTGAGAGGAAAAGGACACATGAAAATGCAATTAAGAGAATGAAGGAAAGCTCAGCAAATGACTGATGATGTCTCCTGAGTGTGTTTGAATGCATGCACCCAGGTATCTTCTTTTCAAAAAACGAACAGAAAATAGAAAATTGAGCTCCGCTATGCATTTGCTAATTGAAAAATGAAAAATCCCTTCAGCTGTCAAGTGTATTCCTGCATCTTTACAAGTCTGTGTTTAGATAGGCTATGTGTCTTTTCAGGCTTTATTAAATTTTTTTCATGTAAATTTTATATGGAAGACATTATTTTTCTGGAGGGAATTACACCCCAGATGCTGTTCCTCTCTGTAGATTCCTGTGTGTATTGCACACTTGGTGGCACCCTGTTCCTGCAGGTTCTCACCTCCCTCTGCCTGGAAGTAAAGTCTGCACTGGGCTCTCCTCCGTGTAACTTGGGAGGTTAAGTTCAGGAGGACTCTCTCCTCACAGATTCTGTACTCACCAGGCTGCAGGAAAGGACACAGAGCAGGAATTAGGGTGTAAACCCACTTAGAGGCAATCTCACAGCTCAGCCTTGCTGGGCTGGGCTGCACAAGGGCACAGTGCTGACATAAACTGAATATTCACCCCAAAACAGAATAATAATCCATCCTTCCTGCTCTGGAGATGATCTGCCCAGGGAATGGGAGGCCCATCTCAGGCAGGGTGAGGAAAAGTCATTTAACCCAACAGCTGAGAGACAATCTCCTCTCCAAAAGGGCCCATCTCAGAGTGCTAGACCTTAATATAGGCAGCTGTATTTTTTCTGCCTCACGTTGATGGAGCATGAAAGTTAAACACCTAATCATTTAGATTTCTATTAGAAACACAGGCAAAAATGGAATTGACAATATTATAATAGTACTATGTTCTAGCTGCTCTTACCAGCTATGTTTGAAGCTTAAAGCTGTCAGGAACTCCAATAAAATGAAATTGAAGTGACAAAAAGAAACAATTCCTTGTTTAAAGCCTTAATTCCTGCACACCTGCTTGGCTGCAGCTGCTGTGTGCCAAAAAATGAGAGGAGACGGGGAACGTCCCAGCCCAGATGTGCTGAGACCCCTGTGCTTGGGGCAGCTGCTGCCTCTGCGTGACCAAAGCATGCTGAGCTGCAAAAACACCCATGAACAAACACCCATGCTGCAAAAACAAACTCCCATGAACAACCCCATGTGTCTCCAAGCCCATCAAGCAGAGGTGGACACAGCCCGAGGAAGTGCAGGCACTTAATTTCAGCCTGAAAGTCACCGTGCAGTTACGGCACGTATCGATCTGCGTCCTGTGCGGGCACTGTATGAGTGATTTCTTATGTAAGTGTCAGGTGAGAGGCATGAATAGAGGCCTAATTAAATTGTATACAAAGTACACGCAGTAAATCTCCCTGGCAATGTCAGCCTGCCTTGGAGCAGCCCAGGAGAGCAGACAAGATGGCATAAATGAAAGATAAAGAAATACTAACAGTCTGCAACAGCTTGGCTCATGAGGCACTAATGTGGTGCAGCTGGGGATATCAAAGGAGAAAATGTGCCATTCCTGGGACATGTTCCACAGTCCTAAACCACAAAACAATGGGAATTTTGCTCTTAAATGAAATTTTGCTCTTAAATAACAGCTTTGTGTTTTTCTCCTGTGTCATAGCCATTATTCCATCACTGTTTTAAATTAATGCAGTGTCTATCTGTGATCCATCCCGATAGGCTTTTATACCACTGCAACATTGCAGAGACAAGGAGAGTGCAGAAATAATAGGGAAGTGAAAAAATTGTTATTTCTTTTGTATTAGAGAACCATCAATATTAGGACAATGAGATATTGGGGTTTTTATGACAGTGCTCCTTTGAGGAGGAGTGGGCCCTGCTCATGATGAGCTGGGTGAGATACAGGATCTTCACATTCAGCTTTTGGATGGGCTGAGTATCTGACACCTAAAATGAATTAGCAGCTTTATGACAACATTTTCAAAAACAAAATTATTTTGTATGTGTCTATCAGGATGGATGAAAACAGATGCAAGTTTTTCTGCTTTCAGTCCTGGCTAGTTGAAAATTCTGGTGTGGAAGTTAGCCACAGCTTCTTTCTGCTTTGGGGAAATACCACAGCCAAGGTAATAAATATTGTGGAAATAAATACTACACTATATTGGCTTGGGCGTAGCATGGCACTAACTTATCTCTACAGCTTTTTGGACTGGAGCTGGCTTGTGTTTCTGCACAAAGGAGCTAAGGTCCAGGTCAAGGTATTAAACACTGATTCCCCCAAATGACTACCCAAAGCTGAATTATAGCTGGCTTGGTTTGGGGATTTGGGGTTATTGTTTTCCTTAGCTTCTCCTGAAGATGGGACTGAGAGTTTTTCCAAAAGATACCACTTCTTTCCTATAAAAACCTGGTCCAGAATCTGCACTGTATTCCCTCCAAACTCCTGCAGTGGTCCTTGGACAAGGAGAAAGCTATTCCAGCCTTTTATCTTGGCCGTGTGGCCTGGGACCTATTTAAAATTTACTCATCTGTTCTCTTTATTAAGTCTGCACTGGGGTGAGAGTCTTCTCTTTTACCTCTGGGTTTCCTTACATTGTGCCCGTGCCCCTCCTGGATAATGTGATGGAGCAGGGCACGCTGAGGAAATCTGCTCATTTGTAAAGCCAGTCATTAATAAGAATCAAGATGGCTTTACCACAGGGGTGCCAGCATCACTTGGCTGACAATGTCCCTTATGATCCTGGAGAGATTTTAATGGATTGAGCAGGTTGATGTTGTCATTTCCAATTTGCTGAACCATCTGACAGAGTTCCCAACAATTAGCACGTACAAAACACGGAAATGTGTTGTCTTTTGCATTCAAAAAAGAAGACGGGAAGCTGCCTGGTCTCTGGAGTTGTATAACAACTTGTTATTCTGAAGTGCTTGCTTTGACTTTAAATAGATTTCAGTACAGCAGAGTCACCCTAACCTTGGGATAAATTTAGCTGTCGCCTGAGTCAGTAGCGGGGTTTGGGATCATTAAAAGCCGATCAGGAATTAGCACGCGCTTCCTGCGGTCGGAACTGCTGGAGGTGCTGCTTCTGCTTCTGCAGCCCAGAGATGGCAGTGCTGGCCATGAGGGGACAGGGACCACTGCTGGGAGCCCCATGCACAGTGCCAGTCACTGCTGAGACCCCCACACACAGCGCTGGTCGTTTCACCTCCTCCACCTGTGCAATCCCCAGCCCTGAACAGCAAAGAACAGGAGGGAGCAAAGTGACCCAGCCAAGGTCACACAGAGGGATGGCCCAAGCTCCAGGCACCTTGTGTCCTGGCTCCTGCAGGGGGACAGAGACAGAGGAGCAAGCCAGGAGAAATGTACGCTCATGAGTCAGGAGGTGCTTCCAGGGAGGTCATCCACTCGTGGCTGTTGAGATGAAAAGGTTGTTTTTGTTTCTGGTGTGGACATGAGGCCATGAAATGCAGCTGTCAGCTAAGGAGAGACAGAAAGGAGCACCTCACATCAAAACCCTAAAGGCAGCAGATATATTTTTTAATGTGATGGCAGTTGCAGTCATTTTAGACCCACCATATCTTGTGTTAAGAAGAAATCTATCTTCTGGCTCCTGACACTGTGCTCTTGCTTGAACTGCCTGGGACATGAAGTCACCTTCTCTGAGAGTGGAGCAGATTGAAGAGGTTTTTACATTGAATTCTGAGTGCAAAGCAGTAGGAGGTTGTACTCAGGAGAAGCAGGGTTCATCCCCTGGCTTTTCCCTTCCCCATCCTCAGTCAGCATCTTGCACAGCTGTGTGTTGGGACGTGCTGTGCTTTTAGGCACATCCTTTCTTTCTATCTTTCTATCCAAGAGATTTGGGGAGCCACAGGAGGCTAATTCAGAGTGTATATGGCTTTTGTGGGAACCCCAGAGGAGATCTGGCTTTAAATAAAGCAGCCAGGCTGGGCTCCATGATGTGTTCCCACCTAGGATGAGGGCAGGAGTTAGACCTTCCCCTGCCACCCCCTGTCAGCAGGGAGGTGACCCTTATTTGTCACTATGTGGTAACAGATGATGAATAATGGCTCAGGTGCTGCTACCTGAGGTAAGGCAGGTCCTGTAACCCAGGAGGTCAAAGCCTTGGCAGGCTGCATCCATCTTGGCACTGAAAGCAGCACTTGGAAACCAACACCAAGCATCTCATCTCCTGGGTGTGCAACAATGGCAGGGGGACAAAAACAGGAGAGGGGAGCCCCAAAAATGCTACCTGATCTTCATGTGTGCATTCAGCAATGCTTTGGTGGCTGTAGCCCTCCATGCTTCAGATTTCTGTGTTTTTAACCTCTAGTGACTCTTCCAGGACTTTGGAGCACCAAGTCATGGCTTGTAGGAAAAGCAGCTACCAAACATTCGAGCATTTGAGCATCAGCCTCATAACCATGTAGGAAATGAAGATCTCCTCCTCAGCCAACCAAACCCCAAGCCAGGAGCGTAGGAAGATTTTTGTTTCTTTGCAGGTTTTCATGCTGCTTTTCCTAGAGACAGTTTTGAGAAAGACTGTCAGAATATCTTCAACAAAATACCAAAGAAACACACTGGGAACTGCAAAAGCTCAGAATTGAATATAAATATGAACTGACAAGCTGCTTCATTTGGTATCATTAAACTTCACAGTTAGACTTTTTTTGAAGACCAAATTATCATGTAAAAATATGCCTGTAGTGTTAAACTTGAGATGAAAACTGCTTATTTTTGTGTTTAGTGTGATAACTAGTAGAAGGAAAAGTTTCTGTGGTCTGATGTTTCATAGGGTTTTGATTTTTACATTCATAGCAGCTCAATTATGAATAATATTCATGATGCTGCAAACACATGGGGGTTATAAAAGCGAAGCAAACCAGGATGATTTTAAGATTATCTGATACTCTGAGGTTTAACCCAAAAGCTGAAGGCACAGACTAATGCGGCTGAGTTAGAGCATCCCGAGCATGAGGAAAGAGCTCTCTGTTGGCTCAGCGCCTGCCGATGCACAAACATCCCGACTTTTAAATAAGACTTTCGAGGTTTCCCGGGCAGGCCGGTGTCAGAGGGACCCGAGTGACCGCTGGATGTCACTGTTAAGTCACAGAAGCACCCCGGGCACCCCGAGCGATGCCCCTCGCTCCGTCCCTGTCCCTGCCCCGGGCTGGGGCGCTCAGAGCCCGGACCGCTCCGGGCGGCCCGAAGGGGAACGGCGCTTTCGGTGGTTTCCCATTATTTTATTATATATCAAAGTGCTGAGGCAAAGCTGTGCGGAGACAGGGTGACATTTAGGACAGCGAGAAAACAAAATGAGGTCTGGCTTTCCCCTTCCTTTGAAACAAATCCCCATACCCCAAGCGGCGTAGGCAGCGCTGCCTGGGATGTGGCTTTGTTTGGATATTCAAGGTGTGGGGATTTGGAGGCTGCTTGATTTTCCTGCTATTAATGCAGGAGCGAAAAAGAAAAGTGACGTAATTCACGGGTACAAACGAACAGGACTGATGCTAAACCAGAGCAAGGAATCCTGCTATGACCTGGGTGCAGTCCTCAGACTTTCCTCCCAGTACATGGATATGTGGAGAAATTCCTTCCATATCTAAGCACATGCTCAGTCTTGGAATCACAGAGCCACAGAATGATTTGGGTTGGAAAGGGACCTGAAAGCTCATCTTGTTCCAATCCCCCAGCCATGGCAGGGACACCTTCCACTATCCCAGGCTGCTCCAAGCCCTGTCCAACCTGGTCTTGGACACTTCCAGGGATCCAGGAGCAGCCACAGCTTCTCTGGGCACCCTATGCCAGGGCCCCACCACCCTCACAGGGAAGAATTTCTTCCTAATATCCAAGGCAAACCTGTTCTTTTTCAGTGTGAAGCCATTCCCCCTTGTACTGTCACTTTAGGTCCTTGTAAAAGTCCCTCTTAGCTCTTCTGTGGGTCCCTTCAGGTTCTGAAAGGCCACAACTAGGTCAGCCTGAAGCCTCCTCCTCCTCAGGCTCAACAATCCAAATTCTCTCAGCCTTTCCTCTTAGGAGAGGAGTTCAGTGGGTGTTCAGGTAGCGCTCTCCTAAAGGAGTCTTGAAATGCCTTTCTTCAGGTGTCTCCTATTTCCCTTTGTTCCCAGATATGACAACATGCTGGTTTTCTGTACAAACTGGGGACAGTTTTTAATGCCAAAGCCGTTGGAACATATTATCAAAGCCTCACCTAAGAGCAGGCTCACTTGATGGCCATTTTTACTAGAAAGTAGCCTGCTTTTTCTTAGTATGCCATCACAGAAATTTCCTTTGAAAGAAGGACTGCTCTTGAATTCACAATGGGCTGTGACAAACTGTGAATTTCAAACAGCTCCACATTTCATTGCAGAAATTTGTCACCTTTTTTCATATGAGGAAGTCAGTGTAGATGTTTGCTTCAGGCCATTCTAACTCCCCATTGGTCCCATGGGGTTGGTTCTTGAGCTGTTCCCACTGATGCCAGCCTGGGGCAGCTTTTGGGACCAGACTCAGAAGTGCTCAATCTTTTATGATGGACAAGGTCATGGTTTCTTTTGCCTTTTTTCCCCCATGACCTTGGCTGTGCCATGAAATCCCAGGAATGGGGATGGTACCAAGCACTCATCCTGCCAGAGCAGCTTGCAGATAGTTCCTGGTAAAACAGCCCATTCTTCCCAAAGCTCGAGGTGTTGATAAGATAAACCCTTTCCTGGGACTTACTTACCACTCCCTTTGAGCTGTGAGTTCAAATTCAATTTACTTATTCCCTTCATTTCATGGATCCAAAATCAAAAATCTCACTTTTGTCCATTTGCCTTGATTGGTGTCAGCTGCAATAAAACATCACCGTGCCTCAACCCACAGAATGCTCAGCAAGGTGCTTGAGGCTAACCAAAGTGTTTCATTCTCCCCAATGGCTGTCAGCTAAAGGAAGGACAAAATAATTTTCCAGAAGGGAGAAAACAATCTCAAGCCCTGAAATGATTTGAGTGCATGTTTAAAAACAAAAGGTATGAGAAGGGCTCAGATTGCAGCTCATCTCGCTGTCATCTCACCAATTTCTTTTATCACTGAGCTTCCTCCCTATAGCCCTGGCTCAGCTCTGCTCATTTGAGCCTTCTTCTTTCTCCCTCTGATCTCTGACATTGCTATGGATTGTCCAGTCCATCATGCTGAAGGAAAAAATTAGTCATTTCATGCTATTTGGGCATTGAGAGCAGCAGTTACTAAAGCACAGAGAAATGGTTCATTTTAAGTGTAGGGTACAAATATCTGATCCAGAACATTTTCCAGACCTGTATGAGAAACTGGGGAATTTCACCCTGTGATGAAAACCACTCTGAGTGTGAGGTGAGCTGGGGAGGGAGCTGGCTTGGTGGCACTGCCTTGAAAACTGGGAGGAGGTGGGAAAGCAGCTTGCTAGGGAGACGCCAGGAAACACAAATTTACTGCTCAAAAAGCAGGAGCACATGCTAAGCAAAGGTGCCAATACTCCCCAAGAGGTGAAGAGGAGATGGAGAACAGAACAGTTGGCACTGTTTGTCAGTGACTGGAAATGCACTGTGATGAGAAAAGATGTGGTCACTCACAGGAGATGTTCAAGGGGAAGGCCAGGTCCCCTCATATGGAGATAATAATAAAAGTAGAGAAAAGGAGTGTCATGGCAACCAGAAACAGGACAAAAATCAACTGAGTGGTGGTGAAACATGAGCAGATCAAACTGAGGAACAATAGACATACCAGAACAGGGGTGATCAAAGCAATCATCCAGTCCAGCTTGCCTCCACTGCAGAAGATGTGAGCTCAAAGTCTGACCCAGGGAAATCTGTGTGACATCCTCCCTGCACCTGCAGCTGTGAGCTCCCCTCACCAGCTAACACATGCAGACTTTCAGTGAGGGGCAAAACCCCACAACTGTTGGAACGAGCCCTTGACTGGATGCATTCAACAGCAGAAAGAGATTGCTCTGTTTCTATAAGGAGTGAGCAAGAAAATAAACCAGAGCAAAATCCCTAGTCTGGGGCGCAGCTGACTGTTGGCTCCAAATCTAGCACTCAGCCTGCTCCTGGGTGCCCAAAGACACACCAGACAGGGACCAGCTCACCATAACCTATTCTGCCTGCAAGAATAAGAAAAACAAAGATATTCTTCAAATGAAGATTTCACAGATTGGGGAAAACACAACGAAAGACAACCTAAGAGTAGCAATTTTGATGGCAGGTTAGCAGTGGAGAGGAAATCAGATACAGGAGTCTGCATGGGTAGAGGCTATTCAGGGTCTTGCTGCTGCTGTAGAGGTTTGGGAAGGGACCTGCTGCCAGGCTGGTTTGTGTGTAATACCCTTGGGGGCTAGAGAGAAAAGCTGTGAATCCTTTAAGCACTCAAATGCTTTCAGCCATATAATGTTTGGATTAGGATCCACTCGAAGGTGCAGCGAGCTCACTTGCTGAGTTCAACACTGGCAGAGATGTGCTGGTGCTTATTATAAGGCAAGAAGGAAAGAGGGAGTGTTCTCAGCACTCAATCAGTTACCCACAGGTAGAAGAGGAGATTCTGAATGGGGAAATGAAAATTATTATTATCTGTACAAAGCCATTCTTCCCCAAATGACACTAATGGGGAAGTGATACGTCAGGCTGCCAGCAGGAGGAAAACAGACTTTGATTTTGCATTAGGAGGTGTCAGGGGGGAAGGAAAACACAACTCCCTGGGGCTGGGTGCTGGGCATCCCTCAGAGCAGGAGGCTGCACCACCTGCCAGGCTGCAGCCCTGGGTGCTGCTCATTAGTGGCACAGGGACAGGAGGGAGCTGCTGGCAGAGCTGTGCACTGCCCTGATTAGGGGCAGGAGAGATTGATTGGTGTGCATGAATGAAGAGGGGAGATTAAAGCACGGCTAAATGGGAAGGAGAGGAAAGGGTCTGTAAGCATTTGAAGGGTGTTAGCAGAGAAAATGGATGGATTAAGGTGGAACAGGGGCTTTTAGCTGTGAGCAACAGGGTGAAATCAAAAAGGGACATTTAGATTTTTATATAGAGGGGTTTACCTAAGTGAGGGAGCAGCCCAGAACAGCTGCTCCTCACTCGTTCCCGGGAGGGCACTTTGTGCTGCACAAAGACTGCTTTGAGCCCTCTGGATGTGATGGGAGCCATGTGAAATAAGAGGCATTTCTGCAGAATTGACAGTGCCCTTCGCACTCACTTCCATTTATTCCTCACCAGCCTCCCAGTGTAGACAACAAGTATTTATCAGTGTAACTTTCTTTTTTTAGGAGTGAGATTTAAGCCTGCGAAATAATCCCCTCATTGGACATGCAGAAGGAGCTGCAATACTTGGCAGATGTGAAAACAAATTGGATGGCAGAGAAAAGGATTTAAACAAGAGATCCTGAGGAAGGTCAGCTCCGGGGGTGGCAGCCCCAGATTTGCCGCCCTGGGGCAGGCCCCCAGGCAGCCTCGTGCCTGGACACGTGTGGGCACTGCCTGCACAGCTGCCTGCCAGCCTGGAGAGCTTCCCAGGAGGAGCTCATGGCATTTCCCCCAGCATCTCCCCACCAGGGTGAGGTTTTCCCTTGGAAGGGCAATGTGCTTCTGCAGGAGCTGCAGAGAACAATCTTGTTAGGGATACACAGACTTAACTTCAACTCATCCATCTTAATAGGAATTATATAATTTTCCTTGATGGTTCTGATTTTCTATCCCATTAATAATAAAAAAAGCTTCTCTGCTTATATATAATGCAATTCAACAATAAGTCTCAAAGGAGGATCAAGATCACTTTGGCTTTCCATCAATTTGGTACTGACGCCTCTCCAGTTAAATAACTCGAGTGTGAGGAGAGTGAAAGGGACCAGGGATGATCCCAGCACACACAGCTTTGAACCTGAGTCCTCCTGAAAGCAGCTGATGCCAGTTCACCTCCCAAAGGGGTTACAGGGAGGGTAAAGCCTCTGTTTTTACCTAGAATAAATCAGGATGCCACACTGACTTTGCTGGAGTGAGGCTGATCTCAACCACCTGAGAACTGGGCCAGAAGACGCCATGAGAAGGATCTGTGATTATTTTTTATTACTATTAGATTTGAAATTGGTGTCTGGAAAGGGGCTTGTTAGTCAGTGTTTGCCGAATGGAATACTTCATGACAGCACTAATTAAAATAAATGAAACTTGACTTTTCAAGATGATGCTTTTTTACAGCAAAGCACAGTAGTTTGGAAACATCTTTAATTTAATTGCAAAATACTTTCTCTGGTTGTTTACTTAAAATTGTCTCTCATTGAAGAGTTGCACCAGTGTTTCTGGATGCACACTTTGATTTCGACATTTTACACTACATTATCGAGTTAATCTCCCCAAATGATTAACCCCCAGCAGGAAAGATTTTTAATTATGTAGATTCACCGAGTGTTTTTCAAGAACTGTATTATTTCCACGGGTTCAACCCTAATGTACTGTGGGGAGAGGGAGGGCACTGTCCTACACTTGATTTCATGAAACATCATTGTGAAAGAGGCCTCCTAACATGCAGCAGATTTCAGCCAATATATCTTATCCACAACAGAAAACAGCTAATGTCCTGGAGAGCCCCTGCCTTCCTGGGAAGGAGTGCTGATGTGCAAGAAGATAATTTAGACCAAACTAAACCTGCTTTTCCCCTCTAACACAAACCAGTTTTATTCCAGTGTATCAGAGCTCTGATTTACATCTCAGGATGTGGTCTCTGAATCAGGCTGAAGCTAAAATAAAGTGTTCGTGATGGTTATTCCTGCTCTTCTATAGGTTAGAAAGCACATAAAATGAAGAGTAACATTGAATCCCACTCCCTAACATCATGGGGGAAACAAAAATTCCCCCGTTGTGGGGGAGATGATCGAGAAAGGACACAGCATTAATTTTTAATAATTAACACTATTGATAAATGTTGGTTTGAGCCTTCACCACTGCCTTTCTTCTCTTGTTGGGCCCCCATGGTGGGCATGGAGGCGTGGACAGCCTTGCTCAGAGTGTCAGCAGGGACTCAGCAGCTCTCACTGGGCTGGAGGAACGTGCGGAAAGGCTTCTCTCTGCGGGACACAAACACTTGTGTCTCAAGTGCTGGAAAAACCAGTGAGTCACAACTGGCAGAACACCATAAAATCATCCTGATTTGCTCATCCAGAGCCCTATTAAAAGATGAGCAGCAGCTGAGAGGGAACAGTTGCACAAAGTGTGGTGTTCTCTCTGTTGATGTCACTGGTGGGCTGAGGAGCAAGGATTCATACCTCAGATGTACCCAGGATGATAAATGGTGACAATAATCCTACAGGAAGGGAAACATTTGAGGTGCCAGGCCTTGTCCTCCAAAACAGATGACACCAAATTCTTCTGGCTTGTGCAGCCAAGCTCCAAACACAAAAGAGAAATGAAGCATTTTGGAAAGGTGAATGCATTTTGATTTCATGTGGGAGACATGAAATGGTCCCAGTCCTGGCAGCTCAGAGCCATGGAGACATCAAAGCACAACTGGGAGCAGTGAAGGTTTTTGTGGGCAACTGACTTTACTGTGAGAATGCCCAGAGTACTGAAGTGGCTCCCTCTGTAAGAGATTGTGTGGAGGAGTCTCAGAAATGTATTGACAGATGTCTCAGTGTTTTACACAATGTAACGTGTCAAGGAAGCCTTTGCAAACACTCCTGTGGTTTGCTTTCTGCTACCTGCCTCGTGTCTCTCCTCCTTCTGTCCTTGCTCCTTTGGAAGGGAGATGAGAAACAATGGACTAATTGATAGTTCAGGACTGAATTAACAAGTCTGAATGTTTTTGCAGGTATGTGTGGTTGGTGTAGTACAATATAGATCCCACGTTATGTCTTTGAATGCAGTGAGTCAGTGCAAAACCAACAATTAGGCCCTTTCCTCTCAAACAGCTTTCATGCTCACTATTCTACAGTGATCCAGATCCATAAAACCCCAAGTTTATAAAAATTTTATAGCAGAACTACAGCTCAATTGCTACAGTTCATATTTCTACATTGAGTATTGGGTGCAGACAGTAGTGGGAAACACATGGTAGCTTTTACAGGTGTTAAAGCCTCTTCCATGAACTTTTATTACAGAAAGTTCATTTCAGGTTTTATTTTCTTTATTCTTGTACCTGAAGCCTATGAAATCTCTAATCTGTCAGCCTGTGTGATGTTTCACCCAGTGTTTCACACTGCTGTATCAAAGTTAATAACAGCATCTCTATCTACTGCTACAGACATCATTATTTATTTGCCCTGTGCTGCACTGAGAGGTCCCAGGTGCAATCAGAGCTATCACTGAGCCTGTACCTAATTTAAACGTCAGTGTAATGCCAGACAACCACAGCACTGCCCCTGTAAACGTGTGCTCTCTGATCATGGGAGCAGACTCAAACCCAGCAGCCCTTCAACACATTTCTGCCTTGGTTCACATTTTCCTTGCATTTCGAATTGGCCAGGACCTTACCAAAGAGGAATTTGACACCACTGAGAGGAAGAATGCTGTGTCTCTCCTCTTCACTTTCCTTACCTGCCTGCTGCTCTTCCCAGAGCTGGAGATGCTGCTCAGAGAGATGGCTGTGGGATGTGGGATGGAAGAAAAGAGAGAGAAGAGCTAAATCAGCTGGCAGGACCTGCTCTGTGCAGAGGTTGAGGATTTGTTGTCACTGCTGGGTTGTGGCAGGGATGTCCTGAAGCATCCATAAGCTTTCCTCCTGGGAGATCTTTGGGGACAGCACAGTCTGGCCTCGGCAAAACGTCATTGTTTGTCTGCATATGGGAAGAACACATCTAATTTAGAGAGCACAACAAATGCAATGTATGTGTAGTGGTATGAGGCAACTTTCCCTGATGGTCTGGCCTGATCCTCCAGAGGGTCTTTAGGGAGATTGGTGGATGTTTTCTGGGTGTTCAGCTTTATAACAGGGTCAGCAGGAATGGAGAGGTTTCGAGAGGACAGGAAAAAGCAGTTGCTTGGATGTACTTAATGTATTATTTGACATAAATGAGGTAAGGACTGTACCTAATGGCAAAAAAAGGAAAAAAAAAAAAAAACCAAGCTTGAACCCACTATCTGTTAGAACTGGCATAAATCAGGAATAGCTTGGAAATCAGCAGTCTGAATCTTCAGCTATTACCAGTGTTCCTGGGGTTTAAATGAAGTCGGAAGAGCTCTGCTGGTTTACACGAGCCGAGGATATGTCCTGATGGAATCACACAAGCATGAATATACTGTAAGGCAAAAGAGAATTAGGCCCATTATTTTTAAAAAAGCAAAGCTTGATTAAGGATGTTCAGTATAGGTTTAGAAAAAAGAGCACTGTCACGCCTCACTAACTTTGCTGTTCTGCTGAAACATGACTACCAGGGAGGTATTACAGTGCCCTGGGATTTTCTTAAAAACCAATCAAGGCAGCGTGGTTTGGGGGAGGGAGAGGGGGGAACAGCACTTTTGTCAGTGCTAATTGCAGGCGTTAATAGGAGCTTTAGCGCTGAGAACTGCCTGAACTCCTCGGAAGTTGGAAGCACAAGTGCACTTGGCTTTATGGGTGAAGACAGAAAGAGATAATTCCTCTCACAGAATGGAGAGGCAGGATCTGAGCTGGAGAGCAGACGTGCTGATCACTCCCAGTGTGATCAGTCAGAGGTTCAAGAACTGCAATGAATCGAGGGGGAAGCTCACAAGGCATTTAAGATTGAAATATAATTAATGCAAATGCTTCCAAGGCTTGGTTCTTGCTTTTGGGAAATGCAGAGCAAGAGCTTTATTATTTTTAAATGAATTGGATAAAACTTGAAGGCTAAGTCCTCGGCAGAGTTGTATCAGCAGATATTTAACTGCAAACCACAATGTTGATGTTGCAAATTGGGCATAGGCTGGGAAAAAAATAAAAGTTGGGTCTGGTCCTATAGAAAAAAAAACACATAAAGAGCTGTAGAAAACTGCAGCATGCAGGGACTGGGGTGTGGAGCTGACAGCAGCATCACTGCCAGGAACATGCAGGAACTCTTACAGGAGAGTCACTGGGGTGGGCTGGATCACTAAAATTCCGTGCAGGGTCACTTCTAGCACTTGCTGCTGCCAGAGAGGAGGTACCAACCATGTCCCACACCAGCACTTCACTTCAAAAGTCTTAAATTTCTTATTCATGTTCTTCATCAGAGAGCCTCACTGATCGACTTCACACCATCCAAAGTATTGTTGTGCTATCAGAGATGTTCAAGCACTTGAAGTTGATTCCTTTTTTTGTTTCTTTGATTTCTCTGTCTTTCTCTTGAGTGACAGTTCCCCCATAAATGTACAAATGAGATAAATGTAGAGTCTGACCACTGACATTAGCAGGACCTCTCCTTGAATTCCCCTTTCTAGCAGTGTAGTGCAAACAGATCAAACAGCCTTTTAGGTATGGTATTTTACGTTACTTCCTCTTCTTTTGCTCTTGTTTCTATCAAATCATCTTTAATATTGAAAAATTCTCCCACAATGCAAAAGTTCATTAGAGGCCAGTGCCTCATGGCACCCTTGCATTCCCCTTTCCCCCTCCTCTAACAGAGCTCCTCAGGCTTCCACATCCTCTGTCTCCCTTCATCATTTCTGGATAGAGAACATACAGTCAGAATATTCAGAATATCACGGGTCCCCGTCTCCGGGAAACCAGGCACTGCAGCTGCCAGGGATTTCAGCTAACACCACAGAGCTCCTGAAAAGTCAAGTGTCTTCAGGAGGGGCAGACATCTGCTGCCATCCCCATATTTTTTTCCTCTCTGCTCAGATTAACCATCTCTGTCCCTCTGCACAATTTGCTTGCCAGAGAGAAAGCAGGATTAAAGGTGTTTCTACATTACCACTCTTTCAATGGGGAAAGAAAAAAAAAAGGGCTTAATACAGCTTGAGAAACAAAGACAACAGCATGGGGAAGAAAGAAAGAACAGGTGTAATTTCTGGGCACAGTGAGAAGCCTTTTAAAAGCCCTTCAATGAGTGGTGTGTACATGTTTACCACCACTGCAGCTGACATATAACCACAGGAGCACTGCACTACAGGGATCAAATGAGAACTTGTGGAGGGCTATTGAACACCAGGAATTTTCACAGCAAGCCAGAACAAAATCATTCAGCACTAGGGGGTTCTCTAATTTTGGTACACTTGGAAAATAAAGCAGTGCCTTTGTCCAGGACTAATATTTGCTCTCCAATGGCCAAATCCATCCGTTGCTTTTCTTAGCTGTGACCTGGGATATGTAGGCTAGCATTTGACATTTGGGCTGTTCAAGGAAACATGCAGAAATACTCACTCAAGGCTTGCTAGAGGACTTTTTTTTTGCTTCTATTTTGGTTGCTTTGCGTACCTAACTTCTCTGAATCGTCCCAGGGCTTACACTTTGGCATATATTTAAAAATGTAAATAGATTTTCAAGGCTAGCACTGAGCCTCAGGGAGTCTCCAGTGAGATAAACAACTGAGCTGGTGAAACCCTTGAAATGTTTGCTGGGAGAGTAGAGGAAAACCCTCCTGAGATGCCAGCAGGCAGCACCAGCCATGACTGCAAGGCCATTCTGCCTCAGACTCCACTGTGCTCGATTACAAACACTGCCAGGCCACAGCTTTGCAGCCAAGCACAGATCGCAGGGAAGAAAAGCTCAGTTACTCCTCCATCACGTGCATTTTGGGTTGGGACTTCTTGCCTGCTGCCTTGTAGGGTTTGATCCTGTAAGGGCCTGTAAGGGCCTGTAAGTGTTTTCAGAGAGGAAAAGATTTCAGGGAGGCACAGATTTCAGGGAGGAAAAGCCCAGTTATTCCTCTATCCCGTGCATTTTGTGTTGGGACTTCTTGCCTGATGCCTTGTAGAGTTTCATCCTATAAGGGCCTGTAAGGATTTTCAGGGAGGAAGAGATTTCAGGGAGAAAAAGCCCAATCACTCCTCCATCACGTGCATTTTGGGTTGGGACTTCTTGCCTGGTGCCTTGTAGGGTTTCATCCTGTTAGGGCCTGTAAGGGCCTGTAAGGGCCGAGGCTCTGCCAGCCATGGCATTGATTGGAAAGGCCACAGCAAGATGCCTCACAAGATGATCCCATTTTTATGGCTGAAATTACACTATCTACAGCCATTAAGTACCTTTTTCTCCTCATTAAATTTTGATCGTTTCCTCTGATAAAATATGGCTCTGGAAGATTGCTGTTCCAGGTTCCAGCTTTTGCCTTGCTCCTGAGGCAAGGGTTTTAAAAGGTGCAATCCTGCAAATTACTCCCCTAGTAAGGATTTTTATGCAAATCGTCCTGTTAACTTTACACAAGAAAGAGTTTGCTGGATCATGCCATTATCCCTAGGCTTACAATGGAAACACAACTGACCTTTAGCTGTAATGAGCACCAGTTGAAAAAAAAAAAGTGACAAAATTGTCTGGATCTTTGCAAGCTGATACAGCTGTGCCACGCTGGTAGGGGACAGATCTTGGAGCAGGCTGAAGGAGTTAAGTCATTTCACGGTGTTAGATAACAGCTAATTGCCAGCAGATATAATGCATGTTGATAACCAAATGTAATTCAGCAGCAAAGAATGAAAGACCCCAAATATCTGCTAAACCAAGCTGCATGGGAGTTATTACAGAAATGTTCCCAAAGCTTTTGCAGCTGCAGAAAAGAAAAAAAACCCAAAAACCCAAACTCCAACTAACAAATAAAAAAAAAAAAAACTCGCCTCATACTGTGATTTAGTACAAAGGAAAGAGAAATCAAAGCATATGGTGCAGTTGGTGTGGAAGGTGCCTGTGCAATTGCATCTCAAGTGTGGCCTGTTGTACAGCAGGTGATGAGAAATGGAGCTGAGCACAGGAGTTGTGGGATTACAAGCAAGATGGACTCCTTGGGTGAACTTGTGTGTGAGAACAGGGCAGAAAGATTTCTAATATTTTACTAAATTCAGTTCAGTTCTCCAGAGCCGTTGGGCAGGTTACCAGCACTGGAGAAAAAGGCTCAGGGTACAAGTGTGTTGTCAGACCAATGGGTATTGGCCCAGACCTTGACATCATCTACCTCTTGGTGCTTTTCCTCCCTTTTTAGCCCAAGGAGACTGTGGAAAAGGCCCATCATCTCTCAATCCACAACCCTGAATGAGCAGTACTCCTGCCAGCAGCTGCCATGGCTCCCTGTCCCCTCACATAACCAGATATTGATGTTATTAATGCAAACATTTGCCGTCACTCTGCAGCTGTAGCAGAAACAGATCGGCATCATCACGGCCATTCCACACTTCCCTTTGCTTCATTTCCACTTCATTTCTCCTCCCTGCTTGTGCCTGCCCATGAATCCACTCCATCACTTACCCAGGGTCTCTTCATTTTCCTTGCACTGTTCTCTCCCTTCCTTCCCTCATCTCCTCCTTGTCCTTTGCCACCCCATTGTACAAGTGGCTTTTTTCCTTCATACCCTTGCTTTTACCTTTTCTCTCTGTCTTCTTTCTTTCCCTCCACTCTCTGATGGTAGTTTTGATGCCTTCCCCTTGCCTCTTTTATTGCCCAGCTGCATTCCCTATTGTATTACTTGCCATTATCTCCAAATATATTTTGATATATTTCTCCCATTTTTCGAGCCTGGATTTTTGTTCCCTTAAAGGCACCAGAAAGCACTAAGGGTTAGAGAGGGGAACTGAAAAGCATTCCAGTAGTTTTCCATCAGCCTGTGTATAAAGCACTTCTTTTTCCACTTGATGAGAAAGCAGTAATCAGGTTCCCCCTGCATCGAATTCTTTTACACAAAGAGGCTGCTGCAAAAAGAAACCAAATAGATTTCTACCTGGCCTCCCCCTTATCTCTGCCTTGAAGCCTGGTGAACCCACAGCCTTTTTGCTCTCTGTGGCTGCTGCTGCCGTGCAAAGCACACACAAGGCCGAGGGGCATGAGCCTCATCCCAGATTGGTGTTGCAGGTCATGGCTGAGATTGTGGATTGGGCCCTGCAATTTATTTCCCACCTGGAAAATTTAAAGCCTTGGTCCAATAGCAGGGAGAGGAGAACTCTAACTCTGCAACAGCTGAAATGGTGTCAGAATGGAAGGTAAAGGGAGAAGTGCTACAGTGCTAAAAGCAAGCTTTGATCTTCAGATTAAACATCACCCAGTCCCTTGGGTTCCCACCCTCCTACCTGTGACCACAGGGTTGAAAAATGCTGACATGTGTGCAGAGGAAGGTTCTACTCTAAGGTGGCATGGACTGAAATGCAGATTTCAATCTGTTAAATACGATGTGCTCCCCTCCTCAGCTTTGTCTCTACCAGCAAAAAAATCAGAGCAACCTCCAGGGACCACTTGTTGCTCCCACCAGGTATGTTCCTAATTCTCATTCCCTTCTGCACCTGCAGCCACGGACCCAGCTGGCTGGGCTGCTCCCAGCAGGGCCCTTTCCTGCCCCACAGAGCTCCTGGTTTGAGGGAGCTGGGTCTGTCAGAGCCCACCAGCCACAGACCAGCATATCCCAGAGATGAGGGGCAGGAACAGAGGCTGCCCCGGTACAGGTCTTTCCAGTCCCGATAACAAAGGGGTTGGAGTCCCAAGAGGGGCCAGTTTCCCCTTGAAGCATCCTACACAGTGAGGGGGTGCAGGGGCTGTGGTGCCCCCAGTGAGCTGAGCACTGCATCAATGCCCTAAGCATTTCTGCAAGTTCAGAAGAAGATGAAACAAAACACAGTCCTGAAATTATGCCTAATAAAGCAAAGGGAAAATGAGAACATACAGCCAGAAGGTGAAAGGCCCATTATAACAAATTTGGTCTCCTGTTTTTCTTTAAAATATAATTTCAGTCAAATGGATCTTATTTGCACGGTTGCAATTGTCACTCCATCTCTTTTCTGCAGCCACACAATACTTTTATCTCTGATGAGAAAATTCTCTAACTGCCTTTGTCTCATTCTCTACCTTCGCTACAGTCCTCTGCTTTCTTCCCTAACACCAAATAAAATAAAATAAAATAAAATAAAATAAATATGAGTCCCTCATCTAAGGCTCAGTACCAGAGATTTAACATTGACAATGTGCTTTGTCACTTTGGCTCTGGAAAAGGCTTACAAAAGCTTTATTAACAGGCTCATTAGCACGGCCTGATTTACTTCTGCAGACTTTACTCTTTTACTAGTTTCCAGGAGCATCAGCATCAGTTGCAGGGCTAATGAATTCACTCAGATTTGCATGCTAATGAAACTCCCATGACTCTCTGTGCTCCCGACTTCAAATCGATCTTTGCTGTTGCTTGAGGAATATTAATAGAAATAAAAGTGAAGGGAAGCACCAGGCATTGCAGTTGGACCTGCTGTAATCTAAGGCTGCTGTGCAATTCACATTTCATACATTTCACTGTTTCAGATCTCATTTCTTTCATGCCTTATTGACTCTAGCTGTGCAGGAGACAGCACCTTTAGGAAATTCCTGGAGCAGGGGCTGGCCAGGGACTCAAGGGGCTATTTAGGAAAATCATACTTGAGCTCTCAATGAATGGGTCAGTCACCAGGAAGTGCTGCCATGCACCAGTGCAATTCCAGGTATTTTTCCCCAAACATATGGATACCATTTCTGTTTGACAGAAAGAGGAAACCTTCTGATCTCAGTTTCCTGCTGCCTGTGTGTGCAGTGCATCACACAAAAACGGGATGAGGGAGTTCCCCTTAACCAGACCTTAACTCACCTGGGTGAGGAGCCTGGTCCAGGGGATCTCTGGCTGGGGAATGGAGCTGCAGCCATGAAGGGAGCAGAGACATCTCCAGTGGCAGCACAACACCCTTCCCTGCTGGAAACAATGAAGGGACCAGTACCAAATTTATTCCTCACCTTCTGGAAACCACTGGGAACCATTTCCCCAGAGGTATCAGTTCATTGCACCACAGCTGCCAATACAGAAGTTAATGTATTTCTATCATCCTGGAGCATAATGATTGCCATTTCACAGGCTGAAAATCAGTTTGTCTGAATGCCTTCTGAACAGGGACTGCTCTGTTTTGGGCCATTTTGAGAAAATCAGAAGGGATTTGGAAGTGCAAGGAAGGATTCAGAGCCCCAAATCCTCTGCTCTGGTAGGTCTGTAGGAAGCCTTCCCCACAGGATCTCACTAACAGACCCAACCAAAACAAACAGCTCAGCAATGTGCCTCTGTTAATTGGAGATGTTACTCTCTCACTCCCGCTTCAATTTTAGCAATGATGAATGCTGGTAGTTGACTGAAGCCCTAGAAAGAAATCCCATTGTGCAATCATGTTTTTACAAGAATATTTTTGGCTTCTGAAAGTGCACTTAACACATCCAAATTAATGGAAAAGAGGATTCTTCACTGAGCAGCCTCCCGTGCCTGCTCTTCTTAATTTGATACAATAGCAGAGCATACATTGAGATTAAAATGCTCTTTTGGATGCTCAGTGGCAAGAAATTATTCAGCAAAAAACCAGGGCACCATTTTCATGCTATCTCTTGTGAGTGAGGATAATCAAAGAGCTCCATTTTCCTTGCTGCAAAAATAACGCAATTCCTACATACTTCTTTTTTTTCTTTTTTTTTTTTTTTTCCCCGAACAGAAGTAAAGAAAATTAAATAAAATGTAAAGCAAGCTGTGGACTAATTATCCTTTTCTAGATGAATTCATATTGTAAAATAGCCTATTGAATGCATAATGAGCATCATTACCAGCAAGAGGAGGAGAGTGGAGCGGTCATCCCATCATTATCAGCGCTTATTTCAGGAGAGAGGCAGTGCCAAGGTGAAGCGGATGCTTTGTGCCCTGGACACTGAAAAAACAAGCCAAGCTGAGAGCCTCAAACTTCTCTTTATGTTCTGGAGCACCTCACCCTGCCTCCAGCTGTCCTCTCTGGGCTTTGAGGGCCTCGGATGCTGGTTGCAGCTGGACACGTGTGTTTGGGATTGGCAGCTCTTCCACCAGCTGGAAACAAAGGGCTGGGCTCTGTCTTCAGCTGTGGGAGCTTTGAAGGGGTAGTGTGGGTCAGGGCACTCATCAGGGTGGATGAGACAATGCCCATCCATGGCTTGGGGAGCTTTTTTTTCATATTTATAGCAGCATTCCCTGCAAAGTGGAATGATTTCCTGGGAGAGGCTCAGCCTGGAGCACATTTTACTGCCTGAGCTCCAAGCTGTGCAGCTCCAACAGGCTGACAGTGACTGCCTCACCTTTCAGCAGAGCCCCCCTCTGCCCTACACACGTGGGCTGCTGCCCCTGATCTCACTGCAGACCTGGGGAGCTGCAGGAAAAGTTCCCATTTGCTCTCCCTTCCCATCTTTCCATCCAAATGGATGCCAGACATTGCACTTTCACAGAGATGGAAATACTCAAAGAGACTAAAATACTCCTCCTAAGTTAGGAATGTTCCTAAATGGTGTTCCCTGCATATTTTCCCTGCTTTCAAGTGCCTCCAAGTCTGGATGGCACTGGTGCAGCTGAGGTGATGGCCATGGGGGACAGCTGCTCCCCGTGTCCTCCTTCCAGTGTCACCCTCAGCAAATCTGTTTCATGCTCTAAGCCTAAGAGGTCATTTGTAGCAGTTTGGCCTGGATCAAAATGAATGAAAACATCCAATCAAGCCCTAATTGTGACAAATTATATTAGCCTATAGTTGTGCAAGTTGCATTGCAGCAACATAATTCAGGCTGTGCTTGGGAAGCCAGGAGAGGCTGGAGGGAGATGTGCGGGAGGGCTGAGCTTCCCTCTTCACCCTGCTACTCCTCCTGTGAGCAAACTTTCATCCCAAAGTGCTTATGTGCTCTCAGCTAGACACTGCCCAAGGTACTAGAGGAATTAAGCAGGTTAGTCCCACTCCATGCAAGTCACAGTTTGATGCTGGCTGAAAGACCTGAGGAGAAAGAGCATCTGGTTTGTGACACAGGAAACTGCTAAAGTGAGGTGCAAGAAAGAGGAATGTGATGGGATTGGGTGTTTCTGCCCCTCTATTCCTCGTTCCTGCAAGGAAGATTCACTGGACCTTCAAATGGCTTTTCTCTAGTGCAAAATATGACAGTGAAGGGAAAAAAAAAAAAAAAAACAGGAAAGAAAAGAGAGGAAATACTAGAATTAATTTCCCTACATGACATATTTTAAAGGCCACTGTCAATTTGCTTTATAATTACATTTCTAAATCACTGGAAGATTACACTGAAAGGTGAACTTTACAAAACCGGAATATTTTTATTAATTTTTTAAAATTAAAAACATTTTTGGGGATTTAAATACAATCCTTCTGTGCTGTAAGCCCATGTAACAGCAACGGCAAGGAAATGGGTAGGATATGCTACCCTTGTTCCTGCTCATTTGTACCTCTCATTTCCCACAAAGGCTACTAAACCTCAAAAGATTTAGCAGCTCTTTCTCTAAGGATGAGCAGCATGCTTAAGCACAAGTGCTCAGGTCTCCCCAAAATTTTGACGCTGCCCTCATTCCTCAGGATTGTGAGAAAGGGCTTCAAGTGTTAATATTTGAGGCAAGAGGTTTATTTTGCTCTCCAGTTTTTGAGCCCTTCCAGATATCCCCATTTCATGCCTCCAGGCTTTTCTCTGCAATGAGAAAAGCTCAAGGTGTCTTAGCTGAGAGCTGAGCTTCTCACCTTATCAAATTGCTCCAGGTCTGAGAGAGAAACCAGGCGTCAAGAGAATCAGCACAGACATCTCCAGCTCTGCCTGTGGGGAAAAATTTGTTCTGGAAACACTGGAGTGAACCAGAGGGATGTGATCCTGCAGAGTGGGCACCCTCCAGCCTCAATTCCACCTTCTTTGCAACACTCTGGGAAGATAAAGCAAATCTTGGCTAAATTTGTGCTGTGGTCACTCAGGGGACACTCACGAAAGGCACTGGGTTAAGCAGAGATGTGATTTAGAAGTGCCCTGGCTAAAGAACATTAAATTTTAACATCACCACTCCATGTTGACACGGGGCTGTTTTCACCTGAGCTCCTTTTGCTGTGAGATGAAATCCAGTTTAACTGATTGACTTTCCCACCTGAGCTACCTCCCTGTCTCGTCCTAACAAGGCACAAAAATAAAAGCACAAAGCAGCTCAGTGTTGTAGTGGTTGTAGGAAATGATGGAGCTCCCCGTGCTCATCCACTACAGGAATCTATATTAGGTTTTTCAAAGTCTTACAAGCACAATGAGCTAATGCAGTCTCTCAGTGCAGGTGAGATTTATTTCTCTCGTTCTCTAATATATATGGGCCCAGATTCTCTGCTTGTTTAATCCATTGGTTTACATGGATTTACAGCAGATATTGGCATTTGATCTATGGCTGGGCTTGGTCTTTTGGCTCTAGCTTGAGTGAAGGAATAAAGTTCAGAGGACAAATTAATAGAGAGAAAAATTAGCTTTTCGTGTATTGAAGACAACAAAATTGCAGTCTGCTATCAAATAATCATCTAAATAAATAACCTTGAGAAAACCAATTACTTACATAGGAGGAAGCTATTGGCAGAGGTGTGAGTATCCTCCTGCTGCACCAGACTGAAAAGCCAATATTTATGTATAAAATGGAAATCTGGTTACTGAGACAGCATTGCAATTCACCCATTGTAATTAAAAAAATAACAATCATGATTCAAGATAATCCTTCAGGTAATCAAAAGCTGCATCAGTAGCAGGTGCTGGTACTGAGCTGTGCCCTTGCTGGCTGGTCCCCAGTGCAGGCAGTGACAAAGCTCTGACTGCCAAAGGTGGGATGTGATGGCTGATGGGGCTGTTTAGCCCAAAAGGGCACAAGAAAATAACCTGGAGAATTTGGGGACAAAAAAAAAAAAAGAAAAAACAACCCTCTGCTTACAGCAGGGCTCCTCACATAATGTATTCAAATATATGTGTGTGTACAGCCCATTTGAACGGGTTACATTGGAAATTCAGGCTTTATGGCCCTGAAAGACAAAGAACATCAAATGATTTTTCTTCTAATATGAGCACGTTAAAGATTTTAACAGCATTTGGTCTACTGAAACAAGATAAGGCCTGGAATAATAAGCAGCTGTTCAAAGATTTATCTAAATATGTTTGGCAGTTCCCCGCCCTTTGCCTCACGATATGAACATCCTACAATTGAGACCATACCCTGTAAATTACCACCCTCTGTGGGGTTCTCATGTTAAATTATTCCAAATAAGCAAGGCCAAAAGCTCTCAACTTAGCCAGAGATAATCAACTAATGTAAAGCAATTTCCAACAGTTCTATTTTTCTGCTTCAGGCTCTTCAAAAGACAAACAAAGCCACACAGAAAATTGGCACAGAAAGGAATAAGAATTGTCACCTACTGCTTGTTGGTGCTGGACCAGCTTTTGTGTGTGTTCCTAATTATTAGGATTAGCAGTGTTGGATACTCAGCTCCAGCCCCCTCTGGGATCCAGCAGCAGCTCTGGACATTGTGTTGGAGGCTGTGGGGTTGAGATTTTGTTAGTCAGGCAATCCATCTCCTGGTAGAAAGCTGAAGGAATTAGTTTCACTTCCAGGGCTTTTTAATTATGGTCAAACACAAGTGCCCGAGTCAGACAAAGGAGTTGCATTACCTGCTGAAATTTCAGATCGTGGCACTCTCTCCTTAAGGCATTTTGTTTGCTGTCTGCATTGACTTTCAATTTACAGTAGCTGTTTCTTCTTGTAGCACAAGGCAACAAATTTCACTGTGCATTCAGAAACTCAGTGCAATGTAGATGAAATTCCATAATTTACATAATCAACTTCTGAGCTGAAAGTTCTGGGTTAAGATATATCCTTGAAATAGAAAGGGTTTTGCTTTTTTCTTTGTGTTTTGGAAGGTATGACCCTTCATTTTGCACAAAATTGTATCAATCTGCCTTGCTGTTTTCAGTATACCCCATTATCAGTCAAATTAATAGGCCTGGAGAATGAAACCCCCAAAAGAAATCCACCACATTAGTGAAATAAATACAGTTAATGATGATAATTAAGTCACTAGGGATAATTGAGAGATTATCCAATTACTATCTATAATTCTTTGGCTTGCAAATAAGATAGGAGTACGTAGAGCTAATCCATTCTTGCAATAATAATAATAATTAAAAAATTAGTAGGGGGGAAAAAGCACAAAAAGCCCCCAACCCACAAATTATTAGATTTCTTCACAACTGGAGGTATTTTGTCAGTTTAATTGCCTAATTGGAGAGTTTTTCTAGTCTGAAGTAAATTTTTAGGCAGCTGTTGCAACACTGGTCTCTTGAGGATGGGGAGATATTCTGGGTCACTGAATTCCCTGCTGCAATTCCTGATTCCCTGGAGGAGCCCTGCTGTCCCCTAGATCCAGACTGAGATGGACACATGAGCTCCTAGCAAAGGTCTTACAGGAACCACGAGTGAACGGATCCAAAATAAGAAGAGATGGGATCAGTCCAGGGCTGTGCTGTGGGTTCTGATGGTAAATTTAGGACAGAAGATCAGTTCCAGCAGGCTTTGCCCTACAAAAAGCCCCTCAGGTCTCCCATGGGCTGCAGCTCCTCTCTTTTGTGCTGGTTTTGCAGTCATGCTGTCACAGAGCTAAGGAGAGGAGCTTGACCTCCCTGACCAAGTCAGGCGCTAAGGGAGGCTTTGGTCCCAAATATTTCTCAGCCTGTGTCACAGTGGCTTGAGTTTTCTAATTTAGCAAGTGGGTTAGGGACAAGGGCCAATGCCCAGGAAAACCCAGCAGCACTGGGTAAGTTTGTACTCTCAGGGATAGGCACCATTTTTTGGGAGGTAACTCCATTTTTGTTCTCTCTTTCGAGCATTTGTAGGGCTCTGCTTGGCGCAGGTAATTTAGGGAGATCTAAATGTGGCCCCCAGCAAGTCAATTAAGGATGTGTTTAATTTTAACGTGTGCATAGTTCCTTTGGATCTCATCCATGGAAATCAGTGGCAGGGCTGCTGGTGGTTTGATTGGCTTCGGATCAGAGCCAGCAATTTTGATTGTAGAGATCGAATACTTGAAATTAATTATATGACTAATGCTTCACTGGATTAGGGAATCAATTAATGGAAGTGGGGTGCTTGTTAGCAGATTTCCATTAGCTTTCATGCAGATTTTTCTCCTAAACACAAACTGCATATTCATTGCCCTTGAATGCATTTAGGTAAGTTGGAAAAATAATAAGATGGTTGAAATAACCAGAATTTTCTAATGAAGCTACTGAAAGGAGTGTGGGATTCTGTACTGGAAATTAAATCCTTGCATTGAAAGACCTTGTGCCAAGTCCTCATACCAAATAGGTAAGTACCAGAAAGATTTTCCAATCCTATTTATGCCAGAAGCTCTTCAGTCTGGGGTTGACAGACCTGGAAGATGATCATCTTCACAAGCCAATCAAAAGGATCAGAAATGAGATTGCGAAGGACAACCCTTTCTCCACACATCTTTTCTCATCTTTGAGTAGGTGCTGGAGGGAAAAACATCCTTGAGCACTTCAACTCCTGCTCAACACAGGCAGCTCTAACCACAAGAACAACCCTGCTCCCACCCCAATCCATTCTTCCCAGCCCAGTGAAACCTCATTTCATGCTCAAAGCTCCCTGTGCACTCTGAAAACACCCGCAAAATCAGGTTCTGGCAGGTGTAAACACCCTCTGCTGAGGCCCAGAATCTGCTGTAGGAAGGGATGGCTCCTCAGGAAGGTCCCAACCTGCCCAGCTAGCACAGGCTCTGATGGGCTGCAGGATGGTTTTATTCCATGGCCACAAACTGAGCCCTGGGCTGGAGAAATTCCACTCCTAATGGTCCCCAGAGCCCAGTCCCCAGCCCTGGGGCCCTGGAATGGGAGCTGCCTCTGGGCTGGTCCGTGTGTGCACAGACAGCTCCTCTGTCAGAGCAGTGCATTAAAGCCACAAAATGTTTCTGTAAATATTGCTTCACACTTGGGTGAACAAAGCATGCTTTTATCTGAGGGAGAGCGCAGGGTGTAAATTACATTTTAATTGAGGAATTGGAAATACCAGCTTTTGCTTTTTGTGTTTTTTTTTGGTTGGATCGTTAGTGGGGGTAGCTCTGATTGAAGCTCCCTGCAATGAGCCCACTCTCATTTCTGCAGACTTTCCCACCTTCCTTCTGGCTTGGCTTGCCTGGATTCTCCTCCTCCTTCCCAGTGAGGCTGTCTCCAGCGCCGTGAGCGTTCCCAAGCCTTGCTCACTCACAGTTTGGCACTGTGCCCCTGCAATGTTTGCAGCTGAGAATGGCTGGTCTGGCACCCCCTGTGCCCCTGCTAGGCAGGAATGAGGGAGGCTGACAGTCTGCTGAGACCCCATTGTGCTACTCAGGATGCAAATCACAAAAACGGCTCCTTGGAGGAATGAAGTGTTTTGTGCTGTACAAAGTGGTTCCTTCCTCTCCCAGAGCAGCTGGCACTGCACCCACTGAGGGCTCACAGGAGCATCTCTCAGGTCTGACACCCAAGTGCTGCCAGCCATTCCAGCCATGTTGTGGTGCAGGTGTTCTTGCTCCCCCATGCTAAAATACCACTGAGAAGCTGCAGTTGCAGCTGGGAGCACAAAGGAACACAGGGGGGGTTAGGTTGGAAAAGACCTCTGAGATCATAAATTCCAACCATTAACCCAGCACTGCCAAACCCACATCCCCAGGTACCCCATCTACAAGTCTGAAATCCCTCCAGGGTGGTGACCCCACCACTCTCCTGGGCAGTCTGTGCCAGTGCTTGATCACCCTTTCAGTACTAATATCCAATTTAACCTCCACTGGTGCAACTTGAGGCCAGCTGCTCTTGGCTAATACTTTGAAGACGCTGACTCTATTTTGCTGCAGCCTCCTTTCAGGTCATTGTAGAGAGCACTGTAGAGAGGTCTCCCCTGAGCCTCATTTTCTCCAATCTGAACAGCCCCAGCTCCCCCAGCAGCTCCTCAAAGGACTGGACTTTTCTATAGACCCTTCCCCAGCTTCACTGCCCTTCTTGCCTTTCATTGCCCATTTTAACACTTTGTTGATCTTCAAGGGTCTTTGCATTACCCCCATCTCTCACACATCATCACTGCTGTGCCCCAAAGGACCACCGTTCATCTAAGGCTTGCCAGGAGTGGGGGATCCTGTAGGATCTCTCTTTTTCCTGCTGCTGGAAACAGTCAAGCAGAAAGCCTCCTGGTTTCTGGGGTCTCAGAAATGCCCCCTTGCTGAGAAGCTCTCTTTAGGAAGGGAAGGGAACACAACCTCATTCCTCAGGGCAGTCAATGAGCCATCAAGCACAGGAGCTGGACGTGGCCAGACAGGAGGGAAAGGCAGGAAAGGGAGCAGAGGATGGAGCCAGCTGTGCTAAATCTCTGCTTCTGGCAGGCAGCTTCTGCTGGAAGGGCTGGAGAGAGCCCAGGCTGGAGGCAAAGAGCAGCATCCTCCTGCTGGGGATGGAATGGGAGCATGAAGCATCTCCAGCTGGGAGCTCAGAGCCTGCACCCTCCTGCTCAGGGGGGCGAGTCCAGCCCATTAGCCAGCTAATCCTCACAACAGGCTTTTGTAGGCTACAATTTCCTTCTGGGGAAATGTATGATCTGCTGATTACACAGCATCCCAACATGCCAAATGTACGCTTGAAACCAGTAAACAATAAATATTTAATTAGCCGGTCATTTTGACAGTAACAACAGGCAACAATTAAACTGGCTTTTGATTTCCCCTTCATTTAGTTCAGTCAGTCTTGTACAGTCAAAGTTAAATGCCAACTCTTGCCTTGACCACAGCCTTTAGTAAGGCTGTTAAGAGAATATTTAGGCTTGATCTGAGCTTTTGATTTCTGGCTCTGATTTCTCCTGCCTTTGCACCAGTTGTAGGCATGACTCAAATACCATTAATTTAATGTGGGCTGAATGTGAAACTTAGAAGCTTATTCTTTCTAGCCTAACAGTGCTAGCCAACATTTCAGAGAGCAGTCACACTTGGAAATACAATTATGATTCAACCTGAAACTCCTGATCTCCTCCACTGCCGTCAGGACTTTGCTCACCTCACAGGTCTGTGTACACCTGATGTTATTCCACAGGCACCTTCTACAATCACCATCTCTGTGTATTCTTCTTTACTCCCCCACTGCTCTGCAGACCTTCTGCTCAACCCCAAAGATTCTTGTCACCAATGGGGTGACAAATTTCTAAATGGAAAGGGGAAGAAGAAAGCTATTTTCCAGCACCAAATTAAATTTTCCCAACACCTACTCTTGCATCCACAGCTTCTGTATCCCAGCTCATCTCCCCACTCTGTCTTTGCATGAATCACTAAATTTTTCAGGTGGAAGGTCACTTTGGCAGGTTTGCTGGGGGAGCCTTGATCTGGAAACCAAACTATTCTTTCTTATCAAACCTCTCCCGTCCCAAGTTAAGCACAGAGATTCAGAGCAGATGCTTGGCAGTGTGGGAGGAGATTGAGGAGATTTGCCACTGACAATGCTGCATCCACCCTTAGAAATTAAGCAGGGCTTCTCCTACACAGCTGTCAGCCAGGATGTGCAGCTATGACCAGGAGCTGAACGTGGATTTTGTCTGGTTGAATTCAGGGCACCAGACTGCAAATGAGGAGCCTTGGTTGTAATCACAGCTCTCCTGCTGGATGGTCCCTGACTGCAGAGCAGCCATTCCACATCTGCTCCCCTTTCCATCTTTTCTGGGTTGTCTAAGTGAATGTGAGATCTTTAGAGCACGTTTATGTCACCCTGCTGTACCCAGAGGCCATTCAGCACTGTGCAGCCCTGACACTGTTGGAGATATGGAAACACTATTTTAAGGTACCAGGCTTATAAATATTGCCCCTTTTTCATTTTTCCCCTTCACTACCACAATGTAACACCCTGCCCAAAGTCTCCATGTAATGCCAATTTTCTGATTCAACAGTTTTAGCAAGTCTTGTTAGTTTTTGGTGAATATCAAAGTTGGTTCCAATTTAATTTTGCCTTTGTTGAGAAATGAAAACAGAGCCCTCAGTCCCCCCATCAAACAGAGGTAACATCCTTCAAAATAATGGATTTAATTATAAAAATCAGCTTTGGATCAAGTCTGCTCTGTTTAGACCTACTAATCAGAGAGTATTTACAGAGTCATGAGAACCTGATAAAACGTGTACACAGTTTTAAATATGCCATTGTAATGCATTGTAAACCTTAATTTGAAACAAGACAGCTTAAAAGCTTTATGGATTTGACTGATGATACACCCTCTATATTGATGGCTGAACCCAGCATGCTGTTATTCCCGCTTTCTCTTGCTAACAACAAAGTTCAGAATGATAATATATTTTATAAAAAGCTTTACTATTACGCCGCTGCAAAAGTGACTTTAAATAATGATAATAGGCCTGCACCACAACTTCACACAGAAACAGCTCTGGAGAAGATGAATTTCCATAGAGCAGGCACGGAGGGAGCACAGGGATAATGCACCAGCTCTCCAAAATATTAGGATGTGAGCATTTCACAAAGCAAAGGATGAAAGCATTTTGGAGCTGGGTGGATCAAGCCCTCCTTTCTCCAGGAATGCAGCAGGGCTGGCAGGGAGCTCAGGGGTGTGTGACTCTCCAGCAGGGTCACATCCCAGGAGAACAAGCAGCCTGAAAACCCTGCTGCCTTCTCCCCATGAAGGGTTCCTCTTCTGTGAAGGGAAGAGCAAAGCCAGCAGTCTGCTTTGATCGTGCAGAATTAATTAATTGATTTTTTTTCTGCTAAGCCTGGCGGTGTGATGGGACATAGCAGAGCCAACACCCAGCAGAGCAGCAGCTTATTCACATGAGGGGCTGCATCCCTGTCCATGGGGAGGGAGCTGGGTCTGAAAAAGCACCTGCAGAGCCTTTGCTCTTCCTTCTCTCAGGCTTCATGGCGTCAGATGGCTGGGATTTGAATGGGAAGCCCCACTTTGCTCTGTGCTGTGTTAATTCCTGCACCTCTGAGATCCAAACTTGTTTGAGATCATCTGAAGAAAGCTTGGAGAAACCAGGAAATCATTAGTTTGTAGCAAGAAACTCTGTCCAGCTCCCACAAATACATGACATATGCACAAAGAAGAGCAGGGAGCTCACAGTTCCAAAGGCAAGAGCTTTGCCAGCTTGTGGGTCTGACCCCAATTGTGGGTAAGACCGTGGGGCGTTCTTTAACCAAATTAACACAGGGACAGTCACCTTCCACATCTGGGACACTCCTGTGCAAACCTGAGGGGCAGATAATCACACTCAATTTGAGTTAATTATACCAGGAGCAAAAATTCACCCTGCACAGTGGCTGTGTTAAACAAAAAGATGCAAAGTAGCACTGACTGAAAATGTATTTTTTACATTTAAAAATGGCATGATTTATTCAAGCAGTGAGGAATGGTGAATTTCAAACTTGGAAATGACACAGGTTACAGGTTGTATGAATTAATATAATTATTCCACAAGGCAATAAGTTGAGGAGTTGACAATCACTCTTAAAATACTATTCAAAGACTCAAAAGAAGAGTCGACAGTTAAAAAGACTTGTTCTAAGCTTTGCATTAAATACTGTCCAACAATAAAATGTCATGTGCAGCCTCCTGAACAGCCAACAATTTCAAATTCTATCTTCATTCTTACATTTACTGTGGATCATATTCATGCCTATTACATTATCACCAGAAAATACAAATTGCAGCAAAAAATACATTCTGTCAACAGCAGCTCAAACTGTGAGGCAACCTTCAAAGGGGGACTTTCCCAACCCATCCCTTACAAAATTAATTGGTTATCTTTAAAGACCATATAATTAACATTTCTGTGTCTTTACGTTTGTAAAGCAAGCATTTGTGTTCAAATTTACCTTGCAAACTCCATAATTATAATACTTATGTGTGTGTGAAAGCTGTAGTTGGTAGTTTCAGTGTCTGGCACAGTTTTAGAAGTGAGAATTTATGATCTCATGAACTTCCCTATTGTAACTCAGATTCCTTGCTCAAAACGAAGTCAAAACAATTCAGCACTGTAAAATTGTGCAGTTTTATGTATGTTATTAGGGGTGTATTTCGTGGAAGTAATAACAAGATTGAGGTTGAAATGAATCTCCATTTCCTATTACATATACACACAGATAAAATGAAATGCTGTTTTTTTTTTTTTTTTTAAAGCAACGAACACAGGCATGTACAAACAGCTGGAAGGCTATCAATATAAAAAAATATATTTGTGTGCAGGAAACAGGATTGATAAAGACCACACTCATTCCTGGAAAATATAAGATTTGAGGTTTGAACGTAGGGGACCAAAATCTTACCTCCTTCATTCAGGAGAGATGCTGTATTAGAGAAAAATGTGTAAAAATGCAGTGAAGGGAAGCACCAGCAGCTGCTGGGATGTGCTCAGACCCAAAAGGGAAAGAGGCTCTGAGGACATTTACTGGGCTGAGTCTCATCAGAGAAATGCCAAATTTCTTGCTCCTGATGTGGGTTTGTGTTGGGTAAATATTGCTTATTTCCAGGTTAAAAAACTAAAATATTGTGTATTTCCAGGTTAAAAACTAAAAACTACACCGTAGGGTCTTTAAGATCCAAAGTGCTGACAGAAGTAGCCAAGATCATTGGTAGGCACCAAAGTAAGTTTGTGCCCAGAGAGCACATTTCAGAAATGTGATTATTATCATCGCTGGGTTAAAAATGTGTTGGCACTTCATGGAACAGAAGCTAACCCCCCTGTCTTGACAAGCAATCAAAGGTGCCAATTTTGCATTTTTGTGTACACTTGGGGTACAGAGGTGCCACCAGAGCTGTGGGACCCCAGGGAAATGTGAACCCCAAGGGTAAGAGAAAACTGTAGGGATGAGAAAGGCTCAGCAGGACCTTTGCATGGAAATAAAGTCCCTTCAGCAGTCAGTAAAAATTTCATATTAGTCTCTTCTGGTATTAAAATCTATGAATTTGAGAGAGAAGGAAGATGAATGAGGTGGGAATTTATGACTTAAGTTTTTTATTTTACAAATGTATGCAGACTCTGGGAAAGCTGTACTGCTGATTTTTAACTCTTCCTCAAATGGACACTAAATATTTCAGTATCAGTAGTTCATCATTATTTTCCATCTCAAGAGAAATGCTGTTACCACCTTTTGCATAAATGTTCCTCACTAAGCCATGCAGTCTGGGGAAGATTTTCCTTTTTTCTTCCTTGCCTTTTGTCCTTTCATCGATGAATCCTGACAGTTTTGGGGTTTGCTCCATTCCCCCAAGTTCATGTCAATCTGCTGTCCCAAGACACACCACATGTAGAAAATTGATCATTAGCAAGTGGGTTTTCCCCCTCTTTCTGGTGGAGAATAGAAAGCAATTTTTCAGGTATCAGCAACAGCTCTGTAAGCACCTCCAGATCACTTCATTTTCCTAGTTTCCAAGGGCCACTTGACAAAAGTTAATTAGAATATTGCTGTCTGGGATGAGGAGGCCCACTGGGAGATGGTGGAAGCATCTCATTTCTCACAGCACTTCAGCCAGAAAGCTTCCCAATGTGACTTTTATTATTAATAAACATACTGTACAATAATTATAGCACACCATACAGAAATTATGCCTTTTACAGCAGCACGGATTCGAATCCTGTGTTGTTAAACCTCCTGCATCACTCTGAAAATAAGTTGTACTGTGCCCCAAATGCTCAGCCTGGAGGTGTTGCACACACAAAATTACCACCAGTGTCAATAATAATGACAACTATAAATAGAGATGTGAGTCCAGTGCAGAAACTCGCTCATGCTGGGGCAGCCTGGTGTGCTCCTACACACTCAGCTTCAGAACACATTAGCTGCTTAATTTGGTAAGCAAAGAGGGCTGTGAGAAGAAGCAGGACTGGTTCCCCGTCTCACACATTTTGTGGATTTTCCTGTATTGACTCCTTTCCTACCCACGGTTCAAACTGACCTACGAGCCAATCAATCAGGAGAACAGGGAAATAAACTTCAGCCAAAAATCTTAACAAAACAAGGATAGGAACAATTCAGAACTGACAAATAAATAAACCCCTGACTCTGACATATGTTGTGTGGCCATTTTCCCTGTTTTTAAATAATGGGACACAGCTCCTTCTCCCAGGCTGGCCCCACATGCCACTGAACAAAGCAAAACCCATCCTGACACCAAGTTCCTGATAAACAACTTGTATTTGTTGCTAAATAGATGCATCTTATTATGCATGCTTAGCAATTCATTCAGATGAGGAGCAGCAGGTTGGATGACAGCATCTCCTGGTGACAGGTTTGGTGTTATGAATATCACAGCCCTGACTTCACCGAAGCTCCAGGACCTCACCTGCAGCTCCCTCGTGACACCAAAGCTTGATGAGGATCTGCAGCCTTGGGGCTCTGCCATGCACAGGGGAAGGATGGGGTAGGGCTCCACATCTGCAGTGCCTTTAGAGCAGATGATCTCACCCTTGCTATGCCCTGGCTCCTCTCTCTGCCTCTTGGTCTCCTCTCCATGTGGAGAAGAAGCCTGACTTATTCATCTTGCACAGCTCAAATCCGTGCCCTTCATGATCCCTGTCTTTCAGAGGAGCAGTGTTTAGCTCCCTAAGCCAGCAATCTGCTTGGCTGTAGAGTTCAACAGGAACACAAATAGGGCCTCAGTCCAGAGAGGAATATTTTGCAGAGGCAGCTAAAATTAGGATCTGACCCTGGGAGTGTGTTAGCAGACATCTGGATACAGTGCACAGCAGCACCACTTGTGTGGATCACCAGCATAATTGCAATAAATAATTCAAGAAACAGCAAATGATGCTGAAAGTGAAGCCTCCAGCTCTGCCACCAGCTGATGGCACTGTGACCTGCAGAGGGGACACCTGCCAGGGTGGGATTTGGGGCTGGGAGCACTGGGGGTCCCCAGGGTGCCAACAGTGACCAAAGGGGGCTCAGGTGACAGCCAATCCCTCTGACAGCCTGGCTTCAGCCTGTACATTTGTGACTGCAGCCTTTGTGTCCCAGGGGGGCTCCTCAGCTCCCCTCAAACCCACAACTGTCCCCAAACTGAGGAACATTTGGGAAAAGTAAGGAGGCTCCAGAGCTGTGCAGAATTGCACCACGGGAGTCCTGTGCGTGGTTCTCTGTGCACAGCCTGGGTGGGTGTTTGCAAATAACCACCCTCCAGATACCAAGGTGAAGCCAGACAGGAATTTTCCCTCATGCCCATTACTCTTTTTCCTGGCAATCAAGGCCTTGGCCAGGAAAATATGTGATAACTCATGGATACAAGGTGTAAATACAGAGGGAGTGGGGAGGATAATTCCTCTCTGTACAGGTGACACTCTGCCATCCATCATAAGCCCTGACACTTCAGCAGCCTCTGGTCTGGGAGAGGGACTTGTCTTCACTCCTGGTTGAAAAGCAAATCTGAACACAGGGCTGTGAGGAAGAGAATCCCTCTGGAAATAAAAGACCTCCAGTCATGCGAGTGGAGCAGCAGGATCTCTTGCTTGTGTAGAATTGAAACAAACAGGAATTTCTTTAATTAGTTAAGGAAAGAAGAGATAAAGCAGGTCAGATGGCACCACAGCAGGCAGAGGTGGCACTACTGGAACAAACATCCAGCAAAGCTCATCTGATCTCCCCCAGCCAACACAGCCACCTTCCATCTGGGAGTTTATTAAAAAATGGGCTCTTGGAGCCACCCCTTTTCCATCTCCATGCCTGTGGCAGAGCAGATCTCACCTTTGTAACAGAGCATGAGCTGAATCTAACACCCCAAACCCTGCCCTTTTTAGATGATTAACAGATTAACATGAAGTTATTTCTCCCACTGATGCATTACAATCTTAGTTTCATGAAAGTCGGTAATTGAGGTTCGCTCCTCGGTGCACTCAAAACTCTGACTCATATTTGAATTACAGTTTTGCAAAGGCTCTTCATACACATAATGGGCACAACCAAATCTGCCTCCTTCCTCCCCCGCCTCACAACTCAGACAATTAAAAACCTATATACAAAATGTGGCAGGTGAAGCCCATTTGCAGTGAAGTGTAATTATACTCAGAATAATGAGCATATGCAAAAGATTTCTTCTTGATCCAGTGCCTACCTTTTGTGAGGCTCTGAGTCACACTGGCATCACTTTCCTCACTATATTTTTTTTTTTTAGTTGTTACTATTGCTGTTAGGCAATATAGCTGTGGAAAGAAGGTTACATTTTGCTTTGCATCCCCTGTTATCACCAACAACATCATCAGCTAATCTGCTCCTGGCAATGACCTACTTCAGGAAGCAGCAGGGAAACTGGGTATTCTCAGATCTCAAGTTAAGTTGGAAATCTCCTATTTGCCTTGTAAAAGGATGTCATTCCACCCACAAACCATTGAGAGACACTAGAAACGGGAGCTCATTGTGTTTATAGAATTCCTTCTTCGTGCCTTGAAGAGAAAGGAAGCAGAGGCAGCTGAAAGGACCAGAAACTGCAATTAAATGTAATTTTTTTACTCTATCTAGAAAAAAATATTGCAGTACAAATATGTAAAACATCCAATAAATTTGCTCTTAGTGTCCTAACCCTTCTCCTCAAACTCTTTAACTCATTCCAGCATCTATAATCTTCTCCTGCAGAGCTCCCCATGCTATGACACTTCCTCCAGGAAAACATAGAGAGGATGTAGTGGCAATTTCAGCAAAGGAGTCACAGAGGAGCAGCAGACAGGAATATTACTGATCAATGGCAAAAAGATTAAAGGTAGTAACATCCTTATGGCACTGTGCTGAGCAATGAGTGAAGAAGATCAAAGGGATTATCAAGTGCAAAGAGAGAGCTTGTGGCTATTAAACTAACAAAAAAAGAAATCCTGTGGGAAATAGGAACAAAACTCTTAGCAAAAGACAAGGATCAGATTTTCTTGTTTCACTAAAGTGAAGATGTTGGAGAGACAGGTGTCAGGAGCTGCAGCTTCTCACAGTGCTGATCCTTGAAAGGCAGAGGGATGAAAAGCTTGGAGGAAACATCACCAGGAATGGACAGAACCTCTCCAGACACGAGGAGCACAGCCCATATCAGTATACATTGAGATTTTAATGCTGAAATCATATTTTATGGATCTGTCTAAGAATGGGCATAACAGTGCCTACCTAAATTTAAGGTTTTTGCTGAAGAGGATTTAGCAGATTTAATATTGAACATATTTTAAGTGCTTTCATGGATAACTTCAAGCAAGAAGAGCGTGTGAGCTGGATTATGAATCTTATAGTCTTTTACAGCATTTATAATTAACTCTAGGTCTATTTTTTTTCTTTGCTACTGGGAACCAGTCATGCTGTAATCTTCTAATTAATAAATGGCTCAATAAATTATGAGATCTTTTGTCCATGGAGAAACTTACACATACTGTCAGAAATATTACACTCTAAAATGGGTAGTAACCAACCAACCATATTTTTACTCCTTCTTCACTTTTTTTTTTTTTTTTTAATTTATGTTTAATTTGAAAATGTTTAACGACAAAATTAGTCAAAGAAATTATCCAGCAAGGGCTGGTTATTGTGCCTGTTAATATCTCTGGAAAAACTCTCATTGGCACCCAAGGGCTTTGGTGGTGCAAAATTCAGCTGCACCAGAGCTGTCCAGTGACAAGGACATCCCATGGCTCTTGTCTTGGGCTATTGCTTCATTCACACCATGTGTTTCTGGGGAAAAGCCTGGTCCAATGCACAGAACAATGGGGAAAAGTCCTGGACACGTGGGCTTGGCCCCTCACCCTGTGCTGTGAGCATCCTGCTCCACCAGGGCCTTCTTTTTCTCCTTGGTTTTTTCATCTCTTGCTCCCTTAAACTGAGCAAGAGTTCGACTTAAACTCTCCCAGGCATGGACCCTCTCTCCCTCTGTGCTTGCACTGCTCACATTACTGGAACACGAAATCAAAGAGTGATAAAACTTGTCACAGATCAGCAGTGACTGGCAGGGACCTGCGCTTTGTCATTCGTTAGCCAAACTTCCCTCCTGTCACCTCCTCAAGCCCCCTCCTTTCCCCCAGAGCAGCATTAAACCAGACATTTGCAATCCTGTGGTTCTGGCTGTCACACACACACACACACAAATACCTTCCCTGCTCTCGGGGGAGCGCGCTGAGGATCCTTATCTTCCCTTTCTGAGTGGGGAAGTGAGAGCAGAGACTGACAGGGTGAGACTTTGCAGCTGCAAACACGCATCCCACATTTTCCCAGGCCCTGGCCGTGGTGTGACAGCGGTGCCTGGGTGCATGGGAGGTGCTCCAGCCCTCAGCAGCTGATGAGGAGGGTGCCCTGCCCACAGCCCTTCCTCCTGAATTCCTGCTCTGCTGGCACAGGACATGAGGAATCACAGCATAAACCAAACCCCAGATGTTTGAACCAGCTCACAAAGATCACAACTGTGGCAAGGCCCTGAGAATGGCAGGAAAAAAACATCTGCTCACATCTGGAGGGCTCCTGGCTTCATCTGTTCATAGCCACTGCCAAAGCAGGTTTGATGAACCTCCAACTCTCCCCATGTGGTGTTTCCTTGTATTTTATCAAGCCCAAAAAGAAAAGTTCTTTATTATAAACTACATACACTAGGATACACACTGAGTAGTGTGTATCCCAGCTGTGGCTCCTGAGGGAAGGTGGTTACAGAGCCTGTGGAGGTGTCAGGGTGCACAAGGCAAACCAAAATAACCCACTTTTGTTGTGTAAAATAAAAGTCTCCCTGAAAAAAAATTGCTATATTGAGGACATGATAGCACTGCATTTAAGACAGCCCCTAAATGTCAAGGGAGCATCAATAATTCTCTTTATTTTTACAATAGGAAAAGACACAGCCACCTATATATGGGCTGATAGGAAAAGAAAAGGGGAATGTGCAACTGTTTCTGTTTGAAATCTTAATTATTCCAGTAATCTTTCAAATACAGTTCATCAGCTGGATATAAACACTATCCTAGCTGCAAGCATAGGTGTGAAAAGGGAAAAAATCCCATTATCAAGCAATCTGCAGCTCTGAAGATGATGGCTTCCTGTGCCAGCAAATTTCTAACTGTTCTTTGTGGTTGGTGCTGGCAATAGGTTAGGAAAGTAAATGAGTTCCTAATGCAGGATGTAAGATATTCATTAAAGACCAGGTAGAAGAACATTAATTTACCTTTTAAAACATATTAGGAGACAAATAAGGCAATGAATTCATTAGTATGCACGCATTGCCTCAGCTGATCAGGTCAGACAAGCTCAGCTGTGCTTCCTAATGCCTGTACTGCAAAACACTGCTGATAGTATTAACATTTTAATAATAATTGTGGTAATATTTACTGATAGGCAAAGGCAGGATGTGATTTACTGTAGCAGAAATCTTGGGTTTTCTATCTAGCTTGTTCACAGGTTCACACCACCTCTATGAATAATGCACTGAACTCCTACTGCTGACTATGGCCAGCAGCAAAACACGTAAAACAACAACAACAACAACCTGTTTAAAAAACAGCCAGAAAACATCCTAAAAACAACCCAGGGAGTCTGAACAAGTCAATATTGCAAACATCCTGCTCTAACTGGGAGAGCAGCTAAGTAGAGGCGAATTAAAAAAGGGGATAAACTCTTTTGCTTGGTATACACAGGAAGTAAATAAACTTTATTCCACCCCAATAAAAATGGGTACACTTGCTGTCATTTATATTTTACAGCAACCCTCTCTTAAAGCTTCAGTTCCTCCAGCTGAGATTCCTGTTAGATCCTTCCCTTGGCCACAGAGTCACCTGTGTGCAGTGATAAATCTCTGCTTTGAAATCTGAATTTTGCTCTGCTTTGAGGTCTCCAAACACAGGTGAGCTCTTCCTTCACGTGCTGGCCCAATGCAGATTTAGTGCACGAGCAAAAACAGCACTTGAGCATTCTTTGATCTGGGTCTTGTCATGCCCAAGCTGGGTCCTGTGTCAGAAAATCTGCTGTGGGAAGGGCTGGGTGGTAATTGCCTGAAGTTGCTTTAAAGTGAAGTTTGCCTGCTGAGATTAAGCAAGGAAACGCAACAATATCTGCATATATTTATTCTGGAAAGCATAATCAGGGATGGTGAGGGGTTTAAGGAGTGTGATCCCAGTCCACTGAGCCTGAGCACACGGAATTTGAGCTTTCAAAGAAGCCACTTCAAAGGCAGAGAGAGAAGGTAGAGACATCAGTGTGAGCAGATAATGCAGGGGAATCAGGGCTTAGCAGCTAATTCATGAGGTGCATTTTTGCACAGGATTTTGGATGTAGCGGCTCCCAACGACACTGCAAGGCAGAGGATGGAGTTGTCTCCGTGGCTGGCTGCTCCCAGCCTCTCCCTGGCCCAGCAGCCTCTCACACATCATTAGGAGACAAGCTCCCCACGGGCACCACCAGTGGCCTCATCAGCATGGGAAGCAGCCCTCTCGCTCTGCATCGCTGAAGGCTGGGATGTTCCCCCACCGCGTCCAGCTCAATCAACACAGCTCTTTAAGGCAGCTCTGGGATTTTCATGGCCAAAATTATACATCCAGACGGGGTCACATGAAGGATTTCTGGTGTTGAGAGCAGCCTGGAAGCCAGGTGAAAGCACAGCTCAGCCCATCCAGACCCGGTTCATCGGGGATTAATCATAAATGTTTGTGGGGTGCTCAGAGGGAGCCCTGAAGATATGAGTTTAATTGAAAAGGGATTGTGGGGGATATAAACCAACCTAAATGTCAGGGCACTGTTGCTTCCCCTAAAGGTCAGAATGAGCGTACTGAAACCACAAGTCTGAAAATGATACCTCTGACAGTGCTGTTCCAGCCATCTGAGGGCACAGAGCAATGCTCATCTATTCCAGCTTGGAAACTGGTTGGGAAGGATGGGAAAAGAGCCTCCCAGAGGGCTGGGGCCTGGGTAGAGCCTTTGGATGCAGCTGCAATAAAAGAGTCTTCTGATGCCTTCTAAAGGCACAGCCCAAGTTATTACAACAGCATTAATTTACCATTAGGGCTTGCCAGAACCAGAGTGGAAGATTTTGATTTTTAAAAACAGAGTCAAAGGAAGGCTAGAATGAGAAAAAATGATATTCAGTCCTTTAAAAGTCTGACCTAAAAAGCCTTGCAGTGTAAAATATGCACTAAAAGATTTATGTCAGGTTTCTATGGTTATACCTATGTATGGGTGTGATACAGAGCAAGCTCAGCCTTGCTCCTGCTGGCCTTACAAGCCATGGAACTCAAGGAGCTCTTCCCAGTGGAAGGGCAAAGCCTGGCTGGAGTCAGCAGGGACAGCTGTGCTGGCTGTGTGAATGAGCTGAACAGGCACAGGTCACTGCCCTCTGCCCCTGCAAGGCTTTGCTGGCAGGGAGGAGGGAGCTCAGGGTGTCTCTGCTGCTGCCCAGCTCCTTTGGGATGGGAGGCTCAGTGCATTCCCTTCCCCTACAACAGCCTCTGGGGCTGGAGGTCTGTGCTGACCTCGTGAACCTGGTGACACAGGCTCAACTCCAAAAGGGATGGAGAGGCTGCAAGTCCCTGTTCCTGACTAAGGCAGTCCCATGGACATCCATGAACAGCAGGTCAAGGTGGAGCACCATCCCTGCGAGAAGGATGGATTTATGCGATGGAGTCTGAACAGAGGAAAGAAACTTCCTTTGCTTTATACCAGCAGAAAATACCGGCCCCCCATCCAAGATAACTCTCCAGAATAGCAAATGCTTGTTAAACATGGAAACAAAGGGTCTAATTCAGCTCCCACCCATGCAAAGACAACCCCAAAAACCAACCAGATTACAGCCCCAGTGTTAATGAGTGGATTCACTTATCAAACAGGGTAACGGAGGAGCCTCTCTCTGAGAGCTCCTTTTGGTTTCTAAGGAGCCAGCTGTTATTTATGCAGTCTATTTACACCTTCTCTTGGCTCTTTATGCAGAGGAATTATTTTGTAGTGTAAGCTCCCTCTTGTTATTTTCCCCTTACAAGTGCATGCACTACAGAAAGAGAAGGTAAGACAAAGATGTTTGAAAGAGCCACATGTAGGCATGTTTTAAAGACAGAAGATATTCCAGGTTGGCAGTATGAAATTGTCAGAGAACATAAATTACTACTGTCTGTGCTTTTCTCCTTCCTAAGAGGATTGTGCTAATTAAACAAGAAGAGATTATCAAACTTTGTCTGCAGCTGATAAAATCCAACTACAAATTAAAATGCATGTTAAAGCTAATCCGTCACAAACTGAAAAATTAAGCTAGTGCATTTGTAATGTTTGCAGCATCCTTTGTCCTTCAGACAGTGCCCAAATACTAAAATTTGGTTGAGTTTAATGTTTTGCACTTTAGGAGAGATTTAGAATTGCACATTCCCTGCAGTTTTCTAAATGCTCATCTTCTTTGCATGTTTAAGATTGTGTCAGTAATTTGCATTCCCTTTTACAAATGGAATTGTAAAAGAGAAGGGAAAATGTAAGCAAGGGGATTAAAATAAACTTTTGCCTCCTTCCAGTGCCAATAAGTTTGAAAAAGTTTCCTCTTGTTGCTACATACCTCTGATGAGTCACAGCAGCAGAAATGCCAAAATGCCACCAAAGAAAGGCTTTTCCCTTTTTATTATTGGAACAAGCAAGAACAAAAAGTTCTGGAAATACAGAGGGAGACACATTCTCCTGGGTCCCAGCCTTGCTTGCATGTATGGGCCTGAGTCACTGCAGCTGTGATTAACCAGATCAGAATGAGGGAGTTGGTCCACAGTGGCACACCCAGGCCCCGGCACTGCTGAAATTAGAATTTAAACCTTGAGGGTACTAAATCAAAGCACCCAGTCTCCAGATATCCATTGGTGACTAAAGGGCATTTTCCTCCTGGATCAAGTCCACTGCAGTCCAGAGCAGTGAGTGTGACAATAGCTAAAGGCTGAAGGAACAGATCTGAACAGAAAAGATAACCAAGAGGCCATGGAGGCTGGAAGAAAAATTACAGCTCTCAGCCACAGGACGTTAGGGCTGTTCCTTGGTTTGCTGCCTGCTGGGACAAGTCATGTTGTGTTTTTCCCTCTAATTTTTTTCTGGTTCTGATCAGTTGACATTTCAGACCCCTTTTGAGAAGGGGCTTTGTTCCACTCAAGTTTGGTGATGCTGAACACTTAATGTAGAACATCTTTAGGACCTCTGACTGAAGTGATAATTGTGAATAAAAAAATAAAAGATATGTAGTGTCTTTCATCATAACAATCTCGTACCTTTTAAAGTAACTTTAAGTGTTTTACTCATTGCAAAAGTATTTATTATGGCAATTTTTGTTCTAGCTTTGAAGGATATCATGACTCTGATGGAGTCAAGATTCTGAAAAACACAGGCAGAGCACACACAAAGCAAATTCCCTGCAAAACCCAGTCTTGAGAGAAAAACAGGACAATGTACATTAAATGCTTTTGCCCACAAGTCACCCTATTTATTTTCCAGATGACATGTTAGCACTGCTTTTATATTTGCCCTCCTCTCATGTCCTTGACTGGACATGCACGCTGTGGTCAAAGCCTGGTGGGAAACCAGCCTCAGATGTGTCTTCATCCTGCAGCTCCCCTCACCTCTGTCTCCAAATCCTCAGACACTCCTACAGCTTCCAGCACATCCACCCATCCTCCAAACCTGCCCATGGCCTGAGAGCTGGGTCTGGTTTCAGGCTGTGCTCACACAGAGTCCTTTGTACACCAGCACTGCGCATCCCACATCCCTCACCCTGCCAAGGGATCCAACCCCTCCAGCCTCTCCCTGCTGGGTGTGTGCCCACATGGAGCCAGCACAGCCAAAATGGGGATTAGCACTGGCTGCTGGGGGGTGTCTTGTCTCCAAAACTCAATCCTTCAGGTCACTCATTGGCTAAGATCTGCTCCAGCCTCTCGTGCCATGTCCCTCCAGGCAGAAACTGAGATCCTGCTTGTCGGGGACAAGAATAATTGCAGGGCTCTGGCTTTGCTCTAGCTTAAAGTGGAGTTAATTCCTCCTAGTTCAAGGCATTGGAATAACAAATTCCACGTGTCCTGCAATTGCTTTGGCTTTGTGATTTGTGCTGGAGTAAGGTCCACTTAGACCAGAAAACACAAGGGTAGTATTTATTTAAGTGATTATGCTGCATTCTTTTCTTATGAATCTCTCTCCACAGATGGTACTTATGCCATGTCCTACTTTCCTGTTTTTGACAAATGACTGCTCTGACTCCCTTATATTGGCTCTTGCTCCAATGTAACTGCATTGAATGCAACGGATTTATTTTTTATTTATATTGGTGTCAACAAAGCTGGACACGGGGCCTTTAAAAGTGCCCCAAATACCTGTAAAATTCAATATGGCACATTCATTATTTATAAAATGATTGTTTCTGTTGCAGAATACTATTGATATTGTTATTTTGTGAGCTTTCCATGTGTACAACTGATATGTACAACTGTACTTAGTCAATACTGCTTGAGATTAATAAGAGTGGCAGGAGGTTTTTCAATCAATATACTCACTCCAAAGAATATGCAACTGTGTGTATGGGGGAATTGATTCTGTTTTCATAGAGATGTAAATAAAAACAATTCTTAGAAGCAAAAGGAATTGCAAAAGTGGGAAATGAGAAGGCCATTTGTGATGTAAAGATTAACATACATTTTAAATACGACTTTGTGGCACTTTGGAGACCGTTTTGGGATTACAGTAATTTTATATTCAGCAAAAAGCAGCTTTCAAATATAGAGCCACAAATTACTTCTAGTGAGGGGAAAAAAGCAGAAAAGCTCTTTTTTTTTTTTTTTTCCCTCCCTACTGCCAAAGGGTTTGTCAGCTTACTCTTGCCAGCCCTTACTAAAGAGAGTCTGGTTGCATGAATAGTACCGCCAGAAGTAGAAATCAGCGAGAATGAGCAGTCTAAAGGCTCACGTATGAAAACCAGCCTGCAAAGTTCAAGGAATAATTTCTCCTTGCAGGAGCCTTTCTATTCTCTGAGGGAGAAAAAAAGGAGCAAGCACCCTGAGACCCAGGGAGAGATGAGAAGGGCTTTGGCCCTTCCCCAGGTTGCCCTTGCAGGCTCTGGATGATGAGAGGAGTGTGAAAACCTGAGAGCTGGTACCTTCCCTGTTATTTTTTTCTTCCTCCCCTTGATGGTTTCCTTCACTCATGCTGCTCCTGTTACAGTTCATGGCTTCAGGACTGGTTCTCTGACTAAAGCAAGATCCCCTAACTAAGCCCCAAATAGCTGACGAGTTCCTCTGTCCCAGCACAGAGGCAAACCTGGGCATGAGGCACTTTTAAAAATTAATTCACGCACATCACTAGCATCACCTCTCCTGCCTAACCCACCCAGGGAGCCTGTTTCCACCCCATGGAACAAGAGTGGATTCCAACCCCACATGTGTTCCATGGTTTTAAGGATGTCCTGGCTCCCTCCTTGCAGTGTTTTGGGCAGATTTTGCAAGCAAATAGGTTTGGTATTATACAGCTTGGGAAAAGGAAGCTATTAAGCAAAACAGAAAGTGCTGCTGAGCAATTGAGTTGATTACACTTGTCCTTGGATGGAGAATGATCTGTGCTGGGGGTGGTGCCATCTCTGGAGACCCTGTGAGATACTTGTGCTGGACACTGAAAGGAACTGACAACCCCATGGCATTTCATACTGGATATTATTGCTGTCCTGGCCAAACCACAATTTGGGTAATTATATCCTGCCCACCTCTGCTGCTGCTCTGCTTTCCATCAGATGTAATATTCTTCATAGCCTGTCCAAAACTACTGTGTGCTTCAAAAATAGCTATTTCATTTTTGCACAGAACTGACTGGTTTTCAGCTGTGGTTAGGACTCCTTGCAGGTGTAAAAAGGAAATAAATAGGACTTCTGGAGAGAAAAATTCAGTGCAGGCTGTATTCTCTTTCCACATGCACTGTAATGCCTGATCCTCACGCATTAACCCCAGACCTTTTCAGCTATTTTCTACCCAGTGCCCAGAAATGCAGAATCACTCAGGACCTTTCCTGCTTGGCACCGTGTGAATCTGCAGTGACAGTCCCAGCTGGGAAGGGTTTGCAGCCTGAATGCCTAAGACAGTTCAGATAAAGCATAAGCCCAGCAAAAGCTGAGAGGCTTGGCCAAGGTCACCCACATGTCTGTGGCACCCTGGGGACCTCGCCTGCTGCTCAGGTTCCTGATACATCTGAACAGTCTCCCTTCAGCCTCTCTTCTCTCTCCTTTCCTTCTTGGTCAGTTTATATCTTTCTAAGTTGATTTGGGTTTTGATTTTTGGGTGATTTTAAGTTCCCTCCTGCCTTCCTCAGACAACAGCATGAAGTCACTGAAGGTATTATATATAAAAATACCTTAAAAAGTCACTGAAGGTATTATATATAAAAATACCTTAAAAATAGGTATTTTTTTACCCATTTGATGCATTTTTAGGGCTCGAGTTGGGTGCCATGAACAGCTGCTTTTCCAGTGCTGCTGTTTAAAGCTGGATTGCTCCGAATCCTCTCTCTGTCTGCAATGAGCCCCTTTGCTAGGGGTTAAGGCTACAGTTTGTGTAGGAACAACCCAAAAAGCCTTGGAAATGCCCCTGGGGGTAGGATGCCATCTGGAATTTGCTCTGCTCCTTGCTGTGAGTGTGCCTGGTGGGATGGACTGGAAAGGGAGACCAGAGCCCCTGCCCAAAGCGCCTTCAACACAAGGAAACATCACAAAGCACAGCCAGAACGTCCCAGGGCTCCCAAAGCTGATGTGATAGATCTCCCTGCCTTGTCTCCTCTCCTTTTTCTCTCTCTTTTCCCTCCATCAGTCTGAGGAAGTGGCTTGAAGCTACTGAGCCTCCCAGCATCAGTGATGTGGGCACGGATTGTCAGCCGGGGGTGAATGCAACGAGATGGGGAGAAGGAAAAAAGGGCAAATCCTCGTGAGCAGGAGCCTGAAGGTTTGATAATGCTTCTGCAGGGCTCAGGGAGAGCTTTGCTTGACTCAAGGCTAAACAATGAACCCAACACCTGGCTCATTTAGAGTGGTGAGCAGTTCAGATTGAGCTTTTGGCTCCAATAAAGCCTTTTGCTATATGCCTCAGACATCAGCATTCCGATGGATGGCACAATGCAGCATAAGCTTCACTTTTAGGGCTGAAAGATTATTATTATTATTACTATCACCATCACCATCATCATCACCATCACCATCATCATCTCATTATTATAATTATTATCATTGTTATAGCTGCTATTATTATATTTCAGTGGAAATAGTCACACAGTTGAATTCATATATATGCTAATGTCTTGCTGAATCAGAACCTGTGAAAACAAAGAAGAGAAACCTGATGGACAGTCAGGATGAACAATTTAACACGGAGCTAATCCCAGTTAGCAAATGGGAAAGCAGAGTTTGCTGTCACTGCTCCAGACAGGAGCACTGCTGGGTTGGAGGGAAGGTAACACAGGCTTGAGCATCTCTCCCAAAAACTGTTCCAACACCGTTTTTTGATACAGATGCATTTCAAAAAAACCTGCAGACAATCCCTAGGCAAAATTACCACTCTGAAACCTGCTGGCTGCAGCACAGCCATAGGCCAGCCCTAACTCTGCTGTAACCATCCTGCAATGACTGGTGTTCAAAATAAATTGTCATCTCCTTTCTGCAGCCAATATTACTATTTCTGTGCATGAAAAGGAAATGGATGTTTTATTTCATCTGCTACTCATGGAAGTGAAATGCTCTTATATGTGCCATACTCCCAGCCTGAGGAGTAACAGTAAAATACAACTTGCACTCTTAAACTTGGTCTATATTTGAATTTTTGCTAGCCCAGCTCTGACACATAGGAATGTGAAAAAAAGAAAGAAATAAAAAAAAATTCACACCTTTTAACTAACGTAACAGCAATGTACAAAAATCCTCATCTATCTTTTGCCAAAATCACGTTGAAATCTGGTTTAATTTATCAGTAGAGATTTTTTTTAAAAAATTACAATCTATTTCTTGCTAGGGAAGACTGCTAGGTCTGTGCTGGCTCCATAAATAAGGATCTGAAGACAAACTTAATTTTGAAATAGCCAGTAGTAATACTCAGTAGATCTTAGAGTTCTTGGACCCAACATCTGCTAAATGCCAGGCTGGTTTTCACCAGAGGAGCAGAGAATTTGGCTCCTACTTGACCAAATGCCAGGGTGGGGTGAAGTGGATCCTGTGTGGTTAAAAAAAACCTGGATGTTTCTAATTTTTCTCCTTTTTCCTCTAGTTTTCATAATTTGTTTGGTCATTGCAGGATCCACATTCCTGGCTTTGCTACCTCCTCCTTGCTATTGCCCTCCCCAAAATCTCAAATTTTCCTGCCCTGTCTGCATCCCAGCTGCACAGCCCCAAATGGTGGTTTATACCTTTTCTACCTGGGCTTCTGAATACAATCAGGGCTGAGCACACACGGAGGTGCTGTGCCCTGAGTTTTCCCTGCCCTGCTGCTCTGCTTTGCTGGGGAAAACTCAATTTGCTCCATCTGGGCTGTGCTGAGAGAAGCATCTTTGTCACCCTGTGTGTCACAGCCCCTGGAGCAGCCTGGTGCCAGAGCCTGGCACTGCTGCTGGGGAAATGCTGGCAAAACAATGTAATTGGAAAAATTAGCATGATCACCAGACAGGAGAACACCCCCATGTGTTTTCTGCAGAAAGTCCACCTGTTCTTTAGCACCACGCGAGCAGAAAGGAGCTGCTCTCTGCTGCAGAGGCGTTGGCCGAGCACAGAGGTTCAGCAGGGACGTGTTTGTCTGCACTCACCACGAGAAGGGCTTTCCAAAGCACACACTCAGCTCACTGTGCTGCTCAGAGTTTGTGCTTTCTGGGTAAAACTGCTAAAAATAGCCCCCTCTTTAACATGAAGCTCAGAGCATGGATGTTGCTCTTGGCATTTTGCTCGCTGCTGGAGGAACTCTACCAAGGAGAAGTTTCCCACGGTCTGTTCTTTCAATTCTCTTTACACAGAACACAACAGTGACACCAGAACAGCCTGAAACAAGGGGCAGGAAAACATTTCAGTTCTGCAGATCTTGTTTTTTATTATTATTCACTGTTTCTGCTGGGCTGGGACACTGCACTTCACCTGGTACTGCATGTGAGACAGACCCTTCTCAGAGAGGGTGATAGCAGCTAAAATATCTATGGAAAGGAGAAGGCTGCAGTGAAAGGTGCTTCCAGCTGTACTTTAGAGAGATAGAAGCCAAGTGCTGGAGCTACAAGTAGGTTTTGTTTGGAGTTCTCATCTCAGGCTGGACTATGTCTAGTGGACATCAATGCCAGGCAGCCTCAGATGCAGAAATAGCATTTCAAGTAGAAAAACCTGAATGGATCTGACCTTATTTTAAAAAATTGCAGCTCTCCAAGGCCTCACCACCTGAAACTCGGGTACAATTGGTCATATCCAATTTTCAGAAGCCACCAGTGATGGATGAACCTCAGTAGCTGAAGATGGATGACCTGCAGTTATGAGAAGTGAAACAAACTCTTTGAGCCATGCATTTATTGCTGCTGTGCTGAAATGGAGCAGGGTGGAGCGTGGATCTGATCTACCCTTGCAATTTCATCATCCCCATCCACCCACTGCAAACACTCCATCCCAGAGGAGCACCCTGCAGTGCAGCAGTTGGATTTCCAATGGAAGGGGGAAGAGTTCTGTCCTCCTCCACTTCACACTGAAGGAAAAACAGGAAGAAACTTGTTCCTTTCCATATTTTCACTTAACTAAAGTTCAATTTTCTAGAAGGGAAATCTCCTGATCTTTCTTTCTCCGGACCAATTATCTTAATAAATAAACTCTCTGGCTCACATTCATAAAATAGATAAAACAATTTGTTTAGTGAATAGATAAAATCACAAAGTAAGGGAACAACAAGAAGAAAGCCACACAAGAGAAACACAAATATTACCAGGGAGAAAATTATCAAACAAGATTCCCAAGGGATTTTAAAGGCTGTGCTCTGCTTTGAATGCACACATTTCACCAGCAAAATGTTAACACCTTCCATTTTCACAGCATGAAGAAGCCAAAGGTCTGGTTAAATTTCTACTCAAACATGAATTTTAAAGATAAAGACCTTCCTCTATTCAATACTCACATAAACACATTCACATGCATGCAGACACTGAAAGTCTCCAGCCTTTCTAGAGTTTTCCATTATTTTAGGATAACACAACACTAATTGAAGACCTGACTCATAGCAGATCTGGTGAGTTTTGGTTCCCTCACTACTAAAATGGTGACATCAAATCAGAAGAATTTGTCTCTGCAAATAGTTTCTAGCTTTTTATATGTAAAAAGGGTTGAGCTTATTTGAACTATTGTCTTTCTCAATGCATTTTATTTAAAGATGCTTTTAAGATCTTGAGAAATTTTCATTCTTGTAGCTGGGGGAATAATTTTGGGTTTGTTGCCTTTTATTTTTTTTTTATTCGAGCTGAAATGATTTAACTTTTATGCTCACAAAGCAAAACAAATATTATAATTTTGCTTGGCCTATTTAAGAATACACAACTGCCAGAAAATCAATATGAAATGGGTTTTTATATTATTAAAGACGTGTGATCTTTAAGATCACTTGCAGCAAGATATTAGATATTCCTCCCTGCCAAGTTTCCTTTCTGCCTTTTCCCTCCAGCATGTATATAAAGAAATTAGCTTTTCCCAGTGCTCTAATGAATTATTCCTCTGTCCTACCCATTGCGTGACCCCATACAGGACAGTACCAGGGAGGACTTTAATATTTTGCAGGTTTGTTATTGTTAGAGGTGCTTGCAGGTGGACTGTGATGCACAACACAAAATTACCTTCAAGAGGAAGAACACAGAGGCAAAACTCGAGCTCTATAACATCCAGGTTTCAGTGTAGTCAACAATAAAATTAAATTTTCCACTTTGGCAAACCACCTTAGTCCTGCCTTATTCACTGGAAATGTTCTGGGTGGCGATGGGATGTGGCAAGCCCCAGAGGTGTCACAGGCATTGCTGCCATCTCCTCTCCCAGAGAGGTGAGGCAGGAAGGACCTGGAGATAAAGACAATATAAACCCCAGCCAGCCAGGATTTCGCTTCTCTATTAAATATTTTCAAATTCAAGGCACTGCACAAAGAAATTTGCTGAGGGCTGATTCACCACACCTTGCCACAGCACAACTTTCTCTGGAACATCTTCTGCTAGCCTGGCTCTGCCCAGCCACTAAACCCAGTGACATTGTACCAGTGTTGCTCATTTTTACATCTGGTCATTCATTTCAGCTCCCCCAAAACCAAGGCAATTGCAGCTTGCCTTGGCTCCAGGTGTGCCAGGCTGTGAGTGTGAGCCAAGGAACCTCAGGAAGAATTTCTTGGTGAGAAAAACATCCCTTCCCCTGCTGCCTGGCATTTCCTCAAGGAGAGAACTGTGGAGCTGAAGGCAGAGGGAGCCTTTGCTACAACAATTAATTAAGGTTTAGCGATTCCCCTTTTATTTTTGGCGTCACAAAGGAATCAACCACTTGTCTGTCATGGTCTTGCAGACTGGTGTGAATCCCACTGAGGGTGGGGTAACCTTGGGCATCTGCACCCTTGGTTGTCTTAAAACCAAGCAAGGAGCTTTAGGAACAGTGGGATAGAGAGGGAAATAGCATCATCAGTGCTGATGAAGTTACACTGCATGCACAACTGGGAGAGGGTCTGTTTGCACCAATCCTACAGTCCTGACACTCCCTGTTCATCCAGCACAGCCCCCGTGTGGGCAGTGGGGGTGCCTTGATTTGAGTATTCAGCATTCAGCGGGAATGGCTTCATTTGTTCTGAAAAAAAAGCATTAATCTGCAAAGTTTTGTGCAAGCATTGCTGGAGGTTCAAAGGGGCATCCCAAATCTGAGCACAGGGAGAAGGTGGGAAATGCTCCTCTGCTGACAGCTGGTGGGTCTGGCTGTGCCTGCAGGGTGACGAGGGACATTTCTAGTGGGGACTGGGCCAGGCTATCCCTGTTGCAGACACCTTTTCGTGAAAATCCTTTCTTAGGATTTTTCCTGCTGAAGCTGAGAAGTTTCAGCAACGAAATGTAAACATTGATTATCTGCTGCTGTGGAATGCAACAGGTCCACCTGTGATTGGCCCATCTTGGATGTTTATAATTAATGCCAATCAAAGACTGAGCTATCTCGGACAGAGTCTGAGAGAGCTGCCTTTTATTATCATTCTTTTCTTTTATATTCTTAGCTTAGCTAGCTTCTGAGAAGAAACCTTTCCTTCTATTCTTTTCAGTATAGTTATAACGTAATATATATATCATAAACTAATAAATCAAGCCTTCTGAACATAGAGTCATCATTCTCGTCTCTTGCCTCATCCAAGAACCCCTGTGAGATTGTCACAGCACCCCTGCCCAGAAGCTTCTCTGGGAACCACCACTCATCCTCATCCTCATCCTCACCCACAGGCTACTCCGTTGGAGCAGCTGAAGGGGTGAGGACAGGAAAATCCTGCTGAATGTCAGCTCCTGGTGCCACTGAGGGTGGGTGGCACCACTCCACACCTCTCCAGCTGCTCAGCTGCCATCCCAGCACATTCCTGTGCCTGCTTTTGGCTTGGCTTAAGGGTTTAACCAGTCCAACACACACCCATTCCAGACCCCTCATTTCCAAAGCATTTAAGCACTTGGGTTGTCTCTGAGTGTAATTTACACGACACTCATTGCATGGGCAATGATGGCAAAGTGCTGTGAGTGTTTCAAAGCCAGCCCAAGTGCTCAGAACAACTTTTTCCCATGGTAAAATACTTGCTTAATTGGTAATCCATGAGTGGGCATCCAATGCAGCAACCATTTAAAAATAATAAAACTGAAAAATAACTCTATCTAAAAAAAGCTATGACCCTTAAAAAGTATTTCCAATGACACTTATTAAAAATGAAAGGATGTTTCTAATTATATCTGCCTTTATACTTTATTGAAGCTCAAAAATAGCATAAAACAAATAGAACAATTTTTGCTTTCAGATGAGTGAAAAACTTTATGTTCTCCAAAATTATTTTGATCAATCTTTTTGGTGTAAAAATGTATATATTTTCCCTGTGTAGCATGAACACCCCTTCCACAGTTTTACTCTCTTTCCCATTTTCCAGGTGAACCTGCATATCAAAATAAGTGGAAAAAAACCATAAAAAATCGATTCTCCAATTTTTTACACTTCTCTAACAAGGACCAGTCTCACCTGATGAAATACCTACAAAGCACAACTGTAAATTTTATTGTCTACCACACACCCTAGGTCGATTGAGTAACAGCTACGAGCCCTCAGAAATCAATCTATATTTATCACATAACCAAACCTTTGTGAAACAGAAAGCAGGGCAGGTTTTCCAGGCATTGTAAGATCTGGGATCTGAGCGTGTGTGTGTGTGTTGGAGAACATTTTGACCACAAACAGAGCTGATTATCGATATAATTATGCTGCAATCACACCAGAGGAGAGTCTCCAGTAAATCAAATCCAACTGTCCGCCCACTCGCAGAGAAGAGAGACTAAAACCTGTCAAATCAGGGAAGGAGGAACAGGTGGCCTCATTTGCAAAAAAAAAGGCTGCTCCTCGCATGGCCAAGTGCTGAGCATCCCCGCTCACACACACACACACACTTATTAAATGCAGAGTGTTTGATAAGCTTTGTGTGCACACATGAAATGTGCCTCCGGTGCGTGCGGCGATATAAAATGTGACACGCGGGTCTCCTCGCCCACCGAGCCAATAACCTGGCACTTGCTAAGTGCTGCCACAAGTTTTCACCTTTTTAAAGCTTTTAATGGCTGCTGACAGCAGCGTGCAGCCTCTGTGGCAGCTCTGCCCAGCCCTTCAGAGGCAGCAGCTCAGAGCAGGCTCCTGCCGTGCTGGTGTGGGACATCCTCCGTTCCCAACTCCTGTTTTGGAGACTCCTGCCTAGCTGGGGATCTCAAGGCTGGGTCTCCAGAAATCCTTGGTGCCCCACCCAAGTGGTAATTGCTGCTTCTGCAGGTTTTAGAAATCACTTTAAACTGAAGGAGGGCAGGGTTAGATATTGGGAAGAAATTTCCAATATCTAACCCTGGATATTGGGAAGAATTTCCCATTGGATATTGGGAAGAAATTTCCAATATCTAACCCTGGATATTGGGAAGAATTTCCCATTGGATATTGGGAAGAAATTCTTCCCAAGTGGGAGGATGATGAGGCACAGCTTGCCCAGAGCAGCTGTGGCTGCCCCACCCCTGGAAGTGCCCATGGCCAGGCTGGATGGGGCTTGGAGCACCCTGGGATAGTGGAAAGTGTCCCAGCCATGGCAGCAGGTTGGACTAGGTGAGCTTTAAGGTCCCTTCCAACCCAAACCATTCAATGATTCTATGAAATTTTGAATTTCCTTCATCTTCTCTGCCCTTCTGACATGGTGGCCAGACCGGGAGACCCCCAAGCATTTAGCACTGAGAAAACTCAAATCTCATTAATGTTGCCATATACAGTTTCCTCCTGTTGGAAGCTGCAGGCACCTGCCAATCAATCTATTTTGGCAGGGAGTGGCAGCAGGTACAGGAAGAGCCCATCACCTTTTGGGATGCAAAGAGCTGCATCCCCCTGCTCACACAAGACTCAGCTGTGGATGCTGTAATGACCAGACCATGAATCTTCAAACTCAAGGTTAATTCCTGTTTCCAGTAATGGATGGGAAAAGCTGAAAATCCACCAAAACTACAAAGAGGAGGAAAATGCTTCTGAAAGCAAATGTCTTGAGGAAGTGCTGGCTATGAAATGAAATGCAGGTATGGCAAACGCTGTGAGTTCTCAGGATTCAAGTGTGCCCCCTTTCCAGAGGTTCCTGAAGGAAGAGATGAAAAACAGCTGAATGTTTTAGAAGGAGGTTGGGGCAGCTGCCCTCTAACAGGAGATTCTCAAAGGCTCCAGCCTCTGGGGTGCCTCTATCACATATTAGCTAAAGGGAGAAAATGCACAGAAAATACTGTGTGGGATACACAGAAACTGCAGCCATGAGCCCAAATACTCAATAATAAGGCAGAATGATGATCTGTGGAGTCATTAAGTCCTTATTTGCCTAGCTGCAGATGATGTTGCCTCACAGTTCCTTTCCCAAGCATAAACCAGCTGTGTTCAGCTCTTGCTACTGAGGTTGTAACCCCAGAGATCTATAGACACATGACAAATCTGGTATGTATGCACATCCCTTATTCCCAGGGCTAAAAGAAGGTAGAAAACTCCAGGAGAAAATGCTCTATAAATAAGTTTAAGGAGCCATCTGAAGGGGAGAGCAAGCATTTGCTTTAACCATGATTAATTTTTAATTGTTTTGTGCAATTTCAATGGACACAAACTGATGTAGGAGAGAGACCATTTGCAAAGTCCTCTTGTAGCAGTGCATGCTGTATGATTTAATCTGTAAACTGCTTCTGATAATGCCCTGGGATGGTTTTTTGCTCTCAGTAGCACAGTGAAGACCTGCCCACGTAAATCCCCCATGAGATAGGTGACCCCTTTATGATCCAGCACACAGAGCAGAGGAGAGAGATCCTGCTCCACCCATTAAACCAATCATTCTTCCCTAATATACATTGCAGCCACCATAAAACCCACCCTGACCATATTTAGCAGGCTGGGTGTGATTCTGAGCTTGAAGGTTGAAGACCCGCACACCAGTCCATGGCTGGACTGTGAAGAGAAGTCAGTAATTCACAAAAGCTACCATCAAATGGCACTGAAAACCAGGAATTCACACAAGCTACCACCAAATGGCACTGAAAAGCAGGAATCCCTGGCACAGGAGCCAATGCCCTCCTGGAAGCTGCAGAGTTCTGTGCCACTGGGCTGTGCAGCACTGGGAGATGTCAATAAACTTTGTTGATGAACTAAATTTAACAATACACCCGGGAGTACCAGTGGGAACATTTCCTTTCCACAGCAGGCACCGAGGTCTTTAATGTGGAATTTCGTATTTTCAACCAGCCCAATGCCTCGCCACCCTCCTCTCCAAGGCAAGACACAGTGATGACATCTTCCTTATCATCAATAAAAATGATGTACAGCAGGCTGTGGAGTTATTCAACAAGCAATTTCCAAAGATCACCTTTACTACAGCGTATAAAACAGATCTAGGACTCCCTTTCCAGGATGTCAGGGTTTTATGAAGCATCAAGTCTCCACTTGCAGCTCCCTGTTATGAAAAGAACAGCTCTTCACGTCCATGTACAGTGTTTTGCTTGCCTCAGCACATCCCCATGACCGTGCAGAAAGGTTGCTCGTGATGAGGATTGTTATTAAAAGCATCACTGAGGTGATGCAAGAGAGGAAAAACCATTTGCAAAACACACCTAAAAGGAGCTGAGCAGGTGTTGCTGTCTTCCAGCTCATCTTGCCTGAGCCTCTGGACCACCCTCAACGGGGATGGTCCCACCAAGCATCCTGAACACAGATGAGCTCTGTTATTAATGAAGTTTGTTGTTGGAACTGAAAATGTGGCCCCAGGAATGGATTATGTAAATCCCTCAGATGGATGGAAGCTTTCCCCAACAAAACTGAGCATCACAGATGAGCATTTCTGCCACCCCTGCAGCAGCGAGGGCAAGCTAAGAGCTGAGCACATGCTCAGAGCTCAGCACAGGCTGTTACAGGAATTTCTGAGTGTCAAGGACTCAATCTCTTCTTGAGGATGCAGTGTTGATTCCTGACTGTGGAGATGAGTCATGAGGAGTCAAAAGACAGAGCAGAAACACATCTGTTACTCTGCTGATCTGGAGAAGAAATATTTTCTCCACCTCAGTATTTCACTCCCATCCTCACTTTTTCCTACCAGCACCTCCTCTGTCATGGCTGTGTTTTCAAATCCAGGGACATCACCATCATTCAGGAACAGGAACTTTAGCAAAGATGAAATGAAAGCAATATTACCAGCTCAGCAGTGACCAAGGGTGTCAAATCCTCCTCTAGCAGGAACAAACAACTGTCTTTCAGTGATTTCTGTATCCTGAGGTTTGCACCACATTTGGATGCAGTAAATATAAATAAATTAGCCCAAAAGAGTCAACATTAGATTAAAAAATAGGGTACTGTAACAATTATCTTCTGCATTTCAGAGCACAGGTAGTAGAATTTACAGCATGGAAGAAAAGGTGAATGGATTTGCATTTAAGTTTCATCACTTTTAAGGTCCCCAGTAGCCAAGCCTCCCTTTAAAAGAGCCCAAGTGGACAATAAACTCTTTTAGAAAATATACAGCAAAGCAGCAGTGCCCAATAGACATAAAATTAGAGTGCTGTGATGTTTCAGCTGTTCCTTTCCTTTGATACAGGCAGCTGGCTGCAAGACACTTGAAAAGATGGAAGAACAAGTAACTTCTAATGGATAAATATATATTTTTTTTCCATACCATATGTGTTTTAAATATACATAAATGCACACACTCACACGTGTACTAATAGGATAAATTTACAGGGCAAAACAGAAGTGAACAGTCACTAGTATAGATACTGAGCTACCATTAAGCATTTAAAATAATTACAGCTTTTAAACCATGGAAACAAGAACTTTAAAAGAATATTTTTGGTGCATTTTCCTCTAGAGTGAAAATTTCTTGGGCATTTCCTCCTGAGTGAAATCAGAAATCACCAGTGCATTATATTTTAAAAGCAAAAGCTTTCTGCAGATTTGCCATAAAGATGTCCCCAAATCAACCCCCAAGAAATGGACCGAGAGAGAGAACTTTATTAATATTTCAGTGTGCAATTAGATTTTTAATTTCTTTTTAATTGTAATTAACTATCAATTGTGTGGATGCCTTTGCACATGCTATTTTCACGTGAAGCCATGGGAAGGGTTTTCCTTTCCACAGAGCCAGCTCTGGCTTGCAGAAGGAGGGGAAGGCAACTGCCCCCTCTGTCTGCACATTCCGTTCCTTGTGCACATCTGTGCTCCCAGGTCTGTCCCCACAACCCTTCCCTCTCTTCCCAGGGGAACAACTGGATGTACAGCTCTCCACAGTGACCTCCTGAGTGAGACACTCGGGAATCAAAGGATATTCACCCTCCTGGAAAGCCAGATTCCATTGCAAGCCTTTCATTCAGCAGGCTGAGCTGACCTGTCTTTATGCAAAATAATGCTCAAACAGTGAATTGCTGAAGAATTAACAAAAAAATTAGCAGAAAATAAATTGAAGAAGAAATCATTGCATCAAAAGAACCCCCAGTATTCACCATAGGAAACCAAGAAGCTGTTATGTTTTATGTTTTATGTAATAGATCCTTGGCCTCCATTTCCTCCTCCTCTTCCTCCTCCTCTTCCCCGCAGCCCTGTTGAGTTGCTCAAGAGCCTGGGGAGTTTGTGCAGCCTGGACCAGCCCATCCTCATCCCAACATCCTTGGGAGCTGCAGGATGGGAGAGTTTTTGGAAAGCCCATCTCCTCTGCAGAAGCAGAGGAAGGTTTTTAATCTGTTACTCAGCTCTGACGTGCTCTGCTTTCCTCCTGGGTGTTATGTATTTGTTTTCATGAGGGTTTGCAGCACCTTTCCACTTTGTAGCAGCAGGCTTTGTGTGCCAGGCAGAAATATCAATGCTATCAGATACCATATGTGTCACTCCTTATCTGTAGCTGGCTGCAAACCCAACCCAGAACAACCAAACCAGATAATCCTTTCTAGAAGAAAAAGAAAACCCCAACATTACCTATATTTGGCTTGAAGACACTGTCAAGTGGTTTTGAGGTTCTTTTTTTGCACCTGGATACACACAATAGAAAAAAACCTTACTTGCTCAGAGATCTGGATTTCTCTCCCCTCTGAAACACTGAATGTAATTTTTTCTGATTTATGCCATAAAGGTACAAGTCCTTGAAGTTTTTCCTCTTTTAAAGCATATATTCAGCTCTTGTTTTTGCATTTGTGTAATGAAAATAAAAATAAAGAGAACATATATATTTTCATCTTTAATATGAGCAGGTGTATATCCAGCAAGATGGGAAGCACTGATCAGCAGGTGCTGCTCTGCTGCTGCAGGAGGGGTTTATTCTGGTGCTTTGATAACAATCCCTGCCTGGACACTTCCCCCTTCATGGAGATGCTGCGAGGCTGAAAGGACCTGAGAGGCTTTGAGCAGTGGTGATTATTGAGGGAGCTTGTCCTGGTTAACAGATTTGTAACACGATGTGGAAATTCCACATTGAATATCCTCATTCTAAGGTGATGTTTGCCTCAGCAGCCTTTAATGGTAGGGCAGAGCTAAGGCATGAACAGAACACGCACGAGCACACAAAATGTCTGCAACTCAAGCTGCAATACCAAAAACCACAAAAGCAACCAAATTACGAAAACAAATGTTCTTCAAGGCTTTTAAGTCTTTGCCCACTGATTTCTATATGGAAAATTGTTTCCCTTGTGATGCCTTGTGAAGGCTGACCTTGAACTGAGGCTGGGCAGAGTTAAGGAATAAAGCAGGGATTTATTAAAAGGATCTCCTCAATGGATCCACCTTGGGCAGCACAAGAGCCCAGCCAGGGCTGCAACCAAGATGACCCAAAATGGTCCCAAAATGAGCCCAGGATGAACCAAAATGGTCCCAAAATGAACCCAAGATGAACCAAAATGGCCCCAAAATGAACCCAAGATGAACCAAAATGGTCCCAAAATGAACCCAGGATGAACCAAAATGGCCCCAAAATGCTCGAGCGCTCCCGGGGTCTCTCCCTGGGATCAGCTCTGCTCCATTTGCACCTTGCAGTTCATTGTCCCATTCCAGCTTTAGCCCCTACAGTCCCACCCTGCTTGTTTTTCTCTCTCCAGCCCACGGTGTTTGTGCTCTGGGGCTGAGATTGGGATCATTTGTCCTTGGTGCCCAGCTGGAGCAGGAATTGTTTTGTGTCCCTGCTCTGTGCACAGAGCTCAGCATCCCCTGATGTGAGCCCAGACCCACACACTAAAGCAGCACAGAATGGGAAAGATAGACAAGCTCAAACCTGAGCCATCACACTTGCAGTGTTCAGAATCTTCTGGCTTTGTCTTAACAGCTTCAGGAAGGCAAAACAGTGAGAAGACCACTCTGCCTTGGGGGAGATGAGCACCTTTGTGGGGTCTGAGGATGATCTGGGAGGGCAGGAGCTCCATGACAGGGCCTGGTGTGAGCCCAGCTCCAGGAGGGGAGGCCTGGGGACCTTGCAGGTGGAGCTGGGACAGAGCCAAACCCTGCAGGCTCTTCCACATGTCTGGGAAATGTGCAGGGCAGCATTGCTGCCTCCTGCAAGGCTCCACATCCCTCATGTGCTGCTGTAATTATTACTGCTCTCTTAATCACGTTATGCAAATGGGCTGAGCGGGAAGGAGGGAGAGGAGGCAGACAGAATAACTGAGGAGGAAAGGGTAATGTTTTTGGGTGGCTACGACTTTGCTCCCTGATTAAAATTCCTGGAATTCTCAATTGTTTCTTATCAAAGGGCTTAAAAAGGAGGATTTTTCTTTTAATAAAAATAAACGAAGAAAAATGGATCGCTCATTTCCAAGGGATACAATGGAGATCACCTTGTAGTCTGGCAGCAGAATTGATCTGATTTGCATTACCAAGGATGACTAAATGGAGTGTTAAATTATCTCAAAAAAAAGGAAGATGTAAATTGATATTCATGACATCAACAAGGTTAGAAAGGAAAAAAAAAAAAAGATAGTGAGCCTTTAAATGTCTTCTTGTACTATACAAGTGTTAATCTTATATTCCATGGGCACTACACTACTCCAAAAGGCATCTTCTGCTTTTGTGTGACACCTCTAGGAAATGATTTGCAATTATACAAACCAGCACCAGAATGTGATGCTGCAGCAATCAGCACTGGCTATAAAAACACTAATTATTTCTGATAAATTCATTCTGTGGGTGCATTCTGAACGCAGAGAAAAAAGTTTAGCGAGCTGCAAATTTGATTTTGGAATAAATGCATTGCACTCTAAAGTTTTCTGTTGGGAAAGAGGTGGGGGGTGGGAAGGGAAAACCACCTCCTTTATCAGCTATGGAATCTCTCAAAATTGTTTTTGAGCAATATTTAATCTATTTAATTGCTCTTAAAATGTTTCTCTATTTGTATGGATTCCATCATTGTTGACATATTTATCTATGCACATATGCACATAGATGGGAAATACATTGGAATATGCAAGGAATATACAAGGTATGTGTAATTCCATGAATAAAAATCCATATTTGTCCCCCATATGGGTATTATTAAATTGGATTGACCCTAATTTGGGCTAATGTTATGCTCTAACTTGGGGTCATGGTGGCACATGGCAAATGGAGGCTCTGATCCCAATCTTGCCACTGCTCCCAAATCTACTTGGGATCACACTCTAAAGGACTTGCTGGTGTAACCAAAATTTATAAATAGCTACCTATAGCTAGTATTGCCCAACTTCTCAGCTTTTGGGACTTTAGTTTGAGCCTTGCCATAGCTGAAAGTTTTCTAAGAAGTCCTGGAGTCGTTGGAGTACAGCTTTATCTTGCACGCTTAGGATTTTATGGCTGCAGTGTTGCATGATTATTAGTAGGTCAGAGAAAACTGTTTAGAGCTATGTTAATTTTAAAATATTAGCTTTAACTAGTTTCCAAATGCCTGGGATGTCTGACAAGGCATAATTTTTAAACATACAAGTCAGTGTTAAACACTCATCAAAGACTGCAAAGAACCAAAATATGTTTTGGTATTTAGACACCAATTCTTAGATAAATAAGAAGTTCTTGCTATAGTGCTGACACAAAATGCCTGTAAAACCATCCTGCACACGCCATTCACCTTTGAGACCAAGGCATTGTCACCCAGAGCAGCAGGGATTCCACCTGGAGCACCTCAATCCCTTCCCAGCAGCACAAACAGTGCCTGTGGCAAGCACATCCACGGTCCATGCTCTGCCCCTTGGCTGGATTTGCCAAGCATTTTTTCCTAGTTGGAATTTTCACATTTCCCTATCAGTCATCTATTTTATCAGCTGTCTGGCAAGAGCACATAGCTGACAATTTTTCAGCTGTTTTCTTCTTCTCTGTCCAACACTGAGAACAATTCCTTCAGAATGAGGGAGGGATATTGGCATTTGGTTAATATCACAGGAAGGTGAGAGGCAGAGTGAAATGTAACCCTGAAGTGACAAAACCCATTAGTCAAATAACATTATCCACTTCTTTTTATTCTTTATTAAAAGAAGTTGCAAATATTTTCTTTAGTGTTAAATCAAAATCTCTGAGTACTCAAGGATGGCAATACTGACTCATAGTCAGAAGCATCCTTCCTCATACCTAAAGTTCCTGCATCTCCACTGAAATGCATCAAACCCTTAAATCTCTTGCTCATCTCACAGCCAAGATATTGAATTATAAGAGCTGATTGAACTTTTTTTAAAAATTCAGAATAGCAGTGGAAAGATTTATTTCACCTCTTTATCCTCCAATATTTCTGTATAGGTGTTTATTATAATACTTTATGTGGATACTAACTTTAGATTTGCAGATATGCATTTATGAATAAAATATTTTAGATGAGATCATAGATTAAGGGTAACAAATGCAGAAGTGATTTTTTCATTTGTAGTAACACAATGACCTCCTTTGCATTGCAAATGTCACTATATTTGGTTGGGGTGAGGATATGAAATATGTAATATCAAATAAGGATCTATAATAAACCAAAAGTAGATATCTGAGGAACGAGATGTCTGAAATTCCCCTTGATTTGGATTTAACATTTTTTGATGTTTTAGTTCTTTCCACCCTGGCTTGGTTCTCAGTGAACCCCAGAATTTACTCTCTTCTGTCCTCAAAATATTTCTGCATTAAGGGTTTGATGGAAGCACCTCCTGACACCGTTTTACACCCCTCATCTCATGTCAGCAAAAACATAATTTTCTCCAGAGCCCTTTCATGCTGGTGGGCATTAGTGACAATCAGCCCTGAAAAGTTCCCAGCAGCACAGGGTGCTTTGCAGGGAGATGTAAAATGCTCTATTTAACAACATGTCCATTAGTGGACCCCAGATGAAAGCTAAATTAAACACCTGCATTGAGATGTTTCTAAACAACGTTTCCTGCTGTACTGACACATCATACCTAGCTATTTTCCATGAGGGGTATTATGTCTTTAGAGGAAATCTGTCAGAGAGAGATCAGTCCAATGCTCTCCATCCCTGAGCAGTAAAAGGGTTATACAAACCCACACTTGGGAGCGTCTTTGCTCATTCCTGTCCCCAAATGTCACCACTCCATAAAAGAAAACCGAGCCTCTAATGTCCTCTTAAAGCTCTGTCACAAGAGGATAACAGGAGGAATTTGGAGAAGTGCAAACACTCCAAAAGACGCAAGGAAAAGTAAAATTATTGCTTTGCATCTGGGATGAGAAATGTTTGCTGTCAACCAAAATGCATTCTAACTTCTGTCCAGAAATATCTATCCAATTAATTGCCATGGAATGACTGAAACCAGGAGAGAAAGAGTCCCCTTAGTGCTGCACTCCAATTTCATGTGCTCTGCTCACTGTCTTTTAAAACCTAGCACTTCTTTTTGATGAATAGTCCTTGGCTGCCCTTCATCCTGGCAAAGGACTTTGCATTTCAACCTTTATTTCTCATGGTGGTTTTTCAGTCCAGATGTTGGCCCTTTGGACATTCCTGATCCGCATTTAGCACCTCAGCTTTGGGTGCTGCCCACAGATAACCGGTGCTGAGGCTGTTATCTTGCCAAGCATCCCTGCAGCCAACATGCAGTCAATTATTTTAATATTGTCTTTTAAATGAACCTCTCTAATCACCCTGGCTGCCTACCTCTGAGGCCAAATTAACTTGTCAGCCTCTTTTGTGTTCCAAGGGTCAATTTCAGAGAGGTCTCAGCACTGGCCCCAATCTGCTGCCATTGGAATCAATGGCAAAGCTCCCGGGATCCTCAATGAGAGCAGGTTTTGGCAAGTCCAGGGCATTTGTGAGAATTCCAGCCTCAGGACAAAGTGTCCTCAGTATTTCAGAGGTGCCCTGCTCTGTGGCATTAAAGACATCCCCCCATGACCCACACAGAGAGCATTAACCCAGGGTTCCTTCACTGTGTCCTGCTCTGCATGCCCACATTATTCTAATTTTGCTTTCTGCACTTGCCTGAAGTCATTGCTGCTTCCTAAATCCCTTTTCCTTCCCCAGCTGATTTCCTACCTCCTAGATTTCTTCTTTTTTCAGTTATTTTGAATTTTACCACAATGTTATACCAGGAAGCTTCTTCTTCCTCCCCTTTTTACTTTTCTTAATTTATGCCTTTTCTCAAACTGGTGCAACACTACACAGTTTAGAAAATGTTGCATTTATCTGGTGTTTACTCCATCTTTCATTTCATTAAATGAAACAAGGCTTAACACCAATCCCCAAAGTACCCCTAAATTATTATTTCTCTCCAGATTGATCCCCCACAGTTTGTCCTTCAGCCAGTACAGATTCCCTGCAGTCATGGTCACCACCAGCTTCCTCCACACCTCTTCTCCGAGCAGGATTGCTATAAAATGTAGATGGGTTATAAGGCCTTTCCTCTAATGCTCAGTTTTAGAAACTAATTTTAATAAAGAACCATTGAAGCCAACAGTGGTTTGGCAAATCTCCTCCCTGAGGGATCCAAGAAGAGGACTACACACAGAAAGGAAAGTGTGCATTTCAGCCATCACCTGTTACACATTTCACAGCAGCACCAGGATTCCCAAACCGGAATGTTGTGCTCTGTTCCAGGACAAAGAAGGGAGATCTTCTCAATAGTAATTTTGCTAATTTACATGAAATTCTAAATTAAATACAGGGATACACAAAATAAAGGTGAAGTCAGGGTTTGTTTATAAAGGAAAAAGAACTTGGAATGCTTATCACACAATATTGTATAGAAATTTTTTGCAAGAAGCAGTGCTGCCTTACATGGACAGCAAATTTAGATTTTGGATGGACGCAAAGTCACCTATCAAGCAGAAAAACCCTTCCTGAGGAAATCCTCTGCTGTGGATGCTCAAGTTTTGATTTATTTTTTTTTCCCCTAAATTAACTTCTGACTTTCTCAGTGACTCTGGGAACTGTTGACTCCATCAGCTCCTTGCTGTGGTTAAAGCTCTGGTAGATCTGGTTCTCACCCAGTCAGCACCTTCAGGGTGGTTTCTTGCTATTCCTGATAAGAAACCACTATCCAAAACCTGTTCAAATCAATTCAAATCAGCTGCACTCAGCTCCTGGCTGATGTCTGAGCCTCTCCTCCCCTCCAGAGCACGGTGCCTCCTGGTCCCCAGGTTCTCTGCACGGGTTCCATGCATATCTCACCCTCACACTGCTGGAAATCCTAGGAAAACCGTGGGGCTGTGCTGCAAAATGCACCTGACAACATTTACATCGATGTCAAGCCCGCAAGGAGCAGTTTGCCTTCACCAAAACCCTGGAACAGCCACGGAGCTAAGAATAGAAATATCACATTGATTAAAAATAAATAGAGAAAATTTCCCATAATTGTTAATGTTCATGATATTTCATCCAGAAATGTCAATCATTTATTTAATACACTGCTCATTACCAAAAAGCCACTCCCTACCCCCACACTGAGAGAAAAGGCAATTTATTCTTGAACATATTTCTCCTGAACTGACCATGACCTCACTGGGTGCATATTTCTCTGCACTTGACATTATCACAGAGCGAAAGAGCAGTTTTACCTTGCACATGAGACTCAAAAAGAGTCACTCATTGATCTTGGTTTTCATTTCTGCCACAAAGGAATGCACAGGCATTTTTTTTCTTCTACGAATGTGGATTTGGGAAAAAGCCAGCTTTCCTTGCCTGGTAATGCACACCAGCAGTTTGTGTGTGACTGGCAGCTGATGCTCCTGCCTCTGAAAGAGGAGAGCAGTGGCATTTATCATGGCATGCCTCTGACATTTCCCACAGCAAGGGGCAGATAATATCAAACTCCTGCTCATCCATTCAACTTCCCGGGGAGAAGCAGGCTTCAAAATCTAAACCCAAGGAAAAATAGGCTGTTAGACACTTGTCCTAAAGGCTGCAAGAAGAAAAAAAGAAAAAAAGTGTTTATAAACGTATCAAACCGCAGGAGCAGGATTTATCTTTGATTTGTCCTTGTTGGTTCTTGTCTGTGCAATTACAGCTCCCCTCTGCCAGGGCACGGCTTGGCCCCAGGGTCCTGGGGAGCCACAGGAGGTTTGGGGTTAGTCCTGCAACAAAACCCCCAAAAATCTCCACCCTGAGAAGGAGACAGAGTATTTGAGAGCTTGGTGTGTCAGCTCGTGGCAATGGAAAACATCAGCAAAAGGCTGAGCATCCTGTGGGGTGCATCCCTTACAGAGCCCTGGGCACCAAAATCCCCATGACAAATGGGAGGACAAAAAGCTTTTTCAAGCATCCCCAAATTCATGGGGTAGCACAACGAGTGCCAGCTGTGCCGCAGAGAGACCCTGCTGGGAGAAATATATTGAAAACTGTTTAACCTTGAAGTTTAATTCCTCAGAAATGCCCCAATTCCCCACAAGACTGAATGTCCAGTCCGTGCCATACCCCATACTTGGGATGTTCAGGTGGACAAGCACAGTTTTGTGTCAAACATTTGCACTAAACAGGGGCTGGATTGCAAATTCCTCCCAGGGCTGCAGCTCCTGCTGCTGAGGGAAGGGAGCCAAGGGCCAGGAGTGCCAGTGGCTCTGCTTGTCATGGCTTGGGCCAAGCCCACCATCACTGCAGGATCTATCCAGTTCCCTCTTCAGCATCCAAAAAATATCCCTTCCCTTTCCAGAAACATGACACTTGAAAGCAATTATATAGTACCAATGAGCAATAGAGAAGTCCTTCGTGGCTAAGGCACCATTATTTAAATTAAATCTCCAACCACTCATTTGCTGATAAAAGTACACTTTCCTCTGTGTGATTTCCACAAATTTCTGTGCTTACAGCATAACACCAGTTGCAACCTGAAGCCATAATTCAGCCACATAAACTGAAAATGATAAATCCAGAGTCTCCTAATCTTTGCTCTAAGATTCAGGAAGTATTGAGTTCAGGATGTATTTTGTTTTATTCTCTCATTTTGATCATGTCCTTCTTTCATTTAGTGCATTTAAGAGCACATAAATGTTTATACCATGCATGCAAACCTTCCCATGCTGGAAGGTGAAGCCTAAAGTGCACAAAACTAAACTTGTGTGTAGCCTAAAGTGCACAAAACTAAACTTGTGTGTTGCCTTAGTTTGTAGATTCACTGCCACAGAATATAATTTCCTGCATATTTGGATACTGTGTTGTATAAATGGCTGTTGATGGCTATGAGAAGATCTTTAAAATGCAAATATATAATTATCAAATAATAATAATAATAATCCTCTGTGTGTAAGGCAGGTTCACATATAGAATATGCAGCATGTGTAATTTAGTTGCTGTTTCTAAAGTGGAGAATCCAAGCTTTAAACAGGAAGCCAGCAGTACAGATAGATGTCAGGAAAAGGGAGATGCACAAAATGACCCAGAGCTGAACCTCAGTGACCTCCCATCCATCAACATGAGCATGAGAAGGCTCAATGCCAGAATTTCTGCGTAACAAGCACAATAAAATGCCACAATAATAAGAAAACAGAGTGCTAACCTGAGGTAAATCAAACTAAGCCTCCCCCACTGGAATGTTTTTGCATGGGTGTGTGTTTTGCAGGGAGATACTTCACTTAGCATTACAAATGTAAGTTAGACCATGGTGCATATAAGCACATCCATATTTCATGAACCTCTATGTAGCTCCATAGTATTATCATATAAGTGGTATAGATTCCTTTCCTGGCTGTAATGGCAGAGTGTTTTCATTTTAATGATCCCTGTTATTATGCAGGCTAAAGGAATTCACAGGATCATCAGAACTCAGAAACTTCCAGAGTGATTTTTTTTTCCCTCACTGGATGTTCTGTGTGATGTTATCTTGATTTTTCGGTAAAAAAATCAGGTAAGATAGTCCCAGCTAAGTTCTAACTCAGATAAGGCCAGCTCTGCGTGCCCTTTGTGTTTTGAGGGATTTGGGGGTGCAGGTGGGTGGGGTGGCCTGGGCAGAGCTGGGTTTGGGCCAGGTTAGAGCAGGACCCTCAGAGTGAGCGTGGTGTGATTTACCCCGTCTGCCTCTCAGAGCTCTCTGAGCCTTCCGAGGGAGAGCAAAAGGAGCCTTGGCTGAATGCAAATGATGTTTTCATGTGGTAATATATTATATGGGCAGTGGCACGAGGTGCGCTGGGGACATAAAGGAAAACAAAAATGTTTGCGCAGAAGAATTTATAACCTAAAAGAACGAGCCCTGGATTCTCTCCAAGGTAAAAAAAAAAAAAAAAATCCCTCTTGGGAATATATCCCAAGATTTGTTTGAGAGAAAGACTTTCAGGATATTATGGCTCACAACAGTAACATGTAGGAAAATCTCAGGGTGCTCTTGGTGCTCACCCTGTGAGAGCCCTGCAGCACCGACTGTGCAGGTCAGACTGTGTAGGGACAACATCAGCTTCCTCTAAAACACTGCTGGAACTCACAATTGGTCTATGTGAAAGCCAGTGCTGAGCTTTTGGGGTTTTCTTGCCTATATCTTCCCAGTGGGAGATGTGTCAGAGACAGGGACCCTGAAACGTGCCCACAAACCAACCCAAACCTCCGTTATTTCCGGGTCCTCTAAATCAATGCAGCATTTTACTTTTTCACTGTAGTCTCCTGGGTGTAAACCTGCATCTGTGTTTCTGAAGGAGTTTGTTTCATGCTGGGCATTTGTTTTTTTTTTTTTTTCACAAATGCAAGAAGCAGATTTGCTTGAAGCTTTTAGCAGGCTCCAATTTCACGAGTGGCACTGCCTTCAGCAGGGTGGCTGCTCCAGGGCTCACACACCTGGGCCCTGCCACATCTTCATCACCCCCCTCTACCTATGGGATCCAGCAGAGTTAAAATGTTGGAACCAGGGAAAAATTTGCCTTACATATCTAAATATCTACAGCACTGTGTGCAACCTGGGTGGAACACGAATCCAGCTCAGTGGAGCATGCACGATTAACTAATGGGATATTACATCCCATCTATTTATTTTTTATCATCTTTTAAGACCACATGATTATGCCAAATGCACAGTTTAGGGCGGGATTCACAGGAATGTTCAGCCTGGTGCCTCCCCACCAGCAAAATCCCAGCCTGCAGGGTTTCAGTGGAAACAGCAATACACAAACATAAGGATTGTGAAGAGGACAAGCTGTTGAGAGGATGCCCTCTTTATTACCTGCACGTTGAGCATGTGTTGTCAGGGTTTTATATGTGACTGTACTGGTTTAAACAAACAAGAGCATGGTGTAGAGCAAAGAAAGCTGGCAGGAAGGATGATTTAAGGTGAATCATCCCTTCAGCAGCCGCTTAAGGGCTGTGTGGAGGCAAAGCCTGGGTAATTGGAGGGCAGACTCCACCCCGAGGGACCCTGCACAGCAGCAGGAGTAGCTCTGGCCAAGCTCAGAGCCAGAGAACTCAAAGACAAAAAAAAATATCATCAAGGCTTAACAGGGGAGTGGTGGCCCTGGTGCTGGATGAGCTGGATCTGAGCACAAGTGACTTGTCTGAGACACAGAGAAGGTTTTAGGGGAGATGGATCTGCACAGGCTGCGGGGTGGTTTAAAGCACTCTCCGAGCTTTGTTACTGCTGCAAAATACAGAGTGACTCTTTGCTAGAGTTTGATGGCACATCAGCAGTGCAGCACTGAGCTCCCCCTCTCTGTCATGCCCTCTCTGATTTGGATCATGAGGCAGAGCATCCCCAAGGACGCAGGCTCTGGGATGAAACAGCCCTGGAAGTTGCGCTGTGCTCCGGAGGTGAGCACAGTGCTCCCAGCACTAATGAACACGCAGCCAACACCATCAGATTGGAGCCATCCATGAGGAAAATCCCTCCAAATTACTCCTGCTCCCAGCAGCAACTGCTCTATCTGCAAACCTGGCCCAGTGCAAACAAGGCTTGCTGTTGTTGCAAGAATCCATCTGGTGAGTCACAGATGTCCCCAAAAAATTGACTTCTCAAGGGAAGGGGCTCACTCAGCCAGCCCCAGGCAGACACAGACACAAAGAATGGAGCATTCAGGGTAGCACAGCCCCTCTCTAACCTCAAACAGAAGTGAATGATCAAAAAAGTGATGTGACTGTGTTCACAGGGGTTCTGGGATTGGGGAAAAGACAAGGATCTGACTCCATGTTTCAGAAGGCTTGATTCATTATTTTATGATATATATTACATTAAAACTATACTAAAAGAATAGAAGAAAAGGTTTCATCAGAAGGCCGGCTAAGAATAGAATAGCAAAGAATGATAGCAAAGGTTTGTGGCTCAGGCTCTCTGTCTGAGCCAGCTGACTGTGATTGGCCATTAATTAGAAACAACCACACGAGACCAATCCCAGATGCACCTGTTGCATTCCACAGCAGCAGATAACCATTGTTTGCATTTTGTTCCTGAGGTCTCCCAGCTTCTCAGGAGGAAAAATCCTAAAGAAAGGATTTTTCCTAAAACATGTCTCTGACAAAGTGATACAAATGTCACCTCTTTAATCATCTTAGGTGTAGTTTACCCAACAACTGGATTACCCCTGATTGCCTTCCTTCTAAAACCTCCCTTGCACAACCCCAACTCTGCTCAATAGAAGAGCAGCAGGGATGGAAACCTGGCGGCAGCTGGGAGGTTCCAGAGCCCTGTGGAGCCCAGGATCTTCTCAGCAGCCTCAAGTTATGAGTCTCTGGCAGCTCCTTGGATTCCACAGTGAGCACACCCTTCCCAGAGACACAAACACACTGTCTGGTCAACAGTGAAATTGTTTAGTGGGGAGAAACCAACTCTGATAAACTCTGCCTGCCCTATAGCACAGGAGCCAAAATAGGTGATATAATAAAATGTGACTCTATATGTCCTGTGAGCATAGGAATGCTGAGGAGGAGGAATGCATAAATAGCAACAAATTATTCTCACACACTTACTGCTAAGTCTGTTTATTAGATTAAATTAAAAACAATGCTGCATGAACTGTCTCTGCCATCCAGCTTGCACACTCAGGGGTGTACCTCAAAAACAGAAGTAAAATTTCTCTTAAATTCCTTGCAGGACATTTTCTCTTGAGTAAAGCTCTCTTAATTAAGCAGTTGCCTTTTAATAATAAACCAGAGGCAAAGATGTAGCATTATAGGTGTAAAACAGATGAAGTAGAACTGAAATTCCACTATGGGTCCAAGGAGACTCTTAGGAACACCAATAATTTCTTGATTTGAATAAACATTTTCAGCTGCCCCTCAAAAAAAAACAAAAAAACAAAAAAACAAAAAAATACCCAAACCAACAAAAAACCCACTTTAATCTCTATTCATTTTCTCTCTCCTTTATTCTCCTAAGAGCTGAGGCATTAAAAGAGGAATCCCTGAGCTGCTCAGGCACCACAAGGTGATTCCCCCAGGGCAGGAACCCAGTGCCCATCCCTGGGACTCCTTTCACAGCCTGTCACAGCCACCTGAGCCCAAAGCAGCACCTGGACTTGTGTCCCAATATTCTGTACAGCTTCCCCAAAGCCATCAGGCATGGAAAAGAGGAACAAATATCAAATGATAAAACTGCTCGTGACACACATACCCAGTAACATGGCAGCAGGAAGGTAATATTTGATGTTTACAGAAAGCAAATTCAAGTAAGCTCTGAGTCAATCAGGAGTGACTGAAAGGTACTTTGGTCCAAATATGTGTTCAAAAAGGTCACAGCTGGTGTAATTATCCTTGCTAGACTTAGCACGTGTTCAGCTTAAGACTGCCAAGAACTGAAGAACACTCTGGATGCCTAAGGAACTTGCACCTCATTAAAATAAAAAAATAACTAAAATAATTAAAATTCAGTGATATTTCAAGCTAGTATACAGGAAATAATTTCATTGGAAAAATACTTGGGAGACTTTTCAAAACCAAACTCTCTTTCCTCCACAGAATCTCCTTTCAGTCCCAGCACAAACCAGGCTTCACATCGAATGGGATCACATGTGAATGACAATGTGATGGAAAGGGACTGAGAAACAAAGCCTCAAAAATGTTAATTGTATCTCAAAGGGAGAGTAAAATCAATAAATGCTATTTCTAAAACAGCACAATATCCATCAGCTGAGATACCTGATATAAATCCGTGAAAGCAGTGTTATGAGAATGGTAATTTTTCCTAGTTATGGGAAAGGCTTCCTCTAATTTATTGCCACCAGCAGAGTCAAATTCACCTATCTCTTTGCAAACAATGCAGATTTTGGTGGTGTCCCCCAGCCCCACCCTGTGCCAAGGACGGGCAGCCCCTGCATGAGTCCAAAGGCAAAACCATGAAGGTTTTACTGGGGAGCTGCAGCGCTCCTAAAGCAGGCAGTAATGAACTCAGAATCTATAGGGGCAGAGATTACTTTGGACAGAGTGAAAGGCAAGGGGAGAGGTTGGTCTGAAATGTCAGAAATATTAACTGCAGAGAAATACAGTAAGTGAATCAATGAGAACACAGCTACTGGGTAAAAGGATTAAATGGCTAATAGAAGGGAGACTCCACTGACCTCCAACATGGGAAGGAGTTGATAATGAGATAAGTAAAGCTTATGAAGATAATAACAGGGTAATTATGGTCGAGTTCAAACTACTAAGTGTATATTAGGAAACCCCTGAGATATATATAGATATAAAATTCTGGATAGCTGGTAGTAAATGATTACCTCTTAGTCCAAAGTGTAAGAGGCTCAAAAAATACTTCTGGATTTGAGTTTAACCTATAACCCAACAGTGGGACTACATAAAACATTTTACACCTCATTTTTAAGGAACACACAAGAAGGCGGTGCAGCAATTATGGAGTGATTTATCCACTGCAATTTCTGCTGCCACCAGGCTGCACTGAGATGGGGACTATAAAGGCACAGAGATATCCTGGGAGACAGTCTTGGCCTGAGGAACACATGTCCAAGGACCCAAACACACTGAGGAAGGCAGGGGAACGGGGCAGGGCGAGTCTCTTGCCCAGTTCTTGTCCCACAACTTGTGAACTGACTTTTGTAATTGATATTTGCTGTAAGGGATCAGTGTGTGAGGGGCTGTATCCTATAAAATTACCCCTTTGCTTCCCACAAGCAACTCCTGTGCATCCCCACTGCTTAATGTTTTGTTTCCCCATTTTTTAATTTAATTTTTTTCAGAGAATATGAAGCAAGGGATGCCACCCACTGCTGAAGAAGCCAAACCAGACAGATCAGCCAGCAACGGGTGACAAATGCTGCCTTTATTGGGACAGCACAAGCAAGCCTGGAGGATCACATTTTTAGGGAGATTTCACATCTCAGCCTCCTGCCTCAATCCTGCAATCAGCTGACAGTGTGAATAGCAGGATTTGATTTCCCATCATCTAATTTGTGGGTGCAAACAGCAGTGTTCCACTGAGGAACGGAGCACTTACAGCTCCCATCGACTTCGTTTACCCCTGCTATTTGTGCTTACAAATCAGGGCCAGGCTTGTTCTTTAAGTTCCATAATTTCCTCCTGCAATTGGTTGTACTCACGAAATTGCACCTGTGGTTGATTGCTGGAGCAGATTTAGGGGTTGGTTCTGAAGATGCAACCCGTGATTTTTGAAAAGCTGATGTTGGAAGAAAGAGAAAAAAGACAGCTCCTACGAAAAATGGGAATTGGGTTTTAGCTGAAACGACAGGTATATTATTCAGTAAAATAAAAGTGACAGGCATCAGAAGGTCTTAATAGATGCAGTATACTCTCCTACCTGGAGAATACAAACACAGCTCAGGGAAACACTTTTCTGAATAGCTGTCAATCAGAAAGTGGCGATAAAAAACTAAATAAATGCAGATCTCCAACATCTCAACTCTATTTGTCCTAAGCAGGGCACAGACATCTGTGCATCACATCACACCTGTGCCACTGTGCATGCCAGGGTGTGGACAAATCACTGCTGAAGTGCCTGAGCTCTAATTGGGTCATCTGTGTGCAGTCACCACCATTCCATGATCAAATCAAGGATAGCACCAAGAGCCTGATCCTGCATTTGCACTGCTAAAAAATATCCATCTTTCCATCCTTTGCTGTGGCTGTAAAACACTGGGACACGCAGGGCAAAGACTAAGCAAGATTTTTTTTTTCCAGAGGACTTCTTAGGTCACAAAAAAATACAGAAAAAGTAGAAGAGACAGGTAGTAGGAAAATGACTACACAAATGTAAAGTAATTTATTAATACAAGTGTGTGCTCTGAGAGGGACAGGTAGGAGACTACTGAGAACACAGGGCAGTGAATTATTTAAGTCAAGTGCCTTTTAGGGCCATGAAAACAGCAGCTGAAAAAAGGCTATTAGGCCACTTTGTCCATACTCTGCATCTAAGCCTTAAAAACCCCTTACCACTGAGCCAGATAATGAATTTTTAATACCTTATTCACTGTTCTTAGATATTGCAAATGATGGACCTTTTCCCACTTTGGGAAACAACTCTACTCTCCAACAAAAAAAAACCAAAACACATATAAATTGCCAACAGAAGGATTTTGAACCAAAATTCTCCTGGCAGCATCCCATGGCTGCTCTTCTATTCTGTTTCAAGTGTCACACTGCAGAGACACCTTCAAAGGGGCAGGGTGAGGAACTACATCAAACTGCAAGAAATCCTTGTGTCTAAGAACAATCCCTCAGCTTATCTTCTATGTAACTTATTTTTTTCCCAGGTAGTGGCAAATAGATGAGAAATGAAGCCTTGAAGGGAAAAACCTTCAGGGAAGGTGAACTCCAACTTAGTGCAAAACATGAAGGTAGAAGTGACACACAAGAGACCAACATTAATTCTCTGAAACCTCAAAAGAAGATGTGTCCCATTTCCAGCTCAAAAGCATCTTTGCCTGACAGGTCTGCAGGCTCTGCTTTGGATCTGAAGCTCATATTCATTTTCTCCCATTTTCTCTTTTTCCACACTTAGTCACACATAGCAAAGGAATTTTAAGTCAGTTTGGGTTCTCAAATCACCAATTTACCATTTTTTTTTTTAGTGTGCTCATTTTAACCCATTTGAGCTAGTGTGTGTGAGAGTGTGGGCATGCACCTAAAACTGAGATCCAACATTTGCCCTCTACTTGTGCCTGGTTTCCATCACTGATTGAGCAGCAAGAGGGAAAATACATTTCCTTGCTGACACCGAGGAGCAGAGCCCAGGGCACAAAGAGAGCCTGAACTTCTGCCAAGAGTTTGATTTTTCAAAGCAAGATTGTGCCTTAAATAAAAGTATCATTAAGGGGAAAAAAAATCACCATACAATGGAATTTAGGGTCAGCAATCAAGAACAGGCTGCACTTCCAAAGGCTTCCTTATGAGGAGTCTGGGGAGATGATGCAGTGGTCCTTTTGTTTTTAGAAATCTAATGAATTGTGTTGTCCCAGATTTTGTCCTTGTGCACTGTCCTATTTCCTCAGTGAGATCCTCCTCCATGGGGAACATTTTGCCTCTCTGTTCAGATGGATGTGGGACAAATTTTACAAACTGGGTCCTAACTGAATTTGGTCAGGAAACTGAGTACTCTTTTTGGGGGGGGGAAAATAATCTATGTAAAAAACAGCTAAACAAAGGTGAAAATTATCCCAAAATGTTATTTATATTTATGACTTTAAGAAATGAATAATTAAAGCTGCTTGAAACAACTCAGATGGAAACTGTGGGTTTATTTTATTTTCTAAACCAGCTACAGTGCTGAGGTAGCTCATCAAATAACACCAGGGAGAGGAGCTGGGCCAAGACTCTTCTGGGCCCTGCTGCCATTTACACAGCTTAGCCTGCTTATTTCAAGAGGGAAGAGAGCCAGAGATCGAAGCTCTTGACCCTGTGAGCACCAAGCCCTGAGGTTGAGAGCAGAAGGGTCCTCAATCACCTGGTTACCAGCTGCTGGTTCAGTCTAAACTTAGATAGTTGGGCATAGAAACTTTTTCTGCCTTATTAGTTAAAACCCCCCTCCTCAAATAACAAAAAAAAAAAAAAAAAAAAAAAAAAAAAAAAAAAAAAAAAAAAAAAAAAAAAAAATCAGAGATGTAGATTTTTCATGAGACTTAAAAATGCTGTTCTCAGCATGTCTTTATGGGTAGGAGAGGAGGAAAAAAGCTCCTCAGCCTTTCCTTGCCCCCATAGTTTGCCTTGCACTTTTGAAGGCTGCACAGCAAACCCCCAGGGCTGAATCTTCTTTGCTGTGCATGATGGATCATCAGGCACACAATTCCCATTATTGTTAATGGCAGTTGTGCATCAAATTACTGCAGGTGGCATTTGCCAGTCCTCTGAGCTACCTGCCTTCCTCTAGCAGTGCAAGCACGTAGGAAATGCACCAGGATAATGCTGCTGTTGGAGGTTGTTAGCTCTGAAAATTTGTGCAATAAAAAAAAAAATTGCTGCAAGCTTTCATTATCTTAATAACAAAAAACTACACAGAATTTTCACTTTTTACTGCAGAGCTACCAGTACTTAATACTGTGAAGAAGTCCAGAAAAAGCAAAGCAACAAAATTTAAAGTCAATCCATAGGCCAGCATCAATGATAATTCTGGGTAACTCTGCTAGAGGTTAAGACTAGTACAGGGCATAAAACACTATTGAGAAATACTTTGGGTTTTTTTTTTTCCCATCATTTTATTCTAGTCATATCTTCCAAACAAACAGGCTGGAGTGAAAGTGCTGAGCACATGAAAAGGGAAGAGTCACAGGGAGGGCAGTCACTGTTAGAGGCACAAGTCACCCTTGCCTTGGACGTGGTGGAGCCCAAGGTGCTGTTTGTGTGTCGTGGGCAGCACAGGACAGCTCTTCTCCCCCAGCATCACCTGGAGCCGGTGTCTCCTGCCCTGGCACCAGTGCCACAGCCCCAGGGTGCACATCAGGTTTGTTATGAGGGTTTTGATGGTGTGCTTCCCTCTCATTTGAAAAGAGTTCCAGAAAATTGCTGTCAGACCCTCGAGATCTCTTTTCCTCCCTTGTACCTCCACTCTGTACAATGTTTTCACACTCTGTACAATGTTTTCACACTCTGTGCAATGGTTTCACACTCTGCAATTTCAGTCAACTTACCGATGTACAAAGGAGAATTTAAGGAAATGTACATCTGCTTATAGCTCCATTCTGCATTTTGTTTAAAGCTTAGCTAGGCATCTGTAAGGGAACGGACAGGTTGCTGCTCTGAGCTATGAAATATTCATAGAAACACCAGTGTGATGCCTCACCTTTGCTCCTTCAAACAGACAATGGCCTGGCTGCCTCCCCAGAGCCAAGTTTCAGTGTCAGAGAGAGGAGTAAGAGGAGTAAGTAACTTATTGTGCTCTTAATATATGATTATGTCATCTCTCTTAACACTCTCCCTCTAAAGAGGCTGAGACCTTCAGGTCTGCAAATCCTCAGCTTGAAATGGAGCTGGGGATTTCTTCCCCTGTCTGTAAAGCAGCTCAGCTGTAATATGAGCTGAATGGAGAAAAAGTTTCACAGAGAAAAGGTTCTCTGGCTTTTTTTTTTTTCCCAGGGATCCCATTTGAAAGGCTTCAGAACAGAGGTCTTAGCACATAGATTGTCTTCATGCAGGAGAATGGAGGAGACCCCACTGACCTGTTGCTCTCCTCTTGATCTACAGAAGGACAGTAGTTGGGACAGGATTTGTTTCTGGAAACAAATCAGGAACTCGTTGCTTTCTTCACTGACACCTGAATGAGCCAGGAAACCTCCCCCACTGCAACCTCAAAAAGACAAAATTTATGGCCTCTTCCCTCTTGAAACTGAGAAGAAACAGATCATTTTCTTGCACAACACACTAATAAAACCTTTCCAGAATCTGTCTGCTGGGGCCAAGGCAGCTCCTGTTGCTTCCAAGCCAAATTCCTGGACTACACCAGCTGCAAGTCCCCTCCCACCCGGTTGCAGAGCTGGAAATTACAGGTGGTTCTAAGAACCCAGGACAAACCCCAGTGAGCTTTCAAGATCTCAGTGTTGGGAAGCAGAACAGAAATACCTCCCTGCAGCAATAAATAGTGACACAGAACCTCTGGAGCCTGTAGAGCACCCTGGCTTCTGAAGAGTGTTCTGACCTCATTGTTCACTGCCCAAAAGTCCTTGGGATTTTATGGACCCGCATTAAAAATCTAAATCTTTTAATTTGAAGACCTACTTTTTGATGGATACTGCAAATCAGTTTAAAGTAACACTTTGTCAGCCAGAAATCCTGATAAATGTAAGTGATGCCTCTTTAAATGCCTCTATAGTTAATGTTTCCACGGTTCCTCCCTGCAACTTGGGGAAAATAAAGGTCTACTGGTCATTATTTTCCTACTTTTCATTGTGTCATGTAGACATTTTATTTTTAATATTAAGGTTCAGGGTAGAAGATATCTGATTTATGTAGCTGGCATATTAATGGCCACTAAACTGAGACCATTTTTCTTTCTTCCTTTACAAAATAGATGTTCTGAAACCTGTCAATTCCTGTTTTAGGAAGAGACCAAGAAATCTGTCTAAAAGCTTTTTCAGATTTAAGGAACTATGGATTTGAGGAATAAAAGAGCAGAGAGAGTTCTGTTTTAAAATTTTGGCCTAAAATGGTTCTAACATGAAACCATCAAGTTTCTGGCTCTCGGGTGCTTTCTTGGGTTGTATTTTTCATAAGAATATCCAACATGAAACTTTATCCAAGCAGCACTGAAATTATTGGCCACTGTTAATCTCCTGTATTTCAGATGAGTCACTTTTGACTTTTATTAGGAGGTGGGAAAATCTCTTTCATCTAATTCCCAGCATCTTCATTCACGCATGACAACTTGTCTCCATTCTCCGCCCCTGCAGTATGTGTGAAACAAGATGTCTCAAAGTCTAATTCTAGAATTCAAGTACTGAACTGAAAAAAAAATTGCTGAAGTTTCTCATATATTTTTGTAGCACAGGCTAGAATTATTAATAGTCATAAAACACAAGGCCCTTTGCCCACAGCTGCTCCGCAGGTGGAAAACCAGTGAACTTTACAAGAAATTGGCTTCCAACTATTTTATTTGAAGCACTGGAAGAGAATAAGGGGTCTAATCTTTCAAGGACAGACATAACTCCAGCCTTGTGCCTGCCAGCAGATTCAATAGGACAAGCTGGGATGATAGATTTAATTGTCTGTTCGGGATGGTGCTGAATCAAGGACTGGACTCCAGTGGCTGGCAGATGGTGTAAATGGTGAGACTTCATGGATCTGGCTGTTTAATAGCTGTTCCCAAGTGCAGCTTGGCTCCTTGCTGCCCTGTCAGAGGATCATGGCAGTGCCAGTGAACGCCCTGTGTGTGCAGAAGGGAACTGGGGAGCAAACAGGGCTGAGCAGAGAAGGAAAGTCACTGCATTGCAAAGAGGCTGAGGAGGTGTTTCCCTGCTGTAGCCATGATATTTTCTGAAAAAATCCTTTCTTTAGGATTTTTGCTCCTAAGAAGCTGGGAGGCCTCAGGAACAAAATGTAAACATTGATTATCTGCTGCTGTGGAATGCAACAGGTGCATCTGGGATTGGTCTCATGTGGTTGTTTCTAATTAATGGCCAATCACAGTCAGCTGGCTCAGACTCTCTGTCCCACACACAAGCTTTTGTTATCATTCTTTCTTTTTCTATTCTTAGCCAGCCTTCTGAGGAAATCCTTTCTTCTATTATTTTAGTATAGTTTTAATATAATATATATCTTAAAATTAATAAATAAAACCTTCTGAAATATGGAGTCAGATCCTTCTCTCTTCCCTCATCCTAAGACACCTGTAAACACAGTCACACCCTGCCAGGATCATTTCTGATTGCCCAGGTCACCCCAACACATCTGACTGTGCCAGTCCTTGCAGTCTCCAGGGAGAAAGGGAGACCAGAGGTGCTCTGGAGCATGGAGGCTGATCTATTGCTTTTTGTGCTGTCTAAAGCTGGCTGAGGATTTTTGCTGGAGCCTCTTTCTGTTCACAAACTTTAGTATGCCAGAGAAGAAAACATGTTTACAGCAAATTCATAAAAATGCTTGTTGAGGAAGGTTTCTAACCTCCAAAATGAAAGACACAAACAGCTAATTGGGCCATGCTCCTGAGGAGCGGGCAATACAGACCCCTGTGATCTTGGAAGCACAGAGTTGTTCCCCCTGATCCCAGAGGCATTTCCCTGCCCTGGAGCAGAGCTGCTCCAGTCTCTGCTGGGCCTGCTCCATGTGGAGAGGCAGCTGGGCAAGCACATGGAAGCTCAGCCCCAGTCTGGCTTCAACTCTGATCTCCCACACCCTGGATGGGTGCCCACCAGCACAGAAATGCTCCTTTGCAGTCATTTCCTCTCAGCTGTTATCTTGGGGGGAAAAGGAGTATGCTACAGTGGTTCCATGAACAAATAAAATCCACAAAACCCTTGATGAGCCAGAGAAATTATTTCTCACCATGTCCACCGCACTTGGAGCATTACGTGAACACCTGCCCTTGAACTTATGTTCAACAACTCCTCAGAGGCCAATTTTCCTCTGCAGCAGTCTGCCTGGTGCATTCAAATTATGATCTTAAAAGAGCTCCCTCTGAGTGCCTGTGCTGCCTGTCTGGGGTGGCACCCTGCTCTGAGTGACCTCCAGCTGGATCCTCTGTGCAGCCACACCTGCACCTGTGCTCAGAAAAAGTGATTATTTTAAAGCTTCTCTGATAGCAGAGGAGGTAAACCCTCACACAGCAAGAGACAGCCCATCCACAGTTTTGCTTTCATTTAGTTTTGTTTGAAGAGGGACATGCTAAAAGCCTGGCTTGGAGGCGCAGCTGAAAAATGAGCAAGCCCAAATTATTTTTTTATTGTGTTTGAGTTCAGTGGAGCCTCACACCAGAAATGAAGCTGGCCTCACTTTCTCACTATCCTTATCCCTCTCTCTCACATGTGGTCTCACTTAAAAAAAGTGCTCAAGTCCTGAAAAACCTCTGCAGTTTTGGTAAACCCTCAATTGTTCTCCTGAGGGAAGTTTCTGTTAAATGACGTATCTTTAATCACCTCTGTTAGAGTTTCTAAGAATACAATTAATTAGTTTTAGACATCCCACTACCAAAAAGGTTAAGTTCATCTCCATTAGGAACGACCTCATCTTGTCTCCAATCTCTCACTGCTATCATCTGTAATGACACACCAGAGAGGCATCACTTGTCCCATGACTGAAAGGCTGCTGGATGACTTGTTTATGACCAAAGCTTTAATTCATTAAATAATGGGGAAAACAACTTTTTAATGCCAGTTGTTTTACTGCTCTGCAGACTGAGTGCTCGTCTTGGCGCTGCTGTCGCATTTGGGGCTAATTTAATGAATAATTAAATAATTTAGCTTTTAACTAAATTAATCATTTAGTTAATTCATTAATAATTATCCATTGCACTTCGATGGTGCCTTCCAGGCTAGGATATCAAAGTGTTTTTTGAGTATTATGGGGAAGTTCACCCTTCTTCCTCCCGCACACAGCCTGAGTAAATGGATTTTATGTGAAAAACCACGTTAGTCAGCTTCAAAGAGAGAAGGAATCCGGTTCTGATTCTGTGTGTGGGGGCAAGGAATGGCTCAAACCACCAGCTTGCCACTTTCAGCAGACACAAACTCTCTCCAAAACCCTTTTCCCTTGCTAGGACAGTGTCACAGACATCTTTTAGGAAAAATCTTATCTTTAGGATTTTTCCTCCTGAGAAGCTGAGAGGCCTCAGGGACAAAATGCAAACAATGGTTATCTGCTGCTGTGGGATGCAGCAGGGGGATCTGTGATTGGTCCATGTTGGATGTTTGTAATTAATGGCCAATCACAGTCAGCTGGCTCAGACTCTCTGTCTGAGACACAAACTTTTGTTATCATTCCTTTCTTTGCTATTCTTAGCCAGCCTTCTGATGAAACCTTTTCTTCTATTCTTTTAGTATAGTTTTAATGTAATATATATAATAAAATAATAAATCAAACCTCCTGAAACATGGAGTCAGATCCTCATCTCTTCCCTCAACCTGAGACCCCTGTGAACACGGTCACAGGACAGCACATGATGGGGAGGTGGGATGGCCTGACACTGGCCATGAGACTGGTCTCAATCCTTGCTCTGCTAATGACTTCTTGAGTGATCTCAGTCCCCAGACACCTTGGCTGTCCACCAGCACAAGCTGGGTGCAAACAGCTCCTCATTTCAGGAAAAAAAACCCGTCTAAAGATGTGAAGTTTCACATCACTTAAAGTAACCAAGCTGCAATGAGATCAGTCATCATCCCCACAGAGCTCTGTGGCTCCTTCTCCTTGGCACCAGGGAAAACAAGGCAAAGGTCTGCTCAGCTCACACAGCAGGCTGGTGGAAAGTTCAGCACTCTGTGTGCCCAGCTGATCCATGCTCAACACACCTTCAAGCCACTCCAAGACCCACTCTGCCTGGAGACTGCTAAATTTTCAAGCCATTAGTAATAACCTCCTCATCAATACTCCATAGTTCCTTTTATTTTTATCCCTTTGGTACCTGAATAGCCACAAAAGTGGTTTTGATACATTTAATACCATCTTTCCATTTAAAATGATTTTAGTGTCAATCTGGTTCAACAAGGTGCAATTTTTAATGCAGAATGGAAATTAATTTTTTGGAAAGAGGCTGATTATGTAGGACATTGTGGCCTCTTGTGTGGGAGCACAATCAGAAATCACTTTACTCATATTTTTATTTATTTTTCAGGCTTAAGCATTGCCAAAATTCTTAATCACACAACCTAGTGACTACTTATTTAAAGGGAAAAAAAATTTAGTATTCAGGAAGAGTAAACTGACAAGACGCCAAATGGATTTAACTGTGTAATTCCAAGAGAGAGAGGAACAGAGAGTCTTTAAAGAGCTATCATGTTCTTAAGTGAAGACGTGGTGATGCATTGTTAAATGAGGGAAGAGTGGAGGCTGAGATAGTGTGGGAAGGGGGAGATAATGTGATGTCCTCAAGGCCTTGGGAGAGAGAGACACAGAACAAGCCTGTTCCCACTTTGCCGAGAAACGCGATGGTCAAGTACAACATTGGAGATCTCTGAGGGGCTTGTGCTGCAGAACAAATGCAAAGAAGGACTTGTGCCACCTCCCTGGGAAGAGGGTGAAGGGGGATAGAGCCTCTGAGAAGCAGGCAGTGCTTCTCAGCAGCCACAGCACTCGCGGAGATGAGAGCAGCACAAACAATTCTGACACTCTGAACGCAAACCGAGAGCGTTTGAGACGGTCCCAGAGAGGATCTCGGCAGCTGCAACTTTCATATGCATACTGAAAGCTCATCTGGGGATGCTTGAGGGCTGATGGAAGTGCTGTACAGAGGAGTGGAGAAACAAGAAAAATATTCCCAAGTGTCCTGATCATCATTCTGATTAAGGAGGAAGCAGCTCAGAAGGAGATTGTGCTGATCCAGCAAGAACCATCACATGCTGGATTGGGACTGGTAAAACTGCTGGTCCTGGAAGCAGAAGTTTCCCCCTCACATCTGCACAATCCTCATTTTCAACTCCAGCCCCACATGGGCAGCCACATCCAGGCTGTTTTTCTGGGGAAATCTCATAGAACTTTGAGGATCTTGCAAAAGGCTGAAATGGCACCGATCCTGCTTGCAAGGGAAGTGGAGGAGGAGCTGGGTGATCTACAGTTTGCAGCTAAGGAAATATTGAGAAAGCAGAATATTACCTTGTCTATTTAAAGAGAAGCATCTACTTAATGCAAGGCTGTTGTTACCTTAAAATTGTTGTTACCTTGAAATTTAAGCATTTGCTTAAGTGCTTTGCTGGACAGGAATGCCGTTATCCATGGGCTTAAAGCTGAACATGTGTTGAAGAGATTTTGGTGAAGAGAAGCTGGGTTTATAGAAAACTTCAGCCTCAGCAATCATCCAACCTGCTTACACAGGAGCCACAAAACATCAGTCCCGGTGTTCCCTGAAGTTAAAACTGTTGGTCACAGGGGCTCTCTATAAAAAGTGAGATTTTCCAAAGGATGATGATGGAGGGGCACTCACTGCTTGCTCAGTCCCCGCAATGGGCAAATCCATTGCTGGTATAAGTTTCCATATAGCCAAGGAGATCTGTTTTCCACACATCCACTTAGAATTCTCACTGCACTTTTGTATTTTTGCTGTCTATTGCAAATACAGATAATATTTACTAATTTGACAGCTATTGCTATTCAGTGGGTTGAATATTTGACAGCTCCAGTCAGTGGATTGTTCCTTCCTGGATAATAATTCTAGAATAATCAGAAGCACAGTGAAAAGAAATTTAAAAGTACCTTTTTGAAGATATGCCACTGCAATGTCTTACCCAAAAGAAGGGTTTGTCCTTAATTAGGCCAGAAGAAAGAAAAAGCTTCTATGGCATATTAGCATGCTTTTATCACTGCACTGAGAGTAACAAATAATTAACAAAATGAACCTCATGGAAATGTGACTGGTCCTGTGAAGCATCCCTTGTTAGTTGTGTCCAACAACTGCCACAAGGGCCTGTCAAATTTGTGTTAATATGTGTATTAATGGATTTTTTAGTAGCACCATTTGCTACTTCAAAGATCATGTGTGTTGTCTATTTAACCTTGAAAAAGTCACTGGCTAAAAGTATTTGGGAATATGAGGTGCTTTTCTGCCTAATTTGTTCTGTAAGTATCAAATGGAAGATGTGCCATGGTAAATTGCATTTTCAAATGACAGCTAGTGTGGCTGTCCAGCACAGGACTTTTCTAACTATTTTCTAGACTAATTAATTGTTTAGTTGTCAGCCACCTTATTTATTGGCCATCCAAACCAGGAAATCAAAGTAAATTTAATTCCTTATTTTTAAATACTTTCAGGTTTTATATTACTGCAGTAATTTTTGAAACTCCAAGTTTAAAAGGTGAATGTAGAAGCTCATTTAGCTGCTCAATTAATTTTACACCAGCTTTATCTGAAAAAAGAAATCCTTAGCCATAACATCCAGATCTCTATGAGAGGCTTGTATTTGCACTATTTACACTTTAATATACATCACTTATTAAATTATTAATCAACTGAAGTTCGTTAAGCTCTTTGAAGATAAAAAGCACTCAGAGTGTTAAACACCATTCTTCTCCCAATCATGTCTTCTAATTTTCAATGTTTTACCACACAAAAAAAATTTCACTCCGATCTAGAGGATGCTTAAAATGAGCTTGTTTATACATTTTGAGGATGCAGTTAATTTACGTAGGTTAACGATTCCTGTGGCACATTGAGGGTGCTGCACAGCGAATAAATAAGAGTTTGCAAGCTGACTCATGTCAAGGAAATCGAGACTTCAAGGACTCTGTCAGTCCTCAGTGACAGTAAAAATCTCATGAAATCCTACTCCTGGGGAAAAACTACAGCAAACCTCTCTTGGAGGATGAGCACCAGAATTCCAACCCTTGGAAGGATGAGCGCCAGAATTCCCTTGGAGGACGAGCGCCAGAATTCCAACCCTTGGAAGGATGAGCACCAAAATTCCCTTGGAGGACGAGCACCAGAATTCCAACCCTTGGAAGGATGAGCGCCAAAATTCCCTTGGAGGACGAGCACCAAAATTCCAACCCTTGGAAGGACGAGCACCAGAATTCCAACCCTTGGAAGGACGAGCACCAGAATTCCAACCCTTGGAAGGACGAGCACCAGAATTCCAACCCTTGGAAGGACGAGCACCAGAATTCCAACCCTTGGAAGGACGAGCACCAGAATTCCAACCCTTGGAAGGACGAGCACCAGAATTCCAACCCTTTCCAGGCTGGGTATCCTCATGTTCCTCAGAGGAACCAGCCCTGCCAAAGCAAAGCTCTGTGACACAGACACCCCTTCCCAGCAAGGTCTCCAAACTCCCCATCCAACAGGATTAATTGTACCTAATTAATTGCAACAGGATTAATTGCACCTCCCACCCACCCCAATTCAGGCTTCTTGGGTGAGCTGATGTGAAGAATGGAGGTGCACAGAAATTTGCTAATTTCTGTGGGGGAGAGGGAAGGAAAGCAAAATCAGTGTTAAAAACCTCCCCAAAGCTTAAGAGCAAATGGGAAAGTCCTCAAAAAAAGTGATAAAAAGATACTTGTCAGGACAACAAATTGCCTCCACTCCTGCTGATGGAGAAGAATCAATGCTTGAGTAGATTTATCAGGATCACCACAGACATTCCCATTTGTTCATGCACAAAGGTAAAACAACATCCCCGAGTCCGGAACATGTAAATAAAGATCCTTGGATTAGATCTCAGTAGAAATGTGAGCTTTTAGGGTCAGGAAGGATGAACAGCCCTGCAAGCAGGGGAGCAGCTGCCCTTGGCCAGCTCAGAGCCTGCTGCTCCCTTTGGACACTGGACTGGAACTCCTCCAAGGCTGAGGAGGACACAACAGAGGGTTTTTAATTTCTTTTCTGCTGCTCAGATATTTGGATTGCCACCAGCTGGGGTAAATCCATTCTGCTGGTTGAATTTGTGAGGTTGTTGGTACATTTTGCTGTTATATTTGTGCTAAATAAACAACTCATTTTCCACATCAGTGAAGTTTTGGTTTAACTGCAGCAGCCCCCGCTGCCCAGATCAGCTGAAAATGGATGTGAATGAGGGAAGGCTGCTGGGGAAATCCTTCTTTTTAATCAGACCATTATTTAGATAACTCTGATGTGCTGCAGGGTGGTTGATTTTTCACATGTACCATGTTTCTCCTAGAGACCTTAAGAGATAAATACTGATTTCTCTATTCCTGGATTTTCACACCTCCATAGTATTTCCTTAAGCTTCAGCCATGCACGGCATGGTGACAAACTTAATTAAAAGTACAATTCATTTCCAGTACGCACTCTACACAGCTTAAAATTAAAACTTGTTTCTCCTTCACTTTTTGTAGCAATGAAAACTTTGATTTCTCACTTTTTTCCCAACCTCAGCTAACTGAAAGATAAACTTTTGATAACACAACTGAGTTCACATCTGTGGTTCCATATCTTTAAAAGGCACATTCCTGGAAGCAGGAAAAACAGAACCATACTGTATGAAGAATGCACAGAGCATTTTAAAAAGTTTTAACCAGCTTAAAAAAATAAAATAAATGGAGAAATAACCCTTGGAAAGCCATGTTTGGAAAAGAACATGAATACAATTAACCTCTGAAATTCCATGCTTGTTGGTTTGCTTAGTTCAGCGCTTCCCAGGGAACATCTATCTCAACAGAAAAGCATAAATACTGTGTAGCACTGACTTTATCAGTGCAGCTTTAACTGAACAGTGTCCCCAGAGTCACTTAAGGGTTAATCCTTTGCATCTCATGAAAGGTAATGGATTTTGATTAAAGAGAGCACCTCAGTGGCTTGGGAGCCTAAAGCAGATGCACACATCCCAGCTTTATATTTAATTTAAATCCAGCACCCTCAAAGAAGAGCACAAGCCATTTATACCACCAGCAGCTAAACCAAAAAATGTAATGCAACTGACCTCAGTGAAATGGAAATTACAACCACGGCTTAGCTGTAATAATTATTTGCATAAGGTTTTAATGCCCAGCACATTTCATGGAACAGTGTATGGATTCTTAATGGAAATGAGCCCAGCTTTTGGGAGAAGAGCTCAGGGCACATTTTCCAGGGGTGTTTTGAGGTGATGGCCCCTTCCCAAGAAGCAGAGGCTGGTCAGAGTGGTTGGTCCAAGCAGGGGGAAGCCAACCCACCTTCCCATGGTAGCCAGGGGAAGGAACCACAACAATTTTACAATCAACTTTCTCTACAGCTTGGCACTGGCCACTCCAAATTAGCGAAATTAGCCTTTACTCAGTAGCTGGTTGGTGGGACAGGATTCTTCACCTCCAAGCGAAGAAATTCAGGTTATTCCCATGAAATACGGGAAATATTCTTTATTCCCATGAAAGAAATTCAGGTTTTTCCCATGCAACAGCCAGCTCCCAGCACAACACACTGATGCTCCTGCCATGGTCACTCACAGCTCCAGGGGATCAGGCAGAGAGGGATGAGGGAGTGTGGGGTGACCTTGCTGGAGCATTTCTGGTTTTAGACAGAAAGAGAAGCAAGTTCACACTGTTTTTCACACCAGGGTGCTCCTGAGGGGATTCATGCATATAAAAAGCTCAATTATATATGATATCAACTTTTAATGCACTGGTCTGGGAAAAAAAAAAAAAGTGAATTGTCTTGCTGTAGGCAGAGAGGGATTTCATCCACAGCCCACATGGCTCCTTCATTTAAATTCTTCCAAGGTTCAGACAAATTGCTGAAGGTTGTCTATTGTTAATAAAATCACAGAGTCATTAAGGTTGGAAAAGACCTCTGAGATCATCATGCCTGACCATTATCTCAGCACTGCCAATTCCACCCCTAACCTCTGTTCCTGAGCACCACATCCATTTGTTTTTTTGACCGTTTTCAGGGATGGTGATTCCACCCCTGTTCCAATGCCTGGCCACCCTTCCAGTGAAGAAATTCTGCCCAATATCCAATCTAAACCTCCCCTGGGGCAGCTTGAGGCCATTTTCTCTCATCCCATCACTTTTTACTGGGAAAAAGGACCAACCCCCAAATCTCCCCATCCTCCTTTGAGGTCACTGTAGAGAGTTGTCTATTGTTAATAAAATTGGTTGTCTATTGCTAATAAAATCACAGAAGGTTGGAAAAGACCTCTGAGACCATCGTGCCTGACCATTATCTCAGCACTGCCAATTCCACCCCTAACCTCTGTTCCTTAGCACCACATCCATTTAGTTTTTGACCATTTCCAGGGATGGTGATTCCACCCCTGCCCTGGGCAGCCTGATCCAATGCCTGACCACCCTTCCAATGCCTGACCACCCTTCTCTTGTTATTAGGAGAAAGGACCAACCCTCACATCTCCAACCTCTTTTGAGGTCACTGCAGAGAGTGACAAAGTTCCCCCTGAGCCTCTTTTCTCCAGCCCAAACAATCCCTCAGCTTGGGAGGGACACAAAACCTCAAAACCCAACCCCACACTGTCCAGAACAAAAGCCAACCACAGGAGGAGAAAATATGTGGTCAGCAAGCAAAAGGCCACCCTTGGTTTAGATTTTAATTATGAAAATTTTTCTCTGCTGACAAGTGGAATGAATTTAGTCACTCATGCATGGTGTGAAAGTTGAATTGTCTGAAAATTAAAATAAAAAATGAAAACTACAAGCCAGGCTTTTACTGCTACCAACAAGGGAGCCATCCTTTAGAGGTGACATTTCACAGCAGTCCCTGAGAAATGTGATTGTTCATAGCATTAAGTAAATTATGGTCTCTGAACAGTGTGGAAATAATTGAAAATGTTTGCTGTTTTTAAGTAAATGTTATAAATCCCTGAAGGCTGTTTGAGTCTGGAAGCAGAAAAGAATAAAATGTTTCAAACAGCAAAGCATATGGGTAAACTGCCTGATGGTTTGGCTGACAATTGTGAAACTTCACCTGAAGTATCCACTGGAGTAGTTTTCCCTTTTCTGCCAACAAACTCACTTTTAGAAAGTTTTCCTTTCCTCCCGCCTCCCCAGCCGACACAACACTCACACCTGAAATGACAACACCTAACCAGCCATGGTTTAGGGGTTCCTGGTTTCTCAGAAACAGGAATATCAGTGCCTGAGCCCTAAGGTAACACACACCAAGGCTCTGCTGGAATGGAATGCATCCCTGGAATGCCAAAATGTGACTCCCTGGCTGCTGCCCGGGGTCCCAGGCTCTCTGTGTCACCCCAGGAATGGGGGATCTCCTGATGCTGTGTTTGTGGAGAGCTCACACCTCTGGCAGCAGGATCTGCTGCAATCCTCAGGCAGCTCTGTGCACAACCTGCTGCGTTTCGTGGATAATCAGGAACATCTGAGACTCCTCTTGAAATGCTTTTTTACCCTCATCCTGCTACATCTGCCATTTCTTCTTCCAAATCCCTGATTATTGTGAATGAAAAGGAGCTTTTACATTTCTGTTGAAGAGATGTAAGATTGTTGCTTAGAGTACACTTGTCATTTTGTCTCATCACAACAGTGTGAGACTCCAGCCCCAACACAGATATGTTTACTACATCCAGACTGTGACACATTCGTGCAGAGAGGAGTGTCTCACACATCTCCCCCCAGCACTGCACAGAACTGATACAGAACCAGCACTCCAGCCCTGCACTGATTTACTGATCCATCCTTGGAAATCCAGGCTGCAATTCCCAGGTGCCAGGCACAGGTGTGCTGCACTGTGCAATGCACTTCTGGATCTTTTCCAAGCAGCAGCAAGAGGAGGAGGAGGAGGAGAATTAACTGGCTTGGCTCGACACCAGCCATGACCCCACCTGCACAGAGCAGCTGTGAGATGCAGCATTAGCTCCTGACAAGTGGATTACTCACAGCAAGGAGACAATTCTATTACTCAGAGGAAGGAACAAAATGTGTCACCGAAAGGTTTAAGGACCACGGAGCAAACATATCAGCATTGTTTAGGAACCTGTTTATGCATAGATGAGCCTAGTGGGATTCACCAAGGCACCTGCATAAGTTAGTCACCTAATTTGTACCAGCCATAAAGGTGTTCAGAGCCTAATTGCTTAAGTGTTTTTGAAATTCCTGGTAGGCGTGAAAAGACCTTTGTAAATCTGCTCCCCTGTGCAACACAGTTTTTATGGACAGAGACTATAAACACCAATGCACAAATGCCTATTCATGAAGTCACACACTGACTTTTGATCAGTGGTTTAAGGATCATTTGCAGTGTTAGGGGTTTATGTGGGTTCAAATTAGTCCAGTCATAACTTTGTTATTAATCTGCATGTAAAATTTGGCTGCATGTTGTAACAATGCACGCACAGTTATGGTTTAAACATAACTTTGCCAGAATACAAATATTCCTCTATCCTTCAACTCCAAACGTGAAGGCATCCACTGAGACAGTGTGACTGCTCCTGTGTACTTGTAGTTGAGTTTTGATTTAAAAAGCAGGCTTTCCCCTTCACTGGTTACAGCTTTTTATCCCTTACGTGAACTAAATTCCTTTACAAACAACATACATCTTGTACGCAATGCCCTAAAAAAAAAAAAGAATCTCTCCTTTTTCATTGCAGAGATTTGTGTGGAGAGCCTGACTCCATTAATTTCAACTGGATTGACTCTATGCCATCTGTTTTCTGTGCAGCTGCTTTATTGTGGGAAGAGAGGAAGACAAGAAAGCACCCTTCTAAGCTCTACCAATGACATCCAGAAATAAGAATATAATTGGTGGAAAACCTTCTGAAGTCTGCTGCAATCACAACAGTCAAAGGGATTAGAGCGTGATCTAAAAGAATAGATGCAGATTAGGTATTTTTCAAAAGGATTTGAAACCTGCCTTCAGACCCTTTCCAGACCCTCATCCCTTAGAAGTAAAATAAACAAGGCACAAGAAGCAATCAGACTTGAATTTCTACAAACTGGTGTTTCTCACTCTTTTGCAGCATATGGCGGACAGGTAGCAATCCATCAAACAGTGATATCAGTGCAGGGAGCAGCAAGGTGACACAGGAACATGTGCCCGCTGCACACAGAAGGGCACTGCCTTAATTTCAGAGGAACAATCCCGGTTTGGCGTCATCTTAATCCCTGCTCTTACCCGGTGACGTTGTTGCTGTGTCTGCGCAGCAGCAAACAGACAGAGCTTCTTGCAGAACAGAAGGTAATTCAGCCTCCCAGTTTCTGGAGGGTGAATAATGTTTAAACCAGAGCTAGGGAAACAATCCCCCAAAGTGGCTATACAACCCCACAAAGGAAGTGCTCAGCTCGTTTCATGTAATGCATCACTACCACACACACACACTTTGTTTTGGGTTTTATTCATTTCTGGTTAAATCTGGGCCACGCTACTTCTATCAAGCATTCTGAGCATTAACAAAAGGGCCTATTTCAGGACTATCCTCAGCATCATTCATTCCATGATCTAAACCCCACTGCATCTTCATCTTAACACTGCCAGGAGCTTCAGTCACATTTGTAAATGTGTTCTTGGTCCCAGAAACAATTTATTTGTGCTTGAAGTCATTGTGATAAGAGCGCTGCCTTTGCAGGATTAACCAATGCTACCCATGTATTTATGACTAGGGCAAGTTGTTTTTTCAGCTTTAATAAATAATGAAGCCCTGATGGTTTTTCAAGTGGGTTTTTGGCCTCCTGGAGCCGGAACAGAGCTCTGATGCCAGTCAGAGGCAGAAACTCATTCCTCTGCCTAAGTAATTCTCAGCAGAATGCAGCAACCACAGAACAGAGCCCCGCTGCTATAAATACAGCCCAGCCTGGTGAGGAGCAGGGTGGAAGTGCTGGTGTGGAGCTCCCACCATGCTGGGTGTCCCTTGGAAGGCTCCCGTGCCCTGCCAGGGCTGAGCTCCCTCTGTGCTGCATCAAACCCTGCCCAGAGCAAAGCAGGGCCCTTAAGGGAAATGGAGCCTGGCACATAGATAATACCTTCATAAAGCAATGAGCTGGGGATGCACCCTGCCCATGCAGGGCTGCCACATCTCTGCATGCAGCAGAGCTGAGGATGGATTTTGCTGCTGTTAGGGAGCAATGATTGCAATCTTTGCCTACCACACATTCTGAGGGAAGCAATCCCTTTCTTCTGAGCAGGATGGTCATTACAACTTACAGCAACAAATCAATAGAGAGGTGGAAAAATCCTCCAAGAACCTACACATTCACAAAGGCCTTTTATTTCCACTCCTACATTTTCCATGCTTATTGTCTCCACAGCTTTGTGGTCAATAAGCTTACACTGGTAATGGTCTAAGAACCACCCTGCTCCCCTAAGACAACCATCTGTGTGGCACTGTTGGAGATCTTTAAACAATTTTATTTGGTTTTCAGCTGCAGAGACTGGTGATGAAAGACTGAAACTCTTTTCTGAAACTTTGTCCCTGACGTGCACAGAGTCCTGTGTGACACTGTCACGCTCGTTCAGCATAAAGGCTCCCTCCCCTCTGCAGACTCCAGCAGCCAGAGATGAGCAGAACAAAACACACCTCAGCTGACACAGCCCTGCTACCTCCTATTTCAGACTTTCACAGCTCCCAGTGCATTTATCTCAACTTGCATCAGCAACGGTGAAGTTCTCTTGGCTCGGTGAAGGCACAGAATTAAAGAGTGAGGAATTCAGCTTGAGCCTTACTCCACCCAGACATCACCCAACACTGACCTGGCACAGCACCTGAGCTCAGCCCACCTGGACATTTAAGCCTCCCTAGGCAGACTTAAACTTTTACTTAAATTTTTACTTCCCTATGTTCATTTATTCAGCCATTTTATACTTAATCCTAATCTACCTGTATTGAAATCAACACATATTTGGGGGAATGGGACTTCAGCTCCGAGTGCTTTAAAATGCTTATACAATAGATATTTACATGTTGTACATGGCAGAGCAATACTATATTTAACTCAAACATCACAAACTCAAAGTGTTTCAAGTACTTAAATGTGTGCCTTAAAGCAAGCATTGTAAACACCTCATAAAAGCACAATTCCCCAGTGTTGGCAAATAAAGAAGCTGCAGGGGGAAAACAAAGAAAGCACAAAGAAGAACCATTGCAAGATAACAGCAAGTGAATAAAACACAGCTGGAATTACACCACAGAAGTTCAGTGGCCTCTTTAATGGGTCGTGTCTTCCTTGCCTACCCCAGTGGACCAGAGTTGGGAAAACCTCATAGTTTATAAATGGGGATTGGTGGCATTGAATACTAAGTGAAATATGTGCATGTGTATATAAATATATGCATTTATGTATGTAAACATACACATTAATGCATCATATGCCTATGTAGGCTAATAATTTTTATATATTTTCCCAAAAGCTTTGATCCAACAGAGCAAACAAGCAGAGGGAAAAAAAAAAAAATCACACAGCCCTGTGCTGTGTGTATACACATCCTGACACTGCATTTTAGGCGTATTAAGTTAGAGAAAAACCCTTGCTGCAACACAGAGAGGAACAACACTGCAGAAATGTTTTCCCAGGGTTACAAGGTGCCTGTGTCCTATGCAATAGAGCATTTCCCAGCTCCTGGGAGCTCCTGCAGGAGAAAGGTTTCCATTTGGAATCATCAGAATCTGTTTTATGCCAAACTGACTTGATCCAAAACATTTGCTTAGTAAGTACAGCCTCGGTGGCTGCACTGTGCATATTAAATAGGGCACTTTACTATTACAGTGGCAATAAAAGCAATGAACAGACTTTATGGGCAAGAAGAAATGCATAAAGGCTAGGTACATCTGGACTTTGAATAATGTATGAAGACCAAATTTTAAGGCCAGCTTGTAAGATAAATGCAGTCCCCAAAAGTAACTGGAACTGTCTGATCATTCTGGCTCATTGATCTTCAAGGGGTTTAGTGCAAACACTCTTGTCCAAGGCACTGCCTTTCTCCATCAAAGCTCCCCTGAAAGAGTCAACATTTAGAGGAATTTCAAGCTACAGTAAGAATATCACAGGTTACCCAGGCAGCTCTAACTTCCACACAGCTTTCAGGGAGTGAAACACAAGCAGAAGTGAGAAGCCACTTTTTGGTCATGCAGCCGAGTGCCAAATCCATGATGCTCCCCCCTGCTCCAGGCTGCCAGACACTGTCCCTGCCTCAGAGGGAGCTCCTTGTTTCTGCAGATGATACATGAAATGCAGAAATAATTGGGACATATCACCTTCCCTCACCACCTTGAATCCCCAAAGAGCCAGTGCAGGGGGAAGATGGATCCCTGCGTTCCAGCAGGGTGCCCAGCTCCAAGTTATGGCTCAGAAAGGGGCAGTGCTGCCTTTCACCCTCTGAAAGGGGCTTTTCTAAGGGCTGCAGGGCCCCCTCCTTCTACAGTTGGCTCTGGAGAGCAAAATGGAGCAATCCTGAGCAAACCAAGGCAGAGCTGCAGCATGGAGCCAGGGCTCTGCAAATAACAGCGGCTTTCTCCACCTTTACCAGCTACACCGCTGTGACCACAATGCTGGGGTTTAAATCCAAATCCTCTCCCTCAGCTGATATGTTTTTATCAGTGGCAAGAGGCAAAGAGCTGAAACTCAGTGCTTGGGATCCTCCCTGCAGCTCCCATTACACTGTGCACCCATGTCATCACCTTATCACAGGGGATCCATGCTGTTATCTCCTCCAGAAAAGTTTCATACCTGCTTGGTATTCCTCATGGGCAGCTCCTCACAGCACTACCTCTTCCTTCTTCACAAAGCAGCCAACTGACTCCAATTCCCTTCTCAAGAGCCAACCCCACTCTTTTATAGCATCTTCTTCTCATTGCTTACACCTGTGGCTTGTTAAAGTCAGACCTGTTCCCAATCTTTGCTAATTGGCCCAGCTGCAACTCCTTAGGGGTCAGATTACTTTCTGCACTGTCTTTATTTTCTTATATTCTATGTCCCCTACACACAGAGGGTGTGATCTGTGCTGGAATCTCACACAGGGCAATGCCAAACCCTCCCAATCCTGAGCCCTTCCATGCTGCTGGTGCTCCTCTGTGTTTGTTTTTGGAGCTGTGGCTCTCCAATTTTCTCATTTTGCTGGCACAGGTACTCAGGGGCTGCCAAATTTGTATTTACTGATAGCACTCCTGTGGATTGCAGGTTTCCTGGGATTAGTCATCCATGCATATCCACTCCTTGGGCTCTCATAAGCTGTGCTCAAAATGCTGAGGTCTACATCTAGAAATTAAAAACAGCAATTAATGGAAAGAACCTGTAGAAGTCTCTTGTGCAGTGGCTGAAGAATAAGGATTATAAATTTACTTTAGAAGCGAGTATTTAACGTGGAGACACTTCACAACTAATTGTCAAAAGGAATTTCTTCATCCCCTAACCTGTGCTGCTCACTGAATCAAAGAACTCAGCGATTGCCTCAGTAATGGGCAATCAAGCCATGGCCAGGCACTAAAACCAAACCAGGGGTGGACTTTAAACAGTTGGCCATAAATGTAAAAATCAGAGCCCCATGGGCTGCCAGGGATGTAAATGGTGTTGATTGTTCTGGAGAGCTTTCACTCCTCCAAGTTTCTGCTGCTAATGAGAGTGAAGGGCGTGCAGCAATGCCGGGCGTGTGGCAGACAATGCTGCTCCTTCACTTTCTCCAGATCACCTGGATGGAAATTACCAATTATCCTGCTCTCCCTGTCACCAGCTGGAGGGACAGGGACATCAGAGGGGGTGCAGAGGGCTCTCTCAACAGGGTTGAATTTCTGGGGGTTTTCCAGATGCAATACATGCTGCCATGGTGTGCTCACAGTATTTCTGACCCACCCTGAGGCACTGAGGATGCTGCCAAGGTGCTGCTCAGCCTGATGCCAGCACCTGCATTCCTGGGGAGGAAGGGGTGGAGAGGTACAGCAGCAGTGAGATTGCTTTATAAATTATTGCCTGGCTTCAGCTGACACATTTCAAGCTTCAAAAGAGGCATAAGCACTACTCATAGGGTTTAAACTGTAAATCCTAAAAAAAAAAAATAAAAAAAAAATCCTTGAAAACCAAAGAAAGGCAACGCCAGGACCAAAACTTTCCTCACTTCATTTATATTTTACAATAGTTCAGCTTGTCAGTAGATATAATTTGTGCTTCCTGCTCAGAAGATGCTCAGAACTGCCACAAAACTGCCAAAAGACACCAACTTTTGTTTTATTTTGTCCTTGCTGCTCCATCCCTTTAGAATGGGCCAACAATAAACTATATTTAATGTAAAGTATTAAAAGTGAAGTTCTCCCCAGGCTGATACTCAGTGCATGGACTCTCAGGTCTTCATGGTCATGTCATAAATCAGCAGTGAATTAAACCTCTGTCACAACATGGGATAAAATGGCTCTTCTGGTTGCTGCCATTGTTATATATTGTACAATATAACGTGACCAGTTTCAGAATGGAATTTCCTGCATTGCTAACAAGTGTTTCCCATTTGGGAATGCTGTCCATTAACAAAGATACTTTTATTTAAGAGCTCACACAAACAGGTGCTGGGTGTTGAGTTTTTGTTGTTCACAGTTTAATACATTGACAGATTTTAGGTTCATTAGATCATTGTGGGTGATTTCCTCTGCACTACACATTAAGAGTCACTTCAAAGAGTAGATTGTGCTGTTGTGCAAGCTCTTTATAAATATTATGTTCATTATTTGTACCAAAAGGAGATAAATAAAATAAAAAATAGGATTGGCTAGGGGCTTAAAAGAAGATATCAGGAAACCATTATAGTTTATCTGTTGGTAAGTGTAGACACGCCAGTCCTTGGGAGCACAACATCTTGTCACGTGTCTCCACAGATACATGTCAGATGTGTTTCCTGCCAGACACTGGTTGCTTAATTTTTTTTCTGAAAATATCTGGGGCCAAATTTCCATTAAAAAATACAAAAATCCAAGAGGAAACTTCGAGGAATACATGTTGAAAAGAAAATGTCTATTGCATGTTGAAAAGAAAATGTCTTTTTTAATAACTACTGCTATCTTCTCTCTCCATACAATATTACCTTTTGCAAGATGGGGATGTAACTTCTATCTAAAAAATATGTATGTGTAGAAAAGTACAAACAGATTTGCATTGACTCAGCCCAGGGACGTCAGATTTTGGGGTCTATCCCTCTTCTGCCAGCCCAGATTGCTCCCCACAGCCTGCTCCCTGCTGCCCTAAAACACCAAAATAACACAGTTTTTTGATTTTTCCAAATTATTTCTTCAGATGGCAATTGTCATATGCTCATTGGTTTTGTTCTGATTTTGAACAGAATTTTTTGAACTACCAGAATGTAAAGAAGAGGATTTTTCGAGCTTACACCAGCTCTGCCTTTGATTTTTAAAAGAACTTGTTCACATCTCTTCACACTCAGCCTGGTCAGTCTTTTGTTTTGCTGTATTCTCATTGTCTGATTCTCCCCACTGCATCCTGCTTCCAATTATGATTTAAATTAAGCTTAAAACTCTATTCCAAACACAAAGACTTCTCTTGCCCTCTCCTCTGCTTTCATTTCCCTCCACCCCCAGGTTTTCTTTTGTTTCTTTAGCTGCGGAATAGCCTCACAGATCAGCCTGCAGCTCAAATTCAATTCTTTTGGACGCATCTCCTCTTCTGTTCTGGGGACTCTTGGATCCCCAACTTGCCTCTTGCTCCCAGTGCCAAATCTCCAAACTTCTTTGTGAGCGCTTATTTCTCACGAAGGGAGAGAAAAGAAAGTCAGGCACAGGAACATGCACTGGAATAGGTCGTTCTGTTAGCAGAAACTGATGGCAAGAATAAAAATAAATCTCCTAGCTCTGACAGTTACTCATTTTAAAAGGACTGATGGGAGACAAGCATAAAAAACAAAAGCCCAAAAGCAGATTTGAGCAAGAGGGCAAGCAGCATAGATCTAACAACCTAATAAAGCCTCAGCCAAAACAATTTTAGAGAGGAGAGAGCTCCAGCAGAAGGGAGCATATGTTTGACTCAGCCTGATTAGAAGGAATAAATAGAGGTGTAGCCATCCTGGAAAGGAAAACTTCCTGAGTCAGCAAACACAGAGCAACCCAGGGGCGAGACTATGAAAGATGAGAACAAAACTCTCAGTAACCTTGCAAATGGTGTGTGCTTAATTTGGGCAGTCTTGCTTCAAGAAAAGCAAAAGGCAAAAATAGACATAATCCCGAGAAACACCAAAAAAAAAAAAACCCACAGAAAAATGAAAATAAGTGGAGTCTCAGTAAAAGGAGGCATTCAAGATTTATTTGTTTCTTTAACAGAAGAAAACAAGATATCTTACCAAATTAAAGATGCTGCAGTGTAGGCTGGTCTGATGATCCTATTCAGCACTAGCCACAACAGGATGATACTGAAAATGGTGATAATTTCTCCTAATTGTGTAACAATTGTGTAACAAATTCAAGTGGATTTAAGAAGAATTTTACATTGGGATGGACCAGCACTGTTATCAGAGTTACACACACACACACACACATTGATTTCAATCTTAAAAAATGAGCATTCTTGTATTTTTTCAGGCCTTTTTTCCCCCCTTGTGTTCAAACAAGACCTGAATGACCTGAATGGTTGTTAATAAATTGCAAAGTAAAATAAATAATTAGTTCAAATAAAATATAATCCCTTCCAGTGCCCAACACATCATCAAACCCAGAGTTTGAAGCAGGTGCATCTCAAATATCTGAAACTGCTGACTGAGGCTAGAGGAAAGATTTCCACTAAAGGATTTTGGATCAGCATTCAGGAGGAAACAGGGTGATGATCCCACTGAACGGCAAACGCCAACCACCAGGCAGGTGCCAAGCGTGGCAGAGCTCAGGGAAATGTGCCAAGGCCAGATTTACCTGGGCTCCTCCTGAGCTGCTCACCACAGCTGGACTTTTCCACTTACAGGACAAACTGGTGCTGTTTCCATGTGAAAAGACATAAAAGATGGATAAATAGTTTCACAGGGCACTTTTTTTTCATGCATATAGGCCTGGGAATATCTACTGATGGCTCTGTGCAGGGTCAAATGGCTTTTTTGTCCCATGAATGTTTTGGGCTTGCCAGCTGTACATTCAGAGCAATCCTAATTTCTGGTTTAAATCCATGTAAAACAGAATTTGTGGGTGTGAGCATCGATTTAAACTGATGTAAAATTGAAATAAGCAGAAGGGCAGATTATTCCTAACAAACTGGATGGCAGCAGAACAGAAAGATGAGCTCTGCCTGTTCTGTCCCAAGTCTTGTGGAATTGATCTGAATGGTTTAGATGCGTCTCCAGAAATTATAAAACACATTGATGAACAATTATAAACCATATTCATCTCTCTTTCTAAAGTATCAGGATTTTTCTGGATTTTTTTTGCTATTGCTTCATTAAAAAGAAATTTTTGGTTGCATATAACTTTTTACATGTACATATGTATACATGATATTTGCACAGAGTGAAAAGTCATTCAAAATCACTGTAAAAAAATATAAAAAAGGATGTCCCAAGATTACAATAGGATAAATAAGGTATCTAAAACTATGGGAGAATCATCTGCAGCTAAAGCACCACCTAAAAATGTAATTCCCTATTCTTTTTAAAGTCAGCTTCAGTTAGCCTTTAAAATTCCTATAAAGGACAATTCACAATTCAGGGTTTTGCTGAGATGTTAAATTGCACTTTCAAAATATTTAAGATTCATTTCCTACTAAGTGCCAAACTACATCTCAGGAAAAAGATGTAAATTCATAGAGAGAATTTAAGTAATGCATTCCATGAGAGAACAGCAAAGAGCCACATTTCTTTTATAGTGACACATTAACTTCCTCATGTTGAAAGGAAAAAAAAAATCTCTTCACTCAACAAGACCAAGAAGCCTTATTTTTGCCCATTACTGTTTGTTTCCATTTTTAAGATTCCTTTAAAGAAAAAAGCTTAATGCATCCATGGGTGGGGGACTGGGTAATTTCCATCCCAGACTTCTGAGGGAAATGGCAAAACAAACTGCAGGTCTGATAATTTACTGCTCAAACCTGGACAAGTCCAGTGTGACTGGAGAAAAGCAAAAAACAAACAAACAAAAAAAAAAAAAAAAAAAAAAAAAAAAACCATGGAAGAAACAGGAGGTACTTTTATTTAAGCAAGGACAGCAAAGCATTGGTTGTTCAGTCAGGTTTGGTATTCAGGGTAATTTGGGTTGCTACCAAGGAGAAATAATTATGGTGCTTATAAAATATATGTCTTTTGTCACAGCTAACCCCAAAGCTTCCCCATTACTGGCACAGCCTCTGCGTGAGGTTCAGAGCTAATCAGGGTGGAAAACACCATTTTGTTGAGTGAGAAACAGAAAATGCAACTAAGCTTTGCTAAAAATAGCCCATGCCAAACTGTGCTGGTATTTTGTTTGAAAACAAATCCCCAAAAGCAATAGATTGAGTAATGTGAGGAATGCAGGGGATCTGATTTATCCCAGTGTCTCTGAAGCAGGCGGGATGAGGTGCTCTGGGTGCTGGGAAAGTGGGGAGCTTTGAAGTGCTGCTGATTTGTCTGAATAAAAGCAGACACAAGAGGAGGAGGGAGGCTAAAAATCATCCCTGCCACGGGTCCTGCTGAGTTTTCCTATTAATGATACAGACACAAGGAGAAGTGTGTGGATTCTATTCCCTAGAGACACACGTTGGAAAGTGCTGCCAACACGGGGTGTAGGAAAGGGGCTGAAGGACATGGCAAGAAATTCAACCTTCTGCAAGGGCACACACATGGAAATTAATAAAATCTTCAGCTAACAGCTAGAGGCTGCTGCTCTTTTAAGTGTTTCATCCAAAGGCTTTCCCAGTGTGAGATGAGAGCTGGGTAACGAGAGCACGTTTGCCTGCAGCTGCCATGGCTGGCTCCTCTCCACCACCTTCTCTCTTGCCCCATGGCCTCTCTCCCCTCACATGGCCTGCAATAAATTTTGTTCATGATCAAAGCACAGTTTCCTCTTACCTTTACACCTGCTGCATTGCTCTTACATGACAGAGGTGAGTGGAGCACAGAGCTCTGTGCCCTTGCAGGCGGCTGAGGCTCCTCACTTAGCAGGGCTGCGGGGAAGGGATTGAGATGCTCTTTGTGTCTGCCACCCCTCACCTGGTGTCCCTAGCCCATCTCCAGCCTGCTGCTCTGTTACTCCAAAATGAGAGAGTGGTTCCTGAGATTTATGTGTGTCCCTCTGGAAAGGAGAGGATGTGGTTTTGCCTCTCGAACTCATGGAGGAACTCAGGCACAGGTTTTTGCTGCTCTAAAAGTAGACTGTGGTTACAGCCTCCACTTCCTGCCCCATCTGCCTTCTAACCTTGGCATTAACAGCAAGAAGAAGTCTTTTACTCAAAGTTGACAAATTAGTTCTGGAATAGGGTCATGGGCTCTGAATCCCATTTTCACAGCGCCTCATGGATGTGGGTCAGTGCTAAACCATGGATCTGTGGAGGATTTCAAATACACCCCTCTCTTTAGTATCTCCTAAGGCAGGCTTAAGTGTTCCCTGATTTACTCACTGCCCACTCTGAATCTCATTCTGAGGCACTTATTCCTCTCCCTTCACCCCAGGGGCAATTCAGGCATCTCACTCAACTCTGTGAACTCTGCTCCTGGAACAAAGCCTGCAACCAGCAGGCACACGCTCCAAAAAAGCCTCTTTCTGTTCAGGAGGCCAAGTTTTGGGTTCTAATGGCACTAATCATCTCAGAGGCCATGGCCCAACCACTTGCATGACACAGCTCCATCCAGCATTGCCTTGGAGCCTCATGTCTGGCTCTTGATACAAAACTGTGGGGCGAGAACATTTCTCCACTGGAAGCTGCTCATCAAATCATTTAACCCAAGAAAGGTTCCTAAAAGGAGCAATATCCTGACAGGCAGGGGAGGAACAGGAGAGTTCATCTGTGCTAGAAACAGCTTTTATAGCCCTGAAATGATGTGACATTTTACTTCCCCTTGATAATTTTAGCTCTAAATACTGTGCAAACAAGGAATCCCTTGTAAATAAATTTAAGGGGTGGGTCATGATTCTGCACGTATCTGAGAGAGAATTGTGCCTAAGCAGGAAAAGGAGGTTATTCCCTGTCAGATAATCTGGATCCTGGTGTGGTTTCCAAATTCAGGCAGTCAAACCACAACAACATGAAATGCAGCCGGACAGAGCAGCAATCTTAGCAATACATAAACCAGTTTCTTCCACACAGGAGGGCAAGCATGTACCTTTCAAAGAGAATAAAATTTAAAGTGGAAACCCATCACCAGCCTTGGAGCGGGGTCTTGGATGATCTCACAGCATCACCCTGATGTGGATTTCCATAGCTTGAGGGCCATGTTTCCCTGTCTGAGAGTGGCAGTGAGGTGACCAAGTGTCCCTGCCTGCTGCCCCATCTTCCCCACTGTAGCCTTCCTCCTCACATCCCTTTCACTGCCCTTCTCTTTTTTCAAATTACTCTTGTCTGGTATCTTTCACCTGTCACCAAGGTTTAACTGCTCCAACCTTCCCAGAGCAGCTACTGCACAAATGGAGCTCTGCCAGGTGAGAAGTGGGAGCTCTGCCCTGCCCTGCTGCGCTGCCTTTGGGTCCCCGCTGCACACCAGCGCTTTCCTGGCTGCACCTGCCATCCCACAAGCCCTAACAACCATCCCATTTTCCTGGTTTCTGAATGCTGTTACAATTATTTCTCTGCCTTCCATGACATCTTCTTGTCCCTTAGCTAAATGGACTAAATTTAAGTGCCAAGAACCCAGCTAGGTGAACAGAGCAGGGCAGAGATTGAATGGAGAAAATCCCTGGAGTTATCGATCCAGTTGGTTTCCCAATATAGTTTACCATAGTCCAGGCTTTTAACACCACCCAGGAACACAGGGCTTGACTAATGGCCACTGAAATACAGTGCTGAAGTTTTGAAAAGCTTTATTTAAATGAATTTTCCTTGGCATTTTCTTTAAAAGTTATAAAAAGCCTCTTTCTTGCTTCAGTAGTTATACTGTGTATATTCTCTTGGACTTTCATACTCATTCCCTCTTATTTGGAAGTCAAACAAATTTATCTCCAGCTTTCATCTACTTCAAAAAGGGTGTTTGTTTGCTGCTGTTATGTCTGTGGTACACATCAAAACCGTGCAGGCTTATCAAGTGTTAACAGTGTTTATCTCTAAATTTTGCAGTTGTTTTCAGACACATTGAAATGTGTTTTTCTCATGTTCAGCCATATTTCATTAAGGGAATGTTATGGCTTTTATAATCTTTGAGTGCTAGTTTTAAGATAGATGCATACGAATATCTGTCACATTTAATTATCTCCTCCATCAAATTCAGTAAGTGGCCTATTAAGAGCAAAATGACTGGTTCATACACTCATTAGAAAAGGGAGATTTCATGGTACAACAAAGAGGAAACAAAATTTTTATTTCTGACTCTACAAGAAAGAAGAGAGAAATCACAATGCTTAAAGAGGAATGTTTAATCTCTTGTACCAGCTGAAAGAATTCAGATTTGCTTTGTGCTATTGGTACCAGTTAAAGATCCCTTGATCTCTGTATGGGGAGAGTGAAAGTAATAATTAAATAAGTAATCAGTGGCCTATATAAATGAGCTGTTTTCAGCTTAGTTTTCAATGCATAGGCCAAAAAAATCCACTTGGGCTCACTCCTCACAACACAAACCAGGCATGATTTTGCACTCTGATTACTGACTGGAAATGATTGAACTCTGTGATAAGGCACCAAAGGAATTTTCCCTTTTGCAGTGTGGTCAAGGACAGCAATATATTCCCCATCTGGCCTTGCCCTTGAGCAGCAGGGATGGCTGGCTGGCTTTCTGTCCACCCAGGAGCAGCTCTGTGATGGATTTCTGTGCACCACGGACAGCTCACTGGTGCCACAGTGGCCCTGCTCATGTTGCCATTGATCCTGAGTCCCTTCTGCTCCCAGATGCTGAATTTTGCTGCCTGGTGGTGGCCACCCCTGGAGACCAGGTCAGAGGCTTTGTGGCACCACCTCTTCTTCTCCTCCACCTCTCCTTTCTGGGCCATTCCTCTGGTTCCACATTTCCTGCCTCCTTTGGAATTTAAGGTCTGAACCACGCTGTACTTCAGTGGCTGGATCTCTTTTTCTCTGCCTCACCTTGGAATCTGTCCATGAATATGAAAAAAGAGGCGATAATGCCCATTTAATAGATAATGTCCATTTTATAGAAGTCATAACAGAAGTTATTAGTATTTTCCACTCCAGGTTACCTCAGCCTCATCCCACAACTTCTTATGATTGACCCCAAAGAAGAACAGTAGGTTTATCACTTTATTATTTTTATAATCTGATACTTTTCCAGGATGCTGTTTTTTTTTCTATTGTTTTCTTGCACTACACTTCCTCTTCTGCTTTCCTTACCTCCTTTTGGGAATACCCTGGGTTCCTCTAAGCTCCTGTCTGGCCCCTGCCAAATGGGATCCAGTTCAAGGACAGAGGAGGGACCTGATCTGACAGCTGTGGGCATGGCTGGAGAGGAGAGGCATGCTGAGATGTGCAGTTCTGGGGCTGGGGGGGAATAGATACCTTCAGCTTTATTTAGGCAGTGCTGCCTCTCCCTACGACCTTCTTCTTTCCTTTTAAGACCTTGAAAAGTTTAGATGTAAAACTTCCATTATTATATTCATGCTTTGTGGTTTTGTGCACTACCTGGTGCCTCCTCCCCTCTATTTATCCCCATGTCATGAGCTGTCACAAAAATGCAGCTAAAGATGGCCATTTGCACGCCCATCCTTCTCTTCTACTCCACTTTTCTTCTCTTCCTCCTGATCTCCATGGCCCAGTAATCCCCATCTGTCCTTCTGCTCAGTCCCTTGGCATCATCCTGCAGGTTTTTCTGCAGGCAAATAAACTCACTTTACAATTGAGGCATCTGGGCTAACTGGATCAAGCAGCAGTTCTGCTGCTGAGGACAGTCAATACAATTTTTCATCATCATCAACAGCAAAGTGTGTTTTCAAGTAGTGGATTTGCTGCTGTGCTTCGGAGTGGTGGATTTATAACCTCAGAAAATCAGGATCTGAGGATGTACATATATTATCTCCAAGGAGCACAGCTATCTGTAGTAATAGGGAGATTTTCTTCTGCAGATAGCTCGTAGTGTGAGCCTCATAAAGGTTTCATGTAACAAAGCTATGCAAGGCTTTTAAGCCAGATCTCAATACAAGTCCTAATTTGTATTTCCCATTTAAATAAATGGCCAGATTTTCAGAGGTGTTAGTGAAAAAGTTTGCCTCTTTTGGGCTCAGGAGCCAGGTTCAGAAGTGAGAATTTGAAAGAGGTGCACATTTCCTGGGAAGCAGAGCTTGCTTGCAAGAGCAGAGAGGCTGCAACAGGAAAGTACATCCCAGCTCCTTCCCATTTTCCTTTGATGCTTTGTGTTTGGTTGGTGCACAAAAAAAAATTAGGTGGAAAATTTTAAGTTTATAAGGAAACATTCTACTGTCTCCTCTGTCATTTCTTGATAAAACCGTATTAAACCCCAAACCCCCAAAACCTAATTAAAAAAAAAACTCTACCAAACCCCCTGAAGCTGACATCTCTATTTTTTCCCTAAATACAGTTCTAACTGTCCAAAAGAAATCAAACTACACTGGTTTATATAGAAAATCTCTCTGCTGCTTGTCCTGATAAAGCAGCACTTACGTGCTTGCAGGTGTTCCACAATCTGCTTGGAAAATCTGTGAAAGAAGCATCATGTAACATATTTAGCTACTAAGAGGGAGAAATTGCTCCATTATTTCATTTCTTTATTGTTAGATCATTTGATTATTTTGCAAGCCTTTCACCATATGTTGCTAATTGACGTACAACGGATGTGTGCTCTGTTGTCTTCATTAATTTGCAGAAACCAAATATTTTGTTTTTCACTTAAACTTGCTAAGATCCAGTCTGAAAAAAATTCCATAATTAGGCTCGCACTGTTTGTAGAGTGCAGCAAGAGCATCCTGGCACTGTCAGCTGGGGAGGAGGAGGAGAAGGGAGAGAAGAATGAGCTGTGTGAGTGAAATCTGCAGGCTAAAGAGATATTGGCACGAGCAATTACACTTTGCAGTGTCCCTCAGCTAACTGTGCTTTGGGAAAGGGAAAATCAAATAAACTGTTAATATACCATCCTGAAATGAAGATATTGCTGCAAACAAATCAGCCCAGCTCGGAGGAGTGCAAAGGACTGCAGGTTTTGGAAATGGTGGGATCTGCAGCCTCCATCGCCTTTGGCACTGGTTTGTGCCAGAAGGACCTCACAAAACCTCACCCCAGCCAGCCCAGCACTTCTTTCCTCTGTGTGTTAATTCTGGTGGCTGTCTGGTGGCAATTCTCAGTGTTAATTCTGGTGACTGGTGGTAATTCCCCTTGTTAGTGCTGGTAGCTGTCTGGTGTTAATTCCCAGTGTTAATTCTGGTGATTGGTGTTAATTCCCAGTGTTAATGCTGGTGGCTGTTTGGTGGAAATTCCCATTGTTAATGCTGGTGGCTGTCTGGTGTTAATTCCCTGTGCTAATTCTGGTGATTGGTGGAAATTCCCATTGTTAATGCTGGTAGCTCTCTGGTGTTAATTCCCTGTGTTAATGCTGGTGATTGGTGGAAATTCTCATTGTTAATGCTGGTGGCTGTCTGGTGTTAATTCCCTGTGTTAATGCTGGTGACTGGTGGCAATTCCCAGTGTTAATGCTGGTGGCTGTTTGGTGGAAATTCCCATTGTTAATGCTGGTAGCTCTCTGGTGTTAATTCCCTGTGTTAATTCTGGTGATTGGTGGAAATTCCCATTGTTAATGCTGGTGGCTCTCTGGTGTTAATTCCCTGTGTTAATGCTGGTGACTGGTGGCAATTCCCAGTGTTAATTCAATTCTGGTGCCTGTCCTGCATGGTGCTGCCTGCTCCTGATGTGCTGCAGAGCAGAGATCCTAAACCAGGTAGGACTTCTCAGCCCCTCCAGAAGATTAATTAGAGTGAGGTTGGACAGCCATGGTCTCTTCCCCACTCCTTCTGCCCAGTGCTCAGGGCAGAGGGGAGGCTGCAATGCACAGCACTGCCATGGAGCCTCAGGGAGCTGCTCTTTTCCTCCTTCCCTTAAATCATGGTGATTTAATGGCTGGTTTAAAAGACCACAAGTCTGGGCTGCCAAACTGCTACCCAAGCTTCACTTTTGCCCTCAGCACTCTGACTTTCTGCCACATGTCTCTGGAAATCCTGAATCCGTCCTCCATAAGAAATTCAATATTGCTATTATGTTACAGGGCCTCATTAACATGAGTAAAATCCTCTCCTGAAAGGCACCATAGAGCGACAGAACTTTATCTTTTCCCTTTCTAGCAGTGATTACTTTTCCATCCCTGTCATTCAGTGGAATGAGCTTCACATTTATTTAGAACCTGAGAATTTGGATTTACTATGCAAAAAAAAAAAAAAAAAATCTGCAGAGTTGTCAGCCCACTTTTTTTCTAGGAGACCTCCAATGGATGCTTGCAGACACTCCACCTTTTTCCCCAATACAAATTCTGGGTCTAGTCCAATGTCCTTGGTAAATTATTATAGTCTTTTTTGCCTTAAGAGCAGGAAGTAATCAGTGGTCTAAAAAAAAAAGGAGAAAATTGACTGCCTATCTCTCTGGCTAGATATACATCCAGAAAAAGAACTGAACACAGCAATGCAATAACAGAAGTTGATCAATCTTATATGCTGTGGCACTCACAGATGTATCTTCCCAAAGATGAATTTTCTGTCACAAGTCCAAACCACTAAAGCATGAGGAATAGCAGTAGCAGATACTGCTGATTGTAAGAAGCAGGAGTCTCTGATAGTTATCTAAATATCTCATAAAAAATGATTATTTTCTGTCTCGAGGCTTGCCTTCCAGGTAGAAATGGAATATTGCCTCTAAATGTTATTAAGGAACAGATGGGTCTGCACTCCAGATCAGCTTTCCCTCCAATAGCAGCAAAGCTCTCCATCACTGAGAGGCTGAACGTTTGCCTGAAACTCATGAGTTGCTACAAACCAGCTCTGCTCAGGACGGGGCTGTGTCAGTAGATCTCCAAGAAATAAAACAGAAAGCACCAGAAAAGGCTTGTAAAGCCACTCAGACAGGGTTTTTTATTTTAGCATGAAAGCACAGTTTGAATCCTTTCTAATTTCTCTAAAGGAGAGCCAAATCAGCTCAAGTTTGTGGCAGCTGAAGGACACCGACTGACTTAGTGGCAATAATGTGCAAACAAAAGCAACAACTGCTGTAGCTGGCACTTCTGCAGAAGTTTCAGCTGTGGCTTTGCAGCATGTCTGGCACATCTCTCAGATGTGCTCCCTCTGGCAGAGAAGCCAGAGGCTGGTTTTCCTTGGCACTGCCCACAGCTGGTGACGTGTGGCACGAGGGAGGAGCAGCAGGAATGGGCTCCTGTCCTGGGTCACTGAAAGCAGAGCTGAGGCTCCCATCAGCTGGGTTGCATCATCATTAAAATAAAAAAGAAATAGCACCAAAATCAGATAAAAGGAGCAGGTTCTCTGAGTCCTCCTGTCTTAGGTTGGAAACGCAAGATATGGCTGGGGGTGTGTATTCTACTGCCATCTGTCAGAGGTGGGGCAGTTATCTTCTGTTCATTGGGCAGTTTTTGTTTATCTCTTCCACAACCAATCCTCCCTCCAGGAGATCTCTTCTGTTCATGGACCATTAATTATTTATTACCTTCTGTCCATGGCCAGTGAGTGTCCCTGCATGGCTGATCCAATCCCATCATCCCATGGGGATGATGCTCCGCCCAGGGGAGGAGCCAAGCATTCCTACCTGGATACAATCTGAGCTTTGGGACACCACAGCAGCCTTTGCCCACTGCATTCCCAGAGGAAACCCAGGCCATCTCCAGCAGCCCTGGAGCTGCAGAGGAAAACTCCCCCCTTGTGCAGGATCCCTGCTGCAGCAGAGCCACAGCTGGCACTGCAGGAGGGCTGAGCCCCCACGGGATGGGGCTGGGGCACCGCCCTGACACACAGGGGGGCAGCTCCTATTCTGACTGTAGTAGTTTTTTTGTACTATTGCATTTGTATTTTTAATTTTCCCATTGAAAAACTGTTATTCCTACTCCCATCTTTACCTGAGAGCCCCTTAGTTTCAAAATTATAATAATTCAGAGGCAGGGGTTTTACATTTTTTATTTCAAGGGAGGCTCCTGCCTTCCTTAGCAGACACTTGTCTTTTCAAACCAAGACACCTACTCAGTGCTGGTTATGAGATAAACCCTTCACTTTTGGCTTTAAAAATAACTAAAGTCTTTACAATGAAATATGGCAAGCAACATCCCCTGATAGATGGGTCTGTACCTGTTTTAGAGAGGACTGTGCAGAAGCACTCTTAACTCCTGTTCCAAAGGCTGTGGAGATTAATGGAGAAACTCCAGCTGGAATAAGGAGGTGTCACACCTTTTCCTGAGTGCATGGTGTTTCCATTAGCCCCTTCTAAATCTTCAAGTTGCTGAATCAGGCTTTTGTCAATCCACGTAATGACTGTAACTCCTCCATCACTAGATATAGCAGGTCACTGCTCACACACTTCTCTCAGAAGATGAAGAGAACAGAATTTGGTCTGTTGCAACTATGTTCTGCATCTTTTGGTGTTGCCCCCACCCATACTGTAACATTTTTGTTTTGTTTCATGATAATTTCCGGGACTTTCTTTCCCATTCTCTGTATAATCACCAGGTTTCTTTCTTCTGAGTATTGTACAGTAGAATACAGTCAATTTATGGTTTCTTATTGTCACCTCATTTTCCAGAAGGAAAACCCTACTGTCATTGGAGGGAAGATCCTTTGGTCTCTCAAGTTATGTATGAACTTAAAAAAAACTCTTTGAAGTCAAAAGGGTACATTGTCCCCCATGCTCTGAAATTCAGTTTTGAAATCAAGGGGGTGATTGATTTAAGGTTCAAATTGAAAGCAAAGTCTTGAAACTGCTCAAAAGCCTGGCAGTATATCAGCCCCAGCCATGATGTTTTAAGGGCCTCATTCATCCCATGGACATTTTGTGCTGGACAACCCATTACGATTTTTGCTGTTCTGTTCTCCTCATAAAACCATCAGGACTCTCTCCTTCTGTCTGTCTTTAAAAGAAAAAAAAAAGGAAAAAGAAAATAAAATCCAATTTTTCTAGTTGAGTCATTCTTTGGCACTGGGAACACAGGAAGTAATTTCTCACTGTCATCTGGGAAACCATAAAATTTGACTGGTTCAAGCCCTTATTTCCTCTCCAGCACCACTGGCCACACTACCAACATTACAGCAGGGTTGTGTGAAGGGACAGGACGGGGGGGGGTGCTGCTAAAACAGCCTTTTTTTCCATACAAGTGGCCTCAGACAACTTTGCTTTCAGCTCTTAGACCCTAGGGCAAGATTAAAAATTTTTGTCCCCAGTACTTGGTAAGAAGAGGTTGCAAGAAAAAATACAATTTTCAAGTCCTAAGAGCAAATGTTATTCACTGCAATACAGTGTCAGGTAAATAAATGAGTTGTACTGTCTGCAGCATAGACAAATAATTCTGAAAAGTTGTGGAAAAATAAACATTTTGACTTGTGGGGTCCATTTCAGGTCCTGTTATTTCTGCAGTTTCTTTGCCAGTAACTCGGATCCCACCAGCTGAGACTGACAGTGTTTTACACACCACAGATTTTAAATATCAAAATGACAGTTTCTCACATGTTGTTGTCCATCAGTATGAGCCATGATTGCTGTTTGGAGAAGATGTGATTGCCAACCTGTGGCTGGTGTGATTGCTCTTTGCAATCTGCTGTTCCTGAATGATTTTTGGGGGAGTGTGGGGGAGGTGAGCGGCTGGGCTGGAGTGCACTTCCCATATAAATGTTTCTGTCCTGAGTTCTCATGGTACTGCTTATGCAACTGCAGCGTGCTCTGTGTGCATCTTGAGCTATTGGTCTCTTTTAAATATTTTTATTCCCATTTTATACCCGTTGGCTAATCTGATAGATCCTGTAAGTTTTCTACAGGTAAATAGGGAGAGCAGAGAATTAATATTCCCATTGAGATGAGGGTTACCAGTGGCCAGGAATATTTTCCCTGCAATGTTTAGCTCTTTAGAGAAACAGACATTAAAAATCCTTTTGTACTTGATGAAAAAAGTGGTATTAAAAGGGAATTCATAGAGCCGCTGTGATTTAAGACAGTTGCATGGAGCTTCATTGGTTCCACTGTGCACAGACCTATTTGTTTCCAGACATTGTCTTGGATATAGAGTATATATGCAAACTTTGTTCCACCCTCTGACATAACCATATATCTGCACTGAAAAGCCTGGCTGTAGTTGCTGGAAGAACACAGAAGTTATTGGCTCTTTAGTCTGCTTAGTCCAGAGGAAAATGATCCTAGGGAAAATTCTTCTAAACCTTATTAGTGGCATTTGACTTATGACCTATATCAGAGTAATTTTTACTTGATATGAATAAAATCAATTGTGTTTCACTGCAGTGTAACTATCCACTTTCACATTGTTTGCATATCTAATCTAGTTTTGGGTTGAATTTAGCTTTTGTCCTCAGTGATATTTCATTTTGGTTAGTGCTGCTATAGATCACGCTGCACTTGCTTTTATTTTCTATCAGCTTTTAATTTGCTGCCTTTCAAATCAATTGATTGTGACTTCATTAAGTGAGAGGGCAAATATCAGAAGCAGATGCAGTTTTTCCTCTCCCCTGGCTTTGTCTCCCTCTGTCCCTTCCAGAGGGTTTCTCTTGCCTCCACATTACGCGGTCTGCTCTGATCCTGTCTCCCTTTAAGCAGGAGCCTCTCCACACTGCTAATCACTTTTATTGCCATATCTGCACATTGTGTCTTTTCTCAAACAGGGTGGGTGAGCTCATAAAATTGTGCAGGGGACAGCAGGAAGGGGATGCTGTGGAGCTGACATTAATGGAGAATCTCATAGGCCGGCGGTTCCAATTCAAGCTACAATGTCACAGCTGAAACAATGTCAGGACCCATTTCACAACCTATTACAAGAGAAAAACCACACAACAACAAAAGCTCATAACCCTTTGGATGTTGCCCTGAGACCCATTCACACTGACAGGTTCTGCAGGATATTGGATGTTCTCATCTCACTGAGCAGAAATCATTTGGTGCTTCGCAGGGAGGGTTGGGCTTCTTGGAAGTCGAGCCCCTTTCTGCTGCTGTAAAAACAATTTGAAGAGAAGGTGAAGAGTGCTGGGTAGATGCCAGGCAAATAGGATGACAAAAGCAGAAGGAAATATAAAACTTACTGCATCCAAGAAGTAAATCTGAGCCCATGCCAGGAAAAGAATGTCAATACACATGTATGGAAAGGAATGCAGGCTATGTTTTATAGCAATTTAAAGTAACCATTTACCAGATGTTTTGGTTTACCACTGAAAAATAATATATGTATGAATAGCAAAGATCTTCTTTCTCAAGAGAGTGAAAAAGGATCTTAATTGCATTGAATTTATCACACTTTTTGTCCATTTGGTGGCAGAGCACTTGTCCTAGACGGTAACAGGCAGGGCTGCAGTGCCACCAGTTGCTTTTCTGTGCACATTCACATATTGATTAATGTCCATCTTGATTTATTTTAAGAGGGCATAAGCAATGTCCTGTAACAGGCACACTCTTGCACTAAGTAACTGTTGATTCGTTTCGGACGTATGATCAAAACCATTCAGAAGCTTCAAAGCACTTTCTCTTTAATTTCTACACTTTTCCCCCACCTCATTTTGTCCTTGGGGGGAAAAAAAGGCAGCAAAGACATGCAAATGCAATCACACTGGCCTCAGATGATGAATATTAAAACTTGGATAGGTTCAGCTTTTTTCTGCTTAGTGTAGATGTATGTTTGTTGCCATGGGTATGTGTGGGCAATGTGTAGGTGGCTTCTTTAATGTTTTGCAGATTATCAAAAAGTTTATTTCTTTGAAGTCAACAATGAGTATTGTGCTCGTCCATGTGATATTTACTCTGATATCTTATGTTGTGCACTAATTAAACTGATGTAAGAGGGAATAGGTTGACACTGTAAAAGTTAATGGCCCACTTTCTACACTAAAGTTAGTGTAGAAGTCCAGATGGTTTTAGGGTCAAATTTGTAGCATTAATTTTGAATGTCAGGCTGTTTGAACCCTGCTGGATGCACTGCTCAGGCATATATCAAAGCAGCCTCTTATCTGGGAATTTAGTGCTAGAATTTTTCCCTCTTGTCTGCAAAGAAAATCCACCACATAAAGCAGGGTAAGTTAGGACAGAGTTAATTCTTGAGATGCTCCCTATGACTCCAGTGTTCTGAATTGAAATCAGTATCTGTGCAATGTTAATGCTGTAATTAAATTTCATTAGATTTAAAGCTCAACCTTTTCATGGTGAGGTAAAGAACATTCCTATGTGGTTTTACTGATCATTGCAGTAAATGCCTTGAGAAAGCAGTGCTTGAAGGCTGAGATCCTCAAAGGGATACTGAGACCTGAAAGGGGCTCTGGCAAAATTCAGGTATTTGAGACCAAGACTGGCCATTCCACATCCTCCTCCCTCCTTGGGTGCCCAGGAGGAGAGGACACAGATCTGTATCTCCCCCTGAGTATGTCCATGGCTGTGCCCTGGAGTACCGTGGGTGCAATCCAACCACTCTGAGTGTGATCCACCGCCTCCAAAAAAGGTTGGGCTGATGGAATGGTCTCCTGAGGGCCTAGAGTGAATTTCAGGATCCACCATCACCTGAGATGCCCAGAAATCCTAAACATCAGAGCAAGGCTGCCCACAGACCAACCTGCTCCTGTAACTGACCTAGCACAGGGCTGAGTGAATTCCTGAGGGCTCCCAAAACCCCAAAAGGTTCTTTCTTTGTCGTTGTGTTGAAAAGCCTGTGTCCTGTTGTCTCTCCTGTGCTTTGCTGACTATTAAGACCCTCACTGAACCAGCTTTCTGCTGACACCAGCTGTCTCACTGGCTATTAGCCTGTCTCTAACCTCTGTGTTTACCAGGAAAATTATTGAGAAAAAGGTAACAAGGCAATCTGGGCATCATCTGACAGGTTCTGATTGCCTCCAGCTCTCTGGGCAAGGCCGGCCTCACCCAGGCAGGGAGCAGAGGTGAGGAGCTCGTGCTGATTCAATTATCACCACTCTGAACTGCCCTCAAAGGCTACAGGTAGCTCACAGATCAGAAAGAAAGATGAGCTCGTAACCAGCCAAGTCCAAAGGCTTCCAAAGTCAATAGAAATCTTTTCATGGAATTCACTGAGTTGTGGATCAGGGCCATGAGGAGAGCTCTGACAAATGGGCAGAGACACTGCAGACTCCCACACCCATCATGTATTAAATAGAGGTGGAAGTAGGGAACTTAACATGGAATTACCTCTTCTGTGCAGCATGTGCTGTATTTCTGCCTAAAAACCAGGTCTGTACTCTGTACATGCTTTTTTGGCCTCATAAACAAAATCCTGCAGCCTTTTGCCATGCACTCTCTAATACCTTACTGTACTTTGTAGGTGAATTCTGAGAAAAAAAATATTGTACTTGCAATTAATCAATTGTGCTGTGTTGTAATTAAATGACTATATCAAAGAGGAAGAAATTAAAACAGGATCCCTTAAAACAACTACTCAGTGGTATAATTACAGAATACCCTATGAGCAAATTAGTTTCTGCCTATGTGAGATCTGACAAACTAATAAACACCTTGCTGTGTAAATTGAGACCAGGTATATTTTCAGACTCTTAATCACTGAAGCTTACCAGAGAGTGAAATGGCAAATCATTATTTGGGTTTTTTTATCCTTCCTGAGTGAAAAATTCATCCACTGCTATTCTTAATTCTTCATGTATCTTTGGAAAGTTTATTCTGTTTGTCTTTCTATTCTTTATTTCTGTCATTATGATATTTGCCGTAGAAGGAAAATATCTAGTTCATTTATTCACTGCTTTTCAGTGAGTATAATTCATTAATAGAGAAACCAGCATTTGGGAATGGGAATGGTTATGAACCTCCTGGCCCTTTGCATTTTTTTTAGAAAAGAAGAAGAAAATTCTGTGAATGTATGAGAAATCCTGTTGATTAAAAATATGCACAAAGCCAAGAATGTTCAACAGGTAATCTCACAATCTTTTCTTAATATAATTTCGAATAGCTTTATATATGTGAAACATTCTACTAGAAGAAAAGAAAGTCAATAAAATGATGAAAAGTAATTATGCTAGGAAGTGTAGGCAAAAAGAGAAAATCAGAGTTCAACAGATCATTTTAATTTACTGCCACCAGAGACATAAAGTTAACAAATGAGAAGATACCATATTCATTTTGAAGTGTGCAGTAAATATGACAGAGCATCATAAGAAATGTTCTGATATGATTCACTTAAAGCTTGTTCAAATTAATATACTACTTGTTGAAAATGTGTAGGAGCTGTTAAGTTTATTTTAAGGAAATATATTGACTTTAAGGAAGGAACAGTCACTGTGACAGACATTAAAACACTCGAGTGAATTAAGGAACATTATACTGAGTGTATTGCAAATGAAGGCATGATATCTCTGGAAGGGTTTTACAGTGTGAGAAGTCTTTTAATGAGGCATTTGAGCTGCATGGAGGAGCAGCTCTCATAGCCTTTGGAACATGACTACAAAGAAGATATCGATCTGTAGATGTTATCCGATTGTATTCCAGATTAAAAGACGACAAAATCTTCAGGAGGAAACTGAGAAGATTAACCTGTCAAGGAGATACCCCATAATGAGATTATCCCAATGTGAGGCTCTTCACAAAAGGGGAGGGATTATTAAGAGGGGGAACCAGTGTTTCAAGGGATTTTTAGGATGTGCTGCTTTGTGTGTGTGTGCACACACACCGGTGTGTGCGTGCGGGCTTCAGCCTGAGAGCAGGGCAGGAACACACTGAGAGAAAATACTGCTCTGTGTTCCAGGACACACAGAGATGGAGCTCTGAGAGTTCTTCTCTTTCTAAGGCTCATTACAAAGCCCACTGTTCACTCTGCCCATGACCCCAAGCTTCACCATGGCTGTATTAAGCAAAATGCATTTTACAACCCCAGAGAGCATTTCTAAGAAATAATCAGCTCTGTGCTTCTGTGAGTAGCTGCAGGGGCTACAGGTCAGCAGACTACAATTACCCCTCATAGTTGACTACACTTCCAGATTTGTAGGAACTAAATGGTGCTTTTAATACATTCTTAAATATGTCTGTGTAGAATATCTATATCCATGCACGTATCAGTCCTTTTCTAGGGGTGACTGCTAATCCTGTCCCATTGTCTATTGATCTATCAAAATATTTATTGTTTGTGAGTTGTATTTACTGCATTATTGCCCTGATCTTGCAAATTTCTGTGCAGGTGTTTATGGAGTATTAACTTTCAGAAATTTTCTGACTGCTATTGGAATGGCTTCTACCTTGTTCCAGGCAGCTAGCTGCATTTTAATGGTTGCCATTAAAAACTTATCAGTCACTAAATTCAGACCAAAAGTTTCCCTCTACATTAGCACCATATCAGTTTATTAATAAAGGCTGATGGACTGATCAGATAAGTGCATTTTCCTGCTGTGTTGGGACATTTAGTCATCTTGGACTCACCTCTTTCTAAGCATGAGTTTCTGCTATATAAATCCCTCATCTTTCCTGAGGTCTGTGTGCTGTGGGAGCTGTTCAAATGTTTGTTGTTGAATCAGCATGAGGGAGCTACAGGAAGTCTGTTTTAACAACCAGGGCATGTCAAGGAACTTCCATCAAGGATGGAATCAGATCTCTGCTGATTTCCTGCACTGTAGTGAAGCAATGGAGTGCTGAGTTAACTTTGAAGCTGGAATGATTACAACTCTGTATCTGCCCTCTTGTTCCCCACCATCATTTATACTCTCAAGGCCAAAGTCTATAATTCACACACTGAATGATCTTGTGCTGCCTGGGGAGTCCTGACTGCTCATAGATGGCAGTGCTTCCAAAGACACTTCTGCAAAGCTGGACCTGGAGCAAATCCAGGAGACTTTATTAATTGATTCTCTCTTTTAGAAAGATTACTACCTATCTTTGTTCCCGTTTTCCCCTGTGAAAACTCTCTATTTCTGCTGGAAGAAGCTCAGAAGGCCAGAGCAGATAGCACCAAAGAATAAAGATGCTCAAGCTTAGTTTTATGGCTGCAAAAAAGGCCTGTCAATCTCAAGAGCTACCTGAGATATTGGATGAGCTCATGAGATATCAGGCCCTTCGAGTGCAGATCTCTTCAGCAGCATGGGAAGGTCAACCTGCTGTGGCATCTTGACAAATGTGCAACGATGAAATTCCTCTCAAATTACCTTTAAAATACTCAATTTGAAAGTCTGCACAGCTTCAGAGCACGGTTTGTGTCATGTCTTGATTTCTTTCATTTAATTAATCGCAGCACTTTTAACCCTCCCTCTCTGGCAACCAGGGAAAGCAGATCTTTCCCTAAATATTTGGCATCCTTATTCAGGATTTTTTTTTTTGTTTGTTTTCTCTAGGTTCAGTGCTGTATTTCCGCTTTGCAGGTGGAATTGAGGGCTGTCCTCTCTCCCCCTGCACCCCTGTGACTGACATTGCTGAGCACCAGAGCACATTAGCAGACAGAGGTGAGGCAGATGATGTAAATTATGCAAATTTAAAAGCCACACGACACAAAAAGTTAATCTGCAAAGTCAGTATACCTGCTAAGAGGGAAAAGCTGTTCATTTGGCTGCAGAAAAGGCAGCTGGGTGACAAGGAATAAGTCACAGGCTGTGTTTCCAAAGGGTGGCTGAGGCAGTGGGATTGGTCCCATCAAGGATGATTTAGGGACTGCTTTTCATATTACATGTGTAAACTTGGCAGCAGGTGTGTTTTGAGAAGAGAATGGATTTATTAGCATCAGGGAAGAAGGGCAACAAATGTGATGGAACAAAGCCAACAAATTAAAAATAATTTGACAAAATTAATTAGGCTTATGTGCAAGTAAATGGGTGATACACTTTCTAGATGGGAAATATGAGGTGATGCAGCAGGGGACAGAAAATAATTATAAGGCTGTACTTTTAGGAGACATCGATCATGGTGAAGGCTTAAAGATGATTTTAGATGATAAATAGATACATAAGAGTAGAGAAAGTCCAGCAATAATTTCAAGAGCATATTGACTGAAACATGTGAAATGTAAAAGGTGAAAAGGAAAGGTGGTTGATGCTCATTTATTAGTATTGATTTGCATTATAGTAGCAACTTTGTATCCCAGCCAAGCTCAGGATCCCATTCTGCTCAGTGCTGGATCAACACACAGTAAGAGGTATTTTGTAATCTAAATAGACTGAAGACAAAAAAAATAGAAAAGAATTATAATCCCAAATGACAGACAGAGAACTGAGGCAGAGAGATGGTAAAGCTTGAGCTGTTTAGAAAATGTGACCTTTTAATTAAAAATACAGCTGCAAATGAAAAATATTTAAATTTTGACACAATTCTCATGGGAAATTTTGAGCTGCAGCTAAAAACCTCAGTATTTTGGGTAACAACAAAAAACAATGAAAATATTCCTGCATGTCTTTTCCTCTTCTGCCCTCATAAGAAAAGCTTTTTCAAAGGAAGTGGAAGAATGAATTAATTAATATGCACATTAGTTCTCTGCAAGCCAAGCTTCCAATTTAAAGAAGCCCTAATTTGAAAGGAAATTTTTAACCATTCTATTTTGAGTGCTTTGATGTCTACCCACCAGGAGATGCACCTGGCCACAATTCTCCTCCACGCTGCTGTAACCACAAGAAAATCCTTCTTAGAGACAGGGAAGAAGCTGCTTAGGAGTACAGGAGTTCTCTACTACAGCAGGTAGGAGCTGTTATGGATTTTTCTCTGCCCTAGTTGCTATTTTGTAAAGCCCCATGAACATTTAAGTTCACGGTGGCTTACTCCACGTTTAATAGTGTAAGAACTCATCCTCTCCCCAGAGCGCCCCTAAAATGTCTGTGAGAGGAGTGAGGAGCTGTAAATTCATCCCTTGCTTTGCTGTGCACTGGTTTCTTGGGGTAGACAAGCCCACAGAACACCACAGTTATTTTAGCATGATGGGGAAATAAGATAGACACCATTAACATTTTATGAACAGTTTTGGTCCTTGAAATAAATGTAAGATACTCAGCAGAGATTGAAGTGGTTAGGGCTGTAGCAGCAACAACAAAAAAAAAAAAATAAAGGTTCAAAGGTTCATGGGATGTAAGTCAAAAGGAAAGATTAGCTAGTCAGAGGGGATTATCTGAGAAAAGAGGTAGATAAACTCCTGACAAAGGTGACAGATTCATGCCAATAAGTTATCTGTGCTGCTGAATAATTCAAGAGAAAGAGAGCAGGGATTGAGGCTGAGGGAAATGGTCATGCAAAAAGAGTTTCAGCACAGTCTCATATAAAAACTTCAGCTGCCCAAAGTCATCAGCAGAACTGAGAGCTAGGAAAGGATGCTACACAAAGGAAAAAGAGAGATAATTCTTTTTTTTTACTTAATAGCTTTTATAAGGAACAATTTCAGACCAGCTGGGGATTTCCTCAAAAATCAACTCTCAAATTTTCCTGTTCATATGAGAAAAGGAACCCATAAGTCAGTGCTGGGTATTTCAGGCAGAACCCAGCCATTATTTCTTCTTTATTTTGTCTTAGGTATTAATTACTTCATAGTAATTATTTCATTGCATCCTAGTGCTGTGTTTTTTTCCTTCTTGCAAGCTTTTCATCAATGCAAAAATACTGCAGGAAATATTTTGCTTTCCTTTTCAGGCACAGTATTCTATTCTGGAGAAAAAATATCCATCAAAAAGATTTTTTTTTATGAGGGGATATATCAAAAAGCAAAATCAGTGAAACTGTTGGCTGAATTATTCCTCTGCCTTTCCAAGATGTTTTAGTAACATCTATCAGTGTCTGTCAAATGTTAATAATACTTCAGAGGAAACAACTTTACATTGCAGCTCCCCTTCAATAAACTTTTGACTTTCAGTGAATAGCTTATAAGCCTGAGAAACTCGGTATGAGACAGGAGTCTATCTCTGAACACAGAGAAATCCTCATTTTTAAGGATTTAGGGTATGACAAGAAAACTATACCAAGAATAAACTGATTTCTGCTTCTTCACTGTCTTTCCCCTGCCCCCACATTTAAATTTCTGTTTTTTAAGAAATATCTGGAAGAAACTATTTGAAATTTGAAGAAATAAAATGAGCTGGAACATATATTAGTTGAGGGTCCTATTTTTGATTGTAGATGTTAACAACTTCCATGAGTCATCAGAACAAGGCATTGTCCCCTTCCAGTCATAAGCATGGTTAGGATTTCCAAGGACATCAATATTCCACTTAAAAATGACAGGAAATACATTGAGACCCACAAGTGGAGGGAACAAAACTCTCTTGGGGGCAGTATCCAGTGCCTGCTTAAATATTTAAGTATCTAAAGATGCAAGCTGAGTCAGGAGGGGATTTTCAAGAGACTTTTAAGAGAAACAAAAGATTAAAATGGCAGCAGAAGCAGGCACTGCAGCACTGCCAGGCCGGTTAGCACCCAACATGTGAGGAGCAGCAATGTGCTGGCTGTGAATCCCTGTTCCAACATCCCAATATTAACTGGGAATGTCCTGGGAGGGGAACTGAGGGGCTGGTTCTTCATATTCACAGGGATTTGTTGTGCTTTCTGCTCAAATCTTACTGCTTGGTACAGGGAGCAAAATAATGCCCCTTCCCTCTCTGCACACATTCCCAACAGGAAGATGTGGGGAACGCTGCAAATCATCTGTGTCAGACCTCACTCAGCTGAACAAATAAATCACACACTTTTCCACCCACCCACTCATCCCCTGTGTGCTGAGCAGAGGAATGTGAGGGATAGCAGCACACACGGGACCAGACAGAAAATGGGAACCAGAATAAATTCCTCTGCTGGTGCTGATGGTTTTGGTGCTGTAAATCATCCTGAAATGGGTCTCTGCAGTCAAAGTGATGTTTCATGGATCCCAGACAACAAGTCAAGAGCTCACCAGAGGATGACACTATGGAATAAAAACAAAGCAGTGTCTCCTTGAAGAAATCTCCTGCATCTGCATGAGTGTTTTCTGTCTGCCTTTCCCTGGAAAAGAGGGAACTGGCACTGCCCAAAGGATTTGGATGGCTCAAGCCCTTGGAGGATGTAATGATGTGCAAAGCTTCTTTCACACTCACACACACACCACACATATGTCTATCAGCTGCACAGAGTGCACTAAGCCACAGCCAATCTCTGGAATTCCTATTTCACTTGGTAAACAGCACAGAAAAATCTCTGCTGCCCCAAAAAAGGGAAAAAATCATCAGTAAAGGCCAGCCACAAGTGGGGCATTATGAGTTCCATAGTGTGCTACAGCCAATTTGTGAAACAGCTTGTTTATTTTTATTATCATACCGTTAACCTGGCTACAGCTGACAGGCACAACGAGGACTATTAGTTCTTTATTTTGATTTGGAAAGATGTTTGGCATTCAGTCAATAGCTTCCTATCCCATTCTCTGGATATTTCCAATTTCTATCCTCACTAAAAAATATGCATATGAATATACATAGATTAGAGGAGCAGAGTGCTCACTCTTCATGAATAGAGAAAACTAATGCATGTTGTATTACAGTCAAAGTCTGAGCTCCTGCTGGCTGCAGGTCATTGCAATACCAGGTACGTATACAATAAATCAAAAGGACAATAATTTATTCTTAGCCACAGAAGACAGCTCAAAATGGTTTCTTCACAGTTTTGAGACACACCTAAATGAAAAATCTGCAGCAAGATTGTCCCTTCATATGCATCCTTCAGCAAAACTGAATATAAAAAAGAGCACCTGAACACACTGCTTCAAGCCAATGTGAAATCACGTGGTGCTCCCAGAGAAGAATTCATGGCACAGCACCAGCACACGTCCCTGCTGACATGAATGGAGTAATGAAATCTTTTGGGATCCATGTGCAGCACAAAAACGCATTAAGGGCATCATTTAGACCCCTGAGATGTACAATGACCTTGTAATTACTGGTTTCACTCTCCAGTGACTTCTCATCAGGTCTGGGACTGCTACTTAAATTTCCAAGCCTTCTCCTTTGGCTTTAACTCTGCAGATAATCTTATTGTGCTCAACTACTCCAGATTTTTTTTTTTAGAAAAAATAAACACAGTTGTAGTCACAGCAAGTTGAACCTTTTCCTTCAATATTTCTCCTACAATTTGTTTCTAAGTGACAACCAACCACACAACCATGTAAGGAAGCTTCTGGATTTTTCCATGCTTCTCCTGTGCTCTTACAGAAACCTTTCAGTGTTTTCTGTTTCAGGGGATAGATTTACCCAACCATCATCTTGTTGTCTCTAATCACATCACATTCATAGCAGAGAACTGGGCTGGGTCTTTACAAAACTCAGCTCAGAGGTTGGGCTATGCCAGCAAGGAATAAATGAAGCTAAAGAATTTGGGAACTCTATTAAACCTTTTAAGGATATCTTCCTTGCTGATGTTCAGAAAGAAAATATTTCTGTATTTATTTCACCAGGATTTATGATTGCAGCAGTCTCCCAGAGAACCCCCAGAACAACATTCCCAGATCATCCCCTTCCAGCCAGAATAAATGCAGATTCATCTACAGGACACAATTTTGAGCCCAAACAAGTCATAGTGAAAGCAGAAAGATGATCCCATTTAAACTCACAGGTGCAAAATACTTGGTTATTAAATACTAACCAAGTATGATTTTCCTGGGGCTTGGGTTGACTTTTGAATATTTTGTTAAATGCTAAAATTTGCTTGACTAGGGATGGAAAATCACACAGTTGTTAGCTAAAACCAGATTTCCCCAAATCCTCCATGAACCATCTCTTTTTGCTGTTACCACTTCATGCAGTATGAAAATTGCACACATATGAAGCTGGTGCTCTGTAACCTAAAATTATTTCTTACTGAATCCTTCTCCTTTTTACAAATATGTATATGTATATCTTTATTGTTCTTTCTTTTTTTAGTGGATCCTGTCTTTGGCAATTGGGGCAACAGTGAGATTATTGGGAGTCACCAGATGGTGCTATTGTACATTGTCTGTCTGGTTCAGTTCATCTGGTTATCAAGGGAATCTCCTCAAGAAATTCAAAGCATCAGGTGTGGTGCAGTTCCTACTAAAACCTCCAGCAAACCTCATCTCTTACCTGAACTCTCCAGATGAAGAATTATGTCCATAGGTACAAAATCTAGGAGACCTTTTAGTTTCTGTGGAAAAAACCCCAAAATATTCTGTGAAACCAGGTCATCTGCATTCCTCACGTGAGTAATGGCCAATGCTGTGAACTGGCCATTTATGCCACAGTTATGAATTGCCTGAAGAAAATTCACAGTAAGAGAGAATGCCTGCAGAGAACATACCTGGAGACAAATGCTCCAGTTCTCTGCTGGGGAATAAAAATATTTTTGCCTGCTAGCCCAGGATGGAGATAAAGATGTGATGTTTGGATGCTTTATAATCCTTGGATAGTTCTGTCAACCGAACCAGCTGCGTACATATTGTAAAAGGCCTGAAAAATGTATCAGCCTGAATGTGCTCTCATGCTGCTTGTTTCGTGGCAAAGAGGAAAGAACAAGACAGCCTGTCGTCTCTAGCAGAGTCTTCCTTGCTGATTGAGGTTAATGTATTTCTTGGTGTGGCAGAAATGGTTTGGGATAAATTCCTTACAAAGTGGGGGAGCAGGGAGTTGAGCTCGACTGAACTTGCTGCTGCTAAAACCTGTGAAACCACATGGACTTAGGTAAAATCCTGCTCAGCAGTGGTGTTGGCAGAAACAGATCTCACCAGGCTCTTGTGTAACCACAGAGCCATAAAATAAGAGGTGTGCCAAGGGAGAAAATCTGGCATAAATATGTGACAGCATTGATTCCTTTAATCAATGCCCTCAGGATGTATTAGCACTCTGCCTCCTTGCTCCTCTGTGATTAATCAATAGAAACACAGTTTCCAGGTAGGGCAAGTGTCACCAGCAGGCACAGCCAGACCTCCAGGGCCTTTTCCTCGGTGTACAAATCAGTTTTGTCTGTTCTTGTTATGAGGTTTATGGTCTGCAAGGGTTTTGCATAAAGCAGCAGCAGCAGGCAGTGCAAAGCCAGTTTGTGCTGCAGCATTGGAGGGTGCTGGGGAGGGACGGCAGCAGGAAAGGTGATTTTGGATATTGCCACATGCTGCTGATGTTACTGGAGCTGGCAGGTTATTCTGGCACTCCACTGGAAAATTGATTCCCTAAACCCCAATATTTGAAATTTGTCCAATATTCCAGCAATATTAGGTCAGAACTGAAGGCTTTGGCTGAAGGATTACAATATTACACTTTGCCTCTCCTGTTTTCGCATCATCATCCAAGTAATGACACTGTGCAAAAGAGTTCACAGTGAGGCAGAGATTTTAGGGAGAAATATGCTTTATTTTCTTACACAGTTGGAAAAAGAGGTTATGAGAAGCCAGATTCAGCTCCATTTTCTCTTTTATTTCAGCTGAAAACTTCAAAAAACCAGGATCAACTCCTGTGTTAGCTGGCTGCATACCAGTACAAGTACACCCACCTAAAGTTGCCTGAAAGTCACTGATCAACAGATCCCTCTCTATTCAACCTCTTTATCAAGCAGAAAATATTACTGCTGTTTTCTTTTTCTGTGCTAGTGATCCAATATCCTGTCATGGTAGACTAAGGCTCCTAATTTATGTGCTGGCATCTTTTGAATAAAGTTGAAATGTTGTCTGCAGCTCCTCTTTGCAACTGTTTTTATATGTTGAAACAGCATTCTGTCTACATTGGAATTCTGTTTCATTATTTTCTTCCTTAACTTGATTTGTGATTAAACCCATCTCTTCTCAGCTTTCCAGGCTTAAAAGCTGTTTCTCAGGAAGTTCTTCAACAATTATTGTTTTTGACTTTCAGGCTGATGGCTCCCTGGCAATATTTTAACTAGAAGCTTTGAAATGGTGTTAGATAGATAAATAATGACATTTCCCAAAGAACTTACAACCTGACTGCTTCCTTCAGAGACCAGCTTTTATCACTTTCTAGTCAACTTACTTATTTAGCAAACTCCATTAAATTTCTATATAAGTGGATATCTTGAGGAGTTTTTTTTCTGCTGAGTTTACTCTCTCCTTTTGCATCTGTTTTGACTGTTTTGACTTGGATCTAATCATAAGTAAATTTTATTTCTTCCTATTGAAGCTTGATTGTATATGATTATCTCTTAAGACACTTGGCATGTTTAATAACATTTGATTGCTATTGCTTTATATCTCTGACTTTCAGTGTTCAATAGACTGAAAGAGTTAATTATTAATAATTATTATTAATTATTGCTTCCACTGAACTAGCTTTCTTCTCTCAGATGCACCCCCTACCCACTGGTTAACAAACTCATCTGCACCCTTCATTTTGTTGTATCTTATTCAAATACTTAAATTTTGGTCTCAAACTGAGGGCAATCAGGGAAGTGCTGATTCCAGTAGCTGAGTCAGCAATCCCAAAATCCCCCTTCCTAAAATAAAGAAGTATTTTAGTTTGTGCATTCTGGTCTGAAGTTTTATTTTAATCCCTCTTTACTTAGTGGGAAGAATTACAAAAAGAAGATGAAAAAAGCTTAAAGAACCCAATTTTTCCTTTTCCACAGCACAAAAAGTTCACATCTCTCTGGGTGCCAGGCAGGGAGCCAGTGCCTTGAGCTGATGTTTTATTCTGGAATGTCCTTGCAGCACCCTGGATGTGCTGGGCTGCAGGGAAGGGTGGCACAGATGTGACAAACAGCTCAGTCCCACTGCTCCCAGGGCAGCTGGACCTCAGGAATGCTGTTCCCATGTGCCACCCATCCAGGTCCTTCCAGGATCAGTATTTGACAGCTTCCACCAGAGCTTTCTAAGAGCTCTGGTTGCCTTGGTGCTGTTGAATCTCTTTAAAACCTGCTGAAAAGTGGAAAACTGGCACCTCTCAGCATCTTATTATCTGTGCTGCATCCCCAGACTGTGATGCACAGATTTCCCCAGGGCTGCAGCTGGCCAGTGCTGCTGCACAGGGTGTGGCACATGGGCTTTAGGAGCTCATGTTGTCCAGGTTTTGGAACCAGACATTGATCACTGTGAGGAATATTTCAGAAAACAGGTTTGGCTTCCCCAGATTTAAACAGCTCTCAGAAGAAAACATTTGTTTTATTCTCCAAATGAGGACAAAAATAGCTACTTAGAAAATATCTCTATTTCTACAGAATACTTCTGGTAGCACAGCGTAATTCTTATTTATTTGGATTTTGCTTTTCCTTGCTGAGCTCTGTTCGGTGTCTAACACAAGAACAGCTGTGCTGGCTCCATCCATCTCACCTGCACCAACAGCATGCTGACAGGAACACAGCCTCCCCTTGGCATGGCTCAGTCCCTGCCCTGCAGCTGCACAGACCCTCTGCTCCCCCTGGGCATCAGCTGCACTGCACTGCACTGCACTCATGGCAGGGATGCTTCCTGATTAAAAAGAAGGAAATTAAAAAGGGTAAAATGATGGGCACCAGCAGAGTGAGATGGGGCAGCCTACACACCTCCTGCTCCTCCATGGTGCTGCCTGCATGTGCTGATCCCTGAGATGCCAGCCTCTGCCACCATCACACCGCACCAGCAGCCCCTAACTCTCTTCCTTCTGCTCTGCCCCTTTGCCTTCTCAGCAATTCTTTTGTCATCTTTTAGGAATGCATTTACCCTGGTGCCTGAGAGACCCACAGCAACAGTGGCCATAAACAGATGCCTAAGGAGGAGCAGGAACAAGCCATTCTCATGATCTTTCCCCTGAGTGCTTTTCCAGCTTCCAACTATTTGCAGCTCAGGGGATTTCCTGATCTGATGTTGTTAGCTGAGGGAAAAAAAGGTATTGTGGAGCTGAATGTGGCTTCTTTGATCTACTGGCTTGTCAGTGCTGGGTTCAGCTTAAAGTTGAACGTGCCCAAAGCTGCTTTAATAAATGTCAGTGGATTGCAGCTCCCAGGAGACCAAAGTTCTGCTGCAGGGCAGGCACGAGACTATGCAGCACAGTTTTTTTACCAAGAGTGGCGAGTAGAACATCTTAGATCTACCAAAGCCCTATTTTGACTTAAAGTAGGAAAAAAAATAAAATAGGGAATTTAGTACCTGGATGTGGGTCATTCTCACAGCATTCCATCCCTCCTTCATTCCTGATTAAAAGAAAGCAAATTTCCAACCCACACTCTATCACTGAGCAGCTGGCAAGGGACCTCAGAACAAAGGTTAAATTATGCTTCAGAGCCCCAGAATGCAACACTGCAAGCTCTTTGCTCCTTTCTGAGAGATCCAGTCAGCAAAAAACAGGTAATTTTATGGTCACAGCCTGACCAAGGCAAGGTACTACAATAATATTTGTTTTCTAGTGTTAGAAGATCCAGTTCCATCAATTGAAAAGGAGCTGTTTGTTTCACGTTGAGGCTAAGCCTGGTAAAACATCCTAGATTGCCTCTTTCTTGGAGTACTGCACACATTAAAAGCTAAACCCAAGAGAGAGATTACAGATGAGCATGAGGCAAGGTAACCTTCCAGCATCCCAAGGGAGACAGCAAAAGGAACAGGTTTTTTCTTCATATTTACAAAGGCTTAATGAATTTTACATAAGCAAGGTACAAAATTGAAGACAAACAATGAAATACAAAGAGATCTCAAGATACATGATGAACCAAGAATTCATGCATAATATACAGTATTTCAAAGGCATGTAAAGAAGCAGTGTGAGAATCTGATGTTTTTGGTGTATACAGAGTGATTTGTTTGAGAGAGATTCTTTCTTAAGGAGCCAAAACTTGAAGATGCATCAAGACCTATGCACCTTCTGGATGCAGAAGGGCAGAAAGGATCCCCTAATTCAGGCTGATATGTCTTATCCAATCTGATTATCCTAATTAAAATTCCAGGTTATTTTCAGACCTAAAACACCCAAACAAAACAGCTTTCTGGTTATTAAAAGAACATTCAATTTTCAAATGTTAATTTTTCCACCTCTGCATCACAAGGACTTTTTTTTTTCCTTAAGTCATGTCTAGATCTGCAGAGACAAATTTCCTCTAAGGCTATGTAAAGCAGAGAACTTTTTCATAAATGGCTTGATAGGTATAGAAAATTCCATGAGAAAGGGACATCCAGAACATTTCCCAATGCAATTCCTACTTTTCAAGACTGAGAAAATTTATCATTGAAGAGAATATAATTGTTTTGAGTTGCCAAATCTACCAATGATAAGGAGATATATCCTAAAATCAATTTTTGAAGCCAAACATGTGAGACTAATCACTTTATTTCCATGCTTAACAGGTGCTGCTACCAGGGGGAAAATACTAAATAGCGTATGACACCCTTGAGAAGCATGTAAGATATTTATCTGCCTAAAAGCCATGACTGTTGCATAGAGAAAAGGTTGTGAATGTAAATGGGGAAGAAGGAGTTTAAGGATGGAGGGTGAAACCTTGATGCTGCTGCAATTGATGGCAATTTGGGTTCAGTGGGACAAGGATATCCCTGAGCTCACTCAGCCTGGCCCTGTCACAGAGCTGGGGCTGCCCAGCCTGGTTTCCACAGTCAGGCTGGAAAATCAGGGGATCACAGAAAGGTTTGGGGACCTCAAGGTGGGACACCCTAGCCCAGGTTGCTCAAATGTGCCTTTTCATTTTCTGGGGGAGGATTTGCTCTTGTCCTCCTGCTGGAGCAGCCCCCTGGTACCTGACCAGTTTCCAACCCAAGACCAAGCAGTTGCTGCCTTGCCCAGGGCAAATACAAGCACAACTCTGATGGAGGGGATTTGCAAACATATTTTTATGATCATGGCATGTGAAATCCAGAGCTGCAGCGGCCAGGGCAAAAAGAAAAGCAGCTGAAAATGACATGAAAGAGAGCAGTGCCCCAGTCTCTTAACACCTCCAGTGCAAGCAGCTATGCCCAAAGTCAGGAGGTTTAACAGCTCTGGGTTGATGTGTCAGCTCAAGCCCTGTGCACAGAGATATTCAAAGACTGACACATTCTCCCTCTCTCTCTCAACTATTTTATTCCCCCTAAAATATACTTATGTATCTGCTGTTCCTCTGTGAAAAGATGAAAGATTAAGCTGGCTTGTGCCTGGGTAAGAATGGTGAAATGTTCTACCCATAAGTAAGCTGTATATTCATGGTAGAGTATTTTAAATGACCCTTATATCATAAGAAGGGATTTAAAAAAAAATCCATAACTGTGAGATTTAAGAGCATATCTCTCACATTTGAATTTCCCCTAGCTGATATTTGGTTGGGCTTTAGAAACTGTCACACAATAAAGCCATTAAAATTCTGTGGTTAATTTATTCCTGCAGTATTAACTTTCCCATTACTCATGATGGATATCTTAAGTTTGGATATGTCTTAGAAGAACTTTTGACAGTGATAACTTGCTTTTTCTCCCATTTCCTGTGGAAATGTTACTTTTTTTATGTATTAAAGAGTAACTTTTCTAATAAACTTGCACAGTGAATTTTAAATAATGACTTTGATTTAGTATAGTTGCTACCAAAATAGGCAATGATAAGGTCTTTTGTGCATTTGTTTGGTTAATTATTCTGATTTGTATTTCTGGGCAGAATTCAATATTACCCAGTCTTGGAAAATACAGATCCCATTGCCAAAACAAATTTTCTCACTCCTATATCCATTCATTTCCTAGACAATAGGTGAGGTCAGAAGGGAAACAAGGAGTCATTCCCATAATAATGGCAAACAACTAATGAGCTGCCGTGCATCATATTCTCCTTGCACGAAGCTGTAATTGCTTCCAGAACACCTGTATTGAGGCCAGATACAATCATGAGTAGGAGGGAGGGCAAAGGAGCAGCAGTGTTAAAACAAGGAGGGAGAGGCACATGTGAGGAATGGGAACAGATAGCCCAGCCAAGGAGGAGATGCTCAGTGAAGCTGCGGCTCAGTTTGGGGTTGGCACAATAACTGAGGGTCCCTCAGAAAGGCCACAGGTTCTTTCAGTGCGCAAAAGAGCCAGTGCCTGAGGCATTCAGCAATTTACAGCTCTGGGTTTGACCATCTTTATGGTCTTAATGGGGTCCCTTTGTGTTGTGTGCCTGAGTTTTCCTTCTGGAACACTGCAAGAATATTTTTCTATACCCATATGCTGTGGGAAGGACACCTATGCTGATGGCTTGTGAGATCACAGAATTAATTGTGTTGGAAAAAATCTTTGAGGTCATGAAGTCCAAGCTATGACCCAAAGCCACCTTATCAACTAAACAATGGCACCAAGTGCCACATGCAGTCTGTTTTAGAGCACCTCCAGGATCAGTGACTTCAGCCCTTTCCAGTGCCTTTGGATTACTGAAAAGGGGGTAAATAAAGAGGCAGAATTCAACATGGATAGAGGTGTAGGATTACAAGTGGCTGAATTACTGCAGACTGTCACTAAACCTGGGAATTTTGCAGTTGGGGCAAGCTCACAGGACAATAAATTGCTGTGATTCAGCTGAAAGGTACAAATTAATAAGAGATCTGGAAAAATACCTGCACTATTCCAGGAAACTCTTAGATGCTAGAAGTCAGCTGAGGAGCAAGAACTTCTTCCACAAAGAGGCCCAGAGAGAGAAAGGAAATAAAACCAAACGTTTTTTCCACAGAGAAGATGCTGTGGAAAACCCAACCCACCACGTACCTAAGGCTCATCTCACTCCTTTCCTATCTTGGTTCAGATGAAGGCTGAATTAAGGAACAGTTTACTTCTGGTTCAAGTAAGGGTTAGAAATCTAGATGTACACTGCTGCAAATTGTTACTCCAGAATGATTTACAATAGCTCTGTTTTAGAAGTTCAACCTAAATTTTGTTTATGCTTAAAGCGCTCAGGGATCCAAAAGCATGCAAAACCCAAACAACAATAGGTTTTATTCCTATAAGAACTGAAAAACTGGATCCTGTGTTCACAAGAACAGGGATTTCTTTGATTATTATTATTATTACTTCTACAGAAAAGGGTGTGATGGTCCCTTAAGGATTTTAAAATGCAAAATTCCTGTTTGACTAACCATTTTTAGTCCTGTTCTGACAATGGAGCACACCCTACTTCTTTCCACTGAAGTATCAGTTTGTTGTGTTGCTTGTGACTTGCCTGTTAGAAAGTATGAAAACAAAACCCTTCTACTATCCCAGAACTTGGGCTGGGATGTTGGGAAACAGTAGACAAAGCATCCAGAAGTTCTACAGGTTTTATAGAAAGAAGAACTAATGGCAAACTTTCTGTTACCACAGAGTCCTTCATGTAAGAAAGTCTTGTAGGAGTTTGGGGTATTATAGAAGCCTTGGGTTGGGTACAAAAGAAAAAGCTGTGGGCTGAAATTCAAACGTCAACCCCCCTTTTTCTGGTGTTTCTGTGAATCTTTCCCAAAGAAAATTCAGCTGCACTAAGACTGGAAATCTGTACCCAGACCTATTTTGATGGAGCTGGCAAGCAGAAAACCAGAGTACCTGCAAATGTGTTCCTCAACTCTCACTAACTCTGCAACTCTTCAGCTCTGTTGCAGACTTCTGAGTATCTGTCCTCCAGAATAAAACATTATTACAACCAGTGGCCTCACTTATTCCTGCTGGAGAACCTCAGGCAGGAAGATGGGATTTTTCTCCTCTATGGATTCCAGCTCAATCCAGGTACGTTTACCACAGTTTCTTGTCCTACAGTCACACCCTCAGTTGTTGCTCAGGGCTAAAACCTTTTCCCAGGCTCAAAGAAAATGCAACCTTGTGAAGCAGCCAGGAGTGTAGATTGCCAGTACCATGGCAGGGGAAATTAGTCCCTCTCTCTCACATCCAGGTTTCTCATGTGACCCACTTTAATGAGAAATTAAACTTCCCTTGTTCTGATAGATTCATAGAAGCTGATCCTCAGCTTTTACAAAATAGGGCAAATCTTCTGAAGGTCAAAAGGCATTTCTGGCAGCATGCAGTCACTCCCTCATCTGCTAATGGGTCTGTCTCTGAAAACTCCTCGTGTGTTGCAGGCAATTACTACTGTTCACATTAGCTCAGCATTGGCCCCTGTGGCCAGAGACTGTCAGGGAGAGGGACTGAGCTGACGTGTCAAGTTGCTCCACATTTTATAAGCGAAGAAGATGGCATTTTGTGTCTAAAGACTACAGACCATATTACACCCATCAGTTAGCATGGTTTTGGATCAGAAAAGGTCTTGGCAGGAGCTCTCCTTGTCACAAACCAGGACCCTCTCAGTCACTGCCTAAGCTTACTATACATTTTGTGTTGGCAGCAAGGAGAAGCACAGCTCACTGTAAAAGGGGAGGTCTGGACCCTCTCATTAACTATGCTTTAAACCTGAAGCTGTTATTTCTATTACTGTTGCTCCATGGCACCTCAGCTTTATTCCATTTGTGAAGCAATGTTGCCCCAGGCTGGGGTTTAGACAGAGCCCACCCTCCATCACCTGCAGTCTTGCCTCCAGTCCAGCTCCTCAATAAAGCTCTGTAGGGTTTAAACCTCCTCCCGTTACCTAGCTGAGACAGAGGCACCAACGATTAATTTCTAATTAATAACCTACCAGCTCTTCATTAATAAGCTAATTAGCAGAGAAGACTCTGCACCTAATCCCAGAAGACACAGCTAGGCTGGGGGCCCACCTGCATGGGGTCAAACACCTGATTGCGGCAGCTGCCCTCCTTTCTCTGCTGGGCTCCCCAGCAGCCAGGGCTGTGTGTGCTGGAATTCCCTCAGGTGAGCAGTGCCAAAAGCCATTTCCCAGTGTGGCTGGGCCCTGAGGGTGAGCGCTGCCGGTGGGCACAGCCACCCTCACGCTTGGGCCCCGCTGCCCTCACGCCTGGGCGCCATGTTGCGCCAGGCTTTGGCTGTGGTTTGTGAAGGGTTAACCCCCCCAGGAATGGTTAATTATTCCTCCAGGAATGGTTAATTACCCCTGTAGGAATGGTTATCACCCCTCCAGGAATCAATAGTTGCCCTTTGAGTGGATAAATAAGAGCAGCTGTGAGTAGAGACCAAGGCAGGAGGGACGGGCTTGGGTACCATGTTCTGCTAGGCCTTGGCAGTGGTTTGTGAAAGGTTAACACCCCCAGGAATGGTTAATTATTCCTCCAGGAATGGTTAATTACCCCTGTAGGAATGTTACCACCCCTCCAGGAATCAATAGTTGCCCTTTGAGTGGATAAATAAGAGCAGCTGTGAGTAGAGGCCAAAGCAGGAGGGATGGGTTGCAACAGGAGGAGGAAGCTCTGTGGAACTGGAGATAAAAGGTTGGTAAATTTGGTTTTTATTAAATGTTTTTCTCTTAATTGTTGCTAGAGGCTCTTGGCTGTTTATGGAGGTAAAGGGCTGTGTTATATGGCTTCTTTTGCCAGGGAGAGCCCATTGGGGAGGCAAGTCCTGCCCTGTGCCAGGCCGTGGTACCTGGATCCTCAGGATGTGAAGGGGGCCATGGCTGTAGGGATGGCCATACTCCTGCAGGACCATTGGGAACACTTCAACCTCCCTGTTCCCCTCTCTGCCCCTGATGGCAATGCTCCTGCAGAACCAACAGGAAAACCTCACCCTCCTCAGTCCCCTCCCTGCCCCTGTGCTGGGATGGCCCCATAGCCACTTGTTGCCATGTACAGAAAAAAACTGCTCGTGTTGGCTCAAATCTTATGTCACATTATCCTGCAGTGAATCATCTACCCCATGACTTGACTTCTATTTTTTTTTTAAATGAGTCCCTTTCCTGTAAAACAGGATGCAGATATGCCTTTGTTTCTTTCAGCCACCACCTACTTCTGGTGGGTCTGGTAACTCACTCAGCTGTTTGGCACCTGTGGTGGGGTTAGCAATGTCCAAATCCCAGTGCCCCCACACAAAGGCTGTGCACGCTGTGGAATGGCTGGTGCTGTTTTCTGTGGGATTTGCTCTATAGACCCCACCCAGCCTGGCTTATAAATTCCTGGGTGCTCCTCTTGAGGCTGGGAATTCTTCTTGGTGGCAAACTGACTCCCTGAAAGAAAAAATGGGAGGTGGCCAATCATGTATTTCTAGTCATAAAGAGCTCTAAGGTTTTTCATTTTGCTCTGCTGAACTGGCTTTCTGCCTATGTCAAAAAGAAAAAGAAAGCAACCTACCTGCTTTTTGTTTTTCCTTTTTATGTCTAAGTAGTGAACCTTTCGTGGTTATGTGGAGCATTATTATTGCTGCTGATAGTTCCTGCTAGGTTTTGTTTGGATTCTATTCCAACTTGAGTATTAATTTAAACTCGTGTTTAATGGAGGTACTGGAACAGAGTTATTGCTGCCTGTGAGGGCTTAGACTTGGAAGGACAGTGTTTTCCCTCAGTTTTGGTCCAGGGGTATGTAAAGGAAGATGTAAGCTCTGAGCTGTAGACTAGCAGTGGTTGCATCAAACAACATTATTCACAGCTGGGAGCTCCTGCTGATGCTGGGGAGCTCAAAGTGGCTGGAAGTTCCTTTATCCCTTCTATCTGCTACCTGCCTTTCCCTCCCCACGTTTCCTCTCATCTCCACCAGCACAGCAGCCACCTGTGGTGGGGCAGAGCAGAAAGTGATGGCAGCTGGTTCTGCTGGATGAGCAAGTGAGGGAAAAACATCACTGATGAGACCTGAGGAGACTTTTGATCCTTCTAGAAATGGGGGAAGGGTACTGCTAAGTAACCTTGGTGACTGCCAGGAGACAACTCGGAACAGAACTGGAGTGTTGTGATACTGGGGAGTGGCAAGGGAGGTGGAGTTGGAAATGCACTCAGGGGAATTCATTCCTAATCTTTGGTCCATCTGCCTGTGGTGCTTGCTGGGCTGCAACGTAACCAATCCAGGGAAAGCAGGTCCCGTCTTTCAAACAGGAAAACTTTTTCTAATTGGAGGACATGCACCTTTGAAACTCTGTCCTAGATTCTAGTTTGTTGAATTAAAAGCCAATTCTGCCATTGCCTGAGCAGTTAATAAAATCTATTGCTTTATGATGCATTTTTTCTGCAGGCTAGAATGGATCTGTCTGGGTTGTGATTTGTGAGATTGAGGGGAAAATACAAAATATAACCTATATTTCCACTGCACTGAAAAATCTCTGTGTGTTCTCCTTCTAAGGCTTGGAAGTAACCAAAACAGCAGAGGTCATTTTTTTGAATTATTAAAAATAAGTTTACCTTATTAACATTTTAATAAAGAGAATCTCTTTGCAGTGGTGCTCAGAGTTGCTCTTATTTCCCTCTGTTCAATTCCATTCTCTAAAAGGGAAAATACTATTGAGATATGTAAAGCATGATGTTAGGTGGAAACTAAACAGAAATACACCAAAGCAAAAATGCTTTCTAAAGGTGCTGTGTTTGTAGAGGTGCTTGCTCAATATGTGTGATGCAAAATGGGGATGCTTTGTGAAGAAATCATCCTTGTAAAGCCATTGGTTCTGGTCATCAGACTCTATCCAATGCTTTAGTGATGATGCTGCTGATCTATTTGGGAAGTTGGCTGGCTCTCAAGGCAGAGTCTCTTCTCAAAGGCTGTTTCACAGTGAAAATATGCTCAGTGCAGCCGAGTGCATGAATGAAAAAGCCTCTGGTACCTTCTAGTCTGGCAAAATGCAGCACAAAACTCAACTTACTCTGTCTTTTCTGCTGTCCCAGGTAAGAAATGTGTGGTTTTTTTCCTTGCTTTCTTTCATCTTACTGCTTTTGTGCATTTGGATTTGAAAGTATTTGTAATTCAGCTCTGATTTCTGAGTAATTATACATTTCTTGAATTACTGTTTAAAGATGCAGGATCTCTGCTCTGAGGCAGTTGCTAGGAATGCAGGATCTCATAGTCCCCTGATTTACAATTACAACCAATTTGCCGTGTGATATATAGCATTTTTTTGTTTCCCTTCAGGAAGGGTGGCGGGGGGGAATCTTTCAAGTGTCTCGGTTGCAGCTGCAGCGGCAATATTTTCTGTCATATCAAATGCTGCAACTTTGATTTGCCTCTTTTTCTCTGTGCCTTGTGCTGGGTAGTAGGTTTATAGACTGTTACAGGCACCTCACGTTATTTATTGCTTTTTTTTTAAAAAAATAAAAGAATTAGAGGGGGGGAATATGGAGGAAAAATAAAATCAGACCTTCCAAAAGGCTCCCTTCGCCGTACTCTCCTGATAGATGTGCAACACTCCGGCAGTGACTTGCTGTGTAGCCTTTCTCTTATTAAATGTAATAGATCCCCCTCTGCCAGAAAGGAGAGGAAAAAACACCCAGCCTTAAAAACACGGAGCTGCCGGAGCCCCGCTGCTGCTGCCTGTCAAAGCACAGGGACTCGCTGGGCTTTCACTTCTCAGCTGGTCACTCTCTTTTCCCCTCGCCGCTGTCACAGGGCTCACTCTTGGGCAGCTCAGAGCAGGGCTGGAAATCCTTTGTTGTTGTCCAGCTTCAGTGCATTCTCCCTCCTTTTGTCTCGGGGGCTCTGTAAACTTGCGTTTAGTGTCAGTGGGCTGAGATCCTCTGCACCGAGCAGGGATGAAAGTTAATTCCTTTTTGAATCGAGTGGGTTTGTTAACCCTTGGAGGGTTGGTGGGGTTTAGTGTCAAACAAGTGCTTGGGACACTGAGCTTGACCCCCTGTGTTTGTGTAACTGCGACCTCCAGCAGGCATTTGGTCTGCTAATCCCAAACAGGGCAGTAAGGAGACAAACGGTGAGGGATCACCACTGGGAGAGCTTTATTGCTAGAGCAGCTGCACCGAGTGTGAGGAGGAGGAGGCAGTAGGGTGATCCACAAGGTTAGGGCACTCAGGTCCTGGTTTAACCTGCTCGGGAGTCAGGGCAGGGACCTGGGTGGTCGGAGCTGTGGGACAGCAGGAGGCTCCGCGGCTGGGTTGGGAGTGAGCAAGCACAAAGGCATTTGGGTGGGTTCGGGATACCAGCCCTGCTCCGAGGAGTGGAACAAATGAAAGCAGCTGCCTGGGGCCATGGGTTTGGTGCCGAGCAGCGTGTGCTGGTGCCACATGGAGAGTTCCTGGCAGGGCCACTCTGCCAGCCAGGGCTGGGCTCCCTGGCACCATCCGAGGGCAGGCTCTGGCTCTGCTGGGACTGGCTCAGCTGCTGCCCAGGGAGGGCTGAGCTCTGCCCTGTGGGCTGGGGAAACCCAGAGGGCTCCTGGGGACAAGAAGTTGTCACAAGTGGGCTGAGATCCAGCCTGGGCTGGCAGGGGGAGGCAATGCTCAGGGAGCAGAGGGGAGAGAGAGGGCGCAGGCAGTGGAAGGGTAACCTGTGGATGTACTGAACTGGTGCTCTCCTCTTGGCTTTGAGACCTCCCATCTGCTTTGCTTGGCTTTCTCTCTGTTTTGAGGTTTTTTTTTTTTTGTTGTGCTTCTCCAATATACCACTGAATTAATCAGCTTGAGTTTGGATTTTCTTTAGTGGTCGCTTGTAAGAAAGCAGAATGTGTATGATACAAGAGGGTGGACTTCTTGGGTCTATGAAACATAGCTGGCATTTTTTTAACAGTAATGATTACTTAAAATGTGATAGGTGCAGACACCTGATTCTGAAAACACCCTCTGCTCTTTATTGATGATTTTCAGTGATACTTCAGAGTTTCTCCCCAGGCTGGGCTGAGATGAGTACTGCAGGGTTGAGCTTGTGGTGCTTTACCCTTACTTCCAGCTTAATTGCTCAAATTGCCCTCTGCCTCCTTTCTCAGCTTGTACAGCTCTATCTGGCCATGTCTCTCTCCACCATGTGAGCTAGTGCATGTCCAAGTTCACTTTCCAGATCATGTCTAAGAGTTAATGAATTGGGGAATGAATCAGACTGTAATATGGAAGTGTATGTAATTCTGTCTGCAGGTCTAGGCTGTTGAGTATTGGCAGGTTAAAGCATGAATTGGAGTGGGTGCCATGCTAGGGAAAGAGATGGAATTTACTGAAACACTGTTTGGCTTTTCTCTTTGACACCCCACATACACAACTTCCATGTGACAGGAAAAGTAAACAGAAGAATGTGAGAAACAACATATTAAACAAATGCAGCCATCTGCTTGTGTGGTGGTTGTAACACATTTGGGGATCTTTTTCTGCACGTTTTCTTTTTTTCTCCCTTAGGAGTAGCAAGAATGTCTCATATGATGCCATGCTAGTGGAACCAGAAAGGGACCAAGTTTGATGGAATCCTTTCTAAGCAGGTGCAATCTAGTAATCTTTCTGTGGAGGCAGAAGATAGTGATAACTTAGTTTCAAAGTAATGATAGCAAAGTTTGCAGTGTAGAGAAAAAAGTTTGAGGAAATTCTTTTATGTCAATAGGAACATGGACTGTAAAAGGCTTATTTTTAATGAAAAGCCCATTTATAAATTTAGTAACTTGGTTTTCGTGTTTTCTTGGTCTGCCTCTAATTCAACTGTGTTTTTAAAGTACAAAAACTTTGCCTTTTGAGGCTTTAAAAGGATAAAAATGGGGAAGCACTTTTTCATATCAAAGCAGCTCATTAAGTATGTATGTAAAAACTGAGGTAAACAGGTGAGCAATAAATTAATTTTTCCTTTTGCAAAGATTTAGTCTACACTACTACCAACTGTTCTATTTTCACCAAGAGGAAAACTGAGCATTAGCTGGAATAAATGAAAGAGATGTTTCAAGTAATCTTTAATTCAGATTCACCTTTAAAGCTCCAAAGCATAACTATAATATACAGCTTTATTGATCTGAAGCTGACAATAAAAAGTAAATGTACTCTGGTAGCTTATGCAGTTCACTATACAGGGTACAGTAAACAGTAAATGCATACTCTGATCTGATAGAATTACAAATCTGTGTGTTTTATATTTTCCCCAAAGGGTATTTTCTAAAACCTATATACAAAATATTTGTTTTAAGACAAAAGTTGTTCACAGGCTTCCCTTATTGTGTTATGCATTTCATGCAGAGAGATGACTCAAAATTTGTAAGTAAGGCTTACAGAGTGAGGAAAAAGTCCCATATTTTTTATAATTTTAACAATAACTGTCACGTTTCACTGGGTTGCAACCAAGTAAATTGGAAAAATGTGTAGATTTTACAAGCTTGTCATTAGAGTGAATAGAGAAAATTAGTCCTCAAACTCTTCCCCCTAATGCAGAGCTCACACTGCTGCATTTTTAAGCTTTCATTTGTTCAAATTTCTCCAGAAGAGGGCTCCATGCACAGCTTGAAAGGCGGCACCCAGGTATTGAAAGCAAAAGGAATTTAACAGCTTCAGGAAAAAAGACAAGTCTTGCTCACAGAAGTGTGTTGATAGAACATTGCAGATTGTGCTCAAATTCTGACCAAGTATCTCCCTGTTCTGTCATGTTGGTCTTGTTATTTGAGAGTTCTAGAGAAGTCCTGTGGTTATTTTGCCATATCAAAGTTGTAAAAATACTTTAAAAATGTTAGAGAAACTCAATTGTCAATTACTCTGTATAATTATTTCTACTGATGAGCACTTTGTGAGCAGGCTGATGTTTGCTCCCCACAGTTTCAGGCCATCATTTTTGGCTATGCAATCAAAACCCATCTTCCAGTTGCTTATCTCATTCACAAGATGGTGTCTCCCAAAACACAGAGCCATTCCAGCAGTTGTGCTGTCCTATTTCTCAAATATTACCTTGGAGGGAAGGTTGGCACTGGTGAATTACAATGGCTTTTGGCTACAGCTCTAACCTCTAAAAATGTCCTTACACAGGACCTGACCACAGCCCTGACTGCTAAGCAAGGGGGGTTTGTTATAGAAGACAAAAAGGTTTTCTTAGCACATGTAATATTTGTGCTGTGATCCACTGGGATTATTGACTTGACTTTTAGTGACTTGGCAGCTAAGAAATGGGTATTCCTAAAAGCTGTCTCAGTGGAGCAGGTTCTATGAGAACCACTTAGATGGCAACAGTGGTGCCCCTTCAAGGAGTTGTGAAGTTCTGGCTTCTTTTTCTTCCTGTTTGCTGCAAGATAAGCAGGTTCTTCCCATTCTATCAATATGTAAAAGCAAGGCAGATAACAGAGCTCTGTGTTCCACTCTTGCAGCATCACTGCTGGAGCTGCATCTCCAATCTTCAGCTGCTGGGTTGCACCAGTGTGCTGCATGTCAGGACTTTGGCCTCAGGTTTCAGAGTTCATGTGACAGCACAAACCTGTGGCAGCAGCTCTCTGGCCACAGAGAGCAACAGGCACAACTTTCTCAGGATTGGCCTGGGGAAGGCTGTGAGAAGATCAGAGAAAAGAATGAATAAACCATTATGACCTTAACTGGCTGCACCTGTTGTGAACAGGTGGAATGTGTTGTGGAGATTTGTTCACCAAAGGATGGTTTATGATTGGCCAGTGCTGATGGTGTTTGCATTGGAGGGCCCATTGGTTCCACCTGTGTTCTGGCTGTTTGTAAGGGGGATTGGTTTCTTAATAAGTGTAGTGTGGTAAAGTGATTAATCAGCCTTCTGAGAAGCATGGAGTCAACACTAATTATTACCTGGCTGGGAACCTGTGATAAAGCAAACCTTTCTGGAGGATGGAGGCTTCATTCAGGACTTTGAGTACAAAGGTCAGGTTAGCAGGGTTGTTTTTTTTTTTTTTTTTTTGTTTTATGGACAGTTACAGGGGCAGAATTCACTGTTTTAGTGTGAATCACTGGTGTTCCAGCCAGCAGGGGCAAGTGTTACAAGGGGGCCTCAGGTTCAGCTTTGCCATCTGGGAGAGGATTGTCCTGCTCTGCTCTCCACTGAGGTGGCCTCAGCTCGAGTGCTGAGGGCAGTTTTGGTCACCACAATATAACAAAGGTATTAAACTCTTAGAGTGTCCAAAGCAGGGCAATGAAGATTGTGAGGGGCCTTGAGGGGAAGTGGTGTGAGGAGTGTCTGGGGGCACTTCTCTTCATCTGGAGAAGAGGAGACTGAGGGGAGACCTCACTGCAGTCACAACTTCATTGTGAGAAGAGGAGGAGCAGGCACTGATTTCTGCTCTGTGTGACCAGTGCAGGACACCAGGGAATGGCCTGAAGTTGTGTCATGGGAGGTTTGGATTTGATATTGGGAAAAGTTTTTCACCCAGAGTATGCAATCGTCTCCCCAGGGCAGTGGGTTGCACCACTGAGCCTGAGAGAGCTCAAGAAGAGTTTGGGCAATGCTCTTGGGCACATGGGGTGACTCTGGAGGATGGTCCTGTGCAGGGCTGGGAGTTGGACTCGATAACCCTTGTGAGTCCCTTCCAATTCCACATATTCTGTGATTCTAACTAGAGGTTCATCTGTGCAGGCAAGAAGACAAATCTGCAATGTCCACTGGGGAGGAGAAGCAGAATGAGAGGCATTTATCATCCTTAGGAGACTAAGTGGGCTATTGCATTTCCCAGCTAACTCTGGATGATATTAGTGGGTTCTTGATCATGGCCATATGGTTGCACTGTGCCCTGTCCTGATCACCAGATGGAAGGGACCAGCCCAGAGGGGAGGCTGTGTTTTTCTGTCACTTCATGTGTCCTGCAGCTAACACAATGTTAGTGTACACAAATTAGGAGGATATTAAATGCCAAAGAGGAGAGAAAAATAAGACTTGCTTTATTAGCCACTGTTTCATTACTTGGAGGTCTTGGAAATTTTCCCACTACTGCTTTTTAATTTTTTTTTTTTTTTTTTTGGTGTGTGTGATGTAGACTGTATTCTCTGTCAAATGGAAGAATTTAATTCTTTGAAAGCCTTACTGTTTCATATGAAGGGAACTCATTCTGCTCCTATCTTATCCAATATTCTACTGTTTTGCACCATTAATTTTCTTGGCTAGAGGAAAAAAAGAAGGATTTTAAGATTTGGTTCGATGGAGCTGGTTAGAACAGTTCTATGAACAGACTAAAATACATATGAGGTATTAAGAGTGGGGTGAATCTCTTCAGCACACAGCAGTTTTCAGTATCTCTAACCACTTGGAAAAGCTGATTAAGGTGTTTAAATAACTTCTGATATCTCTGAATGTCCATGTATGGATGTCTAATTTGGTATCTTTAGGGGCCTTGTTCTTAGGAAACTGAACATCCATCTTCAAGCTTTTGAAATGTCTCAAAATTAGACACCCTTACACAGTTTCCTGAAATTAATAAGATTTTATTACCTAGCATTCCTTAGACTCCATTTTAGAAAGGTTTTACTTCCAAAATATTAATTTAAATAGATAAAAATACCTAGCAAACCACTAATAATAGCTATTTATTTTGGTCTAAATTATTTAATTCTCTTGCTGTGAACAACTAATACTTAATTCCTTACTAGTAATGGCAATGTATATATTTCTAAAAGTTAATATTAAATTCCCAGGGACTTTGCAGCCTGGTATGTAATGAAGAACAAATAATTCTTGTGTGTATGAAGTCTGTGTTAACAGTGCAGACAGCAAGTGTGTTTCTAAAAGTTTGCAGACTATTTAGGATTTTGAGTAATCATGGCAGATGGGCCTTGTGGAACTTGTGTGTAACAAGGACTCAAAATGCTTGAGACCTCAGGTACTAGGTCATTAAGGTGTCACAGTGCTGTAAATGTGGCTGTATGCAAAGAAATATTTATACCCAAAACTGGAATCCAGGACAGGAGTTGCTCACTTACAAACCTGTAAGCTCAGGTTACCTCAGCTGTTACTGTTTGGGTGTTTGTTACCCCTCTCCCTTCCCAGGGCTGGGTGTGAGAGCTCCTTCCCTGCTCCAAGGCAGGGCTGACAAACTTGGCTGGACACAGCTGAGGGAGTCCTGATTCCTGCATTAATGGCTGGCTGCCACATGGGCAGGAACACAGCTGTGGCTCACGTAGAAAGAGCGTGGATAACTGCTTATATTGCTTCAAATCAATAAAAGCATTGACACGTTGAGTTTTGTTCAAACTGCCACGGAGCAAAAAACCCCAAACGTGTTACAAAGCACTTATCATGCTGATAATTGGCTCATCTACTTTATAGACACTCAATCTCCTTCTTTTCATCTTCTTGGCATAACTTGGAGTTGGGCTTCTGTACAAGTTGTCAGTAAAGAGTCCTGGAGTCAAACGCAGGGGATTTTGAACCTGTAAGTGTAAAACAAAAGCTGGCAGTTGTCCATGGGGTCACTGTATAAAGGGAATTATCTCAGCTGCCTGAAATAGGAGGATGATCCACAGCTTGTAGAGACAGCATAAAAGGATAGAGGCAGGGGAGTATGTTGTAAAATTTCCCTTTCCTTAGCCTGTTACAGTGTTCTTGTGTATAGTTGCAATTTCAGCAGGAGGTAACTGCTTGGGAGAAGAGAAAACCCCAGAAATGGTTTTCCCCAGGATCTGGCATTTTCCCATAGACAAACCTTCTTGCTTTGCGTTCCTCTGCTGCCAAATAAGGTGTATTTATACACTTCTCTTGAGACAGCCCAGTGCTGTCCCTGAGGAGCTGCGTTTTATCAGACAACAAACAGCTATAACAAAATGTGAGAACTGAACATAGCACTGCTCTAGAGTTGACAAAGCAGGAAATCCAGAGCATCTGGTACTTTGCTCCTGAGTGAAAGGAGATGGATTTAGGCCTTAGAATTGGATGGGCATTTCCTTCCCCATCAAACCCATTGTTTCAGAGCTCTGTCAGAGGAAGCTGAGCAGCTCCAACTGTGCTTTCAGCAAGAATGGATATCTCAGCTGCGGGTTTGAGTTGATCTGTACAGTTAAATAACCAGCCAAATTAAAGGTGTTCAGCTTGACCTTCTGCCAAGATAACTGGTCTTGCAAGTGCCAGGAAGTCTTGGTTATAATCCAGGTGAATTGCAAAATGAAATCCCTGTGGGTAAAGACAAATGGGAATGATATGAAATAGAACAATACATAAAATTCTGTCTTGGTTTTTGGGTATATTGTTTAGCTTGTTACCTGAAGGTTGTATTTTGTGCCAGGCAAAGTGAATTTATTGTTTTCTAAAATGTTTGTTTTCATAATTCATGATCAGATTGAACTAAGTGGACTCTGAACTCTATAAATCGTGATTTATGGATATTGATATTCCTGTCAATTTATGAATACACAGCTCTGACTTGAACACTAAACTAGTCAGGTGCATATTTGATAATCTCTCCTTAATAATGGATCATAAAATGGTTTGAGTTGGCAGGACCTTAAAGAGCATCTCATTCCAGCCATTCTGCCATGGGCAAGGACACCTTCCACTAGACCAATTGCTCCCAGCCCTGTCCAGCCTGACCTTGAGCACTCTCAATCCATTCTCTGTCTTGGACTTGGGCTTCTGGACCTGATTCTGTGTGGAATGTGGCAATATCATTGCAAGAGGCATTGTTTAGGGAACAAAGCTGTAGGGATGGTCAGGAAAGCCTGAAGTAAAGGGAGCATACTGTCTTGCACCCATATTCCCTGCTTTTTGGGAATGGATAAACCATCTAGTTTTGAAATTACTGTTTTCTTCTAATGTTTTAAGCAACAATGTCTTATTTAAAAATAATAAACAAGAATGCAATATCCAGTGTTAAATGTCACCAATGGTTTTCCTGAATTGTTGATCTCTGCAGTTTGGTTATCAATGCAGAAATTTGGTGCTTTGTGTGGTGAGAGTATCGATTATTGTAATCTGAAAAAAAAGCAGCTGATAAGTTCACATACTATGTGTTACCAGGAAGTAAGATAAGGATGCTGGGGATAAATAATGAAATTTTCTGGAAATTACTTCTGGTCTTGCACATCTCTCAACTTCACTTGTGTGTGTTTGCCATAGCAAAGCATTACTGCTCACACCAACACAGGAGCAAGTCTCCAGAGGATGTGGATTGATTGCATTGCCCTCCTTTTGTTATCTGGGTGAAGGATGGGTGGTGTCAGTGCCACGTGCATTCCTGCTGTGCATGTACCAGGATGCTTACACAGCTTCTATTGCTGTGATGGCTGAGCACCTTACCAACAGTAATGAATTTATCCTTGCTTCCCTAAAATAACTGCTCGGTTACGACAGGAGCATTATTCTGAAATGGGAGACAGCCTCCAACATCTGCCTGTTTCAATGACTTGAGGTCTGTTATCTTAGGTGAGTAATGATGTCACCTGCTGTCACTTGGGCTGCTGGTGTTGATTCAGTGGTGGCACTTCATTCCACTCCAGAAAGATTAATTCTGATTGGAGGGAGCCCAGAATAAATTCAGTTTCTAGGCCAATCAGAAGGTGGTGTTTCCAGTAGTATTTTAATAATCCAGCTCAACTTTTGAGAATGTAATTAGTTATGATTTGCCAAGGAACTGCATATCTCCATACTTGCACAGAGAGGAAACTAATAAGATAAAATATAATCATAGCTGCACAGAGCTCTTTAGGCATAAGGAAATGGAGAATGCTTGCTCATAGCTGCTGCTTGTGAGGGCTGCTGGCACAGTGACCAGGTGGAGCAGAGGAGGAGGATGAGGCTGGCACTCCAGGCATTTCAGACCACAGCAGTTTGGGGTAGAAAATGGGGTCAGGTAATGCACAACCAACTTGGGTAGGGCAGAGGTTCTGCATCTTGCCATTGCAACAGGCGACAGTCTCAGAATACTTCTGCCATCTGCTCACTGACAGGGGTTCCTGTCTTCCTTCCTTTCCTCAGTTTGGAGGAGGCAGAGCTGCCAAAACCTTGGGCTGCTCTGGCAGGAGGTGAGCTGCTGGTTGTGGCTGTTTTCCCCCCCCCCCCAGGTTTAGCTGCTGGAAGTGAGATGTTGCCAATGTAAAGTGTCACTGTTAGAGAGATGCACCCAAATGTTTGAATTCCTGGGAGCACTAGGTAGGCACCATTTGTTGCAGGCCCAAAACATGAGACTCTGGCTTTCAACAGTCCCCACAAATCCACAAAGTCTTATTTTTCAGAAGAGCTGCTTCTTCCTGTGTGTTTGTCTCTCTGAAATGAGGATTTAGTCTTGCACTTGCTTCCCAATTAATAGAATTTTCAAAGTTTTTCCTCCTTCAGGATTCAAAGGCACACAAGCACAGAACCTGTTTCTTGCTGTGCATGGGAGCTAAACATTGATTATGGGGTGGGGGAAGGCGTTTGTGTAAAACAAACTGACTTGCTTGGCTGCAATAACTTGTGTTGAACCTGAACTGAATTGTTTCTCCAACTTGTTCTTGACTTCTGATTTCTGCATGCTGTGTGTTTGTGGAGTCTAGCTGGGATACGTAGGAATAAAAAGCCATCGTGCACAGCATGAATGGTTCTCTCTGCCTTACCTCCAGGCTGACTGGAAGCATCAGCATTCCTGTGATTTCCTTGTTCAAATTGCTTTTTTCTCTTTTCTCCTCCATCTGGTTAAAATAATTCAGATTGTCTGAGTGCTTTCAGTTTTTCTACTCAAACTTTCCTCCAGAACCCCTAGTGTTGGGGGAAAGGGTGAATAATTTTTATTGCTATGAATAATTTTTACTACTGTGGTTTAACTTAGATGAGGTTCAGCAGGCTCTGCTGGAAAATCCATCCCTGTTTGTGGTGCTTAAAGATGTTTTTATTTGGTGATAGAAGAGGATGGAGGTTTTCTTGCACTATGAAGAGAACCAGACACACTTAAGGAGTTGTTTTCCTTCAACATTTCACATGGGTCATGTTTTCACTGGGTAATCTGAAGTTTCCCCAGAGTTAGTGCAGTGTTCTAACCTTTGGCTCATGTGGTAGGGAACTCAAAATTTTGTAATGTCAGTACTTGTGCTTTTCCTGGTATGTTCATATCACCCTATTCCTTTCTCCCTTAGTTCTTTTCATGTGGAAAAGAGAATTTCATTTATCCTCCCCAATAATGGTGTTAGGTTGGTGATGTCCTGGAGTCAGAAGTGCTGGGGTAGTAATTTGTTAATAAACATGCTGACATAGCTGCTGAATTTCTTCTCCTTTTCCCTGGTTGACTGAGGAGTACAAGAAAGAAGAGCAAACCTTAAAGCATAAAAATGGAAAGGAAAGCAAAACAAAGGGAAAAAGAAAAAATGGTATTCAATGCTCTGTCACTTTGCAGCTGTTAGGATTTGGAAAGCAGCCTTTTGTGTTTATGATGCAGTCAACAGATGTATACAGGAATGGAGCACAGTCTGATTTTGCCTGATTTCCACATCTCCATTTGCACAGCCTTGCCTCAGAGCTTAGGCTGACACCCATATCCAGAGCTCTTGCTCATATCTCCATCTGAAGTTGTTGGCACCAGGAAATGGTGATGCTGTTTTATCCATGTTTGTGTATATCAACATGCTGGTTTATGAGAGGCAGGAAATTTAATCCTTTGTAAAACTCTTTATCCATTTCCAGCATTCATTAGCTGCCACAGAACTCTCCTCTCTTACATTTCATATTTTGGTGGAGCTTTATTATCCTGATGGACAACATTTATCCCCACTGCTTTGACGTTGTATTCATTAAATCCATTCTACTGATTCTTTGGCAAGCTTGTTATCACACAGATGAAATAAATGTAGAATTTCCCGCCCTCTAATTGACTAATTGGATGGGGAAGGAATGGGAGTGGAAAGAACAGAAGACAACTGGGTATAAATTATGAGGCCAAAGCAGCCTTCATTGCAGGACAGCACTTTGCAATTTCTTTTGGAGCTGTTTGCATGTCACTTCTTTAATTGTCTGAAGCTGGATTATGTGGATCAGGAAGGTGACTTGCCACATGCTCCCTGTGTGACACCAGCAGGATTTTAACTGTTTACTGATGGATGTATGTCCCAAAGAAAATGGGAAATAGGAAAGGGTCAGAGAATCTCAGAGGGGAAGTACAACTCTGTTATGGTTTTCTAGCAATAAATATGACGTAAGGCAGCTACCAGGAACAACTGGGTGATGTCTTGCTGAAAAGGGGCAACTCCTAGGAAAGAGAAATGCTCCAAAGTTTTGTCAGACATTATGTGACTTCCCCTCTCCTACCGCTTTTCCTAATATAATTTCACAGATTTATCCATTTCTCTTATTTTTCTGACAACTCTTGGAGGCTAGCTAAAGAGCAAGAGATTAAAAGGAAGAGAACCTGGCTTCAGGCACATTTCCAAACTAGCTGTTGATTTTCTGCAGGTCCTTCAAATAGAAACAATCCTCCCCTGACAACTGAGCATACAATTCATGTACAATGGATCTGCTTCTGACATTGTATTTCTGGGGCGTTTGTACCACTCGTGATTCATCTGGCAGTGCTTGAGTTTAAGCACTGATAAAGGCAACACAGCAGAGTGCAAATACATTTGACCTTTCAAAACATTGAATAGAAAACAAAAATAGGAAAAATAGTTACTTTGCAGTTTTTCCTTGTACATGTGTAATGACTGCAAGCAGAGCAGCATTCTGATTCCTGCCTTGGGAGCACAGAGGCCTCCAGGCCTGAGCGCCACTGTTGCTCCTCCTGTTCCACTGTGTGTGAGTTAGTCTGGTATTGATGTAGAGGTGCAGGTCAACTTTGATTTCCCCAGGTCAGGGATTGGCCTCATGTCTGCTGCAGCCAAAAATCTTTACTGTCTGGCATGCTATGTTTGTGTAATTGGCACTCTGGTCTTGACTGACTTGCCCGGTGGGCAGGTGTCTGTATTCCAAGTGTAAAGTTTCCCTGGAAGTGCCACTTTAAATCAGCAGCACTGACACAGAACTAAGGCTGGGGCACCTGTGGGGAGTTCCTGCCAAACTCCTCAGCCAGCTGCAGCCATAGCTTGGATGCACACACCTCATATCTGTGGTGTGAGCTGCTTTCAAAAGGGAAAGACTCCATTGGTGCTCTGTGGTGTCGGGGTTCAGTCTCACTGGATCTCTCCTGGAGGGGCAGGGCATGGAAACAGAACTGTGGTGGGGGCACATCAGCCTTGTGCCACTCCCCATGGCATCCCTGCTCCTGGGGAGGGTGTGCAGCTCTGAGCAATGCTCCAAACATCGTGGGAACTGAAGATCCTCCCTTCTGTTCCTTGTAAAACTGTGGTTGATTTGTGAGAACATTCCTTTGCTTTACAAGCAGAGGAGGGATGTGCAATCCAACTGTCCCAGCCTAAAGAGATGTACAGGGTGTGCAGAATTGTGTGCCAGGTTCTGGGTCAGGGGTAGGTTTTAAATGAGGTGACCAGGTTAAACTTTCATCTTGAACCTCTTTGGGGAAGGGAAGGAAGACTATGCAGCACCTGGGTAGGGCTCTGATCTGGCATTGCCACAGCTGTTTTTGATATTTCTAAAACTATGTTCCAGTAACTGCAGTAGAATTTGGATGGTTTTTTGGTCTGAAGCTTCTTAGCTATTAATGATAGTCCATCTTTAATTTATTTGTACTACCCTGCTGCCTGTCATATGCTGGTCAAGTCTTGTGCAGCAGAGAGAAACATTTTTTCCTTATTCCACTTTCTTATTTCTTGGTTCATTGTGTAGTCACCTCCTGTGGCTGTGTTTACATGAATTTCACTGACAACAGATCTTGAGGAATCTGCCTAAGTAATAATCAATTTTTCTTTTAAATTGCCTCTTTTTCCATATTTTTATGTGAATGGATAAAATATCTGATCAGCTTCCTTAGCACCTGTAATGAAAGCTCTCTCTGGTTCTGTTCAGTGCTACTGGCAAGGCTTTATGCTGAAACAAGGCTGCTGGACTGGGAGAGTTATACAATTTGTGCATTTAAAAAGAGAGGTAGAAAAGGAAGGGATAAACTGATATTCTGCCTTAAGTAATTCTCTGCTGTAAAATATGTAACTAGTCACTGGATAATCAGCACTAGTGAATTGAAATTGAAATTTGTCTTTTTCAGATAAAGCTCTAACAGCTCCCTTCAAAGTTGTGCTCTTTTCTGCATACTTTTGGGACTACATTTCTGGCCTTTTGGCCAAAGCATCACATTTGTGTAACAGCCCAGCTTTGGCTGGGAAAAAAACAGGGCAGTGAGTGTACTCAAAGTTGTGACTTTGAGTGTCCTTAGTTTGAAGTGGGTTTTTTTGAGCTTTGGTTTTCTCCTAGCCCAGCAAACTCTGTGTGGACTTTGATCTTATTTCTGTGTTTTAGCTTCTTTTTTCAGACAGCTGCTTCACTAAGAATCTGAACTGTAAAGCATTGCCTTTTCCCATTCTACCAACCATATGCATCAGGCTGGCCTTTGGCTTGAATGCCAAGTTTGGTGTCAACCCTGCCCCATTAGCAAAGATCACATAAATCATAGTGACAAGGTTTCCAGGCTGCTGTGGCTGGGGGCAGGCTGGCACTGTGTCTGAGAGACAGAAGTGATTTCTGATCTCTGTCAGCACTGAGGGCCAGGCTCCAGCAGGGCTGCTCCTTGCTCCATCCCTTGCCCTGTTTCCATGTGGGTGCCCTCCCTTGGGCTGTGCCTTTGCTGTTCTTGGGTCAGAGCCCACCCCTGGCACCAGGGAAGGGCTGCTGCTCCTGCTGGGGATAACTTCACTCGGAGCTTCAGCACTTGGAGCCTCAATTCTCTCTTAACAGCCTCATCCTTGTTGAGCATCTTGATTTCAAGTGTCTGTTGAAGCACTGTAAACAGATTTCCTTCAGCTCTGCAGCACTACATGCTGTGTTGCAATACATTCTGTCTACTTTAGAGCTGTTAGTGATTCATTAGTTTGCTGTTCCAGAAACCAATTCCAAAGGGATCACTCATCTCCCTAGAGCAGTGAGGGTATTTTCAGGCTGGCTACACAGAGCTGTGGCAGTTTTTTTGAGACTTGCCTGCTTCAAATCATGTGGCAGTGATACAGGCAGCGGCTGCCAGTTCAATGGAGGATTGCACACAGATTCCATGGGTGGGAACTTGCAATATTCTTAGACACAGCTAATAATAGCTCCTCTTGACTCCTGAAATGTCACAGTGGTCTGGTGGGTAACTGCACTTTGGAAACCATTAACTTGGTTTGTTTTTTTGGGTTTTTTTTGCCACTAAGAGTAGTCCCTGACATGCTCAATGCTGCATTATGCTTGTAACAGAGAAAAGTATATTGGAAATCAAGAACCTTAATCCATCTGTCTGTGCATTGACCTGTGTCAAGATCTCAGAATTGCAGCTTCAGTCTGGGGGCCCAGGACTGTGTCCTCTCTGAGCTTTTCCTGTCCAGAGATTCCTAAGCTGTAATGAGCATGCCTCTGGAAGGGACTTGGAAACATAACAGTGAGAAATCTCTGGTGTACTAAAGAAAAAAAGGTTTTATAACATAAAGCAGTAACTCAGCTTTCTTTAAAGGGGTCAGCTGCTGCCTGACAGACTGTCCTGCAGTCAGGTCTCCAGGGTTTTTGGAGTTTCTGAGGATATCTTTGCCCTAGAACTGGTTTTTCTGATGGAGAAAAATAACTCTGCTTTTCACAGAACTTCCAAAGTTTTCAAATTTTTTATGAACCAAGAGAAAACAGAAAGTAATAATAATAAAATCTCTAAATGTTCTGTGGAATTAAGTTAATGCTCTTTCTTACATTAGCTGTTTATTTCTTTTTGCTGTCTAGTGCACCCAGCAAGGAACCAGCAGTAAATCTCCAGCTGCAGGATTTACTGTAAGATTTTTATGGACTGCTGGAGACCAGGCAGGGATTTTCACATGTTGGCTGCAGTGGCAGAAACTGATACGTACACCACTATGAAGACTAAATTCTTAGTCAAAAGGTGCCAGCATTTAGAAGAGTCAGAAGTTGAGCAGTAAGCTTTTGTTAGATGATAACTGAAATCCTAGTTCTGAGCAGGTGAGCTGAGTTTTAGGAGATGTTGGACTCTTGCTGTCTGCTGGGGTTTGGATTAACTGGGGCACCTGCTCCTTGCAAGTGCAGAGCTGCATGGGAATTGCACAGAGCCTCCATTGCAATGGAGGATAATGCAAATGTGGGGACAGACAGACGGCCTGTGTTCCAAGTGACTCTTCTCAGTTGTGTTTTCCAGCTGTTTATTACAGTTACAAACACCTGGATGTGTTTTTCAAGGCAGAATTGCATTACTGGGGACCAGGATTAACAGGATGTAATGAAGGGACCTCAATTCCTGCATGCTACTGTATTTCTGATTTTATTTTGCTGACTTCTTACAGCATTTTGAGGATAGGAACTCTTAAGAGCAAAAAAAATCAAGTTGAAATCAAAGGAGGAGCTTGTGAAAAATCCTGTAGGAAGACTTTATCAATTAGGCTTTTTTTGCAGTCACAGCTGAGGATTCCCAAATCACCCATCAGTACACATTGACCCTGGTAGTGAGAACCCAGAGGAACGTGGCTTGTGGGGGATCTTGGAAAAGAGTCTTGTACTCAATCTGTTTATTTGAACTAATTACTTTAATTATAGTAATTAATTTGTACCTTAATGAGCAATCCATCCCTCTATTTGTGCAGTGCTGCCAGTCCTCATCTTAGATATGTTGCAGGCTTTTGTGCCAGTGAAGATGTATTTTCAGAGCACTTGGAGAATTGTGGTTCACAGAATGACTTCACCTGAAGGGGAGTTCTTGTTCAATAATTTGAAATACATCATCAGCATCAATGCTTTACTTCAAGAAAAATAAGGTTAGAGTCAATGGGGTTTAAGAATATTATCCTCTTTTCCCAAGGTTTCTTTTCTTTTCCAGAAGTACTCTGTCATTTTCTTTGCTTTGCAACTTAAATTAACTTGCTTGTGAGCATTTAAAGCAAATTTTGTGCTTACAAATCTGAGAATAAAAGCAGAAAATATTTATCTCACAGTAAGCTTTTATTCCTCTTGCAATATTGTACCTTCTCCCCTCTACCCTCTAAATCATGACAGTCAGGCACTGGAAAACATATTTTCTATGAGGATCCATTTGAGTCCTGGCAGATGGATAATGGGTTACTCTCAGCTGCTCTTTGCCATTGCTGGATAAACCCCATCCTGCACTGACTCACAAAAGTCATCAGGCTTCATTTCAACTTCATCCTCTGGCATCCTGATAGGCACTGGGGAATTCAGACATGAAATTGCTGGTATTCCTAGAGCAGCAATGTCTGGAACACGTGCCAGTTGCTGGATCTGTGTTTCTGTTTAAACTTGCTGAAAGAATTGGGTTCCCATTGTCTCCATGTGCTGTCTGCAGTTTGCTGTGATCAGAGAAAGGAGTGGAGGTGCTGTGCTAGGAATGCTCCTCTCCTTCTGCATGAGAGAACAAATTACTGCAGGTTTCCCCTTCATGGAATAATGTGTTCATCTTCCTACTTCAGGGCAGCCAGCAGCTCTTTGTGAGATATTGGTGCAGGCACCGGCTGCTCCTTGGGTGGCTGCAAGTGCCACATTTGTCACTCTTGCCAGTGTTTGTGGCTTTGCTCTGAGCTGGTCTGAGGAGGGGAGCACTGAGACCTGCCCAAACTTCCCACATGGCCAAGTTGGTGATTTCCTTTCTATGTGTAACATCTGTGCTGCACAAAAATAAGATGTGACAATCCTTCATGTCCCTGGTGAAGTGCTGGCTTGAAGTCCTACACAAAACAACTGGCAGCTGACTGCTGCAAATGGATTTTTTTTTCTTTATAACACAATTAATTCAAACTAGAGGTTAAACCTAATAGCTAAGAGTGAGTTGTTTGAATAATAATTGATCAGATTGCTGTAAGTGAAACATTTGGTAAGAAAACAATGATAGCCAGTATGAGCGCTACAATTTAAATACAAAATTGCATTATGACATTCACATGTATATAAGTTCTGTCCTAGCACTTTTTTCTTAGACTTTTGTAGGGGTAATGCAGCATTTGAGTGACAAGATCTTGAAAAGAAATGCTTGCTTTTTAAAGTTTTTCATCATTTTGACATTACACTTGAGAGCAGTAATTGTGGTGTTGTTTCTAAAGTCCGAGAGGTTTATCTGTCAAGTATTAATAAGAGATAAACATTTTGTTTGTTTTCTGCATTTAATATATAGTGGTATTAACAGAAGATAGAAATCAGATTTTCTTTCTCTGATGAGTCCTTAAATTCATTTTAGCTGGGATGAGGTAAACAACACTATGATTTGAAAGAGGATAAACCTCCCTGAGCTATTAGGGAACTTGTATATGCCTGAATGTCCTTGCTATTATCATAACTTTAATCATTGTAAGCTGCAAACCCATTCAAAGTATTATCTAAGCCTGACAACATCCTCAGTGTTAGTACAATGCATTAGAAAAAAAGCCTTTTGTGCAATCTCTGTCTCAAGGACAAGCCACCTAATTAACAGACCAGCCTGAAACACACACTGATGTGTTTGTCTTTATTAAGACATAATGAATTGCAGAACTCAAAGTTGTTTTTTTGAGTCAGAATGATCTGAGGGAAGCATTTCATGGCAGAGAGTGGGAAAATGTGAAGGCATGAAGTACCACAGTGAGGAGAATGTTAAGTATATCCATGTTGTGTGTCTCCATATATATGTGAAAATGTGGGACTAGATTTAGGATCCTACACACAATCTAGGGCAGGCAAAAGCCTGTGTTTTGCTCAGCTACAATGATTTTTTTTTTTTTATCCCTAAAGTTAATACTTGGTTTGTAACTCATTATTGTTTTGAATTGTGTTCTTGCCTTAAGATTGAAGCTTCTGAACTTTAGATATTCAGCTCAAGTTTCTTTGATTGAGTCTGAGATATTCATATAAAATCCAGCCAGAGCCCAGTCTGACTCTTGCTCTCAGGTTTTGAACCTGTGTGTATTTTTGAACACACTCAAACTCACATCAGTGGTATGAAAGCAGGTGCTCAAATCGGCTGTTTTGAAGAGCAAAGACTGAGTATTTTTACTTCAAAGTAACCTGGTCCAGCTGTGCACTACACTCATGGGTTTATGCTTGCTAAATTCTTACAATGGGAGCAGTGACAAAGCAACAGCAGCTGCAAACCAGAAGTGTGCATGGAGTATTTTGAAGGACTGATCTATTAGAAGAATTTCAAATAAAAATTTGCCAGGTTTGATGGATTTTTGAAATATCTGGTTGTTATCCTCAAGAGCTTCATTCAGGACCATGTGGATCCTTCCTTCCTGTGTGGTTTTGGCAGGCTGGATCTGACAGTTTTTAACCACAAGTGCTTCCCTGCCTAAACATGCAGCTTCACAGAAGGGTTTCTTTGGACAAGCGTAATTCATATGCATTATATCCACAAGGATTTGGGCCTCTATCAACCCAATAGGAATTGTCCGTTTTAAAATTCTGGAAATAGTTGCTCACAAGAGAATACTGATGTGATATTTAAAAAGAGCCTTAAAGCAAGTGTCAAAATATGATCAGACCTTAGAGATACATCAGGTATAACTATATGCAGGGCAACTTAGAGCAAACCACAAAATGGTGTTTTTATTTTCCCCTGTGGTGTGATGTTATAGCAGAGGATGGTGTGTGGAGCAGAAAATGGAATGTGTTTCCTTTTTTTTCCCTCCTGCTTTTAAGTACAGTGACGTGTCCTAATTTAGACCTAATTTTCATTCCTGTAACATTGCTTGTAATAATGCCTAAAGTCCTCAGAATTAATTTGACTGGAAAAATTCCAGAAGGACTTTCAATTTTTCTCATTAAAAACATTATAGATGTCTTAATTAGGCACTGTTATTAATGGTAATATTACTCAATTTAGAACTACACACTTAAGATGTGGTTACCTCTGGTGTGATTAGTCAGAGAAGCTCTGCTATGCAAGGTTGCACACTAGAATTCCTAACAGTTAAATATTTGGAGCCAGATGCTCAGCTGTGTAAATTGTGTGGCTACTGTGGCCTCAGTGGAGCTAGACTAGTGTGCATTAACTGGGGATTTGCTATCTAAAGCTATAAACAATCGTTTCTGGCTCATCTCCCTCACTATTTTCTTTTTCTTTCTTGTATTTATCTTATTTTTGTCTCCATGGTAGAATAAGCTGATGAAGTAACACATTCCCATGTTCCTGCTCCAGGATAGGCTGTTTAAGTACTTAAAACTTAACTAAAGCCAGTCTACACTTTGTATTTCTCTTCCCCTCTGTTGTCCCGGGGGGATTTTCCTGACTTAAGTGAACCTGCTCCTGATTTAGAACACAGTTCAAGGACCTTTTCCCTGTACCTCCCACTCTAATGGGATCTGTTACAGGCTCCAGGTTGTGGCAATTTCCTCTGCTTGGTGAGGACCTGCTGCTGCTACATGTGAGGGGAAAATTAGGTGGAATGTTTTATTTGCTTGCCCAGACACAGGTTTGCACAAACTTTTAAAGTACTCTGCAGACCAGTTAGTGTGGTATTTTCCTGTTGGAAGATTTAAAAGAGCTATTTAGGTTTATTGTATTTGTGCCTGGCTCTGTTAGCACAGAGGAACCCATGGCAGTGTTCAGGTCTGTAATTATTGGGGCTCCTGTTTGATGTTTGTGATTGGGGATGGGAAAGGTTGAGCTGGACTTTGATTTCCATCAGGTTGTAAGATTTTGTTTAAAAAGTCACCCCCTACACCCCTTAAAATCACACAGCAAATGTGCTAATTTTTAAAGTTTATTTGCAGAGTGAGGTGTAAATTAAATTGAATATAACACACCAAATCTTGCCTGTTCTGTTGCTCAGCAGTCTCAGGGTTTATATCCCAGGTGTTTCCAATGTGTAAATTCTTACCTAGGCTGTGTAAGAGCTCACTTGGGTGGCAGAAAAAGCTGCTCTTTGTGTGAACTGTGTGAAAGCCAGATCTGTGTCATCCTGCAGGTAGTTCAAGCACAAAATGAACAATCATCACAGGTTCAGGTGGACAGATGTGCACAGGGCTGTTAGAGGCATCTGGATACAGAATTGGTGTATGGGATAGTACTGAAACTTCAAAATGCTGCAGACATTTGCATCTGTTCACTGATGTATATAATGACGAGTTATTTGGGGTAGTGGGGTGTGAAGCTTAAGAGGAGCTTAATGATTTTTTCCTTTAATAAATCATTTGACTACAGAAGTGTCATCTTTTATTAGCTTGCAATTTTGTAAAGTTAAGATTGAGCATAATGTTGCATATAATTCTAAAGCATCTGGTACCAATATCTAGTAGCAGCTGTTTAGTACCTGAAATATAAACAAAACATGATTTTATCCATAGCTGTTATAGTTAATTTTCCTGGAAGTTTTGGAGTAGATGCACTATGCAATAGATCTGTTCAGGAGAAAGAGTGAAAATTAGGATATTGTTCAAAACCTGAGCAAATAGGACAGGTCTGCATAAAATGTTGACTAGGAAAACGGCTGTGTTTCTAAAAAGAATTTGTTTTCTATTGAAATGAAGGAAAAAACTTTAGAAGAAATCCTAAAATGACTGATAGCCCTTAACTACATTATCTTTCTAGTGAAGTGCATCCCATTAAAATTTATGATCTGTTATAATTGTGTTCATATTGTTTCTTTTTTTCCAATCCTTCTTCCTCTGAGGAAAGTTACCCAGTGCTTTGACTGTGGTGATATACTTAGAGCTCTATTCCTGGTGCTTGAACATTAAAAGGAAAAAAAAAAAAAAACAAACTGAAAATGAGGTGACAGCAGCTCACTTGCTGTTTTCCCTGTCTGGTTGTGTCTTGGCACCCTCAGGAAGTGTGGGGGCTGCATTGTGACACGGAGCAGAGAGCAGGAGAGCAGAGGGGGCTGCATTGTGACACGGAGCAGAGAGCAGGAGAGCAGAGGGGGCTGCATTGTGACACGGAGCAGAGAGCAGAGGGGGCTGCATGGTGACACGGACCACAGAGCAGGCAGAGCAGAGGAGCCTTTGGGCTGCTGCAGTTTGAGCTGCACCTGTGATCCCTCCCCTGGGCTCACTCTGCAGTGTCACATTGCAGAGTTTCTCCCTCTGTCCCAGGGCATCCATCAGATGGGATTGTTCTTTGAGGAGATGATGCTGCACCTGCTGAGGCTCCCCTTGACCCTGGGAACTCAGCTTGGTTTTCTGACATGCTGTGGATGAGCAAAACCCATTTCAGGCACGCCCAGTGATGGCAATGTGGTTTATGGGAGGACTGAATGTGCACAATCAAGCACTATTTCCTGTGCTATGTCTCTATAAACTGTTCCTTTTACATCTTGCCCCTTTAAGAAGCAGAGAGGTTTGCCAAGTAATCTGACTTAAGTGTTGCTTGTAACAGGCTCTGGTCATTCTGAAGTTGTTGGTGGGATTTATGGAGAAGCAGAATAAGATCTCAGAATATTGCAGAGCATCAAAAGCCGTTCATGTGCCACTAGCACATTTTCCTTCTCCTTTGATGGTTCTTTCCAGGTTCCTCTGGATGTGAATTCTATTTAGGGCACCAATATTCTAGCAATCCTTTTATCCAGTCACATGTAAACTACCTGTACAGAATAATATCACTTTAAGGGTGGAATAATGTCGATATTTGAAGCTTGAATAAATTTTTTTCACTCTGTATACTGTTCCCTGAGGAGTACAAATGGTTAACTCTGATGCTGGATGTCTATTTTTCCTTTTCACTTAGTAAGGATGAAAGAGGACTCTTTAAGAATGTGAGCCCAATGAAGTTTGTTTCTCTCTTGGGGCATTGAGTTTCTTTTGATGCTTGCCTATTTCCAACAGTGATTGAAAGTCACCCATCCAGCACCTTGATCTGTGCCTACCATGAGTCTGTACATCTGTGTGGCAGAACAAGCAAACCTCTGACTGTGTAGGCATGACTTTTGATTCATTCTGTGCATTTGTAACCAGAAAAATTCCCAATTTTCTCTTACAGTGAAATTACAATTTTACTGGAGCATTCAGGTCCTTTACCTATAAGTTGATTTTAAACCCATTATGCAGTAGGGATGTTCAAGAGTAAATAATTTATAATCACAGCCTCATGCTTGAGGATGCTAAATATCAGTAATTTTGTATTATAACTCATTAAGGATGACATTTGGGCTCCCAGGGGGCTGTTTTTAAAACTCCCTTGGCCTCAGTAATGTCAGGGTTTCACCATAAGTGTTACCTAAAAAATAAAATGATGACATTTCACTTCTTACTAAATCCAATTAATCTCCATTAATTGCATAATAACTTAAAATGTAATCTTATTTGAAAAGCTTGGAAGTGCATCAAAATCTGTGACCTAGATCCTGCAGTTTTTAACTTGTCTGTGAAATAGGAGGGTTTTTTGTGCATGCACAGGGTAGCTGTAGTCATTTTTAGCTGCTTACAGGATCTTAGCTTGGTTGTGTACGCAGGATATTCCCTTGGAACGAGACATGGGCTGGTGCTGTCTGCAACATGATGCTCTTTCAAGCAGCAAATGCAACAAATTGTCACCAGGTTACAGCTGGAACAGGGGCCTTTTCATTCTGCATCAACAAATTGGAGTCTGAGAATCCTTTAGGTTGGAAAGACCTTTAGGGTCAAGTCCAAATCTGTACCCAGCACAGCCAAGTCCAGCCCCAGACCCTGTCCTTAAGAGCACCCCATTTGTGCATCAGCTGCTTTGCTGTGGCCTGTTGGGCTGGTTGGTGCTCCTGGACCTTATGTGGATGGAGGTTCTGGGCCACTGATGCTCCTGACCCTGTGATCTGTGGGTCCTGAAAGCTTTCTCAGCTTCTGTGGAGTTTGCTGTGGTTTGGGACTGCCCTGGGCACTTTCCTGAAATGTTCCACTGTGGGTTGTGCTGGCACTGGGCCTGCTCACTCTGGCAAATGAGGTTCTTCTGAGAAAGAGCAAAGTGTGGATTTGAGTCATCTTTGGACAGAGAATGAAGCAGAGTGTGGGTGAATGCTCTTGGCATTAGACAAGAAAATAAGAGGATACAAACCTGTTACCTTGTCATCATCCTCTGTCACTTGGAAGGATGGGTTGCCTGGATGAGGAGGAGTAGGTCAAAATGAAATGTTCAGTATCTCAATAGAAGGAACTTTGTCCTACATCCTCTTGAGGTGACACAAGCTGTTGTCAGATGTGATTGGGACTGCCCCAGCACTGGCCAGCTATCCTGCTCTTTCTGTCTGTTCTATTAAATTGTCTTCCCCTGCATGCAGAATGCCTGTTAAAAATTCTCTCTGCCCTGTGTTAATTCCCAAATGTGCCAGGGTACATTACTGAGAGCAAACCCAACAGCTCTGCATAGATCCAGTTGCCTCTAAGAATTTAGACACCATGAGGACTTTTTATTTACGATCTTTGTGTTTGTCTCCAATGGTCCCTGTGTAGGAACTGGAGACCATGGGCATCTCTGGGGTTCCTGGGTCCTGGAGCTATGAATCTGAAAGTTAATGGGGCCCTTTTAGTCCCTTGTACTCAATAAGAGTCTAAAAGGCAGCAGGTGCTTTACCTTAGGTTCTTTCATCTCAAACTGGTTAAGATGGCCAAGATTTATTTGGTGTAGGGCACATATGCCAAGGGTAGTCACATCCAGAACTTTTTATGGCTGCTTTTTTAAATCTCTTTTAACCAAAGTAAGCAAAACTGCCCCTTGTACAATGTTAATTCACTTCCTTTGGGAGATCTCTGGTGAAGATATTTCAGTGCCTCTCTACTAGAGAAAGATATTTTGAGACTTCAGAACTCAACTGGAGGAGGCCCTGAAGGATGTGGTCTGACTTTGAAGTTTTGAGGAGGAGGTTGGACTAATTGACCTCCAGAGCCCTCTTCCAACCTCAGGTATTCTGTGAGTCTGTGGCGATCTTGTTATTTGCAATGTCCTTCTTGCCAAATGTTCTCCTTGCTCCTTATGGACATATTTATGTTACAGACTGAATTGGTTTGTGGTCTCACTGTACCCTTGGAAAATGAGCAGGATGAAATCTGTACATTGCAAGGGAAATAACTCCCTTGTGCAACCACAAATGAAAGTAGGGGCTTGATATCTTCTAAATAGGTGGAAATTTTTCTTAAACTGTGATTATTTCTCCTTATGTCTTTCATTCCCTGTAATTCATTCTGGCTTTTTGATGGCAAACCATATTGAGTGCAACTTCAATAATTTCCCAAGTGCTGTTTGTAGCTTGTGTCATCATGCAACTTACAGTTGATGGGCTTTGAATGTGGCTTTCTGTATCGGGAAGTTAATACAGGTTTTCTATTTTGCTGTATCTGTGCCCCAGTAAGAGGACTGCTACTGTGGAGGGCATTCTACATTATATTTATTTTCTGAAAAAAAAAAGTTATTTCAGTGTACAAGTGCAACAGAGAAGGAGACCTTTTCATCTCACCATTAAAGCAATTCTGAACTTCATGAATTTGGCTGTAGCAAGTGAGCTGGGCTTGAATTGTGCCTGTATTCTAAGAAATTTAATGGCTTTTTTAAAAGAAAGTTTTAATGTCACAAAGTCAGGGGTGGAGATATTTATAATTCCAGCATTTGCTTGTTTTGTTGCATTACAGCAGAATCTGGGTGTTCTGTATCAGAGATCCAGTATATTGCTTATCTTTTTAGAGCAGTTCTTGTATTTATTTGGAGGAAGTAGAAAGATTTTCATTGGGTATTGGGCTCTTTTTTGTTCCTTTATGATATCTGCTCCTACTTATTGAAATGTCAGCTCTCTCCTCTACCTGTGATGAGAACAGTGATTCAATTTCTTTCTCCTGTGCTGCCACTCTGACCTGGGAGGAGCTACCTGCAGCCATTTGCAAGATCACTTTATTATCCTCATTTAACTCTTTTAAAATTCTTCTCTGTTGTAAGGAATCAGTAACTTGATTACTGCGACCTGTGTGGGTCGCAGCTGGTGAGAGAGAGACGGTGAATCTTGTTTCTTGAATCAGAAGGCTTGATTTATTAATATATTATATATTATACATTATGACTATACTAAATAGAATATAGAGAGAGGTTTGCAGAGCTCCTAGCTAAGCTGAGATAGAAAAGAATCTACAACAAAGCTGTGGCCAAGGACTCAGTCCCCTGGCTTGCACTGGTGATTGGCCCTTAATTATAAACATAGAAAATGAGCCAATCAAGGTGTTCCTGTTGCATTCCCCAGCAGCTGATAATAATTGTTTACCTTCTCTTCGGGGGCCTCTGGCCTCCCAAAGACGCAGAAATCTGAAAGAAAGGATTTCTGTGGAGAAATGTCTGCGACATAACTTCACTCTGGAGTTATTGGCAAGCAATAGCAATTGGGATATCTTCCACTCCTCTCTGAATTATTTGTTGTGTCCTAGGCTGGATGCCTGGGGCATGAGATTTTTGCTTCTGAATTTGTGTGTGTACTGGCCCTGACCTGGGGAATCCTTCCACGGTGTGTGTAAATAACAAACACTGATGTAAATCCAGAGGACTTGTCAAGGCATTAGATCAATCTGAGCAAGCTTAGCATGAAACATTCAAGGTATTGACTCTGCACCTGAATCTCTTGAATGTGCTTGTGACACTGCTATGAATTCACAGGCAGATTTCCTAATGGTGTTTCCTGTTTTGCTCCCTTCTGACACTCACCAATTAATGAATAAAAGGCAGCTTTGAGAGTGAGCTTGGAGAAGGAAATGTATTCATCCTATGCAGATTTAAGAGCCCAAGTTAGATACCTAGGCTTTCCAATGGTAATTCAGCCTTTAGTAGGCAAATGAAAGCATCTAAATTAGGAATCTGCTTCTTTCTTCTGCCAGTACAGTGAAGCTGTGTGCCTGATTTTGACAAGTTCTGTAACGTGAATAATCTAAGCTGCTGTCTCATTTATTTTTCAAGGCCCTGTGAGCATCAAATGGGAAGACTGGGCTGTAACAGACCTGTAAACTCCTTCACTGGGGACTTTAGAGTGTCCCCATCTGCATGCAAGTTGTGAAAGAGGAGGGATTAGTCTGCAGTGAAAGACCCAAGGGGCTGGTTATGCTGGATGAGAATGTTAACAGAACTCTCTACACTCTTTGTTTTGTTTCCCTTTTTGTGAGAACTGGGCAAATAGCTCACTGGATGGGTTCAGTTAATGAATAGGAAAGAAGTAAGAGTTTTGCTAATTGGTTTGCAGGCCTCTGAACTGTATGAGGAGAGTGAGCATAATTTACCTTATTCTCCTTGCAATCATTACACAAATACCCTGTGCATTTTAATGATTTCACTTAGTAAACCTTTGCAATGTGGGGATTTTTTGACCCTGTGCCACTACTTATGGCAGAGATAAAAAAGAGAAGATATTTTGAGATAACATTCTAAATCTGGTGCAAAAATGGGACCTGTAGGGGTTTTTTTTTCTGTTTACATGTTATTCCATGGAACTTAGAGGCATGGCACTTTATTCTGTTTTATGACACAGGATGCATCTCTGGCTGATATACTGGAGGCCAGGCTGCTTTAATGCTGTCAGCCTGCATTAACTTAGCACCTCAATAAATACTGGCCAAGTGAGACATGGGATGAATAACTCAAGTGGCAAAATAATGTCAAATCCCACAGCTTGTCTTCTACAAGCTGACAGTTATTTATTAACAATTAAATCCAAATATCTTATTCAGAAGCAACAATATGCTTTGTGAGCAAGGAAAGTGGAGACAACTGGTCTTTGCTGGAATGTTTTGCTTACAAATCGGAAGTCTGTGTCTTTTTAAGGATAATTCTACAGAAATGCCCATGAAATCTCTGAGCGCTCAGGTGGCTCTTTCTGGGAAAGAGCTGCTGAAATCCATAAGTGAAATACAAGTTGTCTCTCCCTGTAGAGATTTGAATGTTTAGCAGAATGTTTTTTGTAATTCAGCTTGGGCCATCAGCTTCAGTGTTTTTTATCAGTGTCGTCATCAGCAGCTTCTGGTGCTGAGTTACTGGATCTATGCAGAAAGGAGTTAAAAAAAAGAGATCACCACCATCCATAGTGGAGTTATGTACCCAGTATCCTTCCCTCAGTGAAGAAAGGAGCAACACTGTGCTTTAGAACTTGCCTTATGAAAGGGTCTCATTTTCTCAGAATATTCTTAATTTAGACTAATGATATGTTGATATTCAAACATTTGTTTCTCAACATACAAAATGCACAATTTTACTATTAGTCCAAAAAGCTTCTTCCATCTTCATTCTCTGTGGGTCTGTGTTTAGGAAGGTGTCTGTTTTAGCAGCTTAAAAAGGGACAAATCCTGGCACCTGGACAAGAATGGGCTGAGCTAAAGCCTTGGGATGTGAGTATTGGCAGGTGCTGAGCTTTGGCATGGGGTGCAAACTCATATCAGAGGATGCATGCAAACAGGGGAAAAGAGAAAGCATTGAAGGAACAGGGCAATGTATGATAATTCTCAGCTGGTTGTGGTAGGTGCTCTTGGTGGAGCCTTAAGAAGTTCTTAAGTTGATTCAATAGACCTGAAGGATTTGGTGATGTCCTTGTTTTTTCTCTGTTAACTGAGATTATTTTTTCCCCAAAAAGAGAAAGGTTGACTCTGTGACTGTTTTGGTGCAGCACCTTTTGCCCTTTTAATGCAGAGGTTAAGCAAACATCACAGGTTGTTGCAATGCAGTGTGTTCTTGGAGAGGATGATGATGATGACAGAGTATTCAGGTGCACAATAATGGTGAGACACAGCCACACACAGCGCTTGTAGCTGAGCCAACAGTAAAGCTGCCAAGTAAAGGGGTGGTTCTGGTTATCCATGCTTTTCCAGTCACTTCATCCTTCTGAAAACAGCTAATTAGGCCATGTGCTCATGATCTGCAGAGACAAATTAAACTGGACTTCAGACTTCAACAGTGATGATGGTGGTGTCTCTTCTACTGCACAACCAGCTGCTGGATTAAAAATACCAGTGCTTATACAGCCTGTACACTGATTTATTGAGCCATTGGAGCGTTCTGCAGTGCTGGCAGAGCTCTGTCACAGCCCTGTTACCCACAGGTTTAGGTACCTGCCTCTTCAAGTGCTCAGGGTGTTGCAATCTTTGGTCCATGTCCTCTTGATTATTTTGCTAGAAGAGGTTCTCAAGGAAAGCTGCTTTTCAAAACTTGTCCCACTATAGAGTGCATCCTCTTCCTCTTATAATTCCTAGTGCCAAGCCAGAGGTGCACTTGAACAAAAAGATGTTCAGGAACTGGTGTGAAAGAGGTTAGAACATAGCAAAGATGAGTGGGGGGAGGAGGGCAGGTATTCAATAAAAATACCTTTTATACAACAAAAAGGGTCCAATGCTTGAAAGAATAAAGATCCAGAGGCAGCTCTGGGTCAAGGGTTCATTCCAATTCTTCCTTACAATCCAGAGATGAATGCCATGCTCTCTCTGCTTTTATATCACCCACTTACCCTGGCAGAAGTGGTGACTGCTATTGCCCAGGACAGGCTGGGGGTGCCTGAGGAAATGGGAATTCTTGTGCTGAGTGCAGGGCACACCCTCAGGGCAGAGCCTGGGGCTTGCCTGGTTCTCCTGTGACAGTGAGACATCTATTAACAAACACTGACAAACCACAAATCCTTCTCCAGGCCTGCTTCTGATGCTCCCACCAGGAATACTGGGCTCTGCTCTGCTCTCACTAGCAAGAACTTAATGGGCATTTCCCCCTGTCTAACTGCTCATTTGACAATTTATCTCAATGGTTTCTTGGCATCTTTGCTCAGTTCTCATGCCAAATCTACTAATACCTGCTAAAAGTTGGCTTTTGACCTTGCTGCCACAAATTCCGCATCTATGGATGAGTAATGGAATTCTGGGTACCAGGTGTGAATGTCAGTGCACGCTGCAGCGAGTCCATGGCAGCCAAGCTGGTGTAATTCTGCTTGTCATGGATGGAAAGGTAGGGAGGGCACAGCAGCTGGGGAGGATGGGTTGCTGTTTTCTGTTCTGCTTGCTTGGCTGAGATGGAGCAAGGTGTTGCTGATATAAGCACCACCTGGTTTAAAAACTGAAGTCTGAATTAAAAAATAGTTTAAAAATCCAGACAGTGTTCCCTATTGTCAGAGTTTTGAGATGTTTAATCAGCCGTTTCATGAAATTGCTGTTGATGTATAATGTTTGTCTTAGGAGTTAGGAAAGACTGCCTGTGGTGTTTTGTTATTTCACATTCCCACATATCAAGATGTGAAAAGTGATACTGAGATCTCTTGTAAATCATGTTAAGCTCTAGCAAGGCACTATTGTAGCTCTATACAAGAACTTGCTGTCTGTTCTATAACCTTAACTGTAAAACAAAACATCTGGACTGCTGATGTTGGTGTCAAGGTAATAGTGGCTCTCAAATAAGTAAACTTTTTACAGTGTTTTGTAGTAAAAGGTTTCTACAAATGGAGTGTCATGAAAATACCCAGCTATGGTAACTTTAAATGGGAAAAAACACCTTCATTAGTTTTGTGGCTTGGATATGAGACAAGTAGAAATTATTCCAGCCCTTCAAATGATTCCAAGTGCTCCACTTTGAGGGTGGGAATATCCAAAGGAGAAATGTCTTAAATATCTGCTACAATTCCTCGTTTTATATGAATTTTTATATTGGTTCCAACACATGTGATCAGCTGGAATCAGCAAAGTGCAAGCTTAGTCCTTGCCTTTTTAAATTAAATTTTGTAAAACTTGTCACTGTAACAAGCTTAGTTTCTGTCCTGTTTTCTTCACTGTCTCTGTGCATGACACTGATCACTTGCTGCAGTGATCTACAGTCTCTGTACTTTTGTCCTCTGAAAAATGTTTTAATATAGTTGAGAATTCTTTTAATGAGAGAAAGGGAGACTTAAGGACAGAGGAAGATCAGTGGCCATTCTCAGACTGACATGATTGTTGAAAGCACTGACAGACACAGCCTTTGATCTCGTTTTTGAGGGGCTTTCTTTTTCAGTGCTGAAGCAGGAGCAGTCAGACTACCATGTTCAAACAGTTTGTAGTTCATTCTATTATCCAAGAACACTCCTTTAATAACTTAATTCTTTCTAGAAATCATAATTCATTTCATCTTAAAACTTCATATACCAATTGCCAAACTTTTCAACAACTTAGGAATGTCTGTCAAGTTTTATTAACTTTCAGTTATTAAATCTCTGCCATGCACTTGAAGACATTTTTAGGTTCCTTCTTGCAGCAATCCTTTGCAGTTTTAAATTGTAAACCTTTCTCTGGGAATCCATATATACAAGTGTGCCATGTTAAATTTGGTAAATCTAAAATTAAAGTCTGTGGGGCAAAGGAGGAGCAAGTGATGAATTCCTCTGCCTTTTCAGTGAGCTCTAGGAGCCAGTTCCAGTGGTGAGATCAGAAACAGACTGTGGGATGATCTGAGTTCCCTTCCTATCTTGCTGCCTGCTCTGGGAAGGTCAAGCCTTTCCTCTTTGCTGGATTCCCATATCCTCAGAATGAAATGCTGGGCAGATTGTCCCTTCCCTGTCATGGGCACACTTATGCTGGAAGGGAAAGCTGGGATAAAGGAGGGAACCTGCTGAATTCCTTGCTGCTTGTAGAGCTGTGCTGCTGGTCCCAGCAGTTTATAGAAGTTTATGGTCTTGTAGAAAGACAATCAGAAGCTGAAAGCTGTCTCTGCTGCTTTCTCTTCTTCTATTTTAGTCGTCTGTTTTCAGAGAGAATAAAGCTGGTTATGCCCTTTTTTCTTTCCTTGCTGTGTCTCTTGATGCTGTTATTTTCAGCCTGCTCGTCTCTGTGCAGGTAACCTGGTTGTATAGGGAAAAAAGGCTTCTCCCTTAGCATGAAAATGAAACTTCAGCTTCTGCTGTGAAATGCAAGTATTGTTCCTACATCTGAGTATAATATTAATGTAACTAAAGTGAAAAAGCACTGCTGCTATGAAATTATTGGAGCTTCTTTAGCTACAATTTATTCAGGCTCTAGAATGTAAGTAATTAAAGGACATTTCTTCATTCCTCCCCAAAAGGTATCTGCTACGCAGATTTGAGGTATGGTGAGATAACCACGTAGCAATTTAAAATTAAGATATTTTAGCATCATTAAAGAGCACAGAAATACTATGAGATGTGGTTCCTCAGAACCATCAGGGAAACATCCAGCATCTTTCATAGCAGGGACTGACAGACCATATAAAAACTTGCTCTGTGGCTCTTTCTGACTCTGAGCAATGAGATCACCCAGCATACACACAATGTGAGTTAATTTGGTAAACAGTTGATAAAAAGGCTACAAAAACTGCTGGTGGTCTCTCTGCTGTCTTCAGTGTGGTGTGCATAATGTTCTGTTCATGGTGGTTATGAAAGGGTTGAGGTTACACTGAACCAAACCAGCTGTGACATTTTTATTTAGCTGCAATCTCATGAATTGTCAACCATTGTAAGCTAACTTGTGGTTTTTTTAGTCAAGGAAAAGTTTCAATAGGAATACTTGTCATATATTAACTTTGAAATAATTGAAAGTACCAGATGCTCTTTCCAAAGGCTTTTCTGCTCATTTAATTAAAATTCACCTTCCTCCTGGAAGAACTTATTAAAGCAAGCTTGGTTTAGTTGAGTATAACTCCTTGGTAATACCACTTACAACTCTGGAAGTGGCATCACTTGTATCTTCTAATAGGCTGGGCAATAAACTTGTATATATATGCCCAAAACCTACCAGGATCAGTAATTTTCATAATTCCTTACAACTGAAATAATTGACTGGTTTCTCTGCTGCTGTTTCAGATGGTTGCAATTGGAATGTTTTATCTAAGTGCTTGTAAAGTGTGACAGATTTCAGAGCTCACCAGTTTGGAGCAGAGATGTTCCAGCTGTGGGCAAGTCCTATGGATGCTACTCTGAGGCTCCATGAAAATCAGGTAGAGCTGGAGTAAATAAATGCTGAGTGGACTAAAAGATGGGTAAATCTAAGAATGGCTGGTGTGCTAGAGCACAAATCACACAGCCATACATCGTGCTTTACTGAAGTCTGTGCAAAGAGAAGTTTATTGAGAGATTTGTTATGCAAATAAAATGTCATAAGAGCTGGCACTTCAAAGGCCTGTGCGTGCATTTGCCATATAATTGCCTGGAGAAAAAGGCTGTTTGGATGTTGAGCCTTTATTTGCATTTGGAGGATTAGCAGACTGTTTACTTTACTACCCTTAGCCTTTAAGTGCTCTTAAGCTGTTTTTCCAAGAGAGCTGAATTTATTCAGTGTAATTTCTTGATTGACACAGCAAGAGGAGCACATCAACCAAACGTGCAGGACCTTGCAGCAAGCAGCTCCTTTCTTTTGTGACCTTGTAATGTGTCATGGAACCAGTGGATTTGAATTAAAAAAATAAATAAATACAGATAATTACTAACATTACAGATTTCCCAAGGAAAAATATGTACCCAGATGAGGATAAAGATTAGAGCTGACAGAATAACATTTCTTCCCTGTTAACTTTATCATACCTTAAAAATATTCAGTGCATATAATTTATTTTCATTTTCATTATCTTCCCAGCTTAGGTGACATGTTCAGCTTCCAGAGAAGTTAATGGAAATCTCAATACTGACTTCAGAGGACTTTAGGTCAGGTTTTAAATGACAAAGAACGAGCCCCAAATATTTATGCATATTTATGAATCGAGTGAAAATTTGTTAATGAAATGTTCATGCACGCTTCATTCCAGGCTGGCTGCACATTCATCTCAGAAAGCACATAAGGGCTTTTCTTTTAGTGTTCAGTTAAAAGCTGACCAAAAAATCCATGAGATTTTGCTGGAATGAGGCTTTTGGGATTTGGGCAGAATTCATGTACACAAATCTTTAATATTTATTGCTAAGGATTGATGCTTACATGATGAACAGCCACTTCATGCATGAAGAAAGATGTACAACTTACAGTTTGATCCCAACCATGCTCTTTATTCACCATGTCACACACCCTGACCAGCTGTGACTGCTCCCCAACAGGAGCCCCAGGATGTCCTTATTGCTTCCAACCTGCCAGTTTTTCCTCTGAATTTTGAGTAAAAAAGACACTTGACTCTGTCAGTTTAACAACAGATTGGTTTATTTATGCTAATTCAAAGCTCTTGCATATGAGAAAGAAATGTGTGGCAGCTGGTGGGAAAGCTGAATCCTTGTGCTCCAGGAGGCCACATCTTCCAGGCTGAGCAGCTGCTGTCAGGAGATATCAATCACTGTGCCAAAACACCTTGACAGTGCCCTCTTGACTGTCTTTTTCAGAAGAAAAAATTGGATTAGATATGACAAATTGGTCTTTTCTATGGAAAGGCTGGTGTCCTTTAGCCTGTGCAAGTACAGTTCTTCTGGCTGTGTGATATGTAGTCTGTTGCCCATGGATTATGAATTTTCTCTCTTCATCTAATATGGAAACAAATGAGCTTTTCCCCTCTCTTGTCCTTCTGAAGTTACTCATTGAACATTTAATCAAACTACTTATATTTGCATTTTTTCACTTTTCTGACTTTGAGGTTCTGTTTCAAAATGTGCCTTGGCATAAGTACTTGATTTAAGCCTCCTCTCTGGTTTTATAGTGAACACTGCGATAAAGAATGTATCTGTATTTTAGATATACAGGTGAGAAAGCATTTTTGTACAAAACATAATTAGGGCTGACTGGCATGGAGAAAGTGATTTCTCAGCCTTGCTATTGCCTGAGGTAGATTATGTCTGAATTATCAACACCTAGCTGTGGCATTCACTATTGCTTAGCAAATTACTTTTAAATATAGAGATAAGCATTTGCTCTCAGACACTGGAGCTTCATTCCCCCTGTGCACACACTTCATCACACCTGGACCACAGACTGGTGCTGTCCTAATCTGACCCTCTTTAAGACACAGGAGATATGACCTGTGCAGTTTTGCAGAGGATTTGACTGCTGTGGTGAGGTTAAGAGGTAGAGGCATTTTGGCTTCATAGTGGGACATTCACCTGAGAGTTGGTGACTATTAATTCTTCTCTTCAGTGTGAATTTTTATTAATTATTGATTGCACATGATTCCTTCCCCTAGAGACTTCTCTCTTCCAATCATCAATTAAAAGCAAAATTTGCACTTTTACTTACTATAGACCTGAAGGAAAAGCCCCTTGGATTAGGCATATGAGACAGAATGGTTCTGCTTGAGCAGCCCTTACTGAGACATGGCCAAAATCCTTCCATTCATAACCTCCTCTGGTGCTCCTTGCATGTCAACACTGGTGGTCCTATTGGCTTGCACTTGTAGTTCTGTGCTTTCAGCACAGGGATTGGCACAACAGATGACTTCTCTGATTGCTACAATGTAATAGGTTCCAGATAGATGAAGCAGCTGCTTGTTTATGCATCAATTCTGTACTTTTACCAGTCATTAAGTGTGCAATTAAGAACGTGCTTTTGGAAAGGCTGGTGATGCCTGTGCCCTTGGAACACCCTGAACACCTCAGAACAGATGTCTGCAGTCTAACAGGAGCGAATGTTTGGTTAAATATGAACTGAAGGTGTTGCAAATAGAACAGGTTTGAGACATGAAAAAGGTTTCTTTAGCTCTCAAACAAGCCTTTTGTTTCCCTGTCATCAAGGAGGAAAGAGCTTGTGAGGAGAGGGACAGCTTTCATACCCTCATATCTTCCCATGTGCTGTTGATTCCCCCAAGACACAGAGGGGTTTTGGCCCAGGCAGTTTTGTGCCCATAGCAATTGCTCTATGGATGCAGGACACTGGTGCTTCAGGAGCCTTCTGGAAATCCCTGTGTCATCAAGCACAGAGCTGGCATGCAAAGCCAGGGGGAATGTGCCAAAAGGGGGTGAAGAGCCATTCCTGTGCTGCTAGAGAATAGCCAGAAATTTTTCATTTTAGACTTGAGGAATGAACCTTGAGCTGATTTCTCATTTCATTTGAACTTGCAACTGCACCAGCCTTGTCATCAGATTCTAAATGGGATCCACTTCTGGGATGTGACAGACTATTCTGATTGCTGTTCCCAAACACAATTAGTCTGAATGCAATTCACATTTTCAACAAGTTAGGAATTACTCTTGATCTGGCCCTTGTCACCATCTGTGCTGTGGTTTGGGCACATTATTGAGGTGTGTATTCAGCAGTTATCACACCTTGACCAACTGCACACAGAGTGAAGGGTTTGCTCCTTAGGTGATGTACTGAGTCTCTTACAGGTGTAGTCATCCTTGGAAGGTTATCCCTGCCACTCCAGCAGGGAAAACAGGACACCAGGGCATGTTGTGTGACATGATTCATGGATATGTGACTAGCACCCTGTGACTTATGATATCATCTCCATTGTCTTGCTGGAAAATTACCTTCTGCTGCTGTAGAAGGGCAATGTTTCCCCATGTAGTTTATGGCTCTCATAAACAACTCCTACCAGCAACTTTGCTGTCGTGTCCTGTCTCTCACCTTCTCCTTGTACCTGTTTGTAACTGAGGATGTGAAACTGTTCCTGTACAGTCTCAGTGTGAGCTAAGCTGTGAAATCCCAGGGCTCTGCAGTGAGAGCATTGATCTTCTGCTGACTCATCTGTGATGACAGATACTGAAGTTTTACAGACACGCAGAGTCACTTTTGCTGACTTACTCATTTTAATTTAACTGGGTTTTACTTGTTCTGGTGACTGTAATTCAAGGTGTTAATATTTCTTGAGAGAAAGAGCAGCTTTCCAGGCTTAGCCATAGTAAAAATAGTAAAGGTGAACTTCAGAGAAATACCTCTCTGGCTTGCCTGTGCCTGTACTCAGTTTAGAGCAATCAGGACTCTACACGCTTATGTTGCTCAGTAATTTAAAATGCAATGCAGTGTGTGAACATATCACTGTGATTCTTCTGAAAAATCAAAACATGCACTGACAATCCTTTCTTTTCAGAGTATGAATAGGTTGGAAATGTTCAGATGCCTCTTGAAAACTGTAATGTAGGGATGTTTTTTCTCTTTGGTTACATTTTCATTGATACTCATGTTTGTAGTTACCCAGCTTATTTCAAAGCTTGTCAAACAGTTGATTTGGAAAAAGGAATTGAAGTGATATGGGCTGACATGAAACTTCTGTTTGCACCCCTTTTTGTTGTCATTACCTGCCTTTGTTCAGCTGATGCATTTGGAGCTGAGAAAAGCTTTGAGTTTTCTTGCTGTCATCTGTCTCAAGTTTTCTTTCTGTTCTTCCCTTCTTCAGGTCCCCTTGCCTTCCAGAGTTAGGGATGACTTGTACTGATGTCAAAGGAGTTGGAATATGTACATTCCATGAGTGCTATGCTATTTAGCCCTACGAATTTCTCATGCATCTGTGCACTTTTTAGACCTCATCTATGCATTGTGGTTCCTCTTTAGCTGGGCTTCCGAATTTCCCTTTTCATGGTGTGTTGTTGATTTCTCTATTCTTTGTACTCATTCAGCAGTTAAACAAAAACTTCAAGTGTACTGTGACTGGAAGAGCACATTCTGACAATGCAGTTAGTTTTTGGTTAAATTTATTTGATCATTTGAAGCTGACAGTGTGTGCCTTGAACACACATTGAATGTGACAAAAGATGCTCTAAGATTTAGGGTGAAGGGCAGGAATAGAGCAGGCTAATTTTATATTACAGTAAATTTCCCTAGACATTCAGCAACTGACTAAAAGCTGTAAATACCTGTGTTTGTTGTCCTTCCCTATAATTCTAGAGAAATGTTTATTTCTTTCTTCTCCGTAAGAAATGGTCAAACTGTATGTATTTTATTTTAAAAGACTTTTTGTGTCATATTCCTTGTGTCATGTATTAGCATGACATTAGCATTAGATGCAGTTTTGTCTATTCTCATTTTGGCAGTGCTTTCTCCTGTGCATCTCAATGCCAATTCATGGCTCATTTTTTGAGCTGCCTTTTACAATACAGGTGACCATGTTCATTGCAGAGAGCTTTCTTCCTACACTATTGTACAAATTAACCTGGGGACAGGCAAATCTTGTTTTACAGAGCTACAAAAATTGATAACCATTGCTACTCTATGCTAAGAGATGCATCACTGTGTACAGCATAATTCAGAGAGTGAGAAACACCTTTAATGAAAGAATGAACAAAGACAACTTTTGCAAGCATTGTGTCCATATTTTGAGAGTTTCTTTGCTGTTTTTCCCACTTGAGGTGTGAGCCCACCTTAGTGCCAGCACTGGAGTCACCCTGAGGATAAGGAGGCGATTTTCTACCATGCCAGAGGGCTGCTAGGGGCAAGGAGACTCCACAAAAGTGTGACTATGGCCTCTGGGCTGAGGTAGAGGAGAATGGGGCTCCTGGGCTCTCTCAGGAGCTTGATCTGCTCTCTGCAGGGCTGCTGGTGGCTCTCAGAGCAGCTGTGGCACCTCATTTCATGGGCACTCATTTCTTCTTCCTTGCTCTGCTCCTCTTTTTTTTTTTTTTTTTTTTTTTTTTTTTACCTGCCTGAAGCAGGGTTTGCAACTGCAGCCCTGCAGAAAGCAAGGTTTGTTCTTTCACCCTTGGGATGTCAAAATCCAGATGAACTTACACTGCTCTGAAGGTTTGAAGATCTGTGTGAAACAGAGGGAAAAATGGTGAACATTTCATTCCCAGTTTGCCCTGGTGCCATGCACACAGTGTTTGCAATGTGTGCATATTTAAACCAGAAAATGTTCCTTAGATCATTCATTCTGGGCCATCAGGAATTAAAGGGTTCTTTCACAATATCTCTTTTGTGACAAATAAGAATTAATAATTCTAATGGACAATTAACAAAGGGATTGTTGACTGACCACTAGAATTTCAAAGTAAAATTGCAGCTTTGGTAACTAAAATATCATCTGGAGGAGAGGATTGATTATTCAGAATTGCATTCTGACTGCAATTTGCTGTATTGCCTGAATTTGTCTTTTTAAATTCCTGTAGGTGTTCATACTGTACAATCTTAATGCATCATCCATGCTTGATATAGCAATAAACAGAGCTGGCAGTACAACACACTTTGTAAAACCATAAGTATTTTTCTGTCTGGGAATGGGAATCATAAGTATTTTTATCTGTCTGGGAATGGGAAGTTATAACTAAGACAGCAATGAAAATTTTATTGACTCAACAGAAGTGATGTCAGGCTTAAAGGGAATCCTGATCTTCAATTTCTGTATTCTTGATGCAGATTTAACCTTAGGGTTTAAATGAAACAAACATATTTTATGTTTTTCTCATAATTGCTAGCAGTGGGAAGTGTAACTTCTCACAAGATTCAGCAAAGAGCATTTGATTGTAAATTTTAAAGCTTGGGTCAAAGAACTTTTAACATGAGGTTTCATAGGAAATAATTTTCTCAGGAAAACATTGAGAATTTATTGGTTTTACTTTGGCTTTCTGTTATGATCCCAAGCCCTGAAGATTTTTTAAAACTTTTTTTCTTAAGCAATCAATACAGACACTCTTGAATAGCCAGCAGGCAAAGAAAATTTGGAGATCTTGAGCTGAACTGCTCTAAGTTTTGATCTGTTGGCTGCCTGGAAATTCTGATTTGTACCTTCCTAAGATGTAGAGCTAAGGAACGTTTTTCTGACAAAACCTTAATCAAATCAGCATATTCCCTCAAAAGGGCTGCATTTTAACAGCTGTAGATCATTCAAAAGGAAATGAAAAGCTAATAGCAATTATAATTGCATGGTATATGATGGATGTAAGTGGTTGCTTAGATGAAGATAGCACAGATGGAGCATCCCCATGACCTTCCCTGTGGGTTCATTCAAAACATGCAGTCCAAAACATTTCTTCCTTTAATTTAGATATCATAGAAAAATGCTAATATTGCTTGGTTGGCTGAGGAATTGAGCCAGACTTGGTCCATCATTTTTGTCATTGTGAGCCAATCCCTGTGTCAGTAGGAACCCTACCACGCTTTTTTTTATTTCAGAAGCCCAGCTAATTATCTCCTGTAGAAGGATTTAAATGCTTGTACCCCAGTAGGCACTTTAACCCTTAGGATGCTGCTTTCTCTAGATTTTAGTGTTTTACTGAATGTGAATTCATGAAAATAATATGCCAGTAAATGAGAGAAGGAGGCATTAAAATGTGTCACAGGAATGGATTAAAACCTAACATAAAATATATTCCAACGCTCAGTGTCCAGTTAATATCAGTGTGATTGCATTAGCACATAATACCTGCAATTAATTCAATTTCAATTTTATCCTACTGCTCTTCCTTGAAGAGGGGAACAGAGTGACAGCCTGTAGTGAAAATCAAGGAGACAATCTGTTTGAAGAGTTCAACTTTTGTCTTTTTTTAAACATCAGTTTCAAATGGAGACAATAGCTGCAGGATTGCTTCAACCATTACAAAATCTTGGTCTTGATTCAAAGGACATAGAAACTATTATTCTGTTAAAACTGCTCTTGCTGAAGCTTTCATATCAGTGAATAGGAAAGTGCTGAAGTGGAATTTGAGTCCAGGTGATGGAGGACTCTCACTGTCATGAAACCTCAGGTCACAGTTGAGACTGCACAACAAGAATTCTGAGATTGCTAGATTAGGACTTGTTTGGGTTTTTTGTTTTTTGTTTTTTTTTTGGTTTTGTTACTTTTGTCACAAGGCTTGCTCACACTGCCAAGCCCGTTATGTGGGACAGAAATTTGTGAATAGCTCCCTTTTTCTTGAGAACACAAGCAGCATGTCCAAGGGGGAAAGATCATTAAAATTTCATGATTCCCTTTCCATGCTTACTATTTAGAAGTTACATGTTGTATTTTTGGCATAGATTGCATCTAACTTAAAATAACATAAACAAAGATAAATAATATAGCACCAGGGATGAACAATCTTAAACAAGAAACTAAAGTATCTTTCTTTGTTTCCTGACTTATACTTTATGAAACTTTGATTAATGTGGCTTTGTAACATCTAAGAAAATTCCCTGTATTTTACAGAAGGGTGAGGGTGGCTGTGGAAACCAAAGCAATTCATTTTCTTTGACAGGAGTTGCTCCAGTTGCCCTTCAAACCCTGTACATCAAAAAGCACAATGCCCCTCACAGATCTGAGAAGAATCTCCTTGCTCTGCAGTGAGGAAATCCTCACAGCAAATTCTGTGTGTGTGATTTGAATGGATGAGAGTGTGGTGGTATCCTGTGCACGCCTGATGAAAGAGTGACCTTCATCTGCTCTGCCTATGGATCCATGGAGGAATCACAATCTGAGCGCTGCCTTTGATCTCCTGAGCGTGTGCTGCTGGGAACAGAGCAGCTGATCACTGCCCTGTGATAGAATCTGCTCTGTGTGCCAGCTCTTTCAAAGGCTTTTTTGTCATCTCTCTTGTAATAAGGTGGTTATGAACATTTCAGAACACGAGTGAGAGGCAGAAAAAGGAATATTAGGCTCTATGCAGCTTATAATTAAAATCCTAGAGAGCAGGAGCTCTGAAGTGAGTAAAGAAAAGTAGAATAAAAGCAAGCAAACAAAAAAACTCCACTTGATCCTGGAAAGCACAAAGGGAGGCTGCTCTGTATGCAAGGCTTTCTATTTCAAGTCACCTTATCACCAAGACAGCTTTCAGTTTAAGATGACAAACAAAAGGCCCAAAGGAATTCTGTGCCCATTCTGAGGGAAAGACAAGGCTCCTGTGCTGATGCCTGGCACGTTTGAGCTCTGTCCCACACTGAGCACTTGCACAGTTTTATACCTCACTGCTGCTTCATGATACTTCCAAGGGATTAACTTGACAGGGTGAAAAACAGCAAGATGTATATTTGAATAGAGATTAAAAATATAACACAGAGCATTCTATTCTCCTGTCAACAATTGCAAGGTGAAAAGACCAACAACATATCAAGTAATAAAAGCCACTTTGCAGAGGTTAGCATAATGTAACCAAGGAAAAGGGAGAGAATGAGGAAAAGAACAAAACATCTTTGGTATGCTTCAAGCATTAGAGCTCTTAGCTGTGGTCTGAAGATCAATAAGGCAGAACATCCTTTTTATTATATATTAATACAGTGTGAGCAGCAAGCATAGCAAATACCAGATTCATGTGACTGCTGCATATATGTATTTTTCCACTTTGTCAAGATGAGTGAGTTGAAATTCCATTTTGTCAAGTGCGTAGAGTTAAAATTTTTGAGTCGATGAGATTTATAAACCTATTTTCATAGCACCCAGAAAAGAATGGAGGGGCTTGTAGTGACTTTCTTTTGCCCAAGCCAGCAGTTGAAGCACTTTCTAAAGTAGAGTGATGGGGACACTGATGGTGAGGTGTAAGAGATGTGTAAATAAAGGAGTTTCTGAGAGCATTTGCATTGAGACAAAATTAAATTGCCTTAAGAATTCCATATTTTTATCATGATATCCAGTTGTTCTCTTGTTTAAGTTTTTTTTTTTTATGAAGATGTTGAACCTTCATTTGAAGAGCTGAAGGAATGAGAAAGAATCCCATCTGCCCATACTTAGACCTGCTGATTAAAAACTTGGAATCTCATTGGGATCTATTTTCCTTTACAATTATGTTGTGCTACAAGTTTGAAGTAGACTAGAGCATGGTGTAAATTTGCATGCTCCTCTCTTTTTCAGATTTGCTTTTCCTGCTTAATGTATGAAGTGAAGCTTGACTCTTTCTGCTATCCATTACCAACAACAAAACCAATTAAGAGTCTCATTTCAACTGAAAATGCATAACTTAAAAAAAATATTAATTCATGCTTTAGTGCAGATATTCAAAAGTAATTTAGTAATAATACAAAAAAAAGAATATTTTCTGTGGGGCTGCTGAAATCCACTATTGCAAAGGTATTTTTTTTAGTCTCCTGACAGCAGTTAAGATTGCTGTGCTGGTGAAGTGGGTCACATCTGTAACTCAGATTGTGCAGTTTCTCATCACTAATCGTGGTTGTTTGAATTGCACTTCAAGACCTTGTCTACATCTGTCTGCAGCATTGCTTCTGTTACAAAAAACTCATAAAAGGGAAGTTAAATCATTATCAGTTAATGTCTGACAGAGTCTTTTGCAAATTTGTATTATAATGATTGTGTTTGAAAAAATCATGGGCTTGACAGGTGCATTAAAGCTAAAATATGTTTGCTAAGGTTAAACAGCAAAAAGTCACATTATTGCTACTTGTGTTAGAGCTATGAAATGAAGAATTCACCACAAAGCTAAGGAGATCTCTTGCTTTACTGGAGTTAGTTTGAAGCCAGTCTGTTGTGTGGGTGTTTTGAAGCAGTAATAAAACTCTCAAGCTAGTGACCAAAGAGTGAGAATTTCTATACAGCACTTTTTAATAAATTTGAGCAGAGCCTGAGGGTGACATTGCACAAAGGATGTGTCACTGGCCTTCCTGTGCAGCTGTGGGAGCCTGTAATAAAGGTCCTAAATGTTTCTGTTGATAATAAATACACAATGTAGGCTGATGTGGGATGATCTGTTAAATAGCATCCTTTAATATGTTGTACCTTGATTTCTTGGGGACTGTCCCAAGCTCTTCCATGGCAAACTGGGGTAAGGTACAGGTGCAGTGGCAGCTGATGGCTCATCCAGCACAGCAGCCAGGACTCTTTTATCTTGTTTCCCCTGTCTGTGAAGCCATCTTTCCGTGCCATGAGTGATCCAAGAACTGATTAATTCATGTTTGCAATGCGCTTGAAAGCTTATTAAAGGGAAAGGGCGACAGAAGAAACAATTTTATTTTTATTCCAGACCGCTGGCAGAGCCCGTGAGCTGTGGCTGTGCTGGGGTTTGGTGCTGTTTGCTTTGAGCACAACACTTCAGTTGTCATTGCAGCGAGCGCCGGCCCAGTGCTCTCACCCAGCTCTTCCCTTGCAAATGAGATTCAGCTGTGCTCCCTTGCAGCAGCACTGACAGCACCAAACGCCTCGCAGCAACGCTGATCTGATTCCTTTTTCTCCTTTTGTTGTTGCAAACAAACAAAGAAGTTCGATCAACATTTTTATTTCAGTCACAGCCTCAAGGAGTGTCCAGGTGAGAATGAAACCTGGTTCCTTAGTTCAGCTGGTGACCTCAGTGGTGTCTCTGTAGATCTGAAATGGGGTTTTGTGTCTCAGTCTTGTGACTGAAATACAACTTATGTTTAAATCAATATTCAATGTCTTTTTAAAGACTGCACTGATATTCTGGCCAACCTATATCTTGGAAAGTTGGAGACCAACTCACTTAAACTGTGATCCCATTTCAAGTCCAGAATTTCTAGCTTGAAATTCCAGCCTGCAGATCTTGTTAAGATTACAGATTAAGGGCTTGCACCTAAACACAATAGAGTTCAGGGGAGTATTTCTATTGAGTTTGACAGGCATAAAATCAGACCTGCTCAGAACATGACAAATCACACTTGTAAATCTTTGTAGATCAGTATCATTCATTCCTTATCTCTTGTGAATGTCTCCTCATTATTTCCATTGTCAAAACTTGAAGCTTTTCATTTTCAGCCCTCTTCTCTTGTGTTGTGTCTTGATAGAACATATGCAATTTCATTAAATTTATGTCATCTTCCTATTTCAGGCAAGGAAAATAAAACCAGAGGGGAACTGAATGTTTTGCTACATTCAATATGGAGTGTCAGGATAAAAGATCCTTGTAAACTCTTGTTTTTTGAACGTTGTGCTTCTGTTTATAAGCATAGTAAGTTCTCAGTGTGATAGATCTCAGCACTTCAGGCTTGTGGGATAAAAGATGCATGTGTTCTGAAGAATGATTTATCTTAAACCCCAAAAGCTCTAGATGCTCTGTAAGTGCCACTAATGCATTTGAAAGCCTCTATTGCACTGATTCTATCTAAAGAGAGTTCTTGTTACTCTCCAGTGACATCTGTTACCTGTTTTGAAGCTGTCATTTGGAAGTATGTGAGTACATTGGGCAGATTTCTGGCAGGTGCTGCTTTTTAGGGAGGAAGTGAATGCAAGAAATTGGGAAATGTCAGTTCAATTTCAGAGCAGTGACTGCTGCCACCATGGGCTGAGCACATCCTCATCTCCAGCTCATGGTGTTGCTACTTCACATTTGTGCTTGCTCTGAGTGTGTTGAGCCAAAATTATCACCTAGAAATAACGAGTTCCTCACTTTTATGGACTAATATCAGTTTTTATTGTCCCTCTTCACCTCTCTCAAATTCAGACCTGCTGTTTCATTACCAAATAATTTCCTACTTCCTCCTTATCTCTTGAAAGATGAACAGCTCAGCCAAACTGAGCAGAAGCCTGGCCTCTGGGAGGGCTCCTCACTGCCTGGATTTCTGGATGCTTCCTGTCCAGCTTTGGCTCTTTTGGTGATCTCCAAATTTCCCTATTTTATCAGATCACAAAATAAAAGAAGTGGATAAAATTGATTTAAATATATGCTAATGCCACACTGGTGGTCATATTGAAAACTATACTGTAATTTTAGTCCTCAATAATTGCACTGCGTGCACGATACTGTCCAGTCAGCCTGTATGAAGATGGGCAAGGTTAAAACTGAGTGAAAAAATCACAAATGCATGTCTGTCACCTGGCAGCATGATAGAGCTCATCTGATGTACAGGTTCAACCTTTTAGTGCTCCTGCTGTCCTTAACACGTGGATTTAACCCAATTCAGAAACAGCAAGTGTGTTATTACCTGTAAAAAAACCCAAAAGTCCTGCAGGGGCAACTCATGCTGAAGCAAAATGTTTGCTTTGCTGGAGTGGCACTCAGACATTCAGTAGGACAACACTGGCAAACTTCACACTGGCTTGGAGTGTTGGAATGAGAATACAGAATTATACAATAATTCCACAGTGATATCCAGGTGTGTTGAACCTTTCTGAGGTGAAAAGCAGTCAGTCCCTCACTTTCAGGGTGGAACCTGGTTAAAAGTCTTGGTTTCTCTGTTGGGTGAATTATTTTAGACAGCTTTCAGCCTGGCTTGGAATGAAAATAAATCCATCTAATAATGTGTACCTTAAAATACTTATATGAAATTGTGAGGGTTTGTGACATGTTCCTACTGGCATTATAGCCAACATGTAGTTCTGTCTTTTTATTGAAATGAATGTGTGGATACACTGAAGTGATGAGACCCTTATGAACGGATGAAGAAATAAAAAAAAAAGTGAGAAGGGAAGTTCCTATCCAAATAGCTTTGGACAAAGGTCTTTCACAATTTTTGTGTATTTTTTCCTATTGAGACTTTCTTAAAACCCCAAAAAATGTGTGTTTTCTTCTTAAAATCAGGAAGTCCTTAACAGCAGTGATGAAACTGATAGACATCAGTTGCTGTTTGGATCACATTAGAAGTTACCTGAGACCTTTAACTAAAATATTTCAGCTTTTCAATAGCTACCACAGTTCCAGGTTTTATGGCTAAATGAAGAGACAAAGTTATTTTCTTCCAACAAAATGACTTTCAAAAGATACAACACTGACAGGTCCTAACCATGGATAGGTGGCTCATAAATTTTCATGTGTCCCAAAACCTGTGATGTCGTGCCTTGTTTAATAGTTTACTCCACTAATTCCTACTGATCTATTGTAGTGGGCTGAGCCAAATAGATTTGAAATTTAAAATAATCTATCTTTGTGCTTCCTACTTGCCTTGTTAAAAAGAAGAATTAGAATTAATCATGCTCTCCTTCACTGCTTGTTAATAACCCCAGATACCTCTGTGTCCTGTGCTTAATTCTCTCATTTCAGATTTGCAGCCCTGCTTAACCTCAGGCTCTGCTCCCAGTGTTGGGTTTACAACCTAAGTTGCTCTAACTGTCCTAGGATGCTGTAGTTGTGTTTATTTACAGCAGCTCCTCATTCTGCCCCACAATTTCCAATATTGCAGGATAGAGTTGAAACCAAACAAAAAATAAAGTAACTTGAGCAGGCATCCTCTGAGGTAATTTCTTTTTAGAAGTAAATTTTTAAGAACTCATCTGAGAGAAAGATGTGGGTGGCTCTTGGTTTTAAGGATATTTACAAAGAGGATGGAGTGGGGTTTGGAGGTTGGTTTTGGGGATGAAGGAAGGGATTTACTTGAGCTGCCTCTACTCTACACATAAAAATGTGTAGCACATAGACTCTACCTCTTCAGAAATGCAAAACTAATTACATCTTAATTTGCATATCAAAGCAAATTACAACCTAATGAAACATTTGCCTGCCAAACATTTCTTTATCTTAATGAACAGAAAAAGAATACCTATTATAGCCTGATTAAAATGTCTTTGTACTTGTCCAACAGGTTACACTCTGTATATATAAAAATATCATTTCACCATCTTGCTGGCAATGTGAACAAAACAGATTCTAATTTACAGCACAAATTTTATTGTTTGTATCCATAGATGTAAAAACTGATAGGGAAATGTTTTGCATTTTCTTTGGAAGCAGAAGAGAGAAACAGTATCATTTTGAGCAGGTATTAATTATTATATTTGGAGTTTTATAATATAAAATAATGCTCAGAATCTGAGAAAATTGCACTCTTAATTCATACCTTACTGCAAGTATACACCATGATTACTTTGTTTTTCAATGAAGTTCATCTTGTGATGCTCCCCTCAGTGAAACCTGAGAGAGCTCAGACATAAAATGATCTAATACTTAAAAGTTAATTCAGTTGAGAAAAATTTCTTTAGCCCCTGTTACAAGGAATTTATGGGATAAGCAGAAGTTACTACAACTTTAGACTCAGTATCATAAATCAGCTGTGCTGCAAGTACATATCTTGGGGTGAATATGTTTTATTTACTTAATTTAAAATCTGCATGCTCTTGCTGTTTTGGACTATCCTCAGTACTCTTTAGTAATTAACCAAAGGCTGAAATAAATTTGCTGAACATAACTGTTCTTAATACAAATGTTAAATAATTTTCCCCCAGTGTAATTGCACCTGAATAGATGCAACTGTAACATGTGCCATAAAAGGAGATAAAGCAGCAACATAATGTACAATTTCTTAGTGCATAATGGTAACTCTGAATAACACATGCTCCATGAAAAGTAATTTAAACTGCATTATAACAAATGTCATATTTTAAAATGGAAACTATCCATCATGTATTGAGAGAAAGTGTTGGTGAACTACAATAAGTCTAAGGGATGTACTTAAAAATTCTTTTAGGAGTCCATTAAAAATAAATTGATGGACTTGCTTTTAGGACATTGTTATAAATTGTAAGTGACAGATACATGTATGTTCCCTCCTCACGGTGTGTAAAGCAATAGTCACAAACTTGGTGGACAGCAATTGTACAGAATAATCAGAAGTGATTCCTATTCTATAATTGATAAAGCCTTCATTTTAGGAAATAATTAGTGCATTTTTAAATGACATTGGTAAAAATACCTGATATTTAATTTAGGTTTTTATTCCAGTGGGTGTTAAATTTATAGCAGCACAGTAAGTTTTAACAGTGAAAGCCAAAGCATGGAAACTGGCAGTAGAAAACTTGTGTATCTAGGCTTTGTAGTGTTTCTCTAAAAATAGGAAATATGCATATTAAATCCTTTTAAGCTCATAGATAATTCAGCAGTGCATGTGTACATTTTATGGCTTTCAATGAAGACTTCCTGAAGAGTAGAAAACCACTTTTTTTGTAGTTCCCTTTTTAATCCAAAATGGTGAGGTTTCACAGAGGAAGGGACCCTGGCATCCTGCTGACTTTAGCTTGGGCTGATGCACATCACCAGAGGAGGTGGAGGTTTTAGAAATATGCAGTGTACACTGAGGGAAATGTCTCACTATGGGGGCCTTAAAAACCAAGGAAATAAAAGGTCTGTCCCCATCTAAATGTTGTTTCTCAGTTGAAGTGGTGGTGTTTTTTGTGGGTTTTTTTTGTGTTTTTTTTTTTCTTTCTTTTTTGTTTCCTACAATTTGGAATACTTGAAAATGTGCAGAGACCTCTGCACATTATGGAAGGGGAAGGATGGCATCCAGGAATTTACGGGTTTGTTCTCCCTTCCTCTTTAGACGTGTTTGAATACAAAAAAGGGGGAGATTCTGTATATCAGGTGCCTCACACCCTCCATGATCTGCTGGAATATGGCAAGCTTTTCAACAAGCTCACTTTGTTATCTCAAGAGACCTTGCTCCCTACTCCTTGTCTGCAAGGACATCTAGAAGGTAGCCTGTAATTTTGAACCAAAATTTACGTATTTAAAAAGAAACAGTCTTGAGTCAATCTCTCAGTTGGCTTCCATCAACATTTTGCCCTTAACTTGAGTGACTTTGAGTTCTGCTGTTTTTTCTGGAAACTGTTTTCTATTTTGTTACACTGCTTGAGGTATTTTTAATAGGGCCTCCTTAATGCTGCTTAAGAAACGTGCTTTTGATGCAGCCAGTTTGAGTCCATTGAAACACTTGGAAGAAAGAGGGGGAAATGGTTCTGAAAACTGCTAGCGTGTGGAAGATGGAGGGGGTGTGTAAAAATAAAGTGTGATTCCTGCTCTTGTACTCTTATTAACAAAGAACATTTGTAAAGCCAGTGTGAAACACTGAAAACTTTGCTTTGGTCCAGAGAAGAATATAAGGAGAAAGAATTTGACCTTTAAAGTGTCAGCAATGCTTTGGCAGACAGAATACAGGCTGTAATATTTCAATGGGGTGTGAAATATTTCTTTAATCTCCAATCCCTGCAAAGAGAGAAAATGAAATCTACTGTCCCCCCCCCAAGTGAGTGGCTCAAAAATAAAACTCCAGGGGCCTGACTTCTGTGAATGCTGACTTCGTTCTTGAGAGGTAGAAGGTGATGGAAGAGGGTTTTGTCTTTTGGTTTTACCTTTGCCTGAAGGAATTTAACAAGTTTCCTGATCTCCAGTTCACTTTAATAAAAAAGTGGAGAGTACAGCTACAACCTTCAGAAACACCTACCCAGCCCTATTGTGGGCTGAAATTTCCTGTGTCCTTACTGGCCCTTAGCTTTACCAAACTGCAAAGATTATTTGTTGAGGTGGTTGTTAGTAACACCAATGAAATGTTTCAGTCTGCCATGACTCAGTAGGAAAAAACTTGTATTTGGAACAAGGCTAAACAAAACCTGAGAAATTCAAGAGACAGGAAGAAACTCCGGTTTGGATGAGATGATTGGAAGGGTGTGGAATATTTGTTTAATTAGTTTTCCTGTGGGAAGTTTTGAAGAAGAAACAATTTTTGATTAGAACTGAGTACTGGCTCACTATCCCATATTTTTTGGCAGATGACTGCCCGAGCCTGAAACTTTGTTCTTCGGCTACCTGTGTGTAATACATAAAGAATAAAAATAGAATTATGTCTCACATGAGAACCAGGCTATGTAGCTCAAAAATTATTTTTTTAGAATTCATGTCCTGTGTGATACCTTTATACATGCTTAACTCTCTCTGAATATTAATTGCTTGCCGCGTGTAGAAAAGAAGTGTAAGGTGCTGATTATGTTCGTAGTGAGGAACCCAAAGTTTCATCCTTCTTTCCTTAATGTGTTTACAATTGGCATTAGCAGATGTGAAACACCTGACCTGCAGGCTCAACAATGAGCATCCATTATCCACCCCTGCGTTCTGCTGGGTGCAGCAGGGAGGGAGGGAGGCTTTGCTGTGGTAATTGCAGTGCTAAGTGGCTTTAATGTGGTGGGAGTGATGCAGGAGAGCTGTAACCAAGTGGGAGCTGAGACTAGAGGCAGTCCTGGTGTCCCCTGTCACAGACTGGAGAGCTTTTTTTAGGGAATGGCCCCTTTTGAGGCTATTGAGTTGTCAACCTGCCTTTATTGGGCTCTTACTGGAGGCAGCAGTGAGATGTGTCACAGCTGCTCCAGACTCCCTCTGTCACTCTCAGCAGGCCATGGGGATCTGTGGCCCTGTTCTCCTTTCTTCACTCTCTTTTAAACAAAGTGTCAAACTTTCTTCCCAGCTTCAGTGAGAATAAATTCATAACTCGAGAAGACTTCCAGATTCTGCAGGGATTTAGTCTGTGTGGAGAAAAGAAAGATGTAAGGCATTTCAGACTTTATTAAACAACACATTCCAGAGACAAATGCTCAGGTTGGAATTAAGTTCAGAACATTTCTTGCCCAACCTGTAGTGATACTTGAAAATGCATTTTTTAATCTTCACTTTGTACTCCCAAGGCTGAACATATTTTTATGCTGAAAGCTTTTCTCTCTGTCTCTCAGTGTAAACAGGAAGGCTCACTTTTCTCTAAGCAGGAAGGTTTATTTAATGGAAATGAAACTGGGACTTTATTGAAGATGATGTAATCTCCACTGTGCCTCTGTCCAGTCATACTTTTATATTTGAGGAAATAGCCCTCCTCAGCCTCATCACACTGCACAGATGAATGCAAGATGAGCTGTGAAGAAGGAAAATTTGGGCAGCATTTTTTAAAAATGAATTTAACCTTTTAAAATTCCAGTATTCCCTGATTCAGATATAGTATATCATAGAGCTCATTTTCCTGGCCTTTAAAAGGTGCTCTTAGGGGTGCTGTAACTGACCCAACCTGTGCATCACTGTCAGACTCCAGGTGCTGATCCTGAACCTTCATCTCTTTCTCTGGCATAACAAACTTTGCTGAAGTGGGAGATCCAGCTCTGCTGCTTTGGTCTCAGCATAACTGAGACTCTCCAAAGCAGAACAAGGCAGAATAACTTCACTTCTGTGGAATTTCAGGGTGCTGCTTTGCTATTTGACCTTCAGTATTTGTTCTACTTGGAGAAGGTGAAATTTCATAGAACCACAAAGCAACAAAGATACTTATTTTAACTATCAATAAAAATTTGGCACCCAGGATGTCAGTGAGGGATACATGGTGGGATTTGCTGCTCCTTTTTGGGCCAAGTGATTTGCCTTGCAGTTCCAGCCATGTTGCATTGCTCTGTTTTCCTTGCTTACATAAGGTCAGAGAAGCTTCTTCAGTACTAAATTCAGGATTCAGCTTCTCTTTCAAGTGTCAGCAGAAACGGCCTCAAGTACTCTGACTGATTAGGAAGGACTGAAAACCAGTGCAAAGTGCTTTGTTTATCAAATGAGTCTTGTTCTGCTCATATTTGCATGCACACAACTGTAAAATGTCATAATTCAAGTGGCAATTATGGCAACATGTGCAAATTGGGTGATTCTGCATGCAGCTGGCCAGTTGTGCATGCACAATTACCCAAATTACAAATGCAATCACAGATAAAGCCTATAAATGCTCCTCAGCAATGTAAAAATGGACTATTTTCCATCACAGGATGATTTCTGGATAAAGCTGTGATAAATTTGAAGTTGTGGATGTTTTTTGTCATGGTCAGGAAGTTACTTGGTAGTGAGGGTGTTTATTAAAGCGGAAAACTGCTGGCTCCTTATGTGGTTTTGAACACAAAAGTCCAAGATATAGTTAGAGATCAGAACTTTCTTTTCCAGGCTGGTGTATTCCTTCTTCTGTGCTATTTTCACATGCATTACTCCAGCAATATTTTGATAAAATAGATAAGGTGAGATACTACTAAAAAAAAGTGAGTTTTCTACTGAATTCACTGATTCTGAGCAGTTTTGCATGTCATTTTATTTAGTTCTTAGTCTAGGAAATGGGAGCATCTTGTGTGCCTTGATTTGCTGCCTCCAAGTGCCTGAGCTTGAGATGAGGAGAAGCTGAACAAGGCTCTGGAACAGGGCTTTAACAAGAACCACAATATTAAAGAAATGGATTTTCTAAGTCAAGATATCATAATGTTTTTTCCATGGAAGTAAAAAGTAAATAAATCCCCAAATCTTCCAAGTCCACAATAAAATACAAGAAGGATGGGAAAGACTTTTAGGAGGTGAGATAGGAGCATGCAAAGAATCCTGGAGAAGCTGGAGATTCTCCAAGGTGGAAAGGTGTGGCCAGAGGGAGCCTTGTAGAGCCAGAGCTTGTAGCAAGAAATGCTTCAAGAGCTCAAGAACACTGTCAGAAAGTGTTTGGTGTAGAAGCAGTTCCTCACCTTGCTTTCCAACCAAAAATGATTGAATTGAGTTTGCAGTATTGGAAAGTGTGCTTCTTGTTGGTAATGAACTGGCCACCATTCATCAATATTCAGTTATGTAGATATGGAATTTATATTAAACTTTAATGTTACAAATGACTCATTTCTGCCCCTGGCTCCCTTCTAGAACAATGGAAAAATACATTGAACAATAGTACATAAAACTGAGTGAATGAGAACCATTTCTTTATCTTCCATCAAAACTTAATTTCCTGATTGAAACATTTCACGTGGATAAGTAAAACACAAAATAATGAATGGGTTCTAAAATTCTCCTGTCTAGGCAGGCTGATCTTGAGCTGAAAAACAAACTGGAGTGGGAAGGAGAGGGGAGCAGCTGCATTGCAGGGCACCAACCAGGAGAAAATAATTCAGCTGTGGGTGTGGGGATGGGTGACACAATAATGCCTGAATGCCCCAAGACTTTTATCAGTGCTAGTGGAAGGGGAGGAAACAAACTAATGGAATTTTCTCTTTGGTGCAAGGCTTCTCAGAATAAATAAATCTCTCCTGGGGGTAGCACATCCCAAGTCACAGATGCACAAGTTTAGAAATTATCAGCTTGAGCATCTTAGCTAAAATTAATTAGCTGGAATGATCATTGCTATGTGCACTAACAGGGTCCCCTCTGACTAAGTGGAGAGGATCAGATGCTAATGAAGACAGAATGCTCTGCAGCTGGGAGCCAGCAGGGCCTGCTCTCCTGAGCTGCTCCTGAGTGCTGAATGTCATCTCCAGGATCTGGGACAGAGGCACAATGTCCCTCAGGGGTACAGGATTGCCTTTACTGGACACATTTATATATATATTTAAATATATATTTTATATATATGTGTATAAAAATGTCATCCCAACATTCAGGAAAAGGAAATCGAGCCCACTCAAGACCTATTTCTTTATAAAGTTGTTATAATTGATTTGTGTTTAGAGAGATTCTCCTTCAGCTCTACCTCATATGTCAGTTTTCATTCTTTTTCTGTGCCTGGACACAGTCTAGCACGGCTTCTACTTCAAAACATTTATAATCCAAATAGTCCTGGCTGACTTGAATTATAGCTCTATGTTTAAATAAATGTGGGAGACCAAGGCATGGGAAGATGGTAGATCTTGGCTTATGGTATGTAAATATCTGTAGAAATGTTGTCTATCAACTCTTCCCTCTCTCAAATTTTTTTTTCACAGCCCAGCTGCTTACACAACCTTCTTTCACATTCAAATCTCAGTTGCCCAAGGACTCCTTTATTTATTTTTCAAACATTTTAAAGAAATTTGGACAATTCTATCATTTTTAGTGTGGAGAAAAAATAAAAGGCAGGACAACAAATAGATTGTTTGGAAAACGTCCTCATGAGAAAGTCAGAAAATACTTAAAATACGTCTAATTTCAGGCATTGGAAAAAAATTGGAATGAACATAGATTAGAAAAAAGATATCAGAAGAGATTAGTTTATTTATCATGAGGCTGATTGGAGCCCATCAGCCTGATGTGCACAAGGACAATCTCTGTCCCAGCCACAGTTCCTCGAGCAGGAGTAGCTTAGGAGCATTAGATTGATTGCCTCTAAGTGTTATCTACTCTCCATAAAAGGGAAATTGTTCCTTCTCATTCTTTTTGGCACCAGTTTTTAACCTTGTTTCACCTGAAATATGATTCCTTAATGCATGAAATTTTTAAGTATTTGGACTATCTATGAAGGCTAAAGAAGTATATTGGTGGTAAATGTGATTATAAAAGGTTCTTTAATAGACTCTAAATGGTGCTTTGGACTGAGCCTGACTGCAGCTCAGCAGTTTGGGGCTGGGACTGGGCAGCTCTCACTCCTGACTCTCCTGCAGTGCCCCGATTTGGGAGCCCTGTCAGGAATCTGCTGTGTCTGATGGATGCAGAACCTGCCCATGCTCATTTCATCCACCTGATGCCTACAGAGGCTGGACAGAGTTACAGAATAAAGCAGAGATTTATTAAAAGGATCTCCTCAATGCTTCCACCTTGGGCAGCACAAGAGCCCAGCCAGGGCTGCACCCAAGATGAACCAAAATGGTCCCAAAATGCACCCAAGATGAACCAAAATGGTCCCAAAATGCTCAACCACTCATAGGATCTCTCACTTCGATCAGTTCTGCTCCATTTGCATCTTGCAGTTCATTGTCCCATTCCAGCTTTAGCTTATGAAGTCCCACCCTGTTTTCCTCTCTTCAGTCCATGTTGTTTATGATTTTTGTAATGTCCTTGGTCTCAAGCTGGAAAAGGAATTTTTTTTGTCTACCTACTCTGTGAAGAGAGCTTACCATCCCTTAATATGAGGCTCAGACCTACACAGCTAGGCAGCACAGAATGTGAAAAATATGGAAGCTAAAACTTAAACCCAGTTAATCTCTCCAGGCCCTTGCAGTGATGGTGGGGCAGGCAGTGGACTGGATCCTGGTCAATCAGTTCACTGAGCTCTGCACTGGAAATAGCTGATAGAAGAGGAGACCCAGAGCTGCTGATAAAGCAGCCAGGCTGACTCACACTGGTATGGCCACTACAGATTTTCCCTGTTAATTTGTCAGATTAAGCAGCCACAGAGATGTTCTCTGTTTATCACCATGGCACAGCTGCTGTTCCAGCTTACAGCGGGCTCCTCTACTACCAGCAAACTGATCTTTCTTCTTTAGTAGGTTTTTCACTTTACAGCAATTTAAACAAAGCACCATGACTTTATTTCCTAAGCTGGAACATTTTTGGTCATGTCTCTAACCTGATTAATTCTCTCAGTAGAACAGTCATTTTTTAAAAAACATTTATAGCACAATGGTTTGCCAAATTATCACCTCTCTGGCAAGACACTTACCACAGACTAATTACACTGACACTGCTTCATGCACATCATTTGCCACCATTCCTGTAAAATGTTATGGTTCCTGCAATGTTGGGAACTTGTCCTTGCTCTGCTGTGCCCCAGATCCAAGCACAGGCTGATGCTTCTGTGACTTGTCTGGGTGTAGATCCCTGAGAGATTTTATGGCAAGAAAATATTTGCTGTGTGGTGTAGGTATGTGTGGCTCAGGCAGTGAGTTGGCTTCACATTTGTGGCTAAATTATACTGAAAATTCTAATTGTAGCTAAATGTGAGTTGGCCCCATATTTGTAGCATAGTTATAATGAACAAAGGGATGCTATGGGGTTGTGGGCAGTTGCTTTCCAGTGTCTGAAGCAGCACATCCAGCAAGCCAGATGAGTCCTGCCCTCTGAATTAATCAGAGGATAACATCAGCCTCCCTGTGCCCCTGCAGAAAATCAAGGTTCCCTTCACATTTCAGAAAAGAATGATGTCAGTGAAGCTGTTATGTTTCTGCAGCTTTAAGTAACTGTCACAAACACAATTTCAAAGATGATTTTAGATGGCTTATTGGATTTGCTTCTGAAACAAATTGTGTCATTGCAAAGACAAAACAAAAGTCCCCACTACATTAGAGCTGCTTTAATTGCCTCTCAATGCGTGGTATTGCCAAAATTAGAAACATGATTAGAACGAAACAGGTTCTTGTAAAATATCTTTTTTTCATTAGTGTTATTGTGTTGCCTTGAGTGATTCTTGTATTCAGACTAAAATGCAACTGGCTTTTGATACAATCTTGTCATGAGCCAAGTCACCTGCCAGTTCATAAAGAACACATTTGTTCAGTTTGCTTTTTCTCCCCCTTCCCAATTTCGTTGACCTCAAGTTCACTTAGGTTTGAAATTGCCTTCCAGTCTACAAATTGAAGTATTTTGAGCTAGAAGAATCAGAAATTCTTTGGTATAAATGTCTAAATAATAATTTTATTAATAGCATGCAAATGAGTTTACACAAAAAACACACAGACAGATGGTTTCCTTTTACCTGTGTCACTGAGCAAGGAAATGTGATATGAAACAATGATTTGAAATGCTGCTTTGACTGCACCAGCTCTGAAAATAGCTTAGGCAAAATCTGCTGCCACAGGTGTTGGAATGGTGGTGGAGTTAATGACCAGTGTGAATCCATGGAGAAGGTGCAGGTTATGTGGCCTTAACCTGGTTTTATTTGGAGCTTATTTAAATTACAGCTTTATATGTAATTTATTGTTTTCATAATACAAAACCACTTAAGCCTTGTGATCTTTTAGAGACTTGCAGAGGATATTGAGAGGGAACAGCTCTGGGTTGTGATTCTGTCATTATCCTGTTCTTGCCCTCCTTTGTATCCACATTTTCATTGCTTGGGAAGAGTTTGGGGGCAGAATTGAACCTTTTATAAAGATCTGTATAAAGAGAAGTTAATTCTGCTTGGTGTTAGAATGGCCTTGAATAAAGGCTCTTTTTTAGCTAACTATAGGTATTTTTTTTGCCTTTAATTAGCCAGACTAATACCAAAGTGCTTATGCTATTTCTTATTCCTGATATTGCTTCAAAGGTATTCCAGAAACTTTTTTTAATATCTCCTAATTTGATTAAGAATGTAATCAGACTGTTGTATAGCTGATTCTCATCTTTCAACACTGATAATTAATTATTGAAATGCAAAATGTGTATATTCTGTACTAAATATCAGGATCCTCTTGTATTTTTGTATGGCAATATCACTTTGATTTTTTTCATTACTTCTGCAGCACAGCTACTAATGTGTGATTTTTTGTCAAGACAACACACGCTTACACACATTGCTCTGTTGATTAGCAGTTTATTTTTTCCTTATAAAAAATGATTACATTTCCTTGCCAGTAAATTAGTGTTAATTCAGAGTCTAAGGAAAGGCTTTATTATTACTTTTCCTAGCACATAAGGATACCAGTTTCCAAACATGTCTCTAAAGTGGGAGATAAAATTTTTCCTATCACCATTTTAATCTGTTTTCTTGTGAGCTCTGTACTTTTCACGGTGTTTCTCTCTCCTTTTGTACTGGGTTGTTTTTTTTTTTTTGGTAGAAGATGTTCTTTTCCTTAGAAAGAGGAATGAAGGTCCTTTAGCCTTTAAAATAATTATTTAATTACACTCTGGCTGTGTCTTAATATTTCCCTGAGCCCCTATCATGCTAAATGTGATGCTGAGTAATGAGAACCCTTCTCAGGGAGTTTTCCAAGGTAATTGCTAATAGCCAGCTGAATTGGGAGTTTTCCTCTGGGGTGCTTTGTGGACACCAAAAGAGAAGGATCTCCACTGATTTTGTTGCTGTTTTAGGGGTACAGGTATTTTGGAGTTGCGTTCCACTATCTACACATAAAAAGTCTCACTGAGAATTTCTCTGTAAGGAAGTACTGCATGATCCCCTAAGAACCAAAAAAAACTTTCCCCCCACCAAACCAAAACCCTTCCCCAAAAGACAGGGCTATGCTGCAAGCTCCCTGTGACTGAAATCTGCTTTTATTTGGCACAGGCATCTTCGCCAGCAAAAAAATGCTCCCCATCAAGCTGCTTGCTTCCCCTTCTCCTCCCAGAGTTCCCTTTGGGTTCACCAGGGATACCTGCTCCCATGTTAAATGGCCATCTCCAGATTGAAATCTCCCAGTGATGTCTGAACTTGAACAACAACAGTTCATTTGTATACACTGGGAAAGATCAACAAAAATCTGTCTGGAATAAACCTATTATAAAGTCTGATCAGCTCCTATTTCAAGTGACACTCAGCAAGAGCAATTCTAACTCTGTAATATGTGTGACAGCTATTTCCAGAGCTCCTGCTATTGTGTGGCATGAAATTGTTTCTCTTATATCCAACTTTGACAGACAGAAACTTGATCTGGTAACGAGAGCAGTGAAGCTGCATCCTGCCAGCACGTGACCTGGGAGCAGGGATGTTGAAAGTCCCAGGTCACAGTGTCACTGGGTGCAGATATCTACCATGAGTGTCCCCAGTAGAACAGTGCCTTTTAGCCTTTGGGTTTACTGGAAGTATGTGCTATTTATTTTAAGCAAGGCTCCATCCTTTTGACATGAGTCACTGGCATTTCTGCCCAGCCCCAGCACACTGGGAGAATTAGTTTGCTTTGTTTCAGATGGCAGGGGAAAGGTTTTCAGATTTACAGGATAAATGGTTGTGTGCAGTGGTAATCAGTTGTTGCAAACATTATCCTAAATCAGACTGATTAATGATTGCATTATGATGGGTTCCAAATGGACACAAATCTGGATGTTATACTTTTGGCAGAGAGCAAAGACCATGTGTTTTGACTGCTTGGGTTGGTTCAGAAATTGATGTTTCCTTTTGATCAGTTCCTGTAAAGATCTGGTTTTCCTTTCCAAATGCCTGGGAAAAAAAAGATGCAAAACAACATCATTACTTTATATGGTCCAGACATGAAAATTGACCAAACCTGAGATTTTTATCTCTGGGGGAGTAGGTCTGTTTAGACACACTGACAGTTTTGCAGGAGGTTGTTAATCTTAGCAATGTTTGTGCTCTGTTACCCAAATATCCTTTTCTTGAATGAGACAATCCAGACACCAGTCAAAAATGGCTGGAAGAGCTTGCATTTATATGCAGCCTTGACTTTGCAGTCTGGCTAACCCATTTTCCATACTCATGCAATTCAGACTGAATCCCCTGAGGGGTGGGAAGTTGATGAAGCAAAAACGAAATGTAAAACAACTTTCTAAACATCTTTACCGCTAAGCAGGAAAGTTTTGTGTTCTTCTGGTTCATGAGTCAGAACAATTCATGTTTATAAGGCCAGCAGAATGAAGTGGGGCATTCTGGGTCTATTGAGTACATATTTTTAATCATTTTTTTATCCTTTTGGTGCTTCTCAGCTCCAAAGTAGGTGTCATAGAAAAAGGTTGGCTCTTATTTTTTTATGTTGTTTTCATTTATTTTTATCTCCTTTAATCTTTTCAATGTTATCTTCTGCATTGCAGCTTAGCACCTTTAGCTGCCAGATGTTTGTCAAAATATCATCTTGCTCTTTCTTATTTTTCTCCTTTTATTGACCCAATGAGCATCCAAGTGTAAGAAACTGCAGCTTAGTGTGGGCATGGAAGAGAGATATAAAGACACATTTAAGGGATGGTTTGAAGCCATAATATCAGCAACTTCTGCAGAGCCTTTCCAGCTGGAAAGCTGCACTTGTGTGTGTTAGGCTGCATCTATTTTAGTCTCTGGGCATTCAAATTTGTGTGATTTTGTGTGATCTCAGGAGCTTCTTTCTGTAGCTGGGTGGTTGTGTTTATCCTTGGGTTCTGTACATTTTGGGGGTGTATTGTAATGGTATCGAGTTTGGGCATATCTGTAGATACTAATGTCTTTGGCTGGCAATATTAGTAATTATGAAATTTTGGAGAATTCTAGTAAATCTTGAATTCAGTGTTTAGTACCCAGTTCTCAAATCAGACTAATCTGTAAAGCAGAGTAATGCACCTGATGTTCACAGCAGGCATTTGGATCACCAGTGGAGACAGGAGTAGGATAAATCACTCTTACTCAGAGTTTAATTAATTGCACTTTGAATTCCAATAAGAGATACTGTCTTAGTGTGGTGAATCCCATCTCCTTAATTTCACATTCAGTTTTAGACTGGGTAATAAACAAACCTCCCATTGCCTGTGGATTGACTTTAAAAAAGTTTTAATCTTATTAGAGAACATTTGATTATAGACTAATTTGCTATGCATCTCTTAAAGAATTCAGATTGATTCTGAGGAATGTGGGAAACTTTAAATTATCTCTTTCTCAACCAAAAGAAAGTTGCATCTCTCAACTGAAGTGTAAGTATGGACTTACACTTTAGTTATTTATGAACCCTTTCTATCAACTTTCCAGCAGTGGCTCTACCTTGACTATGTTGTTGTTGGAAATGAAATATTTTAGCAAATACTTTGATTTGATTATGACTGTTTTCAGTAAATAAAAAGGGTAAAGATATATACCTTTTAAAAGTAGTTGAAGATAGTTTTGTGGCTGTAGTGAGAACTAAAGAACTGGATTTCCTTGAATAAAAGAAGGTGGCTTTTATCAGTTAAGGGAACTGATAGTTAAATCAGACTAAGTATATTAATCTGTGTAGAGAGAGAGCCCGGTTCTCACAAATGCCCCTTTTTTGGGTGCTTCATTACACGCATCCCATCTTAGTTCATTACATGCATCCCATCTTAGTTCAGGCTTTGGCTGTCTGTGGCTCTGACCTCATTTTCCTGGCTATTTTAATAGTCAGTGAAGAAGATCAAGCACTTTTTACTTATATATTTGATATTTTCTTTCTATACCATCATAAAACTGGTCTGAATAGTCAAATTAAAGACACATGTCACTTTCCATGGATCAGAAGAGTAACAATGTGGAGATCACATTTTGGGATGTTAACTTGTGGTTAACTGCTGGATCATGGAATGCCAAATTGTGTTAGTTCAATACTGAGGCTCCAAAGTGGTGCTTTGCAGGAAGGATCCACAGGGTTTCACTCTGCCTCTCTGCAGAGTTTCTCCACAAGGGTTTATCTGTACAGTGGAATCCCTTCACCACTGAGCAAGACTGATCTCTGGTTCAGGAACACAGCTTGAATATCAAAGTTATGCCAAAGCAAAGACCTTGATGAAGTTCAGGCTGTATTCCCATGAAAACATTAATTTTTGAAGATAGCAGATTATTATTTCTGTGGAGAATTAACTCATGGATGCTTCCACTTAAGTCTTTGCCCACTGGGAATAGGATGCTTGTAAATCAGACATGATGAATTTTCACTGGCAGTTTTTTCTATGTTGATTCAAGAAACAAACCTTCAGCCCCACTTGAAGCAAAAAATGAAATAGTGCAAGTAAAAGTCTGCTTTGGTTTTCACAGGTGACTGCAGACTATTCTTATCTTGGTACAGTTCTTACTCAATATATTTTATTCTTCTTTAGACATATTGCAGTGAAGTTAAATTCTCTAATGAACAATTCAGCTGTGTATGAGAGCATAGCTGTTAATCCAGAAATTTTCAGTAATTAATCAGGACTATTTGTGTAATGCAAAAGTGACTGTAAGGTGCATGCAGCTCCATGAATCAAAGTGACCTGTACAAATGTGATCTTCCTCATCTGAAACCGTGGGCAAAAAATAAAACTTCCACTCACCTTGTACACAGAAGGACTTTCACCTTCAAAAGCAATCTCTGAATTGGATTTTTAAACATTCTTTTCCCTCAGAAAATTAGATGGTATGAGTTTGAAACAATCTAGCCCTCAATGCAAGTTAGTTATGCCTACCTGCCTTAGCAAAACTATTTCTCTTTTCTTCTCTGTTTTTACCTTCTTTCTATTTTTTTCAACATATACCATTATCTACTACACCAGGGAGTAAAATAAGTTAAGTAAAAGGAAATCATGGTTAAAATCACAACTCAACAATTAGCTTTCACTTTGGGGGGGAAATTATTGAGCACAAAGCAAAATACATTTTAGTGAAGGAAATAATGAGAGATTTACTTATGAAAAATACAATCATTTTAGAAAACCTTGTATACAGTGAGTAATAATCGGTTCTCCATAATATTAAAGAAGGAGCACTTAAATTTTTTTGACATCCCTAATCATGGAACCTGGGGAGCTGTACAGAACATTTGCATTAAATTACTCCTCATTTTCCCAGCCCTATCTGCCCCTTCCTTAGGTTTCGCTGCCAGTATTTGTGAATTTGGCAGAAGCCCACAGATTTCATAGCTAATATTGTTGTCTCCTGCCAGGAATATCAGAGTAAGGTGCATTAGATGCTGCATGGCAATTAAGGCTTGAGGGAAGTCATGCTGATTTTCATATGTGGCACCCAGGTGCCATCGTTTGTATCACATTACCAGAGTGCTGCTGCAGAAGATGCTCCCGTGCATCACTTGTGATGTGCTGGGTGTTTGTGTCGGAGCTCAGGTGGGCTCTGCTGGGGAGAAAGGTGAGCCTGCACTTTGCAGAGGGCTGGAGCAACCCTGGTGCTTCTGAGAGCTCTGTGTGTGCCTGCTCTGTGCTGCTTTTCACTTGATTGCAGAGCAGGTATTGACGTTTCCCATTGTGGCCCTGCATTCCCTTCCCCAGTGCCACTGCATGGGTATTGTATTGTTGGGAAATGTTTCAATGGAGGTAGGAATGATGAATTTGACTTTATTTTAGAAGGTTAATTTATAGTACTATATTGTAATAAAGAATACTATACCATACTAAAGAATACAGAAAGGATACTTACTAAATGCTAAAATGTTTATAATGAAAACTCATGACTCTTTCCAGAGTCTCAACACAGCTTAGCTCTGATTGGCCAAAGAGTGAAAACAACTCACACCAAAATCCAATGAAACAACTTGTGGGTGACTACTTCCTAAACACACTTTACATGAGCAAAAGTGAGGAGAAGTAAATGAGATAAGAATTGTTTTCCTTTTCTCTGAGGCGTCTCAGCTTCCCAGGAGAAAAATCCTGGGCAAAAAGAATTTTTCAGAAAATGTGAATGCTATATCTGAGCTCCCACCTCAGCACTGGCAAGTGGGCTTTTCCACAAGTGGTCATTCTTGGCCTAATTCTGCTTTCATGTAATGTTTTTTCTTACAACTAAAGTTGTGCCAGCTCAGCTGTATCAGCAGAACTGCTCTCTCCTGGGTCAGACCCAGCCCTGCAGGAATGCACTGCTTGCATGCAAGTGTTGCCTGTTAAAACCAGGATTTTCTGCATATTTTTTAACCCATGGAATCACATTAAGTCAAAACCAATGTAGGCAGTGGTAAAAACCTTAATACCTTTGGGGAATAAGCCCCAGCTGTAGAAATGTGTTCACACAAGGGCAGGTTATGATAGGACAGGGAGGAATAGCCTGAAGCTGAAGGAGGGTAGATTAGATTTCAGGGGGAAATTCTCCCATATGAGGGTGGGGAAACCCTGGCACAGCTGTGGCTGCCCCTGGATCCCTGGTAGTGTCCAGGCCAGGTTGGACAGGGCTTGGAGCACCCTGGGACAGTGGGAGGTGTCCCTGCCATGACAGGGGTGGGACTGGATGAGCTTTAAGGTCCTTGCAATCCAAACAATTCTGTGATTCTATGAAGGTTTATTACCATAAGTCATTTACAGCTGATTATAAAAAAAAACTCAGTGTCTTTAGAGAAATAGTGTGTCTGCTTTTGAAAATCAGAAATAAATATGCCCAAGAAGCATGTAACAAACACAAGTGTGCACATGTGCAAAGTCCCCCCGAGGCTTTAAGCAAGGTCTGTTCTGGCCAGGATGCTGCAAGCTGAGCAAGCTTCCCCCTGCTTGCTGAATTAACAGAGGTGTGATGCATGTTCCTTCCCAGGGTTATAATTATAGATGACACCCTAAGGAAAAAGACAAGTCTAGAGCATCTGGGTTGGGACTTCTGAGATGGAGAGAAACAAAATTTCAATTAAGTGCAGTGGATTAGCACTGGCTGGGAAGTGGATTTGATATTCTGAAGGAAAGGAAAACACTTCAAGGAAACATTTGAATATTTCCCCAGTAAAAATTACTGTAGACCTCAAATGCCAAAACAGACAGCCCACTGGAATTGTCTAAATGCTGTATTTTCTCATTACTGAACCATTGTGTTTTGAAATTTAATATTTAATTCTTTGGCATTATGTAACTCAATATTATGCAGATCAGAACATTAATTCTTTCAGCATCACTGAAATCAGGTTTAAACAGAAATAGATGCCCTTGAACTGTTTTATTCTTGGTAAAACTGCCTTCTTTAATAAAAAGCTCCTGTGTTGAGAACTAACTGGTCAGCTCTGTTTCAGCAAAAATTATCCCATTTGTGTATCTCTGGCTCTCTCCTAAACTGTTTCTGCTACCAGAACTCAATTTCTGTTTTCTCATCTGCAGAGAGGGTAAAAGTTTTTGGCATGCATATCTTCATGCATGCTGTGTAAAAAACGAAATAATGATAAATATCTGTTAAAGGCTCTGTTTATTACTTCCTCTCTTGATATGACTTAATGTGGTACAGATTAAAACTAAGATGATTCTTGTTAAAATACACAATGTGATTCAGTCATCACAGAGACCCCTTTTGAGCTATTGTGGGCCACCTCCTGATGCCCCACAGCAAGGAAAGCCTCTCTAGGCTGAGGCAGGTAAATCTCATTTCTGGGGAGTGGAAAGATGTTAATATTTTAGCAGTTTTGGGAGTTTCAGTACCCTGTGACACAGGCTCTGCTCCATTTTTAGGGTTTCCATCACATGAGAATTCTGACCTAATACTTTTACATCCCTTGCTGAAGCAAAGTCCCTAAGCAGGCTATTTCAGTGAGATAGAGCATCCTCTTGTCCTTGGTGCACAGAACTAAAGTCATTGAACTCAAAGGAAGAATTACTGAGGGAAAGATTTGGCATTTCCAATGTACTAGTTTGGACCTGGGTGATTGCTGTGTTTCTTTTTGACTTTACAAATCTATGTCACCTTAGGAATGGTAGAATTCTAAGATTTATAATTGTTTCCTTGGAAATAGTCCCAGGGAGAGTATCAATAACATGCTGTGAAGGAGCCAAAGCATTCTGGAAGCCACAAGCTTCATATGTCATGTAAGGTTTCAGTCTATTGAAGAGCCCCCTATGTGGAGATTTCAGGGGAGGGATATTAAAAATGCAGTCTGAAACACTGCAGTGATTTACCACAGAGTTTGCAAAAGCAGCAGGACTTCCAAGTCTACCTTCTCTTGCTGTATCTTTCTCATTTATCACAACCCTTCAAGGAGTTCCTCTTTAGGAGAACCCAATTCCCTGCTTGCTATTATGACTTCTTCTTGTGATCATGAATCCAAAGTACAGCAGCACTGTAGGATGGGATTCTCTTCTGAAAGGCTGGGAAAGCTGTCTCAGGAGTAAAGTTACCAGTCTGATCCACTTTTTCATCCCCATTTCCTGGCTTCTTTCACAAAAGTCTCAGGCACTCCAATGGGATCACAGCTGTGGGACCGAGATCTCAGCTGGCAGAGGCAGCTCCTCCCTGGGACATGTGGCTTTTGTTTGCCACACAGGTAGAATTTGTACTGAATGGGCTCTGAAAGCAAAGTGGGAAAGGGAAATCTGCTCTGTGCAAGTGGGCACCAGGAGGAATTGTGGATTGGTGAACAAACCTGGCTAAGTGTCCCGGGATAGAAGCACAGGGGTGTAGAAAGGATGGATCTACTTGATGGTTGTTGTTTGCTCACTCCACACTGGCCCAGCAGGCTGGCATCTCTGGGAGTGGGAACGTGTGCTTGAGTGGAAAAGAAACCTTTGGGCAGCAGGATATCTTCCTAAACATCTCCTGTGTCCATCCAGGACATGCTTTTGAGGCAGTGAGGAAAAGAGTAAGAAAGTTATCATTGAATTATATTGATGTAGGGCATTTTTATAAAACAGTCTCCAAAGGGACTTAGTACAAAGGTGTAATAGTAGAGAAGAAAATGCTTAGAGCTGGAGTGTTTTTCTTTTCCCCCTCCTTTTTTTTTTTTTTTTTTTTTTTTTTTTATTAATCCTTCTAAATGAAAAATCCTGTAAATTTGTTCTTTATAGAAGTGAAAAATACTGCCTGTGGAGCTGCTGGTGGTTCATTATTCAACAGAGTACAGCGCCTTGTTTTAAAGACTGTTCTTGCAAATGATTATTCTCCATTTCTGTCAGCCTGTCCTCACACTGTGGGACCCTCACTGAGCCAAGTCATTTAAAAGTCAAAAACTCAGTGAGAGTCTTGGGTTTTTTTCAACACTGAATATAGTAGCAAGCATATCTGTGACACCTTTGCTTTATTCCTTAATTGCTCTGGATTTGTTTTGGATTGATTACTATCATGGAAATAGAGGCTTTTCTCAAATCCCATTTTTGAGGCTATGACTGCAAACTGAGGGGACTGGGACAGCAGAGAGGTTAGGGAACTTTTATAGAGGAAATTGCTGGGTGTAAATATGCTGCCAAGAGGAAGAATTCTTATCTGCGACATGATCCAAGGAGAGACTTCCAGTAGACATTGGGTCAAATCAGATATGGTTTGTGTGGCTTTGAAATAAGAAACGTGAAAAAGAAGATAATTTCAAGGACTAACATGGCCTGTATCAGTGGTGTGTCTCTCCACTGTGCAAATATATTCTAGACATAAAAAGATCAATTGGGTGATCTAGTTCTCATGCTTTACATCCTCCCTGGCCCTTGGAAAATTGCACCAAAAATATGAAAACCTATTCCATGATGAAAAAAGTGTTTTGAAGCATCTACTGTTGATTTAGAGAGTAGGCAACTAAAGCAGAACTGCAAAGAGGAAAAGGAAGGACACAAACCAATGTCAGTCAATGAAGTTTTCAAAGTCTCGGAGGAAGAACATGATAATACAGGTTTTTTCTTTTTTTGCTCTGGGCTCTGACTTGCTGAGGTGAAACCTAAGATAACAAGAAATAAGAAATATAGAAAGAAGTTTTCTATGGTAAAGGAATATTCATATGAGTATTATAAAATATATATGTGATAGTCTTTTCACCATATCATCTATGACTTATATTAAGATACTCTGCCTTTTTTTTGTCAGGTCCTACAGTATTTTATCTTTTCTATCAATTTATTCTTTTTTGTTTCTATGCAGGAAATACCATAAATCCTCCCTTTGATTGTGCATTGATGTAAAATTGAACAGCCCTTGTTATGTGCGTGCTGCTGTCCCCTGGCAAACATTGGCAGATGTTTGGATACTTATTACTCTCACTTCATGATCTGAGAAATGTGATCTCTTTTTATTATAAAGAAATATTTTGTTGCTTATCTGATCCCAACCCCATTATGATTTCTGGACATATTTTAATTGATTTTCATTAGTTTTGGAACATTTCTTAAGATCTTTCAGTTCAAAAGCAGCTTGTGGCAGTGTAGAAAAAAAGAAGATCATAGGGACCTTGGCAACTTTCTCCCTGGATTTCCTCAGTCTCTCTCCTTTCCTAGAGTCAAGTCACAGCCTCCTTTGCTGCTCCTGCCATCCAGAAGTGCTTTCCTATAGCTCTCTGCCTCATTGATTCTCCATCTGTTTTACCCTGAGCATCTTTCTGGTGACCTATGTTCGCATCTGGTGTAAATATGCTCCTATTCAAAGTGTTTTTACTCTGTCACTTCCCATTTCAGGGGATGATTTATTGTAGCAGGGGCTGTGTGCTCTGTGCTGGAGAGAGGGAGGAAATCCAGACCTGGCCTCGAGGATTTCTTAGGTCTTGCTTGGCTGGGATTGGGAAGCACGAGGCAATGTGGTGCCAGGAGCTGTGACTGATAAATCTGTCCCTCCAAATTATGGGGTAAATGAAGGGGCTGGGGATCAGACAGGCAGAGAGGGCAGCTGTGTTAGACACATTTCCTGAAAGTTGTGAAGGACCCGAGCCAAACCTCATGGATGTCACTCAGAACCCTGCCAGCCACTCTGAAAGACATTTGAAAACAAAAGCTGGAGGTTTGACTGGCTTTGCTGAGCTAGAGGACAGTGCCTTCGTTACAATCCACTTCTCCTCTCCTTCTGCAGTTAGAAAAACAATATAACTCATATAGATGGAGCACCACCTTACTATCTAATAGCCATTTGTATTCTAAGGCTGTGCAGATTTTTCTCTTACTTCAACACTAAATTAACAGGGGGAAGAATTACAAAAGAATTGCTGTTGGAAAAGGAATTTGAATACAGACCAGGTGGCTAATTTGCTCCCATTAGTTAGTATGTTTAACAAGGGAGGGTGAAGTCTGCATTAAAGTCTCTGGAAGAACATCTCTATTGCAATTTAGCATTGCTGCACAGATTTGAATTTTTGCCTGCTTTCCTTTGTGCTGGAGCTCTTTCCCCCCCAAAACACTGGGCAAAGAAAATAGCATATGGATGAGAAGTGGCATATCTGAACAACTCTGTGTGTCTGTTACATGAATTGGTACAGAAGAAGAGGATGTATCATCATGCTTTGATAACAAGCAAATCAGGAGCAATTACTTTTTTCTTTCAGAGAAAAGAGGATCGCTTACAGTACTTCAAAATAAGATTTATTTTTTTCCCCCTGGAGAATAATATTCGTTCTCTGTGTAAGCTGAGACACTGTCATCTCTTTCAGTCTCGCTGAGTGTGAGCCATGCGTGGTGTCTGAATGCATCTCTGCACTTAGGAAATAGATTGGATAGGCTGTGGTGATGTCACTTCTTAAATATCACTGACTCCTGATCCAGTTGGATCTGCTTTTGATCTTTATAACACATCCTCTATGCTGAAGGAGAAAATGAGTGGAACAGATTGTTTTCCATAAGGTTTTGGCAACTAGAAAACATTTGTGAAGTGATAATGTAGTGACTGCTCATGCCTGAGTATGGAGAATGAAATTCTATAAGGAAAGCACTTTATTTCCTAGCAGAAGCTCATGGCAAACAGATGTAGCTTATCTGCCACAAATCACAGGTGGGGAGAGAAATATGTTGCTGTTGGACAATAAACAGCATGTTCAAATAATGTAGATTGATATTAAGAACCAAAGACATAGTGCAAATATTACTCTGTTAAAACTATCCTTTTTTTCCATCCCTGCCTTTTTATTTGCATTTAGTTGCTATTTCCCAATGGGATTAAAAAGTTCAACAGCTTCATGGTGAGGTTTATTTCTTTCATACTTGAAGAGGCTGCATGGAAAAAGCCTATTCTGCTGATGATAAACACTGGTACATAATTAATGAAATCAAACCAGTTTATTTGTTAGCCAGTGGTGCAAGATGTGACAGGAAAAGCTGAGGCCTGGTTTTTTAATTGCATTTTGTGTGTATTTTCTTTTACTCTTAGCTTTGTTGCATGGCCGTGGGCAGGAAATATGCTGGAAATAAAAATAAAATAAGTAGAAGTGTCTGAAATATTATAAGAGCAAGATCTGAAAGAGGAGATTTAATTTTTTTTTATTTTAGAAACTACTACATAATTCTAGTACAAAGAATTGTGATAACAGTCTACACCTTCTGTATTGGAGCTGTTTTGAAGCCGGAGTTGATCCCCACTGCTTTCTCTACCCATTTTCTCTTGTCCTTTGGCCAATGGAACATATGAATGGAGGGCAGAAACCAGAATCTGCGCAACAAACAGTTATCCTTCACAGCCTAGTAAATACAACTTTTGCCATGGTTAATTTAATGGACTTTTTATTGACCTGACAGGACTTAGGTCTGAACTGATTTTGGAATGGCTGGAGTGGCTTCTGAGGCTGAAGTTAAGGCTGTCTCTCTCCAGGTGTTTCTCAGCCAGCTGCAGTGTCCAGACTGCCCTGGCTGCTCTGGTCCTTGCCCTGCCCTGGTGTCCCCTGCAGGGCTGTCCCTGCCTGGCTCCAGACAGGGGAGGTGCAGCTCTCCTGTGACACTGCAGTTTGAGCTTTGAGTCCTGGAAGCACAAACACGACCATTTCTACAATTCCTTCAAGCCTTTATTCAGTGTACCAGCCTGTTTTTCATCTCTTAAGTTGTTCCAGAGCTATTGAAGGGCTGTTTAAGTTTGCCACCTTGCTCAGTACATTTGCCCTCTCTCTGCTGCTGTAATGGCAGAGCCACAGAGGGATAACATTACACTGGCTCCTACTGTGCCTATCAGAATTACAGGAATCAACAAAGCAGCTGTAAACCCTGCGCTGGGAGCAAGCTAACGATGGAAAAAGTGCTCATAATACCTGTCTTTTGGTGTCAGCTGTTGTCTGCAAGGCACAATAGAACATCTGGAAGCGAGAGCCCTCCTATTCAGGTAGCTGAAATTGCATTAGCTGCTCTGGCATAAAGGACAGGATTAGAATGACAGACCTCCCCACTGAAATATTTGCTTTTGAATAAACTTGTCAAATGCAACAAGGGGTGTCATGGCAAAACTTTCCTGCTTCTGCTGTGAGAAGAGCTTCTGTTTCTGTGATGACAAGAGGTCTGTGTTTAATTGAGCTGCATTTTGCTGCTGTCTGCTGTAGGCAGATACAATGAAAGGGGACAAAGGCCAAGTTCAATTCATTGCTATCAAGCTTCCTTTCTTCTAGGAGCAGGTAACAGCAAAACAATTATTGCAGGCTTAAAGCAGGCGTGTTGTGGCAAGAACGGGGAGAGCAAGAAACTGCTGCAGAAGCTTTGCGTTAATTTATGCTCAAGAGAGATTCACCATTCTTTATATCACAACAGGGGGCCCAAATATAATGGGGAATACAAACTAAGGAAGATAATGGAGAGGGAAAGCATCTTTCAATGCTTTTAGAGTTCATGAGTTATTCCTGTTTGCCAGAACCCACTTTGGTGAGCATTCACTCAGCATAATGAAAGCGTAGCTTACCATGTGGCTTTGTAGAATCTGGGTCAAGTAAATTTGAGATGCTGTTATAGCTTTATTCATCTTTAAACTATAGATCAAATAGTTCTAATAAAAAAGTTTAAAAGGGTAGATTTCAGTAGTGTCCATCACAAAACTCTTGTGTCATTCAGGACATTAAAACTAGACAAAGACCACAGGTCTGGCTTCTAACACTTTAGGAAGTTATATAGGCAGCTGTTGATCATATATATATACTTCAAAATGTGGTCCTGAAATGCTTAGAAATGCTTGTCTTTGGTCTTTAAGATTACTGTTTCTCCCTCAATATTTATTCCTCTGTTTGTTTCAAATTACTCTGTAAGAAAAAACAATACCAGTTTCACACCTCGTTTGGGGGCTGGAAAAGCATCTCCATAGCTGGAGATGAAGATGCACAGTGGCTTTGTCTGCCTCACTCAGGGAGTTTGGGCACTAAACAAATCTATTGCACTTATGCGTCTTTCTTTGTGCTAAAGTTTGATCCTCCTTCCTCATAGGGTTGTCCAGCCCGTCCTTGGCCACCTCAGTAATGTTATGTCTTGTTTGTGCCACCTTGGTCTATCTATAGAACACTGTGCTGAACTAACTCAGGGGTTATTTGCCACTACAATGATGACAAACATTGACAAAATTAATTAGAAACTCCTTTTTCAATGAGCCAGTGATGTGGAGCCACACAGGCAACAAATCCTTTCTGATTTCTTCTATAGAATTTTGCCTTTTCTCCTCCATTTAGAAATCAGAAGTGGGGGTGTATTTTAGATTGTGTCACCTCTAGTTGAGACTCTTCAGTTTTGAAAGATTAAACAAGAAGTCTGTCTTTGGTGCCAGTTTAAAAATGATTTGTGGTGAGGCTTGGTGGCCTCAAGGTGCCTCATCCACAGACCCTGTTTGGCTGCAGGGCAGGAATTGGTCCAGGAACACATCCAGAGGGGCCACTCAGGTGGAGATCCTGTCACACACAACAAGAGACACAAAACTCCTGGCTTCCAGGACATTCCACAGCAGCTGAAGAATAATGTTCAGCTAACATGAATTCATTCATGTAATTTGGCTCTTAAACAAAAAATGAAGCAAAATGATTTGGGAATCTTAACTGCTCATTTTCTTCAAAAATGGTAAAACAAAGTGATTCAACACTTACAGGATGGTTTTTTCCCACACACTTCTAAATTTAAAAAATGTTTTGTTGGTTTTTGTGGTTCCAGAGTTACTTCCATGAAACAGATATTGCCCAGGAGAGGGGGGAAAAACCACATTTCAATTCTTAGGATATTGTTTTAAGTTATGCTCAACAGATGACAACAAATATGATTAATATTAACAGAATGGAAAAGTTTTGTTTAATTTATGCTTTGTGAAGTCCTATTTTTCTTCATGCTTGGATCCTGGGGTAAAAAACCAGTTTAATGTGATTTCTGTTCCTCTATTTACTGTTTGCTCATCTCAGATGGTCTTCTGGTCTCCCACTGCAGTGCTCTGATAGTGACCTCCCTCAAAGACATGGACTTTGTTCCCTGAGCTTTCATAGGCAGAAAGGTGCAGATCAATTATTCAGTAGAAATCTTCTCCCTGACAAAACTTCCCCTTGATATCTCAACTGAGCACAGCCCTGCTCACACACTGATTTCTTGCATCCTTTCAGCTTAGAACTCACTGTCTATTAATGAGTTAACCAAGCTAATAATTTCTAGCTCTTACTGTGTTTAGTGTGCTTCAGCAGGAGTTATATTCTTGTGGAGGTGAAGGTTATAAAGTGTGCTGGTCTGGTCTGGCAGCTGCAGTGCAATTTCCAGGGGAAACTGGAATTAAATGGAATATATGATTGTGTGTGCAAGGGGATGAAAAATTCCCTGAAAATTCTGCCTGTGAGCACACAGACCACCTGCATCTTTAGGGCTGGCACCTGGACACTCCTAGGAGTGAGGTGGATGCTCCTGTCTGTCATGGCTGTGGAGGGAATTCAGGGACACCAGCCCCTTCCAGCACTCCCATAATCCTGGCAGCCTCTGGGATGGAGGGTAAGGAAGCAGAAATGAAAGGATTCTAGGACAGAGGGGTAGCTAATGACAAAAAGAAAATTGCTAAGTGAAAAGGCATGGAGATTAAATAAAAATAAATGTGATGGGATTCTGGCTCTGTCACACATGAGACTTTCCTTAGGGGTTAGGATGGATTTTGCCCTTGCTGCTTGATGGAATTCTCCATCCTCTAAGCTGGCTAGAGCAAGCTATGAAAAAAGAGCAATTATTTCTTCTTCCATGCCTGCTTTTAACAGTTCTTGGTAAGCATGGAAACAATATGAACTATGTTAGTGAAACAAATTGGATGCCAAGAAACATTGGAGCCCTTGCATAGGATAGAAAAGCACAGTCTGAGAAGTGTGTGAGCTGGTGGGGGCTGAATGCAGAACTACAGAACACTTTCTGTGGGAACTCCTGTGAGCTTTCAGAGCAAACAGGGCAATTTTTCCATGTCCTCCCCCTCATTTCTCCTTCAGGTCATCTCTGTTGTGGTTCTTCCCCCTTGGGCTAATTGATTTTCACTGAGTTTTTCCCCTAGTTTTTTATCAGTTGATTAGAAAAAACCAGAGCCAACCTACAAGTGCCTTCTTATCTCACTACATGAGAATAAATTATAGCAGCAAACTCTCACTTTTCAGGAATTTTTCTGCCAGTGGATACCTATTACCCCATCCATTGTGTCTACTTTTCTGGATCTGACTATTTTTTTTTAAATGGAGAGTAAAAAATGAGTGGTTTCCCAGACATCTGATCAAAAAATTTCCCATTCTCCATCTGCTCCATATAATATTTGCTCCTTTTACTACTTGGTATTTATTTCTGTGGCCAATGGATGCAATAAGGGATTGTAATTTAACTGTTGGCAGAGGTTAAGATGATCTTCTCATTTGCACTTTGGCTTTGCTTTTCAAAATTTCCTTTGTCTCTTACAATGCAGATCTCTACTTTGAATTAGAATTGTAAAATTATCTCCTGTGTGGATTTGAAAGCCACTGTCACAGCATAAACATCTTTCAAGGGCTTTATTCTTCAGTCTTGTGTATTAAACCTGATTTCTTTGTTAGTTGCTAATAAAGCCTTTGCTGTTGTTAAGGCACTAATGAGTGCAAAAGGGAAAAGACAACATTGTGGGATGTGTGAACTTAGAGAATGGGTTTTAATTGATGGGTTGCAGTTCACCATTTAGAAAATGTGAGCCTTCTGGAAGCCACGGGTGGTGTGCTTTGTTCTCTTGTTGCTTCTTCAGTAATAAACAACTTTCTACCAGTCCTGGAAATCACAGAACTGAAAGCTTGTTATAATTTTCCATGGTGCTGAAAAGGACACAACACTTGTATGTTTGCCCTAAATATATACCTATAAATACACCTACTTAGCCTAATTAAAAAAGAAAATAATTTGGAGTTTCAGCTTTTTAATTCTTACATTTTGTAGATATTTCTTCCTTCTGCCCTCTACAGAAAGTGTCTCTTTATTTAAATTTTATTAGTTTACTGAAGCAAATCACAGAGCCTCCCTGCTTTGTGTGTTAATTGCATTATTTTCATTTACAGATGGGGGAACATGGGGAGGTTAAATGGTTTTCCTGTGGTGTGGCCTGAGTTTGTCTCTTGGCATGGATTAGAATTGAGGAAGGGAAATCCTGGTCACAGTGACTGGGAGCATTGGGAATAACCAACAGGTCCAGGAGTGAAACCTGGAGCCTGCTTATGCCTTCTGCACTGAAATGGCATTACAAATGAGTGAAATACAGGTGAAAACATTTATACATTAAAATGAAGCTCTAAATGACCCAATTTGCTCTGCCTTCTGGTTTGATTTTGGCTCAGTTCCTAATCTAGTTTCTCACAAGAGAAACTCCTACTTGCAAATAGCTTCTTCTTGATAATAGAATATTACTTTACTGATTAATATTTGTTGGACACTTAGTCTAATTACAGTTTCTCACAGCTACTTTAATTACTATAATATGAGGTTTAGCTTAAGCAAAATATTCCAGATGAGTTTAGTGATGCTTTGCAACTTAATTCTGTACATGGGAGCGTGGCAGCTGACTACTGGGAGAGAGGAGAACACACTCCTTCCTGGGCCAGGACACGTGTTTTTAAATGATAAGATGTGTCAGTATTTTTGCTCCTGAATCAAAAGATGTAATGCTGAGGATTTACAGAATCTGGGAACTCTGAAACCTCAGCCTGGGGAATAGCTGCAGTGAACATGATTAACTGGATAAAGGGGAGCTCTGTGTAGTGCAATTGAGGATGTCAGTGTTTACTCACTAATTGAAATTGGAGAGGCTGAATTAAAAGCTTGTGATTAGTAAGGCATGCCAATACCTTTGAGGGCTAGCTCCTATCTTTTCAAACGTGCAGAGGAACATGGGATTGTTTTTCTTGGTGAGAAATTGTCCTATTTCTTCTGTGTCATTTGTGTTGAAAAGCAAAAGGTGAAATATGGAGATAAGACCCTGGAGGAAGTTAGTCAATAAGTTTTTATTTCCAGGATATCCCATTTTCAAGTGGAGGTGTAGTCCACATTGATATTTGTTGAATATCTTGGTGGGAAGTACAAAATTCTTGGACTGGATTTTTGTAGAAATGTGAGCACCTTGGCATAGCATTGATGAAGGAGAGCAGGCATGAAAAAAGTGGAGGACTCACTAAAAAATGTGGCCTGGCACCTGCAGTTCTCAGCTCTCCATTTGTACATCTCCAGCACCATTTGCAAACCTCACATCTCCATTTCCTGTTGTTTTACAGAAAAATACTTAAAAGCAAAGCGTATTCTTTACTATTGGTAACAATAAATTATCAATTAAAACCCAAAACCCAACAGATTTTTGTGCATCAGTCCTGTTAAATCTGGGATGATGTCCTCAAAGTCCAACCTGAATTTTGACATACTTAGTATTTACCATAAACTTGCCCCAGAAGTGTTTGAAATTCTGTATATTCACAATAGAGGACTTGAATGCTTGGTTGATAAAACATCTGATAAGACAAATGTTGTGGGAATAAATCATTCTCATTTTTTTCACGGACTCAGACTTCATTAAAACTTTGTTCTCCTCCTTTGAAATGGTTTATATCAGTTTAGGGAAGTAGGAATATATGTAGCTGCTGAAATGCTCCTGCTTCATAGGATGTAGGAAGGCACAGGAATTTGATTATGGAAAAAGGGTCTCTTACAATATTTAAAAAAGAAAAAATTAGGTTTCTGGTTTTGCATAATGCTGATTTATTTTGAAGTGTAATGCTTTATGCTTTCACCCTTGGAAACTGATTCTTATTTAGGAGATGAAAGATTGTGCAAAATATAATATTCTTGTATAATTTAAACTGCCTGATAATGTGCTATAGCCTCCTAGAATTCAGGCCTAAACATTAGGCATTGATTTAAAAAAGGCATTTAAATAATTTAAAATTGTTCAATGCTGAGCATGATCAGCACCCCAATCATTTTCAAATAAATGTACCTATAAAAATTGAAGCAGATGAATAATTTTAAATTGCTTTATACTGTGCAAGCACAGAACCCCAATCACTTTCAGGCTGAAGCACATACAAGAAAAAATGATTGAAGTGCTCCAGTAAATTTAAATTGCTATATACAAGGAAAAGGGCTTGAAATTATTGGATACTCAAATTTTTTCTTTAAATTTCCCTATTTTTAGGTACAACCCAAAGAGTTTAACTTTGTCAAGATGAGCCAAACAATCTGATTTTATAAACTTGCAAAATATTACATTAACCTCTGCTCCATGTAGTGATGATGGGACATTCCACAACTGAATGTCTCATATCCTGCTGTGGGAATTCTCAGTACTATTGTTATTAAAGCAGGATCCAGGGCAGAAATTTACATTTTTCCCAACTTCTCATGTGTTTAATTCTTATTGTTTGTGTCTGCTGCCTGTTGGATGTCACAGCTGATTTGTCTGGTAAATACAGATAATTATAAAACAATTAAAAGTACTGGAAGTGCCATCCACAAGGTTTAGTGGGGAGGCTGCAGTGGCTTCCTGACCACTGGAGTTGATTTAAACAATGGCTTCCAAAAGCAAATGATAGTTTATTGTGGAGGTTCCATGCGGAATTTGTGGGATACAAAATCTGTTCTTGTGCCTCAGGACTGGCAGCTGTTCCTCCACCTGAGGAAAACGTTGTTCTCATGGGTACAGATCATTTTCTATGATTATTGTTTCTACAATAAACAAAAAGAAACCCTAAAAAGCAACCCCTTGACATTTTTGCCAATTAACATCCAACATTTCCCAGAAACACCATTCCTTGATAGCTGAAAAAAAGTTCTTCTGTAGAGAAATAAGAAATAAGTATTTCACAGGGTGTTACTGAGGCTTTCTGCAATACTCCTGAGATCTCATTCTCAGCGTGTCAGGGTTTTCTTTGACTACCTAATACATGTGAGGTCAATAGTTGTATCTTTTGCATAGAAGATTTCATTCAGCTTTTAAATTGCAAGCAATTATAAGAGAGAGGGTTATAGACCAGGGTCTTGGTTTCACATTATTTATGTTCTAATTAACTTACCAGACTGAATTTCCCCCCCCCCCCCACTTTGCCTACTAAGTGTTGATCTTTAATAGTTATCTGTTCCTAGCATTAATGGGTTTTATTTCTTTGGAAAGGTCATTCCTGATGTAATGCCACTGTTAACACGAGGGAGCCTGTAAGTTTTAGACATTTTGCTTGATTGTGATGAGCTCAAAAATACTGAACTACTTGCTATCTTTCCCCTGGGGATTGTTTTCACTCAGAAGAGTTAGTACAAGTTCTTTTTCATTTTTTGACTGTGTTCTTGCAATGCATTAAAAGCATTCTCCAATGAGCAGCTGACATAGCCAAAAATACATTGTGTGGTTTTTTTGTTTTTAATCCTTTTATATTTCTTTCAAGATGACTTCATGAGCTTCAGAATTACTACTCGTTGTACGTAAATACATAAGGTCTGGACTTATAAAATGAGAAGTAATGCAAGAACTTTGGTCAAAATGAAGTAAATCCATGTATGGTTAATACTGTACTGCTACTAGGGTACAGTTACTGCTCTTCAGGAAAAGAAAGTAAAATCACTTAAAAACCAGCACTGAAGAAGACTTTACTCAGCTTACATGATTTTTATGCAAATGAGAAACAGGTGAGAAGATAGAGAATGTCTTGACCCACTAAAAAAGATTAAGGTGATTTACAGCCCTGTCCTTACTAAGAGTTCACCTCTGAGCTTGGTTTTTAAATAGAAACCCATAGGAAGCCAATCTGTTTATTTTAATACTATCATACTATTATTGCTCTGTATTATTTGCTGTAAAGAAAAAGCAACCATGTGATATGCAGATACCTTCATGAAAAAGTTTTCTATAGCTTGTTTTACAGACTGGATGGTCCTCTTCATGTTGATGTCAAATAAAATCTTGTCAAAACTGGCAGAGATGTTTGTGTTGGGCTCCTTGCAGAAATTTCTCAGTTTTTATTAAGAGTCTTTGGATGTTATACTTGTTTTTTCTCCAATAACCTTGCTGGAATCAAGGGATTCTACTTGAAAGTATTAATTTTTAAAAAATCTTTCATTTGTGAGTGTTCAGGAGAAGGTCAGTAAATGTTCAGCAAATCTTTTTTTGAAGTTGAAAACCAGATATTTTCACTTGTCCTTATACTTTTATAAGTTCTGGGGGGTTGTTTCTGTTTTTGTAATGTTTGAAGGTGATAGAAGTGTGTTTGTGTTTAATCCTTAAATCCATGTTATACTTTCAAAGATTGTTTTCAGCAAGCTCATTTTCAGTTTTAGCTTAGCAGTGCAAAAGACAGATGTTCAGTGTTACACCGAGTTCAGTTTGTGCTGCAGTAATAATTGCTTTAGACTCTAACTTTGTGGAATATGAGGAAAATAATAGGTGGAAGGTTGGTTTTTCTTTTTGATAACTATCACACTGCTGGGAAATTAAACATGCATCATGTTCCTTAGAGTTTCCAGCCATCCTATCCAAAACCCACTATCTGCTCTAAGAAATATTATTTTAATTTTTTCTTTAACAGCTTTTGCCACATCAGTGTTTTCCTATGTGGAATAATGACTTTGCCCCATGCAACTTCATGTGAAGGGTTTTAAATAAGTTTAAACAATTTTTATTTCCCTTTTAGTAAACCAGAGATCCGTATTTTCATTCATCTAAATGCTTCATGAAGTCATTACTGCAGGAAAAGAGGATCAACCTGTTTATTCCATTAGTCAATAAATAACTAAAATGTTTGGTGTGAGCAGATCTTCACAAAGGTTATTGTAAGGCAGTTCAGGTTTCAGCAATTCCCCACCTTGCAGCACAACCAGTCCAGAACTGACTTTCAATGTTTTTTCTTTATGCCCCTTTCACTGGTACAGGAATGGCTCATTTGCATTACTCTGTACCCTGTAAAATGAATTTATTATGCAGCTTCTCTAAATAGGCTAACCAGTTGTAATCTCATTCCAGTGGTGTATGGGTTTCAACAAAACATGATTACTTCCTTCATAATGCCTAAAAATAAACAAAAAATAACCTTGGAGCCCAACCTGTCCTTTTGCTCGAGTCTAGTGTGTTAAATGGTGCTATTAATCATGATGGGTAGTTATTTACTTGTTAAATACTTGAGTAATTTAAAATATTACCTATTTTGTGCACAAGTAACTGCTCTTGATCTGTTATTAATCATCAAAATACTTAATGAAGCGGGATGAGGGCCATTCCCAGGATTAAAAAATCTGAACAATGATCAGATACATCTGCATGGCTGGAAGTGGGAGTTCATCCTGCATTCTGATCTGCACTTGTGGGTACAGATAATTCTGAGCTGGGAGCTCTGTTGGATCTGTGGGCAGATCCTGAACCTCAGCTAGGAATCTGTATGGAGAGGGAAGGGGCTGGAAGATCTCTGCTGGCCATGGGCAGAGCTGGTCCCCATGTGGTCAGAAAGGGCATGGATTTAACAATGCATGAGGGTTTGCATCTGTGTTTATATTCATAAAGATTAATCCTGGCTCTGTTTGCAGAAGCTGCTTAACATTGTTGAAGGTAAATGGTGGTCACTCCTCCACTGATGTCAAATTTCACAGCTCTTTGTGTGCTGGTTAATTTTAGAATGACTGTGAGCCACCAGCATGACAAGACCTCAAAAGGAATTTTAGGAAGCATTAGGCAACATGTTTTGGGCTTAAGGAAATATCCAGACTGTGGAGAAGATTTATCTGGAATTCTTTACGTATTTTGCCCAGGTGGAGCTTAAGGAGGCACAAAGAAATGTTACTGAGATGGTCACAGGGATGTATCCAGATAGAAGGAAATGGAAGGAGTTTGGTTTGTCTAGCTCAATCAATGGAAGATTTAGAGGGGACAAAGGTTAATTTAGTTATGAGACAAGACTTGTGCAGGAATAAATGGCTATAAATTGACTGTGAACAAATTTACTCTGGGAGATATGAAATGACCATCAGAATAAGGGTCAGGAATTGTGAAATGTAGGAAGTATTTCTGATTGGGATCAAGCGGTCTGGCCAGCAGATCACTGTGCCTGCTTGTGACACCAGAGGGGGTTCCTGTGTGAGGGTTTCACAGAATCACGGGATTGTTGGGGTAGGAAGGGACTTCTGGAGATCATCCAGATCAGCCTTCCTGCCAAGATGGGTTACCTGGTTCAGGTGACACAGGAATGTGTCCAGATGGGTTTGGAATATCGATAGGATTTCCCTGGACTTCCCAAGTTTTTCCTGGATTCTGAAGTCAAGGGAAATCTAAGCTAGCTCTAGTTCTGAAGTATGGAAAATATGTTAGTAAAAATAATTTAAAAATCTTATTTTAGGGTGCAGTTTCATGGCAGCTGCCCCAGATTGGGGTGCAGACTGTGGGTGTCTCACACCAGGCCCTGTTTTTCCAGCCACATCATCCTGTGGACACGAGATTCACAGAACTTTGTGGTGACTGGGCTCAGGGAGCAGGTGGGATGGGAGAGAGGATTGGCCCAACTCTGCCTTGAAATGAGGATGCTGTCCAGGTGCTCCTGTACTTTGCAGGCACTGCCCATATTATCCTTCTTCACCCTGCACAGTTTGGGCTCCCTGGTCGCTTTGATCTCTGAACAGCCCCTAGGAGCAATAATAAATGAATAAATCATTTCTGAAGAAAATGATGGAGCCTCTTGCAGAGCTCCTCAACTTCAGAAGGCAAGTGGCTGTTTGATACTCCCTGTTCTGACACCGCCACTGGCACATCACTCCTTGAACAACTTAATGAGACTCCCAGTGCCAAGAAAGATGCACACCTTTTACTGGATATGCAATAAAATCCTCATAATAAACATAAGTACGTAAGGAAAGTGCCCATAAAAGGGGAGCTCCTGTGGTAGATAGTCTCACAAAAGAGTTTGTCACATTTTGTTTCCAGTTAATGGATGCCTACCGCAGTCACACAGCTTCAGTGACAGGAGAACTGAATTCATTTAAGCCAATAAAGTCATTCTAATTTGCATTTTCATAGCCCACTCTTCAGTACTCCGAGTGTGACTTTCCCTTTTAGGACAGAGCTGTGCAGTAAATGGATAGGTAGGCCCTTTAAGAGGATATTTATCATCCTTGAAGAATCTTAGTGCCAAATCTTAATAGCATTTCTTACAAAAATGACTGGAGCTCTCCATCAGATATAGAGGTAGAGCTGTAGAGATAGGGAACAGTCTTCTTTTTTTAAACTTCTTTCCTGATAGAAGAGCTGTTAAAGCCTGAAACAGTGAAAACTTCCTCCCAAAATGAAAATATTGCATTAATAAATGCCCCAAATAATAATATTCTAGAAATCAAATTAATTTGAAAGAACTGCATTTAATTAATTCAGTCACATTCAGAGAGAAATAATTCAACATACCTTTCTGTAAAGTTAAAATGCCTTTGTTAATTATGCCAATCAGAGGATAATTTATTCAGGTTTTTTTTTTTTTTTTTTTTTGTTCTAGTTGATATTAAAAAACACAGAAGACACAGAGAACTTCATGTCCAGTCTGTGTGTGTGATTTGATGAAATAATTGCCTTAGGACCTGCTGACACTCTAATTGGAGTCTGTGTAATGCAGAATCAAAACCTTACTTAGAGCTGCACTCTTTATTTTAAGTATCCCTCTGTTAATTTCATTTGAATAACTCCCTCATTTAAATCTGAGAGAAGAATTCAAATTTCATCATTTCATCATCTCCCCATGACTGTGTGCTGTTTATCACTTGTTTCCTTCTCTGATGGCCTCCTCATTTTCCATTTTTGTGGGTCTGGTGCTGCAGCACCTGAACATGGAAAATGTTTTAAGATTCAAAAATCTCAATCTGCATGATAAAAATATTTTGTCATGAGCAATTTAATTCGGTGTTGGCAGTTCTCATTATTCTGATTACTTTTTTCTCTTCGTTCTCAGCTCTAAGGAATACCATGTTTCTTATGAAAATCTGAAGTTTTCATATGCAAAAAGCAAATTTCTCTTTCTCATATTTCCACAGAAAAGCTCAGAAGCATAAATTTTCAATACCCACTTCCAAGTAAATGAGTCAAATAAAAAAGAAGCCCCCAAGCCATGCTTCAAAACATAAAAAAACCCCCAATCCTACCAGAAATGCCAAACAAAACAACCAGAACTAAAAACACATTTCTCAGGAAGTGAAAATTCACAATGTTTGAACTCTTGAAATTATTGCTCTTAGTAAAAATGAGCATTATTTGAATTTTAGCTCCTCCTCCTTGTGCTCTATGTTGATTTGTTTTTATTTCAGATTACTCTCCTGAAGTCAAAGGTAGAATGTGGTCCTACAGAATATTTTCCTCTGGAGAGAGATTTGTTTACCTTTACTGCGTGCAGGATTCCTGTCTGGGCAGATGGCTTTCACAGGTGTCTGCACCATTTACGTTTCTACTTAAGTAAAGCCTTACACAAGGATGAATTTCACACCATAAGAATTTGTGTGAAATGCAATTAATATTCTGCAGCTTGTGTTTGTGTGCTAGGTGATCTCCTCAAGGTAGGGCTAATGAAGATATGAGGGTGTGCACAGCAAAAGGTGAAAAAATTCATTTGCAGAGCGAGCCTGTGGCCAAACTGAAACTGTGCAAGTTGAAAAGAACACAAAGAACCTGAAATTCTTTAGAAAGACCTTTCTGAGATGACTTTCAGTCACCAGAAGAGGAGGTAGAAGGACCCTGCTATTCTGAGGCGCTGTGATACCCAAAGGTGCCTTAGCATCAGGGAGTTTATTCATTTCCTCTGCAGTACAGTATTAAATTGCTCTCTTTTTTTGCTGTCCAGCCATATTCTGTGTATTAGCAGCTTCCAGTGCAAATGTAGAGGTCAGTAAAGGTCACCAGCATGTGCGTGCTGGTTTATTAACTAAAAAAAAAATGGTGTTTCTTAGGCTTGATATCTCACCAGGAGTACAGTTCCAGCACAGGGGCCCAACTAGCACAGGAGTTATCTGAACTATGACATTTCCTTACACCAACTGGCAATAAATTCTGAAAGGAAAATTGTCATAATATTAAAACTGAGTCTGGGCTCATTTCTCTGTGCATTTCTGAAAAGCGTGAGGTTATGAGGAACTTTGATTTTGCTTGTTGATGAACATAGGATTGGTAGGTCTGAGTAGTCACAACTCTGCTTTGCTTTTCAGACTTCTACCCTTTTAGATTTTCATGAGCAAATTGTTTGCTGCATAACTGTCATTTTTGTTCAAGAATTTTGTCTTTTTCCTTGGGAGCAGGTGAAGGATCCTTTTGTACTACTTGCGCAGCACTTGACTAGCTGGGTGAACAATATTTGTTTATTCAGAGTTCTACATATGATATTTAAATATTATTTACAGTCTATTTAGCTGAAGTCTTCATATAGGCAGCTATCAGTCCATAGAACCTTTTATTATATCCAAAAATATGAAATCTACATGGTGTTTAAATTCAGAATATATTCTGCTTTGAACAAGCCTCTTTGCCTTACACATACATCTGCCTGACTTAATTTTTCAAGATATTTTTAAAGACTGCTGTCTCCAATGTGAAGAACCTTTACAGAAATTATTTTAATGAGCTAGATATTTAGTTCAACAGAAGTTTCTTCATAGAAAAATAAATTAAAAGAATAATTTTCTTTTTTAAATACAATTAATTAAAAACTGTCCGTGTGATGACAGATTTAACATTTTGTCTGACATGTAGAGAAGAAGAAAGAGCCTGGAATTGCACAAGTGGAATAAAATGTTCCATTTCACAGCAAGGCCAAGCTTTAGTCTTGTAATTATTTCAAAGGGAGTAAAGGTCATTTTCTATTTGCTGCATCTCTATTATGTGAGCCTTCTGTACCAGGCTTACAGAAGTTAACTCATGACCCATTTAGATTGCCCAGATTTCAAAGTCAACTTAGACTGTCACAAATCTGATAAAGTTGACATATTCCCATCTCTAAGTACTGCTACAGATGATGTCCAAAGAGGCTTTTTATTTATAGCTCTGTAAGACAAGAGTTCCAGCTTTAAGGCTGGAGTAGCTGGGAGATCAGAACATGATTTGCCTCTCACTTGCTGTGTTAATCCTTTAGGAGAAGAGCTGTTTGTAGATAAATTTCAGGATATATGGCTTGGACTGTTTTTCTGGTGAGGACTCATTATATAACTTTGCTTGCATCTTGAGATGGGAAGAGGTTTTCTCCTGCTGTGATTGCATTTTAATGCATATTCATCCAGGAACACTGAGTCAGAAAGACAGGTACTTTAAACCTGCACCTGTGCACACAGAAAATGAGTGCAGAAGATGCATGTGTGCCTTTCTTCCTGTGCATATGCCCATTGAAATGCATATAAGGCAGGTTTTTTAACAATCAGTAATCAAGCTTTATGCACAATTTTCAGGGCAGGCTCTGAATACCTCAGTGCACATTTGCAGATATCTCCTGCTGGAAGACTTGAAGGGGATACATCCAATTCTCAGCCCCAAAATCTCCAATAAAATCAATATATCAATGTCATTAAGAGAATGAGGGATTGGAAGATGTGGTTTTAAACCTTTTTAAGAAAGGCAGGAATAGTGTGATGATACTGAAATTATTACAAGTCAAGTGTGTTGCACTTTTCTTGGTGTGTTACTTTAAATCTTTCTCTTCTTTCTTGGTTAATCCTTCCAAGGGACCATTGTGCAGCAGGACAGGATGGAAAGCAAAGGTGTCCATCTGTTGTGTTTGCCTTCCACCAGATTAATTAACATGAAATATTCTGGCTGCTCCTTGCAGTCTGGTGGCACTTCTGGCCAAGCTTTTATAGCAATGGCCTGACATGAAACAAATGATCCAGCAGTTGGTTCCATAAGAACAACTAATGCAGAGCAGGTGCCTTTGGGTTTTGTAAGTGGGATCACACTGGACTTTAAATGAGTGGGAAATGCAAGAAGGGAGAGAGCAGATCATGTATCACTGTGGTTTAGCAAATGGAGTGTGAGTGGTGGGGGGTAGGGAAATGTGCAGCTGTTAAAATATTGCAGGACATCTCTCTAGGATCAGGATCAGCAGGCTGGGATGATAAAGCAGCGTAGGTGGGACTGGGAGATGCTGCTGGTGCTTTGGGAGAAGTGAGAGTGCTGCTGTCACCTGAGCTGGTGAAGGAGAAAAGAACCCTCAGCGTTCACTGGTGTGGCATTAGGGAGAAATTGTCTTCACTTTAACCCTGAAGAACTTTATTTCCAAAACTGTAATTTTGTGTTGAGGATGTCTTCAGTAAATAGATCCATTGTGCAGAGCCACTTGAATTTAGTTGTAAATGCCTTTCAGAACCCCTGTGTTTGTTTTGTTGGTTGCCACACGTGCCCTCTCTCACTGATTGTGCTGGGGCTGCCTGACAAGCAGCAGATTGCCCATAACAATTTTGAGATCAGTGGTCAGTGCACCACCTGAAAGTCAGGCTTTGTAAAACACCTTTAGATGTTCTAAAGCAGAAAGTACTTCTGAAAATGCACTTACGCACATATGGGTTGGAAAATGCGATTTGGCTTTTCCTGCTCTTAACCTTGCCTCCTTTTGCCTCTCTCTTTAGCCTTTTAAACTTTTTAGTAATTTCTTTTTGCTTGCTGCTTCTTTCTTGACCATTCTTACTTCCATGCTCTCATTTAAGAGCTGCCAAGAAAAATAGCCCTTCAGGTTTTTTCTCCATTCAGGGATAAAATGCTTCAGAGTCTGAGATTAGAATTGTACCTATTCCCAAGCAATTTTATTTTGCTTGTAAGCTTCCTCCTTTGATGTTCCTGTGGTGACACAGAGCTTGGGTGACTGTGTTCTGACAGTGACACAGACTGTATTCAACTGGAGCCTCCAGATCCACCTCCACTATGATGCACACTTTTCTTTTTCAGTCCTCCCCTGGTGTAAACAAGCTTTTGATTGTAGGGAGAATGGGCAAACTGTGGCTTGGAGAGAAAGAAAAGAAGCGGTTTATACTTGCTAGCAGAGAATTTATTCTAGAAATGAAACTTCTGTATGTGAAACTTTACCCATGAACACAGAATTTCTTCTGCAACTTGGTGATCAACTTTGAGACAGATTTGCAGCTCTTAATTTATCACTTTTCAAATTTATTTGCTTATGCTTAATGTCAGCATATATTTAGGTCCACCTGTATTCAACTAGGCCTAAATAAATGTGATTTTTAGGAGCAATATTACATCCTATGTGTTTATGGACCAGTAACAATCTTTATTGATATTCTGAACTGAAATTCACCTTGAAAGCTACTATTTTGTAATTTCAATGCCAGCCCACATATATAAAAGCAAAAACCTTACATAAACCTTTTTTAGCAAGATTTGAAGGGGAAGTGTGATGTGACGGATATTTTGTTTTATGAGTATGGACCCCAATGTTTTGTTTTATGAGCACTGAGCCTAAACCCGCTATGGTTCCCAGAAGCCAACATGATGGATGAAGGAGTGGATGTTAAAAGTATATTTCTGTTTTTTTGGTTTTTTTTTTCCCTCAGGTTCTGCTGCTTGCATGTGCAGAAGATTTAGAATGTGTCCCTGGATTCCAGCAGAAGGTTTTTTATATAGAAAAGCCATTTGAATTCAGAGAGGACCAGCTGATTCTGAACCGTATGTTGTTTTCATATATTACTATTGTGCAAAAATCAGAATTGTTTATGGATTTATTTCATTCCTGCCATTTATCAGAAAGCTTTTTTTTGTTTTGTACCTAAGATTTTGGATATTGCCATGATTCAGTCTGAGTTCCCCTGTATTAATCCTATGTCTCTACAGGCTTGACTATGTTTCATATATTAGAAATGGCAAAACACAATATATAATCATTTAGGGCTATGTGAATATTGTGGAAACCTAGAATCAGCCATTTCTTAAAAATTAAATTTACTCTGAATTTCTTTTATAGTCTTACCTATGAGCCTGAAATCAGGACTTGCACATCAACATGCCTATTAAATTATCTCTGCAACTGAGATTTAGAAGTTAATATTTTGAAAGCACTCATAGGTGATACAAGTCCAAGTCTTGACATGAAATTCAAAGGCTGGAAGAAGTCTGGGATTATCAATGATGGCAAAGTGTCACACAACTGGAATATTCAGTATATTTCCATAGAGCAGGTATCACATTATAAAACCCAATCTGACACTGTACACCCAAAGCATTAAACAGAAGGAGATTTAACAGTTTTTCAGTTCTGGAGTCAGTTCATTCCAATACTTCAGGGTTACAAATTGCTCATTCCATTCTGGGGCTTTGGGATTTCAGCCCTGTCAAACAGAAGTAGCGCCTTATTGATGTCTTTAAAGACTTAAAAAAGGATTTAAGTGCTGCCATTTTCATAGCTTCCGAGCACACCTGCATTTTTGTGTGTGATATTTATTACCAATGATTTCTTTGTTGTGCTTAGCTGCTGGTGCTGAACCAGGAGTTTTTCTGGGTGTCCAGCAATGGGCAATATCCCATGTGCAATATCTGAATCCCACAGTGGGATGCATCCCATAGCTTGGTGGAACCAAGAAATGCAAACCAACATTACTCACCAAATGCACACATTTCCAACTCAGTTCCATCCTGCTACACACTGATGTATTTTCACTTCAGATGAAGGTGTAATCTGTGCTCATTCACTTTAAAATAGCATTGACTTCTCAAAACGAAATGTCAGAATTAGTTGCCAAAGTCTATTGAAATAAATCTCTTAAACTTAAGTCACCCAGCCTTTGGAGGTACTAAAATAAACCTCTAGGATAACATTTTTAGTCTCAGCATTTTGATATGTTGCTTAGTCTGAGCTGCTTTTTCACAGGAACTTTAGATCATGAGTAGTAGTACTAGTCAGAGATGTGAGATTGTTGTTCAGCTTGGAAAAGAGGCTTCAAGTTTCTTATTTCTTTATGAAATTTCATTTTCTCTGGAATTCTTATTTTGGACTTGTCAAACACATTATTCTTACATGGCTAGAAGTTGAAATTCTAAGAATATAATAGATTTAATATGCAAGCTGGTTTGAAGACCTATTAAAAAAAGCAATATGATAAACTATATTAATATGGATCAGCTAAATTGAATACAAACAACTTTGTTGAATACTTTTTTGCTTCAGAACTTTGAGGCTGTAGTGTGTCTGGCCAGATCTCCTGCTGATTTGGAGAGGATCACCCCAAGGATGGGTTGGTTCAGCCAAACTGACTGGGCTGCTCTGGGGTGACCCAGCCACTTGCAGTGGCGTAAAATGAACACAAATAATTAAGATGCCATCATTAGTGAGAAGAGGAGGAAAGAGCAGGAAGAGACTCAGAAATGCCTGGGAACAGTCTGTGGAATTAAATTATTTTAATAAGCAGACAGTAAATTGGTCTAATGTGCAGTGTTGGACAGAGGCAGACTGTCGATGCGTGGTCCTGGTTAATTCAATCACCCACAAACAGGGTGTCCTTCATGCAGCACCATTAAACCTCAGCACAGTTCCTTCATTTTAGCTGTCAACAGAATTGATAATTTTAATTGTCTGTTTGAATACACTTTGCATGCTCTTGCATCTTTTTATGCCCATTACCAAGAGCAGTGTAATTTAGCAGTTGCATTGCAATGTGAGGCTTACCAGCGCTGTGTAAATTAATAGAGCAAATATGTAAACCAGGCCTATAGCAGTGATTGCTTTTGTAGTCCTCAATAAGCCAAGCAGCTCCTTAATTCTTTTCTGAAGTGCAATAATACAGTCCTTTTCTTTTTTTTCTTTTTCAATTTAAACAAGAACCTACTGTACGTTTCATTGCTAGCATCTCCCTTGTAATTAAATTTAGGTTGTATCTGGTTCCTCTGTATTTATTACTTCTACCTATGGCAGTGTTAATTATATTTTTTATTTATATACTGATGAGAAGAATGAAGAGTAGACCATATTGAGGGTACAGAATTTTCTCTTATTTCTTGTTGTGATTTGTAGCAATTTTTATTAAAGCCTGCTTATAAGCTGGCCATGACAAGTCCACCTGTGCGTGCATATTGTCCTTCCTATCAGTTTCACTGGTATTCAGTTACTATTAGTTTTTCTGTCATTGTGCTCAGGCTGAACTGGCTTTTCAATTCTTATTTACTTATTTACTCTTGCATCTCATTAAGTAGTAACTCCAGACTTTGACCATTTCTTTGTCCCTGTTTGGTCATTAATTTTTTTTCCCCTCAGACCCCTTCAGATCTCCTTATAACTTGTGTTTTCTATAACCATAAACAAAATAAGACATTGCACTTTTACTTTTGGTCTGCCTAATTTTTTCCTCTGTGTGCAGAACCAGATGTTCCCTTGATGTAGTAGGAAAAAAATCCACAGAGTCGCTTTCTGGAAATAGTAATTATATTCACATAATTATTATTCTAACAGACACTTGTGTCACTGGTTTTTTCCTTCCTTATAGCTTTTTTTTTTTTTTTTTACTTTACATTTAGGACCATCTTTGCATTACATTTAGGACCATCTTTGCAATCCAATAGTGAAGATCATCAAGATTTCCACATTCTTGATGAAGTGCTAATTGACAGCATTTAATTACAGGTTTTACACCTGTCAGAAGCACTTGTGGCCAGGAAATGCCTGTCCCTGCCAAGGCTGGCAGGTCACTGGCAGTGACAGGGCTCTGTCACGCTGGGCTGAGGGAAAGTTCCTAATCAGACTCAACAAACGTGGGAATGTAATTGTGTTACATTAATCACATTTATACTTAACACACATCGGGCTTGGCTTTTGGGGGTACTTTTAATTGACAATGAATCAAAGAGTGCACTTGAATAATGGAGGCAATTAACATAAAGCACAAGGTGATGCATTGTGCATGCTAAACTGGGGAAGGCATTGCCAGTGCTTTAAATGTCAAAACAGAGGAAGATTTGACCCTTACTTGAAAAGCTCTAATTTGGATGTTAATTAATGGCTGACCTCTTGTGTCTATTACGTGATAGATTGCCTGTTCAGAGCCTGGCCTGCTTCAAGATCAAGGTGTTGTCTGTCTGCACTTGGGTACTTTTTGTTCTGTGGATTTTAACAAAGAGCTTTTCTATTCAACCATATCAAAATCATTGCTTACTCATATGATGTGAAATATCTTAGTGTGCTTATTAATGCTTAAAAGCAGGTTTTAAATTGTCTGGCAAAGCTGTGACCTCTAACAAGATTTACTTTGTTCAAACCAAATAAAGCCTGTGGAAAGATCAGAGAAGACCATTCCTCCTACTGCAGCCTTGTGTGCACATGGATCATGGCCCTGGTCGTGCCCACGTCCAAATATTTCCTGTTGATTCTGAGCTGATGCCCTGTGAGAGCTGTGATTTATCACACCCACCCTTCCCACTCATTCCATGCCAGTTGACTGCACAGATGGCCTCTTCCTGTGCCTGTTCCATGCTCCCAAAAGTGGTGCTGTTCCTCTCCTGCTCATCCAGATCCTGGAGTTATCACACCCACTTTGTTCATCTCCCCTTCTTCCCTCTCCCCACACCCTGAGCAGAGCCAGCCTCATTCAGCCCCCTGTGGTCTGCCAAAGCCTCTCCAGGGTTCTGACACAGGGTTTGGATGTGGCTGTTACCTCTTCATGCTGAATACTGCAGGGTTTGGGTAATTGGGATTGCACATGGTAGTTGTAGCTTGCAAAAGAACATGTTCAAGCAAGGTAAGATTTTACGCTTAGCAATTTCTTGCAGGGAAAACTGTCTGAGCTTCTGGGTAATAGGGAGATAACTGGGGATTTTCCACCTATTCAGTGTGTCCTTGCTGAAACAGTGTTGTGGCTTTTCAAAATGAAGAAGTTTTTAATGCATTTTGAGTTTTACAAACATCTTCAATTTTCTTTCAATTCACGTAAATCACTCAGTGTATTAAGAACATGCTTCAGAAGATATTGAAAAATGACTTGGTTCCCATTACTTGGCATGAGGGAACAGGTTCAGTGGAAAGGCATCTCAACTTTCCTACCCAGGCAGGGAAGTGCTTGTTATATCCTAAAATATATCTCTTAATGGGCTCATATGCATGGATAGAATGTGAATACTAGAGCTTCAATCTGACACTTGGGTACATGGTTAAGATAAGGTACCTGGAACTCTTATTCCATGTGGACAGAAATATTGGTCAGGATTTGAAGTAACACATCTTAAGCACACTATTCCTATTTAAATGGTTATAGAAAGCCAAACTCATGTAAGTAAAGTTCCAGGAAATACCTGGGGCTCTGTGCAAAATGGTTGTAAAGTTGTGGAATTTTAAAGTGGGAGGTTGGGAACTTTACTACATGCTTGTGGAGGCAGGGTGAGGAAGATCCTTTTGCACCTAAATACTTGATGCGTTGCCTTTTAATTGAAGTTTGATGCTGAACTCCCACAAGTTAGATGTTGCACTCCTACTCCTTCCCCTTGGAGGGAGAACGTTTTCTGGGAACACAATTTATAACTAAATAATACAGAATATCTCAAATGTGCCTCTGAATAGATACATGCAGATTGGTGTTGCAGCACAACAGTATCACATCATCTGTTTAGCTGCTTTCACACATGATTGAAAGAGAACAAAATAGGAGAGAATAGTTGTTGAGTGCCAGGTGGTCAGACAATTCCCTCCCAAAAGCTTCCAGGACCCGAGGGGGAAGGAGTCAAAAATATATTGTTTGATTTTTATGCATATACATTAAATTAAACTAGTGTTTCCAAAGGTAGGACATTACACTGAGCAGAATAAAAGAATTGTTTAGTCTCTGGAAAACATCTTCAGGGCTGAATCAAAACCCCTCAGGGGTGCAGTCAGCTCTTGTGGAATAACAGAGAGAAAGGCATATGTGTTGGTGAAACCTCTTCCCTGCATTTTAATTCCAGGGTGGAGGAAATGAGGATCTAAACCCAAAGTTTCTTGTCTGTTTGGTTGAGAAAAGCCACACAATCCTGTTTAAAAAACAAACCAAAGCAAGCATACCCACATGAAATGTGGGTGAGCATCTTTGCAGTGACAGTGAATGCTCTGTTAGCAGCTTGGTCTGGATTTAGGAAGATAAAAGTAGCAGATTACTTGGTTTGAGATTTAATTTGTTTCTGGAGACTGTCCAAAAACCATAATGCTTCACAGCTAATACTTTTTTGAAATACGTGTGGGCTTTGGTTGGCTGAAACATGCCAGCTGTTCTCCTAATAATCTAAATCAATGGCCAACTGCTCAGTATTAGCAGGTTGGGTCTTTTGCTCAGTGCAGTGCAAACCTTGTATTAATAATGTCCCCAGGTGCTTCAGTGGAAGACTTCTCTGCTCATTTCCAGTTGGCAATTTCAGAACAACAACAAAAAAAATCAAATTAACCAAGCTATTACTCCTGAACTGATTACCCACACAGGCCACGAGGCAGCTCCTTCTCTGCAGGAGTAGAAATGTGTTGGAAGGCCAAAATCTCTTTTAGGAAAGTGTAGGTGGCTCAGCCTAGGCCAACTCCATCAGCAAATAACCTGACACTGATTGCTTATGGCTGGCAACGTTTTAGCAGGGTCGTCTTGCTGAGGAAATGGGAGGTAGGGAGGTGAATTTCTGGTTATAGGTCAGAGCTGGGGTCACTCTGGAGAGGGTCCAGCACCAGCCCAGCTTTGTCAGGAGCAAACTTTGTCCATGTGTGACAAAGAGATGCAAATCACCCCACACTGAGACATTAATGCATTTCTGTAGAACATTTCTTGGTATTTTCACAGACTGCCTTTCTGACAAGACTTTTAATTTGAGGATCTTAGCAAAGCACCATTCAAAAGAATCATGGCTAGCTAACCTTTTCCATTACATTTCAAAGTGCAGTGTGGACATTTAGCGAGAATTAATGGGAGTATGTGAGGTTAAATCTTCCTTTAAACATAGAATCTCATTTAAGTTAATGATATCTTAAAGCATGCAAGTATTCTTGAAAATAATTGTAGATGTAGTTCACAATTAATTCTGAGCTTTTAGGATTTCTCTCTGTTAATCCAAATCAAATTATAACTTTTCTAATGTAATTATGGTCATGCCTCAACTTGCAGTTTTTCTTTCCCTTTGCTTATTTAAATCAGTCCTTTTCAGACAGAGCAGTCTGCCTGCTTTAATGGACACATCTCCTTTTCACACAGCTTTCCTGTGCCATGTCATTGCTCAGTCTTGCCTTGAGAATAAGTACCACTGGCTGTAAACTCAGCGAGTCTTTCAGAAATTTCTTAGATTGGGGGATTTTTCTAGCCAGAGGCTAATCCTCTGATTTTGTTTTATGCCTCTCTTCAGCCTATCCACCTGAAATTTTTCCTCTAGAGAAGGGAAAGAAAAAGTAACTTTTAATGGATTGATTCTGGAAAGTCTGGTCTGTCTGGGATGACTTTGTGCATATTTGTATGCCTTGTACCTGCTGCTTCTGGGGCAGACAAGTGAACCTGTAGATAGGGGAGCAAGTGCATGTCATATTCTGTGATGTGAATATTAACTAAAATGTTTGCCTTGTGTTTTTCAAATCCCTGAAAAAATATCAGCCTAGGCAAAGGGTAGGATTTGCTCAAATAAGAATCCCTGCCTGTAAGGGATTATCTTCAACAAAATTTGGAATTCCTTTACCAAGGAATTCCTTTAAAACAAAACTAGGAACCTGAGGAAGGCCTAAAACATTCCTATAGTGATCTGGGATGTTGCTTTTAAGACAAGAATTCCACTTACAATACTCACTTTGATTTGTTTACTTTCTTTAAAAAAGGAAAAGCAATAAAAAACCCAGTGCAGCCTTCGTCTCTCAGCTGTGGAGAGAACTGAAGCAGAACTGAGGGCCTTTAATAAGGCAGCAAAAGGGAGGCACTGCTGGAGCAGCTTTACAGGTAGTCAATAGCAGAAGAGAAATTCCTCCCTGAAGTTGGAGCCAGCTCTGGTAAATCTCTGACGCTTTGAAACACTTGCTGGCAGGTACCAGAACCTAAAAGCAGGTTAGACTGAAGTAAGTGATAATCTCCTTGATGCACAGCACCGTTGTGCTGCCAGGCAGTCAGGTTTGTTTTACTGAACAGCAGATTGTGAATCTTTTCTCCCTTATCAACTGTGTTGTGAGTGCTTTGGATCTGGCTTTATCTATAAACTGGATTGTCTGGCCTTGGACTTTTCCTGAAATAGTGTAAAGCAAGGTTGTAGGAAATGGGTGCATTTTTAAATTTGTTATTGTATTCTATAATTAAATATATTATTCTCTACTAACCACACTGATAGGGAATATTGTTTATGTTAATGTATTGAGGCACGTGGGTTTTGTTTACCTTCCTTTGTGTGGCAGTGAAACAGAGGAAACACAAAATGTGCTCTGGTCTGCTAAAAACCCAAATTGCCTGGTTACAAGTAGAACCCCTGCAGTCTTTATTTAGCTGGAATTTTAATTACAGTGCCAGCTCTCAACACTTACAATAAAACAGTAGGGAGACAACTATAATTTGACCTTTATAAAACATTAACACCAACCTATACAAAAACAAAACTTCAGCTTAAAAGAATACAGTGGGAGGCAGAATTCAAGAAATTATGAAAGCAGTGTAGTTATGATACTTTAACTTTTGGAAAAAGCACAGCAATGTGGGTAGCAAATGTGTGATATTGGTGTGTTTGGTTCCCTGAATCTTATGGTCCTAGGAGAGAAATGCTGCATTGTTGGAATGTTTCATGTCTTGGGGAAATCAGTGCTGCTGTGAGGCTTGGGGTAAAGGATGCTGCCCAAACCCCACAAGAAATGCTGATGGATAAAATCCAGATTTCTTTCCCCAGAAAAGCCAATTCAGGAAATTCCAGGTGCCCACCCATCCCCTTTGCCTCTCCTCTTTGCTGAAGTGTTTGTGGCAGTCCCTGTGCTGAGTTGCACCAAGGGCTCCTTTCTCCTGCTGAAGGTCAGAGCAGAATGAGGTGGGGAAGAGGAGGAATGGAGCAGAACATTGTTCTGTGTTGGATGGGAATGTCAATGCAGCTCTTAATTTATCACTTTTTCAAACCAATGTGCATATGCTTAATTTCAGCATATATTTAGGTCCAGCTGTATTCAGCTAGGCCTAAATAAATGTGATTTTTAGGAGCAATCTTATATCCTATGTTTTTATGGACCAGTAACCATCTTTATTGATATTCTGAACTGAAATTCACCTTGAAAGCTATTATTTTGTTATTTCAATGCCAGCTCATATATATAAAAGCAAAAACCTTACACAAAAATTGTTTTCAGCACTGCTGAAAGGGGCAGCAGGACTGGAACCAAGGTGTAGAAACACCAGAAATGGTCATAAATCCAAATGCATTTTCTGCTTAATTCTGGCTGAAATAGTCCCTGAGTTGTAGTGTGACAGCTCACAGTATTTTCTAGTTCTGTCATCACTCAAAGATGATGAATAGTGTGCTCCAGGTCTTCTCTTGTTGTTAATTTAATATATAATAAGCATAGTTAATAAATGTCACCTTTGCTTTTTTATGAAATGGACTTGAAGCTGTAAACACAAGGATACTTTAAATGTCCCATGATAAAAGGAAAATTTGAAGTTGTCCGAATGCCAAGGTTACAGGTTGCCTTCATGTGACCTGAAACATTTTTCTTTTGCTGTTTGCTGACAGCTGAAGCATCAGTTGCTAAAATCTCTTCTTCCCTAACTTTTGATGTGATGCTTCACACCATGCTATATCTGTGTTCAAAGGTGATGCTGGATACAAAAAAAATTATGGGGGTAGGAAGGCAGTTATTCAATATTGTGGTCAAGAGTTTTCCAGGGGTTCATTTTGGTTGAATGAAAAACCATGAGCTCAGCTGACAATAATTTGGTGTTTGGCTGTCCAGTTACTATTGCTCTGGTTTTTGGGGATTTTTTGATGTTTTTAATCCAGGCTCTTCTAGCTGGAATTTTTATTCAGCCTGATTTGTATTTATGGAGGAACCACTCAAGTGCATCATAAAAAATATAGGAAATAGTGATTTTATAATATTTTTCTAGAGCAATGAAAGCAGTATTGTGGGAGTTACACAGAGTAATTTGCAACCAGAGAGCTCATTTCATTTAAATTTTTAAAAGTTACATTTGTGACAGAGGAAAGGGTCTAAAATTATCTTTAATAACAGAGCTGATGAGTTCATTCTTCCGATTAATAAGAAAATGCAACTCTCCAAATGTTCTGTAAGATTTGGTATTTCTTCTGAGAAATCAGTCAGATCTCATGCAGGTAGGCAGAAAGTTTTTGACATAATAGAATAGCATCCTCTGTCAATTAAATGTAAATCAAAATAAGAAATTTTATTTAAAATTATATTATTACTTCTGGCACTACTTTTATTCTTTGAGACACTGCCTTTAATAGCTTCTCCAATAAATTTCAAAGCAGCTGAAATATAGAAGCTGTAACACTTCCAAAATAAATCTATTAATTGTAATGCTGCTGAAAACATTGGGCATTGACTACTTACTGCTGTTTTTATAAGTCAGCATCCCTTCCCAGAACTGTCTGATACTGACTGGAGTTAGCGCTGGTAATTAATTGAAATGAAATTACTGGAATGATGAATGAGAGCTGGACATGTTGGACTTAACTCTTTCTGGTGCTCTAGATCCTGATTTAGATGGAATTTAAGCAGCGCCTGAATTTCAAGTCCTTCCCACTCTCCAGAACTTTGCAGCAGAGCCCAGATTCTCTCAGTTTCAACCCCAGATTTTCTTGCTCAGAATGTCCTTTGGGAAAGGCTCAGGCTGCTCCCCATGCAAAAGGAAAGGTGGGAGAGCTCCCAGCACAGGAATTTTCTGTGCTGAAGCAGATGATTTGGGCTGATTATGCTCAGAACCATAAATACAGCAAGGAGTTCAATTTCCACGGGTGAATGCTGCTACTGCTGAATTGGGTTTTTCTGCACAAGCCTGTGCCAAAACTCTCATCCTTCCTGTCTGCAAGGGCTACTGGATTTTAGGTTACTGATCAAACAAGTCTAGGCTGGTCTTTTGAATGCTCCCTTAACGACTTCTTAAATGTAACAGATCTGGATAGGGCTGAGCTCTGGAAATAGGGGCAGGGGCTGGTGCTGCACCTGCTGCTGGCAGTGAGTGGGTGAGAGCCTCAGGATGCTGGGGAGCAGCTGGCACTGCCCTCAGGAGAACTGGCAGATTTAATAGTTTAATAAAGAGATAACTATTTGCTAAATTAGATTAAGGACTGGATTTAATGTGGCCAGATTGAAAGTGATAGTTTATGGGTAAAGGTGGTAAAGTTGTTCTCTGTCCAGCTTTACTATTTGGGCGTGGGATGTGCCAGGGGGTGGCACACACTGAGCCAGCACCAGGCAGGACTCAACTGTGTGGTTGGGTAGTGCTGAGAGGGGAGAATGGGACCTCCTGCCTTTATGGGCTTAAAAACATCACCAAAATCAACCAAAAAACCACCAAAATCAACCAAACCCCACCAAAACAAATACAAACACAGAACAGAGCCCTCAAAGCAACATTCAGGCAAATACAGCGACCTCTGCTTCTTGTCCTGTCCTCTCCCCTCCCTGTGAGAATCTTTGTCCCAGTCTTTGAGTTTTTACACAGTGTTTTCTTGTTGAGGCTTTCCTGAGGAGCAGAGTTTTTACTTGAACCTACACCTGCCATAATCCCAGGAGACTGAAATCTTAGCTGTGCACATAATCTTGTTCTTTATCCATCTTGTTGCCTCTTTCTGTTGAAAGAGTTTTACTTTAGATGGATTAATTACACATGGATTAAATGAGTGACTCCACAGCCCAGTAGTTTCCCCATTTCCACACGTTAAAGTGGTTGTTTCAATCCCTACTCACCCGAGTGTTTTTATTTTTAATGATTTAAATCAATCAATGGATAGATAAAACCATGAGAAGCATCAGTGATTTCAAAATAAGTATTTTTCTAGGTATTTTAATAGCTATTCAGAGAGCTGGAACTGGAACTTGAACTTGCTTGTGATTTGTGCACAAGAATATTTGGATGTCGTGATTACAAAGTATGTAGGAACATTTTAACTTAGCTTTCAGCAGAGAAAAAAGTGCTTTATTTACTGGATTTCAAAGTCATGTGCTAGAGTACCATTCTTATGATACAGGGACTGGAACATAATCGGGGAAATAGACATTAATTTTCCTCCCAAAAATATAGACATAAAATTGACAATTTTGATCTGAAGGTTTTGGTTGAAAACTGTGGAGGTGTAGTGATGAAATCTTACAGGAATTAGAAAAAATGCTGAACACTGATCTGCAAATGCCATTTGTAGCTGGCTTTGTGCAGTTCTGTTTTACCTCTGGAAAGTAAAATCAATTTCAGATTAACTTTGACAGGGAGGTGTTGAGGTGTGTGAGTCAGCACTTTCTCAGATATTTCTGCCAGCCTGTTGGGAAGACAAAGAATTGTGATGGATATTATCAATAACAGTGCTAGCCTGAAAGGAAAATTGGCAAACTAAGTTAAGAAACACTTTCCTGCCTTGTCCTGGCACACTTCACAAAAAACTAAATTATAAGTTGTTATTAGTGTACAAAACTAAAATTTATCTTGAGATTTAGGAACATTTTTTTCCCCTGCTCTACCCCCTTTTAGTAAAAAACCCTGCTGTTATTGCTTTTGCTGATTTCTTTCCCCTTTGAAATCTGGAACAGCTATTTTTTTCTTGAAACAATGTGTTTGGTAGAAGTCAGTACAGCATGATTGAAACAATGAGGGATTTCATTCTTTTTATCCACAATTGTGGAGCTATATTCAATAACCCTTTATAACAATCTTTCCACTATACTGAATTATGTATTGATTCTTCTTTCGCAGTAGCTTCATTACAGAATTCCAGATGGAAAATGGGCTTTTAGATGTCAACCTGAAACTCTTCACAATTTTGAATATGGTATTACACATAATTCTGTGAGGACCTAATCACACAACGTTTGAATTCAATGAAACAACTCTCATTGACTTCCCTGAGAGCTGGCTGAGGCTTGGCTTGAGCTATTGCTGTGTTATTGAAAGTATAATCAGCATTTTGATTCAATTTTCCATCTCTTTCAAGTCTTACATGTTAGCTGTGCTGTGCATGTGGTCCTGCCACACAGAATGATGGATTGTTGGGTTGGAAAAGCCCCCTAAGATCATGGAGCCCAACCATCACCCCAGTACTAAATCCAAGTGTCACCTTCAAGGATGGGAACCCAGCCACTGCCCTGGGAATCCTGTTTCAATGCTTAATAACCCTTTCATTAAAGAAATTTTTCCTAATAGCCAATCTAAACCTCCCCTGATACAATTTAAGGCCATTTACTCTTTTCCCATCTCTTGTTAATTTTGAGATTGATCCTAACTGGCTACAACCTCCTCTCAGGGAGTTGTAGAGAACAATAAGGTGTCCCCTGGGCCAAAACAAATCCATCCTCAGCTGATTCTCCTCACATTTAGGCTCCAGACCCTTCCCAGCTCTGCTGCCCTTTGGTCACACTCCAGCACCTCAATATCTGTCTTGTACCTCTCCCAATATGCAGGGCACTGGGAACTCTACATTAGGACAACTTTAGAACAGACTTTGAAAGTAAAAAATATTTACACTTTTTTTAATTGCAAATTTTGTTGATGGAGCTCCTGCAGATGCTGTGTGTGACAGAGGAGTGTGGAAGCTGGGTGTGTGGCTCTGTTCCTTTGGCTGAAATTCCAGGGTTCACAGCTCTGGAGCACACAGGGGTCTCTGGCCATTGATTTTTAGTGGTTGCCGTTACAGAAAGTACAAGTGGCATTTAAGAGAGACAAAGCACCATATTAAAATTCATGCCTTTGGTTTCCTCCAAATCATCTGTAATCCATGTGGACCTGTCATAATTTATACCTGGCCCAGCAATAAGTCTGAAACTGTCTCGTAATCTGCACCAACACTTGTGCACAAGAGGAATGGCACGTGCTGCTCACTGCAGTTGGTCTTGAGGTATTAATTATTTATCTCTCCCTACCCAGAAGGCTGCCCTGAGCTTAATTGGTCTTTCTCATTATTTGTTTTGCTAAGAAAAAAATGGGATTAAATACCGGGAGAGGAAGATAACGGAGGTTTTGCTGCAGAAGATAAATAAAAACCAATTCCTGTTTGTTTCTAAACATGATAAATGTGACCAGGTTTTTTTGGTGTTCCCCACTGCCCCCAGAGTCTTGGGGGTCTCCTGAGGATAATCTTAAGAGGATAAAGTGTCTCTGAAAGGCAATTAGCAAGATTCCTATGAACTGGGCCATGCATGGGCCATGCTCAACCCTCTCCTGATTAATGCTCATCTTAATTCCATTTCTTGGGATTTTATTTACTCATTTCACATGCAGAGTATTTAGTTCCCTTAGCTCTGCTCTGTGGTTTGGAATCATTCTGGTGCCTTTCAAGTCCCTGCCCAGCTGTACCTGTGAGCAGCCAGCAGACCCAGGGAGGCTGACAGCAGTGGAATGTGAGTTTAGAGCAAAATCCATACAAGGTCTGGTCAGCACCAATAATTGAAATCATTAATTCTATAATGAAACTTATGAAAAGGGGATCAGAGAGGAAGACACTGGGCTTTTAAGATGAAATTCAGCACCTTGTGTCTCCTCTCCTGATTTTATTTAGAGGAATCATATTTCTTTGGAGGTGTGCAACTCACAGTGTAATAAAGCTCTGGGGAAAGTTCTTCTCTCTTACCATATGTCTTATGTGCTATACCACTAAAACAATTTTTATTTCTTTATTTTTTTTAAATTCTTTTCTAAGACAGAAATTCAAAAGTTTGTCACTTCTTACCCAGTCTCTTTCTATGTCTGCATTTGGAGAATTCCAGGACAAGCCAGGGTCTGTTTAAGTGTCTCCCAGCAGATACTATGACATATGTTTAATTAATATTGCACCTTTACTGCTGCAACTTCTCGGTTCAGGAAGCCTCTACCTCCAGGAGGCTTTTGAACTCATTTGATGTGCTTCAACACCTTTTGTGAGCTGTGCTTATTTCTTTTATGTTTATTTCTGTCTTTGGAAATTGGTGCAGTGGGAAAGTGAGGTCCCTGCCACCCACCTGCTTCCTTGAGCTCAAACTCTCCAGCACCAGCCCACCTACAGACCAGAAATAAGCAAACAAACAGCTCTGGCCAGAAGGTTTCAGCAATCAGCGTGTACCTCTTGTTCTAAAATTAAATGAGATGCAGAACCTGTCTCCAAACAGCCTGTTTGAGGGGTAGTGGAGAGGGGAGGTCCATATTGAAGTTGCATCCTATTTACACCACATACAGCAGCATCCTGTAGCTGGTGAATGTTCTAACTGCCAGAAGTAATATGACCTCTGAGGCAGGGAATATCTTCATCTATTTTCAGTTAGTGAGAATCTTAGTAGACCACTGCTGGAAATAAATGGAGATTAGTAAGTTTTCCTGGCTTTACACAGTACATCATAAAATGTTGAAAATATTAAAACAATTCAATATGTTCTTGGAAGATAAACACAAATAGGGCAGGGGAGGGTTTGGGCTTTTGGGGTAATGAAATTTCTTTGGGTTGTTTGAGGGCACTTTGCTGTGCAGAGGGTGTTGCTGCCAAGCAGGGAACCTGATGCCGAAGAGATCTTTACACCCAGATGGTCACTTTGAACTCCTCACTCCAGAATAGTTGTGGGTCAGATCTGGACTGGCAGGAGTGATTGTCAGCACCTGCTGACTGATTCCTTTATGGGCTCCCCCAGGATCTTTGCAGTGTTTTCTACCTGGAATTGCTTTGTTTAGCTGGTTGCTCTGTGTATTGATCTTGAGCTGCCAGCTAATTTACAGGTAGCATTCACCCAGCACAGTGTGTACACAGTGAGGAGAGGAAACAGAAATTCACCAAGTCCTGCCCGTGGTGCTCATCAATGCCGTGCAGCCACTTTTATTGTGGTGCTAAAGGGAGAGTGCCCAGGACTGCTCAATGGCCCCCAAGCTGCCCATGCCCAAATTTCCATTCTCTCACTCCAAACCAGAGTGGCTGCATGCAAACTGCACCCTGTGCATGATCCTGGACCCCTGGAAGCTGGGAGGGCAATTAGGCTGCCACAAGGAAGCACAAATGGAAAAGAGAAGGGGCTGCACTAAATGGCATTGATGTTACCAGATGGAGCAGCTTCACCTTGAGCATTCAATAGGGAGGGAAAATTTAGGAGCTGTAAAAATTGCTTAGGACTGTTGGAAGTGCATATGACAAAGCAGTTAAGATCCTAAAAAAACCCTGCTTTTCCTTGGCCCTGCTTATTGCACAATGTACATAACTACTCCTAGTTAAGTCACTGAGGCTGCTGGCAAACTTAGGAGGAAAACATATGCTTGTGTGAAATGCTGACTGGAAGTTTAGCTAATGATCTATTCAGCTCTGGGTGCCATACACAGATCATGAAACATTTACTTCCAATAATTAGCTGTTTTGTAGTTTGGGGCTTTTTATTTTTTATTCCTTTTTGTTCTTTTTTAATCCTACTCAGGCATATTGACAAACATGGCTTTTTGCTCTGCTCTTGGAGAAAGTTGCAGCTGCAAAGGTCCCTTGAGTTATGCCAATCACTTGCAGATGTTTTTCTGAAAGCAGAAATTAAATAGAATTTCTTGATACCAATAAATTAAAGGAAAATATTAGACTGCAATCTCTAAAAATGTGTGCTCTGGTCACAATGCATCAAACACTGCTAATATAATGATGACCTTTTAAAGGAAAACACATTATGCTGGAGCTGTCTTTGTATTAAACCTGTGGAATGCTGGTATGCAAAAGTCAAGCTATTAAACAGTGGGAGAAATGGAGTGGAAATAATATATTTTGCCTTTCTTTGCTGTTCTGATAGGCACATTCTTTTTTTTCTCCTGTATTCAGTCATGCTCTTCTTGAAACCATAAAACACAGAGATGGATCAAATACACGATAGCATTTTGGAACATTATATCCTGCTGCATTTTGATGAGTTGGATCAAAATCACAATGACCAAAAGCTGTTGTTCAATAGCAAAAATGAGCAGAACTGCAGAGAAAGATAAGCAGGGTCCTTTTCTACCCTCATCATGGTCAGAGCATTAAAAATGAGAAGCATTTGCTCAGAGCTAAGAAGATTTCCATTTACTCCTCAGAAGCTCAGATTGAGTAGTTATTTTGAGGAGTGAGTTATTTGAGTAGTTATCTTAGCAGAGACCCCTGAAAAGTGGTAAAGTACTTTTGGTGATCTGTACCCAGATATTCACATGTCCATTGCAGAGATGCAGAATCAGAACTCTTCTTTCTTTACAAGTGTGTTCTGGGGTTGATTAAAATCACATTTGCAAGTTATTAAGTACCTGCAGGTGCTGAGTCAATTCTACTTGTGTTCTAGATACTTGCTGGAGAAATAGGATTTAATTCCTAAGGCTGTTTTTCCAAAACCTTTTCTACCAGTTTATCCACTTAGAAAATTTGGTTTTTAAAATTTTCTGTTGTCTGCAGGAAAAAAAAGGAAACTTTCTTCTATTTGGCTCTTTCCTAATAGAATGGGCATAGACAAACAGAACTAAATATTTTTGATCTTTAAGAAGCTCTATTTAAGAGAAGGCGGCTTTGCTTTGCAACCTGGAGATGACATAACTGTGATCTGCTTTACTTTGGAGGGAGGAATATAAGATTTTACAAGTTGGATACAGCTGTTCTCCAAACACCAGTTTTGAGTTTTGATCCCAGTGGAACTCAGAGCTGGGTTGGACTCTGTGGTGGCTACAGCCAGGAGCAGGAGCCCAGGCCATGGCACTGGTGCAGGAATTTCCCATTCCTCGGTGTGTGTGTGTGCTGGAATGCTCTCTGCAGAGCCAGCAGGGAGGGGAATTTGCTTCCTGAGCTCAGCAGGTCTCTCAGTGCCACAGCACTTGCAAGGGGCTCTGAGGCAGCACGGGGAATGGGAGATGTGTTGTGTTTGCACAGGGAGTTAAATAAACATCTCACACTGTTATAATTTTCTGGTTTTCCCGCTGTATAAACAGCTGCTGGTAGCTTGTCAATCACCTTCTCCATTGGTGCTGCTAATTGCATAGGGAAACATTAAAAAACAGCTAAAAAAGTTTCAAGGCTGGTAGCAGAGAAGTCAAAAGGTTCTCAAACATTGTGTTTATCTCCTCTTGAGATAAAGGTTTTTCAGAAGGCCCTGAACCTGTACGATCAAAGGGAGCATTTTGTTTGTAATGAGTACCCATCAGTGCCTCCTTTAATTACCATTCTTGTTGGTGTCTATTAACAAAAACCCACCAGGCTCTGCAGCAGAAAACATTAATTTACGAGTAATGGACAATGTTGTGTGAAATACATTGCTGGATATAAATCACTCAGTGTTTGAAGACTTAGACCAAAGTCATGTTTAGAATATTCTGTGTTCCTCCCTCCAGCCAATGCTAATTAAAAGCAGTGCTTTGTCACTGTAGTCAGCAGGAGATGTTGAATCCCTTCCTTTGAAAATGAGCCCCTTCCTTGGGCTGCTCCCTTCCAAAGGCTCCCAGCCTCACTTCCAGCTTGGTATGTCTGGAGAAGTCCTTTGAAATTTGTTCTCCAGAGCCTTTTCATATTTACAGCCCTCAAACCTCCCAAAACTCCTGAGCAAACTCTTTCTTTTAACATCCCAATGAAGCCTCTCAGCATTGTTTAATCACCTAGGGGTGATTCTGTGGATCCCGTGGTAGCTGCTGCTGAGCCCAAACTGACCACTGTGATTAGCAACATTTCAGGTCAGAGCTTTGTTTGTGTGCCTGGCGCTGGATTTGAGCACATATGGCCATGCCAGCATGTGCCAGGCAAGTTTCTGGCAGGTTCCTCATGTGAGGATCAGCAATATTGATGCTCTGAGCAGTCAGAGCTGCTGGAGATGAGCAAGGCTGTTGTCCCTGCCTGGCAAGGATATTTAGCATGTGAGTAGCCTTGGCCAGCTGAACTTTCCTGGGCTGCAGTGTGTGCCCAGCAGGCCCTGACCCCTGTATTAATAAGTTTAAAAGCTTGTAGCAATTTTTAAGAGCTGATCTGTGTTTGTAAGGTTAAGGCTACTCAGTCTGAGCTAGCTGCACTACAGAAGCAGTGAATTACAGTGAAACACTGTGTAATTCCTGCTCTGTCAACAGCTGAATTTGCTGACCAAACCTCTTGATCAGTCATTACAAGTGTGCAAAGTTTACGTGCCCTTTGCCCATTCATGAGTCTGTTCTGCAATTCTCCAAAGTCAATCTTTCTCCTGGAGGAGTCTCTGTTGTTACTCTCTGTAAATTTGGCAGTATCTGAGCCAGAGTTTAATTTGGAATCTCTCTGAGTGAGAGTTGGTTCTGTGTCTGACTGCTTTGTTTGTATCTGAGGGCTCTTTTTCAGTTCAGGGTGTGGAACTCTCTATAACTCTCTCTTCTCTCAGAAATCTCATACAAGATAAACTGCTCTTGCTGGTTTGACTTTTTTAACCAAAACCCCCATTTGGGGCATGTTTGCAAACTGATGAGTGGAATGTTCAGCATTTCTTGTTCTCATTTCCTTTCAAAGCTTAGGAAAACTAAGTCAAGTTTCAAAGCATCCATTTGTTTTCTGACCTCTGTGAGGTGTTTGCCATCTGTGGTAACTCTGGGCACCTCAGAGCAGGGAGATACAAACTCAGGGTCAGCAGAACTGAAGGCAAAGATTTTGTAAGGTTTTTCTGTCTAAATTGGCACTTTATTTCAAAGCACACAGGGAAGAACTGCTGACATGGAACATGTAACAAAATTTCAAAGCCACAAAGAATGTTTTTTATCCATTTTTCTTTTATTTGGAAGAATCATAGTAATTATCTGTCAGGCTAAAACTAAATTCTTTCTAAAGGATGATGTTGAGAGTGATGGATATTTGGAGGGAGAAAAATTAGACTTAGTAGAAGCTCAAAGATGTGTTTCTAATCCAGAGAGCTTTTTCCTATCAATACAATCTCTTGTGCACCATCTTAATTATTTCATCATTTATCCTCATTAAAAGTTAGTAAGTTACAGAAATTATTACTGTATATCAGGAAAATTTATTTTATGCACACTGCAAACCTTTCAAGAATTACTTTCCTCTCTACAAGAGTAAATTACTTTCCTCTGTCTTCCTCATGTACTGGGATGTTTATTGCACTTATGAGAATGCTAAATTCTACATTTCTAAATTTCAGATTGTGATAAATGTCTCTGCCCCTCTGGAGCTTTTGAATAGTATTAACCTTAAAAAAACCCCACCAGCCAAACACCAGCATTTAAAGTTTTGCTGGAAAAACAATTCTGTAAAATATTCCTAAATGATTTATGATTAGAGTCTGCTATTATTGAAGTTAATGTACCTTAATGGACTTAATATAGGTGGAAAAAAAGGCATGTACAATGAAGGTTGCCCAAGCATTTTGCATTTGCAAGAAAACTTTTTAGTTTTCTTAACCTCTCATATCTGAGACATTTTTCCTCGGTTGTTGGAAACAGCATTAAGCAGTTGTTGTCTGTAATTTTATTGAATTTCAGTTTTATTTTATCTTGGAAAAAAAAACTCAACCAAAACAAGCAAGACAGTTTTCAACTCAGAAAGGAAAACAGGTATTTTTATATGCAGCAGGAAGAAGAATGCCCGTTTTCTTGCTGTAAAAACAAATTTTGTGCAGCTCACAGTTCAAGGTGTGTAGGAGGACAGCTGAAATTCAGTAACACAGAATTACTCATTGTTAGGAAATGTTTTTATTTGTGTGAAAATTGATTTTGATTTGGTAGGGGTAGAGGACTTTGTTTAAATAAATAAAATAGTATATTCTGTGTGTTTGCTTTATTGGGCAGCATGAGCTGAGCCTTCTTGAGGATTCAGTATTTTTATAAGATGAAGGCTCAGGCAAAATCACTTTATTTTCTTCATACATGATATGATATCTGTCCCAAAAGTGTGTCTTGAGTTCTCTTTCAATAATGTAGGATTCTAAAATAGAAAATTCTCTATTAAGTGAAGAGTAAATTCTTCCAATGAAAATGCAAAATGCTAAAGTTAAGTTCACATGAAAACTCAGCTTTTTTTCCCCCTGTAAGAATGTTCTGTAATTGCACAGCTCCATCCTCTTTGTCAGTTGAACTTTCTTAGTTATGTTTTCTTTTGAGAACTCAGCAGAATTAGTGTCCATGAAATTAATTTATATCTTAGAAGCCTTTTAGAAGGTTGCAGGAAAAATTGTTGCCACTGTGTTGCTGTGAAATCATTCTAAGTAATTGTGCTAAATTGTATTAAAAAGCTTCAGGACAGAGAACACTGAGCAGAAGGATAAAGGTCATGTTTAATATTTCCTCTGCAATTCAAGTGAGGCAATCTGACATTGCACAGTCAACTCAAAGGCATCTTTTGCAACCAAATACTTGGGGGTGAATACCAGAATTTATTCCAAGCCATACTTTGAGGGGTAGTTTGTCCAGGGAACCCATTCCTCCTCATCCTCACTGACCTGGGCTGTGGAGTGGAAGGCAATGAAAGGAAACACTGCAACACGTGCCTATCTAGAGGATGGAATTGCTTTTGGAAAAGATGCTTCTGACTGGCCCAGGACCACCTTCACTGCTCCCACACCATGGCTTTTCTTGGCACATCATTTTCCTGTTTGTAGTTTTCCAGCACAGGTTGAGTTTGGGTGTGATGAGTGCTTTGGACTTTTACCTGGATTGCTGAGGAGGAAGGTGGACACAAACCAGAGGCAGCAGGAGAGCAGAGAGTGTGAGACTGGGAGCACTGAGAAACCAGGCTGGAATGTGGTGCCTCCTGGAGGAGTTTTGATGATAAAGAATTCTGTGTTAGAAACTCAGAGCATTGTGCCTGTGTATCGCAGGGCAGAAATCAGCCCAGCACAACCCACTGAAGAGAAGGGATGGGCTGAACATGCAGGTAACACAATGTGTGCTGGCTTATGGACCTTTGAGGGTTTTGGATTACAAGACAACATAAATTCCAAAAGCTGTGCAGCTGCTGCAAGACCATGCACTCATCTGACCTGGAAAGGAAGGGGATGCCAACAGCGTGATCATTGCTTTGCTTTCTGAAGGGAAAAGAGGAGTTAGGGGAACAGTGCTGCCTGGAATATTAGAACAGCTAACATGTTCTGGGGTACTCTCTCAGCAGCTTGAGAAAGAGATAAACCCAGTGGTGGTTGAGGGTTATAGAGTGAGTCCAAGCTGAAGAGAGAATGTGGCAGAGACGTGGGAATCTGGCCTTCATGGCACAGGAGAGATGGGAATGGACAACTCTGGGGGAACTTTAGAGGGATCAGAATCCTATTTTGCCATAGAAGGAAGAAAAGCTGCAATGTGCAGTAATTGAAAAAGGATTCTGCTGGAGGAGGAGGATGATGATGATAAATGTTCTGTCATATCCCAAGCATTCCAATGGCTGTGTGACACAAACAAATGCCATAATCCACCCAGGCCACTGGATCAAATCCTCATCTGCTGCTGGGACAGCAGGGACAGCCCAGCAGCTCTGGAGTGCAGAATTTCTTATGCTTGGGAAACAACTCTTGAGAATGCATGGCAAAATTGTTCCAAGGCCAGTGCATGGATAAAGTGCAGTTATTAAAAGGCTCGAGAGATTCTCAAGGGTGAGCAAAGTTGGGAAACTTGTGAGACAGAGAAGGGAGGTGTCCTACATTTCAGAGTGACACAGGCAGGAGGCAGCTCTCTGGAACAAGGAGATCAGCCTGCCCTGAGACACAGAGAACAGCCGGGCTCACAGGGCAGTGTGTGCTGCATGCAGCCCTCTGCAGATGGCTCTCCAGAAAATATGTAATGGAGGGGCACAGAACTAATCTGGAGAAATTGTAAAACTGGGAATCAAACTCCTAAGTTTCAGGTTGTTGTAGTTTTGTTTTAACGCCCATTCCTACCTTGTTTTTTCTCCTTAATTGCTGCTTCCAATACTGAAGGCAATTATAGTCACAGATTTACTTTTTTATTTGCAAAAAGAGTTTGAATATACACTGTGCATATTAAACAGTCACCACAGTGAATTTTTGACAAAAGAGATGATTGTGAACGTAGTGCAGGGTGTTTTTCAGCTCAGTTGTGGTGGATTAGAGCTTAATATCTTATTTCTTTATGTTTATTTTAAGATTCATTCTTTAATCCCATTTTCATGGAGTAGATTTTCTTTCTTGCAGCTTTTTCTGTTTTCTCTGTCCATCACCTTTGCTGCAGATCTGAACCACACTTTCAATATTTCTGCTTAGACTGACTCTTATTAGTTCAAAGCAGAGCTACATATTTTAAATTGATCAAGGTTTCTGAAGCAATTATAACAACTGCTTTTGGAGGACACAGTTGCAGTTTTCATTTTGATACTATATGAAAGTGTGTTTCTTCAAAGCTACCAATGTAAGCTAGTAAGAGGCAGCTGGTAATTATTCTCTAATAAACAGAGTGAGAAGTACATGAAAAACCTTAGGGGAAACATACACTGCTTGCAGAGCAATTAATAAAAATCTCAGGACACTTAAAAGAAAATTCAGCCTGAGAATATGTATGCATTTGGCTGTGAATTTGAGTCCATTCCAAATTAACAGGTCTGTTGTGATCAAATTTGTTATTTGTTTACCAACACCCTTTCGCTTGTTATCATTCAACAGACTTTAGGAGATAGTTTTTATTCTTAATCAACTCTTAATTTTATTTATAAAAATCTTTTCAGCTTCCAATATCTGCTGTCTCTAAAGCCCAAATAATCAAAGTTTTGCTATATTAATTCCGTCTCTATTTTAACTTGTTTTGCTTGTAAATATTTGAGCATGGATAAAACTTCATGGATCTCCATTAAATAACCAAACACCTCCAAACAACTGGCAAAATTCCTGTCCTTATGAATGATTTGTTTATGCATTATGCCTCCTGGTTTTCCTGGCATATTATTATCTTTTCTGACTTCATAATGCTAAATCAGAGGTGTTTATTGAAAGCTGAAAAGACAAAAGTGTGACCACTGGGGACCTTGAGAAAAGAGCAGAGAAAGTGTTTGTTGTCAGAGCCAGAGTTATGGTCGCACTCAGGCTGTGAGCGCTTTGTGTTTGCAAGGTTAAGGCCAGGTTCAAAGGAAAAACTGGAGCTAAACCAGGAGCTGAGCAGGAGGGAGGCACAGGGAGTTTATCTGAGCACATCTCAGGGTTTATCTGCCTCCTCTGAATTTCCTGCAGGGTGGCAAAGCCCTGACAAGCTGCAGAGTTACCCTGTCAAAGCAGCAGGTTTGGCACTTCTGTAGGGCAGAGATGGAGAAATTGGGTTGGGTGAAATGTGCTCCAAGAGCAGGAAAAGACAAAGTGAGAGGAGGAAATCATAACTCAAACTTCCATGAAATTCATATTTTCTTTTGAATGGAAGAATGAAAAATTTGCTTTGAAGAGTTTATCTCTGTGACATCAACAAATGTAGGCTGCCATCACCTTCTGGGTGGAGAATTGTTATGAACCTCCAATCAGTTGGGCTTGGACAAAATTCTGGAGTACTTGCTTAAAAGGGTGAAAGATGTTAAAAATGCAGAGTGAGTTCATCCCCTGTTAAAACTGCAAGTTGTGGGTTTGCCATTAAAAATGTGTCATTGTGGTTTTGTCATTTCAATCCAACTCATCCATCTAGTAGCTTTGCTACAGTTTTGTATTAATGCTCTTTTAGGATCACTCTTTGGGGCTGGCTGCCTTGCCAGAGATTATACTGCATTCTTTTGTAAATTATTGTGTCACAGGCACTAAAATTGTGATAAATCAGGAAAGTGTATATTTTTTGGAAAGGTGTTGGATGTCTTCTCATTGAGACACAAGCTTCCCATGTGCTCCTAATTTTCCCATGTCTGCACCTGACAGTGTGAGTGAGACTTTAGCCATTGGTACTGGGGAAATAAAAAATCAATAAAAGAAGTGGACAGATTTCACTGGAATTTATTTCGGATACCAAATTGAGATGCACCAGAACACTGTGATTGTGATATCAATGGAGAAAATGTGGGTACTGTCAGGGAGTGATTTTAGCCATCCTGAGAGCCACAGCCATCATCTCTGGAGGGACCTTGAGCTGACTGAGTCCCTGATGAAGTGTTTTATAAGCCAGAATTAAGTGGAAAACTGCATTTCTGTCCATTTTGGTTGGGTTTTTTGGTGTCTCCTTAGGAGAGTGGGTTCTCCCAGTGTTTTAAGCTGGTTTGCCTCAGTTTTGTGTGGGTATGAGCACAGCAGTCCCCTGCTGGCTGCATTTCTGGCTGGTGATGTTTTCTTCTTGGCAAAAGGGAAATGAAGGTTGTTAAACACAGCTGCTGGAGCAGATATAAACTGGTGTGTGCTGGAGCACCATAAATCATGCTGCTCCAAGACAGTAAAACCTGCATTGTGTGGCCCACACCCAGCAAAACTCGGTGGTTTTCCCTTTTTAATGCAAACCACCCCATTAGAGAACACTTTGTAGTTTATCATGTGCTGATGCTCCTGCACCGTGCCAGGTGTGCCAGCATGAAAATCACTGCAACAGGCACAGCAGCACCTTCAGTGCTCTGATTTCTGTCCTTGCTCTGAGAGCTCGATAACCACTTGAGGATTGCTGCACACTCCACTTGGTTTTTGTGATTTCGTTTTATTTTTACAAATAACTAGCATTTTAAAGGAAACTGATAAAAAGCCTGCTCTCTGCTGATACGGCAGTGGCGTTTGTTGTTGCACGGGGCGCTGGGTAGGGGAGAGCATTCTGTTACTAATGGTTTAAGTCATGACTAATGCTATGTGCCAACAACAGACGTACAGATTCAAATTTAAATGAACTACCCAGGCAGTGTTTTACAGGATGTGTTTCTTGTTGGCAATTTGTTGTTCCTGACAACCTCGGATCCTCAGGCCGTTGTTACACCCGCCGCTGGGATTAGAACACACACAGCCTGAGCTTATAAATGTTTCAAAACTGCTGCGATGGAGCAGCAGAATTTTAAAATGTAATCAGATGTTCTTTTGAAAGTGGCTAATGTGAAAGAAGCCAGATTTGGTGGGGCTTGATTTTAGTTTTGAAGCAGCATCTTTTTTTATACTTCAGTATGTTTTTCTAATGCTGCTTCCTACAACCTTCCAACTTCTCTTGTCCACCAGAAATGAAAAAGCAAAGGCAAAGCTGGAAAGCTACAGGAAGAAAAGTTTTAGGTGCTAGAAGATTCTTCTGCTTCAGGTCCATAAAGGAGTAGATTTTTGTGGGATTGATTTCTTTGACACAGACGTGCTTACAACCCTTCCTCACAGCATCATTTCATTATTGAAGGCTTTCTTCTTGATTATATTACCGAAGGATTCAGTGTTTCTCATTGGAGTTTAATAACAAAGAAGCCTGTTTTGAACTTTAGAAAGCAGGGTTTCGTCAGTCTGGCTTTTTATTTAGTCTTTTTTTATTAGAGCAATCCTTTATAACAAGATTAGCACATGGAAGGTGGCTGAGATCTGCTCCACAGGGGCCTTCACCTTTATCACATCAGTGCTTCAAAAGTTCCCGACAGCTGCTCACAAACCCCTTTGTGAAGTGCAGCCTATTTCCTTATCTTCCTGTGGAAAGGCTTCCCAAGTGTCTGTCCACAGGCATTCAATTCCACATCTCCAAATTAAAACCTGCTCTAAAGGAATACACGATAGACCGGTGCTCTTTTGTCTCCTGCATCAGCTCCTGAAGTGAGATTAAGGTAAAAGGTATTTTTATACAAAATGAGGTCTCTGTTCCTTATCTCTGTGTTTATCTAAAATGTCAGAGTCAGATGTATCAGACATGAATGCTTTGTGAAAGCAGAACAAACAGTTTATCAATCTGGTTATGATTGCAAGAAATCCTTTGATCCTCCTGATGCTGCTGCTTCCTTTAATACCCAATCTGATTGATAACAAAGATTTTGCATTTAGGAGTTAAATGTTTGACTTACTGGTTTGGAATAATACCATGGCATAGAGTTGTGTCATGATTATAGCTTTTGTTTATCCAAGTCTTTTAAACAATATAATTATAGATTAAGTTAATAGTCCAATGTGTCATGGAACTAACACATCGTTATTAGTGTGATTATTGCAAAAAACCCACAAATTTGTAACATTTACATCCTTTTTCAATTATTTTTTTTCATGGAGATGTTGTCCTTTCTCTTGGTAGAAAACAAAAGCTCAACCCCCTGATCTTATTAAAATGGCATAAGTGAAACATATGACCCTGAAACACAAACTGTTTATAACTACTCCAATTTGATCTAATGCATTATTCAGAATCATGTTTTTTCTAATAATTATTCTAATATCTTTTTCCAATAATTATTAAGAATATTTTATTTTTTGATTGAAATACTGGTTTGGGGCTTGCTCTGTCAAAATAATCAGAATAAGAAAGTTTTCTTTAAATATTTTATGCTTTTTTTCTTGTATTTTTATTTCTGCCCATAAAAAGGCTTAGGACAGAATCGCTCATTCTTGAATTATTGTTTCCTTTCTATTGTGGTGAACTCATTTCATACACATCCTTCCCTACCAAAACATGTTCTTTGTGAGGAATGTCAGGGTGTGGTGGCATTGCACTGACTGCAGTTGTTCTCTCATTTTAGAGCTCTTGGATTATTCCTACACAGGCTTCCATCTGTACTCATGTTTTTAGGATTCTAATCCTGTTCTTTTGGAAAATATTGCAAAGTCCAGTTAAATTCTTTGAAGTCAAGAATAAGGTGACTCCTCAGGATTGGGTAATGGGAATTTGCTGAATTCCTCTTAACCTGATGTCTTGCACAGTGATCGCTGACAAAATGCACTCAAAGAATGCAAGTTCTTGTTTTCACAGCTATTACTTCAAATTTGATCTGTCCCATATCTTGTTTGGAAGGTCACTAAGTGAAACAAGATTTTCTGTCAAGAAATGAGATTTTGTGTCAGTGTCAGGCTCTGGTGAAAGCTCTGCTCTGTAACTCCCATGGGCCCCATCCTGAGTGCCTCGGAACTGTGAAAAACACAAATTCCACTGCATGAAACAAGAACCCCAATCATGTTCAGTTCTGCACCCTCAGGCTGCTGAGCCCTGCCAGCCTGGATGGCACTGTCTGTGGCACTGGGAGGGTCGGAGGAAATGTGATTTATCCCTCAGATCTAGAAAGGAGCAATTCATTACCAAAGTGTGATTTAATTCATTAGTGTCATTACAGCAGAGGATAATTTGCTCATTAGAGCTCAGAGAAGCACTGACAGTGCTCACCTTTTTTCCCAGATCAGGACTGGTGATGAGCCTGCCCAATACTCTTTATCTTGGTGTGCAGTACCTGATTCCTGCTGTGGCATGAGAAATCTGCTGGGTAGCTTTTAGTGATGAATGGAGGATTTCTGTACAACACACCGTTTGGAAACCTCATGCTCTCATGAATTCTGTTTTATCTGCAAACAGAATTGGTTGTGCAATTCTATGGACTAGCAAAGGTAGCATAAGATACACCAAAATCAGTTTAACCTCCACGTGGATCTGCCTGAGCCATTAATATTCTGTGTGCCTCAGTGCAGGGGGATCTGTCCGAGCGTGCTGAGCCCTAGCTGGAATAGTCACATCAATTAATTGCTCATAACAGAGAAGTACATTAGTCAATAAACACTTTTTGTGTGTAATTAAATGGCAAACTGAAGGTGAGGGATTTAGTAATCCCTAGGAATATTTGTGAACATGCTGCAAATCGTTGTGTTTATCTCTTCCTGGATGGTGAGAAAAAGGGACACACTGGGTTCCACAAGATAAAAATAATGTTGCCGTGGAGCACTTTCTTCTTGCTAGTTGTTCCACTATTAAGAATTGCATTGGTGTCCAAAGGCTTTATACTTATAAAAAGAAAACAAAGGGTTTCTTCTCCCCACCAAAAAACCAAAACACACTCTCTTATCTAGAAAGGGAAATAGGAAACTGAATTTTTTTCAGCATGATCTCTTAATGCACTGAGTTTATTCCTGGCAGATAAAGCTTAACCTTCAAATTTGCACAACACAGTGTCATTATGTATTTGTAGACTTCAGAGTTAAGCAGATATGAATTTATTTGAAAATAAATAAACAGGCAGGAGATGAGAGGAATCTTTCACCAAAGCTGTTTTCCACATGTTTCAAACTGCTTGTGTTAAAAGCTCTGCTCTAATACCCAACCTTTAATGCAATATTCAGGGGGAAAAAACCCCTAATCTGTATCAGGATACAAAAAAAAGCCCCACCTTAAACCAACATAACAGCTTTATGGTAATTTGTTTTCCTGCAGGTAGTACCTTACTGTTTAGATGTGATTCTGAGGAAATTTATGATCTCATGTAAGGAAAAAAAAAAAGTGTATTTTTTTCTTCCATCATTAGACTTTCCTCTAAGAATGCCTCATTATAAGTTTGGCAACACAGCAGGATTTATAATATTGAATACATTGTGTCAGCTCTCTTGTTTGCAGGGGGATAAAGTTCCATTATTCAGAGCTTTGCTTCAAATCCGTCCATTGTAGTGCAATTAAAGACAACCCTTTTTTTAGGACTAAACCTCATGCTTCAGGAAAATAAGCTTTCAAGATGAAGTGTGTAGGGTTTATGTATTACAGGTAAAAGCCCAGCTCTTTCTGTGGAGCACACCAGGTCTGAGCACAGCTGGGCTGAGGTTGGACATAATCTCTGCTCATTTGGGCTCTTTATTTTGTGCCCTGGCCAAGGACCATGCTCAGGCTGCAGAAAACACCTTGACTGTCTGGACTGGAAGGATATTTTGTTTTCTCCTTTCTGTATTTAATTATCCCACTAAAAACATGAGCTGGATTTTATGATGTAAATAAGTGTTAGTGAGGTGAATTATGCCAGGGAACTCGAGCTATTTACTTTGGCCTTGTGGAAATATAAGGGATGGTGTTGAAGGGGATAGGGAGGACTTGTAGGTCTTTGTGTTTTCTATTTTTCTTTACTTTATTGAGGACACAAACAACCATGGTGTGTGCCTGTAGGGCTCTGAGTACAGTCATGTGCCCCAGGAGGCCTGCAAGGATTTGGGCAGTGCATGAAGGGGATATAGGATTGTTATTTGTTTTCTTTTAAATTGGGATTAGTCACCTCAAAGGAAAAATCTTTATATTGACTGAAGTTTCTGGTTTGGTCTGATTTATTAAACAAGAGGATGAACCTCAGACAGGAATGGTTCATGTCTCACCCAGAGCTGGAAAGTTTGGGTGTTGCTCTCACTCAACTCAAACTAAAAACTCACAGTTCCATTATAGATTTATTTGAATATCAATGTCTTTAGACACTGGAGGTCTAAAGACATCCAGTGTTTAACATGGTGGTGGTTTACACGGGGTGGTTTACATGGATGCTATTTTCTTGTTGATGTGGAATTTGCAATCTTAGTAGTTCTGTGGTTTCTGGAAGGGGGCTTGTGACTAGGTTCTACGACATCCAGAGCACAGAATTTCAAATTCAAGGAATGTGAATTTTTGTATGTCTTTAAAACCCTACATCCCCGAGTTATGAGAACCTACACTTTATTTCTCCTTGTTTGAAAAGAAACAAGTTCTGCAATATTACAGAAACTAGAAAGAGTATAAATATTCCATCTCACAAGTCCTTTGCCTAATGTAAGTCCCAGAACTCCGGTCGAAAGCCCATCTGTCACCACACAGAGCTAAAAACAAGGCAGAAATAAGAATATTCACATCCTCATAATGGAGTTTTGGAGTGCAATGGGAAAAGAGCCATTTCCTGCATTGTGATTCTGGTGTTATTTATTGCATTAGTATTTTTTATATTCAGTTCAGATGACCTTTTGCTTTTGTTGTATTTTAAAATATATACCTTAAATATTGTATCAAGTGCTATGAACGAGTGCTGGAAAATTTAGTTCCTACTGCATTATATTGCCTTGATTTCATAACCTAAATTCCACTCATAGTTCAAAAATATGAAGAAAGATGTTGGTTTTCTTGAAGAAGGCAATTTGGGGAATTCTTTTTGTTGATTTTCCTTCACTAATGTTCTTGCTGCAAGGGAATTTTCTGAGTTGGAGGGTTTACAGATTGCCAGGACAGTAATAAAACAGATGTTCATATAGATTTCGAAACCTCCCCAAATTAGACTTTCTCCTTACAACATCCCTGATGTTTCAGCTCTGCTGGGTTGGAGTGTGCAGTTATTTAGAGCCCAAACTGCACCACACTTGCAGGCTCCCAGCCTAAACCTTTCTAACAAGTTTAGTCTGTTGTTAACCAGCTGAGTGTATTATTTATAACCAGAACATCAGTTAAGATAAAGACTCCACTGCTCTGTGCCCTGCCTGGAAGGGGTTTCAGCCTAATTACAGAGTCAAGTAGGTTTTGCAAACATGGAATAAGCCACAGGACAGCTCTGTGGGTGCCCAATCGATTCTGGGTCACTTATTTGTGAGTTACGACCAAGCTTTCCCCTGAATTCTCAGTGCACCAACTTCTGTTATTCATAGAGGACTAGATCTGCTTTTGTGAGGAACGAGATGAGAGTGCCCCCTCCCCTTTTTTCCATTACTGCTGCTGATTCTTCTGTGAAAGACCCTAAATAATTCCTTTCTCTGCTGAAAGCTGCCCTTTTCTTGTGTTTGTACAGAGCTCTCAGGTCCCACCTTTTGTTTTCCCTTAGCCCAGCTGGATCAGCCTGGCTCTCTCTGTCATTACCTCAGATCAATATTTCTCACCCTCTGATTATTTGTACTTCACTCCAGTGCCTCGTCAATGCCTTTCTGCAGGGCAGTGCAATATTGCAGATGCCATCAGGGCTGTGAAAGGCGCCAGTGCTGCTCCCTGTGCCAGGGAGTGATGTCACTGCAGGTGTCCCAAACACCTCTCCCCTGTCCCTGTGCCAGGCTGGGCTGTGTTTGTAGCCATATTTCATGAAAAATCCTTTCCTGAGGATTTTTTCTGAGAAGCTGAGAGGCCTCAGACAATATGTAAATATTGATTATCTGCTGCTGTGGAATGCAACAGGTGCGTCTGTGATTGGTCTCATGTGGTTGTTTCTAATTAATGGCCAATCACAGTCAGCTGGCTCAGACTCTCTGTCCTAGCCACAAACATTTGTTATCGTTCTTTTCTATTCTTAGCCAGCCTTCTGAGGAAATCCTTTCTTCTATTCTTTTAGTATAGTTTTAATATAATATATATAATAAAAATAATAAATCAGCCTTGTGAAACATGGAGTCAGATCCTCATCTCTTCCCTCATCCTCAGACCCCGTGAACATCACAGTGTGTTCTCCCCCTGTGCTGGCTCTATTCTGGACACTTTCCTGTAACCACCGAGCAGCTTGTTATGAGAGAGTTTTATTTGCATTTATGCATCACTACCCGATGAATAAACATTCTTCAGGAAACAAAGTCCTTGCCTAAATTCTGCTTGGAATAGTGGAAGGAATTCCCTTTGACTTCAGAGGCATTTCAGTCAGGCCCCCACTGAAACATTTCAGGTATCATTGTCAAGTAATTGTTCTGTAAATCGTTGTCTTTCTCTTGGTAGCAGTTGCTCTTTCATTTTGGATTAAGATGCATATTTTGAGTCTAACATGTTCAAATTTCAAAAACAACATGTACAGAAGTTACATCTATTCTTGACTTCTGTTTGTGCTATTGAATATAACATAGAAAAATGAATTTACCCTTCATCCTTGGGGAAGAAGTTTTTCCAGACAAGTCATTATTTCAGGGTTCTTCAAAGATCAAAGACAAGGAAGGAGTTGAGGAAGAGTGAAGGAGATATTTTTTGTCAAAATGTAGGTTTTATTTTGAAAGATAGGAGAGAGAAAAAGAATTTCTCAATTGTGATTTTAGAATATATAATTAAGGAAAAATTTATTAGTGACCCCCTGACAGGTTTGGTATTGTTTCCATTTCTGTCAGGTGCTTATCTGATACAGGACCCAAACTTTTTTGCCAAAGTGTTTCTTGAAATAATTTGGTGGCCAACCTGATGCTCAAGAAAGCAGGATCTTATATAAAGCAGTATATAAAGCTGACCTAGTTAATGTTGTTTATTGTCATGAATAGCTGATGAAATCCAGCAGAAAATTGCAAAGTGTGTAGGGTTTGTGATGGAATAAATAAAATGGAGAAATAGCTTCATTGTGGAAGTTCCCATGGCAGAAACACTGCTTTTTAATTAAGGGAATTACAAATTGGAAAGCCAGGTAAGGATGACACTATGCCCAACAAACTAAACTGAGCAGAGACTCACCTCTGTTTGCACAAATGAGTGCCTGTAAGAGAATGAGACAATAAAATTGGAAGGCTGGATCCTTGGCTGGGAATGAGTGCTTAATCCATCATTTAACTCACCAGAACACCCAGGCTAATTGAGCAGGCCTTTTTAGATTGTATTTAATGTTAAACGTGTGCTTGAGTGCCTCACTCCCTGTTAAATATTCACTGCATGGTCAGATCCTCTGACTTCAGGATTATTAGTGAGTTGTCAAAATACAAGGGTTTGGGTGTTCTATTAAATTGGGCAAATGATGCTTGGTTGCCTTGTAGAGGATCAGGTCCAAATCTGGCATTTCACTTGCTAAAGCAGCACGTGATACTGCAGTGAGTGTGGGACATCTTCCCTCCTGCTTTTGGGACAAGTTTATATTCCACCAAATTTTCAATTCCATCAATGTATCTATTTCACTTTATGCTGAGGAATTATTGGGTCAAAACAGTTAGTAATAATTTTTCTCCTGCTCCATTTGTGGGCAATTTTCTAGTGAAAAGGAGGAGGCTTTTATTTTGTAATTTATTTAAAAGTATATTTTAAAATTAAATTTGTTGCATGTGCAGAAATAAGGGGAAATAGTTTCACTTATACTTGCAGGAATCTCAGAGTTTAAAGAATAAGTTTCTCATTCTCTCCTCTCTAACACCACCTCCAAACCAGGTGGTTTGTGGTCCTTTTGCTTGACTCTGAAAATTCTGTTAGGCACAGCTCAGAATAAATAACAGAGCCCTTCTGGCTCCCAGCATCATTTTTCCCTCAGCCAGGTGGAAAGAACATTTCTGGGCTATAATTTGTTTTGGTGCTATAATTGTTGTTCTCAATAAATAAAGTAATTTCAGAGTGACTAAGGAGGCATGTCGTGCCACAAATACACCATGAATGCACAGGGGATAATTATCTTAATTGTGTTATCCTTTATTTAGCTGGATTAATGGCGAGGGATCGTGGGTTTAGTGGAGAGGTTCAAGAAGAGCAGGATCATTTTTACCTCACTGTGAGCATTTGTGTTTGTGGGGCTCTGCTCAGAGATCGACATTTGTGATGTCCATGAGCGTAAGGGAGAGGTACCAGAGCACAGACCACACTTCCTTCATGCTCCAGATGAGAGGAGAAGCAGCTCTGATCCCTTCCCAGAATAATTCAAAGTCCAAGTCCCCACTCATCAATTTCTGAGACTTTTCCTCATCCTGTTTTAAATGGTGCACGTGGGTAAATGCCTCTGAAAGCAGTGGAGGTGCTGGATTCGGCAAAGTCATGGCAATAGACTGACAGAGTCAAATGGAATAGCAAAACCATGAATCTTGTTCATTGTGTTTTTCCTTTTCATTTTTATCTCTCTCTGATTCAGAAGCTCAGAAAATCTGTTATCTCAATAGAGATCTGCATCATCTCTTTGAATCAGAATATAAAAGAAGCAGGGCTGTGCTGCTGTTGAATAATTCTAATATAACGTTGTATTGACTAGTTGTGTTTAATTAAAATAGAGTTTTGTATCTGAGATATGTAGTGCAGATAACCTTGTTCAAGGGTATAATTTCACATTAAAATAAGAACCAGAGATGTGAAACCTCCCAATAGTGAATCAATAATCAACCAGTAACAGTCTTTAATTAAGTCCCAATCAGTTCTAATCATTGTATCACGTACTGTGAAACCATTTAGTCTACAGAAGGCTTTGATCTCTCTTTCAAACTGTGACTTGTAATATCACAGAATGCATTTAAAAAGTGACTTCAGCTACTGGGACAGTTGAGAGATATTACTGGAGAAGAAGAAAATTAACCCTAATATTTTCTAATCTAATTTATTTTGTATTTGTATTTTCTTAGTACCTTAGCTTAAATATACAGAATTTCTGTTTTAAAGTGAATTATGATACAAGCTTTGACTAAGAATGTTGGTATGATTTTGAAAATACCATAATGGGTTTTTTTACAGTGAGTAAGTGCCTTCCATTACATTGTGATGCCGACAAATATTTCTGCTTTCAGTAATTAACATGCTCTGGAGAGGACTCAAAACTTAAATATCCACAGAGAACCCCTGTGGCCACTTCACTCTACCCCCTGTACTTATGGCTCAGGTGGTTTCCCTGAACTGGTTCTTCTGAGCAGTTCTCTGGGGAGAAAACCAGAAGAAAATGAAATAAAAAATTGACCTATATTGGAGAACTGAGAAGAAATTAAATTTCACCCTTTGCAAATAGTACTTTATTTTATCTTTTGAAGCAAATTGGGGTGTCCCTCATGCTCCCTGTTTTCCGTGATTGCGTGTGTGGTCAGGTTGACCTGCTCTATTGGCAGCAGATGAAACTGAAAACCCGGGAGCAGAACACAGGTTCCTGGGCTGCTCTGACCACAGGCAGACTCCTAAAGCCAGGTCAGATCAAATCCACATGTAAGCAAGCAGCCCCAGTGGCAGCTTCAGGTAAAGCTTTTGGAAAAGGCGGCTTTTATCCACTGTTAATTTGGTTTAGAAGCAAATGTCTTCTACAGCAATGTCTTGCCTGCTGGCATCCAAATAATACCATTGCTTCTGTTCTCATCCTTCTGGGGAGCAGACAAATGCTTTCCATCAGCTTCTAAAAGCCAAATTTTCAGCTGAAAGGAATCAGGATGTGTCTATAATAATCAGTGTTGTTCTGAGATACATCAGCTGGCACTAAATACAGCAGGCATGCAGAAGCCTTTTGTTTCCAGCAGAACTTCCCTGTTGAATTAAACAGAGACTTCTGCTTAAAAAAAATCAATATCACAGCATACCTCACTGACATTATTTTAAAACACAAATAATTTTAATTCCAGATCTATATACCAAAATAGATTTCCTTTGCATTTTTTCCCATTTACTCATAGCATTAAGGAAGTTGTATTTCCATAAATATTTTGGAGTCATCTTCAGTTCCACGTGCAAGAGTTAAAGTGGAGGATTTGTAGCAGGTTTTTGTTGTTATTTGGTTGCTTAATAGAAGGACACAGAAAAAACACATTTCTGAAAGAATCATTTAATGTTTTTCAGGTGTGCTGTGTTGTACTGCACATATTCAAGCTCAGGTTTAGGCCAGGTTCTTCTCAGCTGTACTTAGCAAACTCTGGAATAATTATATATATACATGTACTGTGTCCCTCCTCAGAAAAACACTTTGAATTTCTATTGACATCATCAGGGACATTTCAATTGATGTCATTGGCAATGTCCACACATTCTTTGCAAGTGAAATTGTTTTAAGTCCATTGAATTTCAGCTGAGAACCAATCCAGGTACTGTTTGTATGACCAAGATGAATTAAAGCAGTTAGTGATGGTTTTCTTTTCATGCGCATTGGTTTGGTCAGGTTAATCTGAAGAGGATTAACTAATATTATATGTCCTTTTTTAGGGAAAAAAGAGATAGGATTTCTTCTGAAATCCTATGTAATCCTCCTCATATGCCAGTAAGGTGAATTGAGTTAAATTTCCACTGATTTATTTCAGCTGGATATATCCCAGATGTTCTTCCAGGTTTCTCATTGGGAGTTGCTTGTATTTCATACTGTGCAGGACACACAAATTTCAAGAATTACATAGAAAGACCTTGATGTGCTGGATGTTTAGCTGATGAGGTCCAGTAAGACTGAATTCCTTCCTGGTCAGAGTTCCCACTTGAGTGTACTTTAGGTTTCCATCAAAATCCTGGAGACTTCTGAGGAAATACTCAGATCATAGGAACAACAAAACATGAACAATTTAAATTTTCCTGAAAAGTCTGTTTCTCCAGAGAGCCACATGCTCTTTTTGCTCCATCTACTGCAAATCTTAGCTGCTCTTGGCTTTGATTCTCTGAGTTTCTCCTGCTGTGCACATTTTGACAGACAAGAACTTCCCTGCCCAAGGGCTGCGGAGGAGTCACAGCCAGAACCTGCCACCCTCATTCTCATTTCCAGGATGGTTGCACTTACATGAAACACTGTACATGACATGTTAATGACATGGAATCCATTGCATTCTGATAATCCATCTCTTTTGAGCAGAGGAGAAATTATATGTAAGAGCAGAAAAGAGCCAGGGCTTTTAAAAAATTGCAGGCCTATTATGAGACTTTTAAACAGACAATTCTGTCTAGGAACCTGTTTTTTCACAATTTCAAAATGAGCCTGAAAATAATTTAAAGCACAAAACTTGCATTAAAAAAAACGAAACCCCAAACCAAATGCACATTTATTTTTGCTAGGATTATACGATCAAAGCCAGTGAGAGAAAAATACTTTAAAAAGGCATAACTTGTACAAGACTTCAAGGCTAATTTAATTTCCTCTCCCTGTCAAATGGTGTACTTCCAGTGTCATAAAAAAGTCAGGAAAAGATGTCAAAGTTTTAAAACTTCTTCCACTTTCTAAAAATACTGAAAATTACTTTTATTGTTATAGTGTTTCATTGGTTTATGCATGCTTAAAAAATCGTGTTCATATGCTTATTTTTTCACTGGTATTGTATAAGTTGACGAAGACAATATTGCAGTAGCCATTAACTGTGTCTCACATACATACATTTCAATGCAAACACAAAATTCCAGACTTTCTATTTGCCATTTGCTGTCCCCACTTCCATTTCCACCTCCCTAATGCATTGTCTGTATGCCAGAACACATTCTGGAATTAAATGGGACAAGGGAAAGGCAGCACAATAGAAATTGCAGGTTATTGCAATTTAAAGATATTCGGTTCTGAATGAAATTTGAAAGTCTGTCATTTGGCTAGTAACAGCAGGAGAGAAAACTTTAAAAGGAATTGAGAGAAAGAAATTTTTAGCAAAGGCTTGGGGCGGGGGTAAAAGCACCTAATGCATGAGAGAGGGAAAGTGGTGCAAGATGAGAGTAGCTCCAACTGTGGGGAAACAAAGCTTTGGAACAAACATTTCTGGAAGAGGTCAGAGAGACGTACCAGGAGAAAGATGGAAAAGAACAAAAGCCTTGTCCATGGAGTGAGACATCCAGTGTGGTATGGAGAGGCACAGGGAAAATCTGCATGAATCCTGAGTTTGATGAGATTGGAAGAACATCCCTGCATTATGTCTGAGGGTACTTGTGGAGCTTGAAGTCCACTGTGGTTTTCATCTCCCTCTGGCTGCTCTGTCACCTGGACAGGCTTTGCCAGAGCACAAGAACCAATTAGGAAAATGGGATCAAACACAAAAAAGATAAACCAGGAACAGATTTATATTTTTATTTCATTTTTTTCTTTTCTTCCCTGCTGCAAAGTAAACCAGAACAATATATTGTGCTAGATAATGCCAAGCTAATAGTCTGTCTCTGAACAGAATGTTCCACTATCATTCTATCATTCTTCTGTTAATAGTTATGGGATTTATCAAAAAAAAAAAAAAAAACAAAACAAAACAAAAACCTAGTTACTGAATTGGAGATTAAAAAGTCAACAGTTTTGTAGAGTTTTCTAGTAATTGAGGTGCATTTTAACACCTACCAAACAGGAGATGGTGACTTAGAGCACCTTGCAAGCTGACATTTGCTTTGCTATTTAATTCTCAAAATCACAAACTCAGAGTTCCTGGACAACGAGCTCTTTTGGGAAATGTGGCTGGGACAGCTGGGTGAAAAAGGAGCAAATGCTGCTTGGAGTTCTATTTACTAGGGGTGAGCACCAGAAAATGTCACTTTACTTCTAGAAAGTAGCGTTTGCTACAGTGTGAGAGCAAGGCTGGGTTTGGGTGCAATGGAAGGAAATTAGTTTCAATATGGCCTTGCACATATGTAAGGTTTACACAGTTTCCCTCAAACCTCATAGGAAAGACTTTGGAGTTTCTGAGCCTTATATTTGTATTCAGACAACTGCCCAGAGTTACAGAATGGCTCAATAGCTGCTGTTATAACTGCTACAAAATATAGTTTTAGCAGTGCTGACACCTACATTGTATTCAGTATTCTCTGGTGTGTCTTGGGCTGTATGTTATTTTCATTCTGCTTTAATCATGGAGCCTCAGAGAGGAATTGTTAGTCTAATGAGCTCTCAATCCTTGTATAGGCTGATTAATGCTGCCAGGGCAGCTTGTTTGTGTTATAGTAAAGATCTCCATGCTCTGATCTCTGCTGTGGTGTTTTTAGTGCTCCCTGGCTGGTGATAAAAAGGCCAACTGCTCAACAGCTGCATTCACTGCTGCTCCTCTCTGCTGCTGCTCTTCCTTCAGGGATGCAGCAGGGGCTGCAGGTCCTGGGGCTCCTCAGCCATGGAGAGCCTGTGCTAGACAGGCTGTGGATGCTGGGGATTCAGCTTTGCCACATTTTCCTAATTTGTTCTTGATTTGCTTGCAGTGGTGGTTCCTCTTACGGATCTTCTGATGTTGTAACCATTTCTGAAAGTAAAAAAAAGCAGATATTGTTGGGTTTTGGTTTTGTTTGTTTGTTTATTTGTTTGTTTGTTGTTTTTGGTTTTTTCCTGCCTTTATCTAGATTGGGGAATGCCCTGTCTAGTTACAGAAAGCATTAACAGAGCTCCAAGGAGCAGCCCCACAGGACTCTGCTCCCAGCCTCTGGGTCTCCTGTACCCTCCCACCTCTGCCAAGGAATTTCTGCCTTTGGTAACACAAATCCCCAGGGAATGGCAGTGAGAAAAGCCAGAGCTGCTCCCTGGTGAGAGCTCAGCAGGGACATTCCAGGGCTGCCTTGGGAGCTGTCCCTGCTGTGCAGCTCATTTTGCAGGAAAGGTCCAGGTAAAGGCCGAGGTAACATCAAAGGGGTTTGAGCAAATGACCACAAAACAAGGAAAGACTTTAAAACTTTTGTGATTCTTTTGCTGTCTCAAATCTGTGTGCTCAAGTGGTGCAGCTGCTCCTGAAAACTTCAGGAGAAGGACGGTGTCAGGCATCATTGGATCTGTTCTTTAGCTGGCTTTTTAGGGAATGCTGTGCCAACTGGCTCACTTGCATCTCTGTGTACATCAGGTTTAGACTTGACAAAAAAGAGTAAGAATTTTTCCTGATGTATAGAGTTTTTTTTGCCTTTTAATTCCTGTGGATGTAAAATAATTTCTTCACTGGAAAAGCTTTAAGTCCGGGCTTGTACTATGTCCATGATTTAGGACCATGTAAGATGCTCAGGGCAGAAAATGTGCTCAGTGGACCTTTGTGAATTTTTTGTCTTCATCTTGGAGGGTACAATTTTTTTGTACCTATATTTTGACTTCTGTTTTAAAAAGTCCTCAAGAATGTGGCAAATGTGTAAACAATTCCCAGGATTTCCAAGATTAACTGCTCCATAGGCTGCCTTTCAGAAAAAATACTTTGCCTCAGCAAGTGTTGCCATTCAGGCATGTCTTGGTTTGAATTTAAATAGCTCTAAAACACTGAGCTCTACTTCTGTTTTGTCTAATACAAATGTAGGAGGCTTTAAAGACTGGCCACTGGAGCAATCTCATTTTCATAAAATACCTTCAATTCTCTTTCTGCTGAGCACTGTCTGTTTCAGGATTGCAGCCCTGGGAATCTACTTAGCAAATACTGAATGGAATAATGGCTGCATTCAAGCACTACCCCAGCAGTGCCAGCTCCTTTTCTGTTTGTTTGTTTGTTTGTTTGGGCTTTTTGGAGCAGGATGGGATTCATTAGTGGTTCTCAGGCATTTCAAGTCATTCCTGTGTTAGGTTTTGCAGATTTTCTCCCCACTTGGGGACTAGGATGCAGATCTGGTGCAGTGGCTCAATGTGGCCATGCTGCATCTCTATTTTTATGAAATGTACTCCTTTTATTTTTAAATCCTGGCTATTGGAGGTCTTTGTTCAGAAGCCCACAAATACTACAGTTCTGCCTAACTTCAACTGAAGGTGTTGGCATTCTTTAAAAGATGGAGAGTTTAACCAGAATTTTTCCTTTAAATTGTTTGCCTAATTTTCTTTTAGTTTGGTTCTATTCTGGAGATTTTATAGACCTGAGTGTTGTGTGCTTTCTGCCAGAGTATAAGGGGGTTTAATGAGTTTGTTTGGAATAGCTGTTTTGGAATCCATAATGGAAGTCTCAGAAGTATCTCAAAACTTTGTCCTTGGCACTATTTAGTACCCAAGAGTAGAAGACCATCACAACTCCACACTCAGCTCCTTAGAAAACTAATTTTTCTACTCTTTAACACCAAGATATACTGTAAATGATTTTTTTTGCCCTTTGGATTCTCATGTATTTGTAAATCTGCTAAGCTTTTTATATTTCAAGTTGTTCTAGAGATGGGAAAATAAACAAATAGAAAAAAAACCCAAAGCATTTGAAATGAAATTTAGAGTGGAATGAAATTGAATTGTTTGTAGTAACTTATAGGTTTCTATAAGGAGTAAAAGTGGAGAAAGTTCCCTCATAAACAGCTCTGTATCTGTTTTTTAGGCTAAGCTGGGGAATGGCATTGTGTGTTACTGCTATTCCTGTGGTTGATCACACAAGCAGATCAGCCTTTTAATCATTGCAAATTCCTTGTACTGAAAAAAAGACCTTTTAAAAAAATATATATATTGGGATGTAACATAATTTCAAGGCTTAATGAGAAAGGAAAGTCTGGCTGGAGAGTGACAGTTTTGCTTGATAAAATGAAGCATTCATGGGGAGAAGCATTGATGGAAAACACAGGGGATTTTTGTTGGGTTTTCCCTTTGTGGTTTTTTTCTCTTTAACCTCAGAAATGTAAAGATCTTTCATCAATAGGAAATGGAGGGTAGGAAAGTGGGGGCAGTGCAGCTCCTCCAGGTGTTCCCTTGCTCCTCTGTCTCCCAGCAGGATGAGCACCTCTCAACATCACTGAGGCAAAACTGATCAGCATTTTTCTACTACAAAACAAAAATCAGTGTATTTATGATCTTCCCCACTACCTCTCCCTTCATTTGGCAGCATCTCCTGGTCACTTTCAGCTTAAATATCTATAGCAAGAATAATAATGTTCATAAAGGGAGCTATTAGTAGTTACTAATTTATAGATATTTGTGCTACCTTTTGCTGAATGTTGACTTTTATGCTGTTCTGTACCAATGTATTTTATGGAATTATTGCTTAGGACAGAATGAAATTAACTATTCAAATATTTGATTTTGCTTTCTTGCTCTACTTTATAACACACCTCTCCCCAAAGACAGAATTGTTCTTCTTCCAAGATTAAAAAAGGCAGATGGAGTGATTTATTTGTTCTAGTTGTATATTTTTTTCAGCAATAGGAAGAGAAAAGCTGGGAATCCCAACCTTCATGTTCTTGGTGTTAAGAGAATGATTTACCTGGCAAAGGGCAGGAAGATCTGACCCCGAGGTTATTTCCTTGCTTTAGGGAATCAAAATTTGACAGGCCATGACAAAAAGTGTGTAAGGGCCAAAATTGGCTCTTGGTACTGAGGGGGATTTGTGAGTGCCCCAGCCTGGTAATGTGATTCCTTATGAACTCCTGAGCTATTCCTTTGACTCATTTTCTGTTTCCATAATCCTGAAGTTTCTTTCTGTTTTGCTTAAACTGGCTCCCAAAGTTCTGTTCTCCCATCTCTTTAAACAGTTATTCAGAATAGAAGGAAAGTTTCAGTGTCTTTTTAGACATTTTTGAAAATGTCATTAAATAATTTATTGCTCAGTTGTGATAATACTTCAAGGGAAAAGTGGCCTTGATGTTAATCCAGAATTTCACTTATGTGTGACCTTGATTGTAGCAGAATGAGTGAAATGATACTATAACATGCAAAATGTGTTATTAACACATAAAATATCTTGTTTCTGAGCTTGTACTTTTCCCACAGTTTGTGATGAACTCAGGATATATTATGCAGTGCTGTGTGTTCCCTGTGCCTCAGTGGAAAATGATGCTACCTCAAAGGTCTTCTTTGTTTTCCATTTCCTGGTATTGCCAAGCCATCCCTCCCCTTCCCTTCACACAAAATTTTAACAAATTACAATAAAACCAAGCGTGGCAGGAGCAGCTCCCAAGGCAGTGACTCCTTCCATGTCCCAGAGGGCTGGAGGAGGAAGGGCCCTTCCCACCATTCCTTGGAGGATGGCCAGTGGAAAAGCCCACGGAGCAGGGTGATCCATTCTGGTCACTGAGGTGCTGCTGTTTCAGTCCCACTGGAGATATTTGATGAGAAATCTCCTTCCCCCTCCTCCTCCTCAAGGATTGTCCCTTCTTGGCAGAGGGATGCTGTGGGTGCTGACTGGTGACTGCATGGAGCAGTAGGAGTTGTGCTGAATGCTCCATGACAAATAAGGCTTTAACACTCTCCAGCACGGCTGTGGTATTTATTCCTACACCGTGTGTGGTGAGCTGGCTTGGAATTCTGCTGGAATCATCCCCACTGCAGAGACCACAATCGTGTTTCTTTGGGGGAGGATCTTCTACATCCCACCAGGATTCCATGGTCAGCCTGCAGGCATCAGGAACACCTGACAAAGCAAACTCTGCTGATAAAGCCTGAGCTATCAGTGAGGAGCAGTCAGCAAGGAAAGAAAGGTGCTGCCTAAAAGGGGCTACAATGTGCTGCTGACAATAATGGAGAAAGAGCCTTTATTGAATGCAAGTTCAAGTTAACAACACTGTGTTGAAAGCAGCTGTCAGGGGTATAGAAAATACAGTCAGGCAGACATCATTTACACTTCCTTAATGCATAACCTATGGAAAAGCTCACAGGGAAGAACAGAATAACTAATTGACAGCTCAGAGCCTGGGGTTTTTTGTTTTGCTGTAGTTTCTCAGAATCTGTGATATAATTTCTCTTAGAAATTACACAAGGTATTTTTTCTTTAGTTATTAATTAGGCAGATTTGTATGAATCTTTAACATCTGAATTGTGTTTGTGTTTTAGGTTGTAATAACACTTGATCACCTGTTGAAAGAGTTACATAAATGCAGTGAGTTGTGTATTTTTACTCCCCAAATTAACACCCACAGCAGCATTGTTGGGAGATAAACATCTTCCAGCCTTATCTGAGATCCTGGTTGTGCCATTCAACTAAGACAGAGAAAAGCTTCTCTTTGATAAAAGCAAACAGACCCAGGTTTTTCAGAGCTCCATGTGCTCTGAAGCGTGTGCAGCTCTCAAAGGGACACAAGTAGTTATGGTGGGTAATCACAACGATGATCCATTAGGTGTGCAAATCCTCACCTGCCCTGCTGCTGAGGGGAGCACCTGCACAGCTGCTCCAGGGCCACTGACAGCTATCAGCATCTTATCAGGTGGCTCGAGGGTTTCCAGAGGAGCTGTGATTTGTGAGGTGCTCAGGCTGGGGCTGGTGGCTGTCACATTGTGCAGCTGGCAATCAGAGCACGGAGCAGAACTCCTGGGTGCTCTCAGTGGTGGGTTACAGTCATGGAGCCACGCAGGTGAGCTGTGACTGCCGGTTTTCCTGGCCACAGATTTGTGGCAACATCACAAACTCCTCACTCAAAATTCGTTAAATATTTGATAAGCACCGGGGAAGGGTTTCAGGTGGATCCGACATTGTTAATATTTATTATAAAGGAGATAGTTGCAGACACAATCCACATTTTGTAGCATCTCTACTGAATAATTTTTTTTTTCTGCAAATTTATATGAGATCACAAAACGAATGGCAGGACATAGAATAACCAGTGTAAACTTTGAAATTGTACTTCTGAATGTCTTGGCAGAAGAGATTTCAAAGCGATCCATGCACAGAAAAATGGGAAATAATTTCAGAAACTTACTGTGAATATTGATATTCAGAATTAAGTGGTTTACATATCTTTTTTAGAAGTGTGTTCCACTACTGGGAGTTCCACCTACAATTTCCAACAAAGTTTTAAATAGCATAGTTTAAAATCATACTTTTTATTGAGAAGGTCTTTTCAAAAAGAGTACTCTACCAAATAAAGAGAACAGCATATGACCTGCACAGCCCATATTAATGACCTATTCCTGCAGTGTTCTCTGGCTCCAGAGGTTGTGCAATGCCTTGCTGAAATCAATGCCCAAAGTAGGTGGGATGTATTGTCAGGTTGGGATGGCTGCTGACAACCCTGTGCTCTCATTTTTTAAATTACAAAATATTTTTAAGCAAACAATAAATGAAATTCCTTCATGTGAAGGTGGTACCTATGTAGAACTGTAAGCACAGGATGATGGAAAAATAGGAGATAGGACTGGAAGTGCTTCAGCCACTTGTTTTGAGTGAACTAACCTTGGTAATGAGAGAGAAATCCCAGTTTCACCAATTTTCTGGGTTCACCCAAGAGAAATGCACCTCTGATGTTGCAATCTGAGTCCCCAAAGTTTAGAGTGACACTGGAATCTGATTGAGACTCTTCACTGCGGGCTCTGCACCAAAGGTGACGCATTAAACCTGGATCTAACCCTTGGCAGATGTCCCTGTGAACCTGGGCACCATTTTTGGGATGTTCCAGCTCAAATGACTCCCTGTGACAGAGAGGCCTCCCTGACTGCAGAGAGAGGCACAATTCAGGAACAGCCCACGGAGCCACAGGTGAAACTGCAAAGCCAAACACGACAAACTGATTTTGAATTCCCCAGTTTATTGCTAAAGGTTTCAGTATCACATCAAGCACTGAAATGATCAATGCCCCTCATTTTTAGGGAACCCAGTAGCTGTACAATTTAGTGACTAAAATTGTTAGCAACCAGAAGAATGTACCTATACATCAACATTAGCAAAATAACCATTTGTTTTCTTTACCTGTCAGCCTAAGTTGTATTACAGAAGTTGGCTTTTACAATGCTGTTGTTTCTGCCCTGGATGTCAGATTTAAAGGCTAAGAAGCTGCTTTGTCTTTTAACACTCAGTTTTGTTCCTTTTTCTGCCCTCATCAATACTTATCCTTCCTATTTTACCCTGTTGTAGCCTTGCAGTGCTCTAAGGGGCCATTACACAAACTGAACCTACTCTGGAAAAAAAATCCGTGTCCAACAGAAATTTTCAAATTTTGTAAAAAAACCCAACCAAACAGACAAAACCAAAAAAAAAAAAAAAAAAAAAAAAAACAAACCCCAAAGCAAATTACTTTCTTTTAGATCTGGACAAGACTTCAAAGCTGTGAAACAAGAAAGGAAAAATGTTGAAGTAGAAACATTACTGTAAAGACAGCAAAGCATTCTAATAACAAAACATTTGGTTTACAAATTTACCAGACTCTCAACAGCAAGCCTATGAAATAAGTTTACAAAATAATAAATTTTCTAAAGCTCAATTTAGAGCTCCTAAGAGCTTTTTGACATGAATTGAAGGGAAGAGGAGAGTGAAATGAATGCTAGCAATCAAAAAAGAGGAAAACAAAGCATTCTTTTATTCCAAATTTTTAAATTAAACATAATATGCTTCTGTCAAATATTTGTATTCTGAAAATGAAATAAAATTCTTTAGTCTGGGGTTTTTTCCCCAGTTGTAGTTCAGGGCCTTAAATAAGGTAAGGAAGCATTGCTTAACAGTGTTATAGAAACATGAAGATTTCCTTTACCCTGTTAAACCTGAGACCTAAACTTATTGATGCAGAAAAAATCAATTCATTTAGTGAAAAAAAGTATTATTTACTACTAGCTAGATTCTTTATTTCTGATGGAAACAATTTGTTTTCCCCAATAAGTGTCAGGAGCTGTCAGTGTATTTGGAACAGAGTTTATTCAAGGGCTGAAATGAACAGAGCTCTCAAATGAGAGAATTGAGAGGTGGGAGCAAAACAAATAATTTTAATGCCATTCAGAAGGGGCCCTGACTAATCAGATTGTTGTTCATGGCTTTTTGCTGTTTAGAGGACAGAATAACATAATTTAGTGAAATATTTGCACTACAATGCTTGCAAATTTGGGGAAATGGAATTTGGATTAAGCCAGGATTATTTTTGATTTTATCCCTCTCTGCTTCTTTTTTTTTTCTTTTTTTTTGGTGAATCTGAGCAGTGCTGATGTACATGCATAAAGAAAATGGCTTATTTTCTTTGAAGTGTCAATAGCATTGTCAGGCATTTATCTAAGTAAACACACAGCAGAATGATTAAGTCAGGGTGAAGCTGAAAGCATGAGACAAATTAATTTTAGCATTGTTTATAATCTGTACACTACACAAAATCAGGAGTGCTTAGCACGGGGGGCAAAAGTACTGAGCTCTGTAAGAAATGTCAAAATGAGAGGTGGGAAATGAGTTGTTACCTAAGGAGTTTTGGAAAGAACCCCTGGCTGGATTGGTGAAATCATTACCAAAAACATTTCCTAGCACCAGGATAATGGGGGCAATTAGAGGTGTGGCACTCCCAGTGCTGATGAATCCCAGTGTGGCAGGGGGGAAATGTCATCTGCTGTGGGTGGCACTGAAATATCTCCCCTTGGTCCAGCACTTCTAGATACTGCCAATTTATTATGGTGAAAATGAAGGAAGGTGAGAAAAAAACCTATATTTTTGTGAAGATTGGTGTATCACAGAATCACAGACTGGCTTGGGCTGGAAGGGACCTGAAAGATTTTGTCCCACCCCTGCCATGGCAGGGACACCTCCCTCTATCCCAGGCTGCTCCCAGCCCCGTCCAGCCTGGCCTTGGGCACTGCCAGGGATCCAGGGGCAGCCACAGCTGCTCTGGGCACCTGTGCCAGGGCCTGCCCACCCTGTGAGAGAGGAATGTCTGTACAGTTACATCTCAACAATAATATTTCCTGTTGCAGCTTAATCAGAACCTTCTGGGATCAGTGCAAAGCCCCTTTGTCACCAGGATCTGAGCTTGAGCCAGTGCTGTCAGTGGGTACAAACAGCAGGCAGGAATGAGTGTCCCCTTCATGTGGGAAGGTAAAAGCAGAAATATTCCTGTGAACAGATGAAGCCAGACAAAGAACTCTATGTCCCAAATCTCTCTGAAGCCAAAAAAAAGTAATCAAAAAAGCCAGGCTGTGTTTATGGCATCAGAGAGGTTTCCTAGAAAGGACATGAAGAAGCCACCAGATGTCAAACTCTACTTAAAAACCCTCTTAAAAAAATCAACTCATTAAAAATGAAATAATTTTCTGTTTTATTGAATAACTTATTGAGGTTATATTAAACTTCAGCACATGCTGTATGTTAAAGATCTGAGTTGTGTTTGTGCCCAGGATGGGTACTGGTATTTTGATATTGCTCATTATTAAAAAGAAAAATCTCTCTAGAAAATGTAATGTAGAATGTAGGGATCCAGTTTCAGTTTTATGTTTACACTATTCATTTAAAGACACACAGGAAAAACAATTTACAAAACTAAAGGAGAAAAGTTAAATCACTTCTTCAAGGAGGCATCATCCTATATTTATAGTTTGGTAAACACAACATTAATCAGCTGGAAAATGTTCAGCAAAATATAAAACTGTTCTGGGCTCTAGCTCAGAGAAATATATGTAGAAAAATATATCTAGCTTCTCTACTTCAAAAGGCAGTGCAGAGCTGCAGAACCTGCGGGAAAATCAATTTTCTGCGGCATAAGTGGCTCGCACAAAATTTTGCAGTGCCCCATCTAGATTTTTTTTTAATTTAACTGATTTACTTCTCTTCCTCTAACAAATATCCAGGCTGCAAAGGCATTCAGGTTACTCCTCCAAGTACTGTTGGAATGGTATTGAAACACTTGTTGGGAAATAAAAAGTAAAATCTTGATGCTGTTGAAAGGAATCACATGAGATGCACATTTCTTCCTTCAGAGATCGTGGCTCAAGAGTGCTTTCCATCAAAAACTGGGAGCAGAACTTGAGACTCTTCACTTTGGTGGTGGTCCCAGTGAGGTGGCTCACTGGGTAATTCCTGACTTTGTGCAGAGAGGTGACCAATTCCCAAATTTGCTGCTCTTTGTACCAAAATGGGATAATCAGCTCAAATCTCCATCGGAGGCAACACACAGAAACTTCTTCTCTGTGTTTGTTCTGCTGAGGGCAGTGACAAAGTGTGTCCCCAATAGAGTTTTTGTGATTTTTTAAGAACCATCCCTAGAGAATAGGCATGCTACATTCCCTCTTTGATGTGCTGCCCAGGGACTTCAAAGAAAAACTTATACAAAATACATCCTCTTAAAAATTGCTTTGTTTCCAAATCCCAGCTACAATTATTAATGTAATGTAGGTTGACTTTTTAGATTACATTTGATTTAATTTTAGATTATGATATTATTTCTTTGGCTGCATTTTGTCTGTAGTGATATAAAGGTGCATTTCTTAGGTAAACTTCACTCCTGAAATGAGCAGGCTGAGTGTTGTACATAATCTATCCTCATTTCACATGGTGAGACTTTCAAATTCGGAGCTTTTCGACTCAGTGCCTCCTCCATCACTGCTGGAGCTTAGTGTTTTGAGGAGAGAGGGATGTATTACAGTAACTGATGGGGCTTTACTGGCTTGCAAACACTCTTCAACCCTGTGAAGCAAGATCAGGCTCTCTCATGTAAAATGCATTGCTGCTAACACTGGGAGATTCAATTATAACCGTCCCCTTGCAAGGTTTATCTTCTGAAAAGTGATGGGAAGAAGTAAAGTGTTGAAAGTTTGAGAGGATGGTGAGTTACCTCTTTGAAACTTGGAGTATTTTCTGTCCCTCCTGATCTGTGTGTAACCTCAGGCCATTTGTCTGTTGTCAGGAGTACAATGGGTACAATGCCAAGTTTTAATAGCAAAGGTGCAAATGCAGATCCCCAGCACAGGCAGCTCGGGAGATTCTGAGATGAAAATGGGATGTTCTGCAGTAATGCTAACACTGAAGGGAATCTCTTTACACATTGGCTTTGAAATTGAAGGATGGGAACCCCTCAGCCTCATCTGACCCTAGGGGAGCTCTGGTTGTGTTTTGATACTGAACTGTCTCAAAGTCCCTGTTTCCCAGCTGTTATTTTTTGGCAGAGGTTTGGAGGGGCAGTATGAGAGCTTCTCCCAGGTGCTGGAGAAGTTGGGGACTCCTGGCTGGAGCTGCCCTGTTGGGATGCCAGGATGTTTTAGCTGAAGTGATCAACAACTCCCTGGCAGAGTTCTCCCTCCTGGGTGGAAAGGATCAGCCAATGAGCCAAGGTGGGCTCCTCCTGCATGGAAGGATTGCTCCTTGCCATTCCTTTCCCTTTCTTTTGGGATCTTGGGGTGGGATCTCTTGTGCTCCTCCCTTGAGTGCTGGCTGCACACTTCATGGATGGCCTGAGCAGGAACCAGCTGGGATTGTCATCAAGAGCCCTCCTGACTCAGGCACCTTTATAAACAGCAGAAAACACAGAGGCAGTTAATGTCAAAAACCTCCTCTGTCAGTCTCATGTATTTTGGTAATGGCTTTGGCACTGAAAATGACTGAAATAATGCCACTGAAATGTCCATTGAAGCAAGATATAGCTGTGTCTACACTCGAGCTTTTGTCAGTATGGAAATGTCAGAAAACATTATATTCAGAGCACAAATTGCAAGTATAGAACTGACAAAGTAAATTTTGAACAGTGTACTCAAGTGTAATGCTTGAAACATATTCCAAATTGGCAAGTTGCAACCAATCATGGAGCAGAACCAGTGCTCCAAAAACCTGACAGAGCCAATGTTGAAATCAGAATAATTGCAACTCCATTTTCACAGTAATTTAAATGGCAGGAGCATTGGCAGAAATTCATGAATAATTTACATATAAGAATTTAGCAATCTGTGGTGAATAGAAAAATAAATGGCAAATCCAATAAATAAATGATTGTTGTGAATTATTTGCTCTGCTCTGATGTTTGCTAAGAAGTGTCTTTTTTTTGAGCTTTCATAAAGTCCTGGATTTAAACTCCTGCTTCTCAGGTAAATGCAGTTTTAAAGCAATAGCAGAAAAGTACATATCTACCAGGGGAAAAAATAACAAAACAATAGGAATGTGCAACAGAGATTGTTTTATGAAGGATATGTATAAAAAGGACTTATTTTCCAGGCAGCAGCTGCAATTCCAAAATCTTTGGCCTTAATGAGAAATGTTAGCTGATATATGTAATGATGAGTTATACACTGCAACTGTTTTTAATTAACTATGTATAAAGTTTTAAGATTTATAGAGGAGGTAAAATCTGAAAAGAGAAATTCCTAATTCCCTTCTGTGCCTGTGGGAATGTGATATTATTTTAATAAACAAGAAATTAATTTACACAGCACCAACATTTGTTTCCACATAGAATGGATATTGAATCTGTGTAAAAAAAAACTTACAATAGGTAGTTAAAATAGAAAAATTGTTTATCTGGTTTGCCTTGACTTTGCTTGAAACAAGCTAAAGAACAGTAAATATGTTTACTAGTTGGAAGGTGATGGTTTTTTAATAAGTTATGATTATTTTGTAAATCTATTAATTTTTTTTTCCATAATGAAATTCTGTTTCTGACGTAAATCTTGAGCAGTGTTACACATCAGTTAATTGGAATAATGCCTCATAATTCACCTCATGCAAGTGTGAGAACAATTGTTTTTTGCCCAGACATTTGTTTAAATTTGGAAATTTGTGGGACTTTTTTTGATTATTTTTTTTCCTCCTTGCTCAAATTAAAAATATTTTTTAAAAATCTCTTAATATTAACATTTATTTTGTTTGACCTAGAATAAAGTGTTAGTTTGGAATAACTGGTGAAGCCAGAATTAAATAAATCCCACGTGATCCTTTTACCAAAGTCTAGTGCTGGTATTCTCTTTCTCCACCAGCTCAGAAATTGGGACACTCATTTGGGTGCAGCTTTTCCATCACACAGGATCAAACACTCTCACCAGTAGTGAACTCTCCTGCTGTCCTGAGGCCTAAGAATTATAGAACTTGCTCAAATGACCAGTAGCATTCCCTCTGGAATATCTGCATTTCCTTTCCATTTGTCTCCTATCCATAATCTTGTAACTTTTTGCAGAATCTGATTTTTGGTTCTTGATTTTCCCTGCTGATGTTGTTCCATGCTGTGTCACTTGTGCTACCTGGGAAGAACTGGTGTCTGCCTGTTAAGAGGCTGGTCCATGTTTGTGAACACTGCCTGTCTGGAATGGGAATAGAGATCTGGTATTTGAATCTTCTTAGGTGGATTTTCTCCCATTCCTAATAACAATTAAATGCACAAATTTGTATTTCAAAATATTATTGCCCACATTCAGCATGTGCATGCTTGTGTTGGTACTTTAAACATCCTTATTTAATCCTAACTATCAATTTGCTCACCCCTGTCTGACATTTTCAACACTTTGTACATGTGCTTGTCATTGAGAGGAACTTCCTGAGGGAGTTTCCATGGCTGTCCCTGGTCCCTGCAGGTCACAGGATGCATTTTGAGCAAATGAATTCTTCAATACTTGTAGCCAAACCCCATTTCAGTGGAAATAAAAACCTGATGGCTTCTGTGGATGGAGACAATGAAATTAATTTAACATTCTTGGCCTATGAAAAGCTTTTCAGTTCCTGAGAGTGGCAGGTTTTGTGACACTGTCTATTGTCAATTGGTGCTCTCAGGTGGTAACTTTCTATTTATTTTGTGTGTGCTGATTGACTGTTCTGGCACTTCCGGGTTTCTTCCTAGGCAAGTCTTGATGCTTGTGTCCAAATGCTGTTTTTCTGGAATATTTGCACCTCCACCCTGTGCGGTGATTCCAACTTTTTTATAGAGGAGCAGTGGCCTGCAGAGCTATGGGCAGTGGAGCTCTCTGCACTGGAGAGAGCCATGCTGAGCTCTGGAACAATTCCTTCACAGGAATGCTTTAAAACATTGGAACTCAGGGAAGTTCCTGCTCAGGGAAGTGATGGAGTCACCAGCCCTGGAAAAAACCTATGGATATGTCACCTGAGGACATGGCTTAATGATGAACATGGTGGCTGTACTGGGCTGGAAGTTGGACTTGATCTCCTGGGTAATTTCCAGCCTCAACTGTTCCGTGTTTCTATGGAAGTGCCTGCTGTGTGACCTCACATGAGCAATTCATCTGGAGCTCCCAACAGGTTAAAGTTGGGTTATTTTCCATGCCTATAAAGGAGGGTGTTCTAGACACTTCAAAAGGAAAAGGGGGAGAAATGCAGCATCTCCTCCTGGAACAGCAAGTGAATGCAGTAGTAAAATAATGTTTACTCCTTTGTTGGTTTGGAAATCTGGAGGAGGAATGAATAATTGGGAAACAAGTCTGCAAGTGCAGCTAAGTTGAGCAGTACAACTTAGTGCCAATTCCTGTATGGGAATGTTGTAGGGAAAGGTTGTGTCAGCAGGAGAGGGGGTGGGAGGCAGGCACGGGAATCACAGTGAGAGAAACACTTCCCCAGGAGCTGAGCACGTTCCTCCTCGTGCTTGCTTGGGATGAGAGATGCTCCTGACATGTGAGTCAGGAGGAGCCCGGAGACTGAGTGTACAAACTAGGGAGGATTGGTCTGCAAAGGCAGGAGCAGATGTGGGGGGATGTAAAGAGTCTGTATTTTATTTCTTGATTGCTTGTCATGGTTGGCCAGGTAATCTACTTGCACTAAACCAGGGCTGCTGGGCTCCAGCTCCTCCTGCAAGGAAATGTTCTCATCTCTTGTTGAGTTGGGATTCATCTGAGAGAACTGTTCCATGTCTAGGAAATGGATAGAATGACTGTGTGGTCTTTGCCAGTTCAGGATCCATTTCTCTGTCTGTAATTTACTCTTCTATGAAAGCTTCCCTGGTGTAGAATATTCCCAATCCAGACTTGTCTCTGGCAGAACTTCAAAGCATTGACAGACATCTTTCAGGGTTGTAATGAAATCTGGTTTTGTTCAGCTTTGGAAGGAAATTTTAATGAAGACACTTGCGAAATAAAAGAGCTTGGAGGTGATGATCAGGAACTGCTTTCCAAAAATAATATGAGATGAACAAAGTAAAATGAAGTGTGGTGGCACCAGTGCACCTCTATCACTCTACATTGCAGTCCAATAGCAGCCACTGCCTGTGCAATAATGAGGCTCATCAGTTTCCAGACAGCAGATTTTGTAATAACAGAGTATTTATGTAAAACACTGAGGGGAAAGAGGATGGAGGGAGGGAGTGAAGGTTGTCTATCAGGCTGAATACACAAAGCATTTGGTACTTCAAAACTAATTTTATTTTTAGTTAATATTCATTGATGCACGATCTAGTCTATTATTAAGTGAATCTGGTGAATAATTACATCCATCACTTTGAAATGTTTAAGACAAGTGTGGAGTTGTAAAACCAGTCTTTTGTGTTGGAGTCATCCCCAAAATTGCGTTGTGGGAGCCATGTTGACTCTACAGTTTGATCATGTTCTGAGTCTGAGGGATCTCAGCACGTTCCCAGAATTGCTCCTGTGCATTGTATTTACAGGCATCAACCCGCCAGTCTCGATTTCTTGGGAGCCATGAGAAAGTGCAGGATGTCTCTGTATTCTCATTTTCTTGGCTTCTGTCAGTGTTTGAGTGTGACCCATCTGTGGATGAGTGAATGGCAACTGTTTATTCCAGAATAAAGCATGTGCTGAAACACAAACAAGCAGCCTACAGAAGCACTGAGCTAAGTTTAATTAGCTGTAGAGTTCATTTCAGCTTCAAACTCCCAAGTTAACTTGCTAGGCAGCAGAGTTTATAATGCATGTCTTGCTAGATGCCTGCTAGACAGGAGAGCTGATGATATTATATTTGTTGCTAGGTGATGAATTCTGATAACCTTTCTGTTCCTACATTTATAAATGTCTCATGCACTCTCTGCTATAGCATAATTACTTATTTATGCCTCAGTTCCTGGGTGGAACTACTACAAAGTTGCTAAGCAGCCGTGTGTATAAATATATAACATTGTGTCACTTGAAAACTTTTGGCAACTCACATTTACCAGATGAATTCTCTGTTTGTCATGGTTGTAGCCATTAACCAAGTGGAACACAAATGAAGATATCAATGTACACAAGGACAGAGCTTTATTTGTCACAAGAGACTAATGCTCTGGGAGGGGATGTGAGCTGGAAAAATGCACAGATTTAGTGGTTTGGGGTTTTTTTTTTGCATTCTTTTCTTTTTTAATGGCTTTATAACCAGAAGCAAAGTAAAGATTGACTGATTATTATCTCACCTCTTTAAACTTCATAAGCATTATAATCATTATAGTTATTCTAATGTGAAGGAAAAGAGGCACTTATTCAAACAGATGTGCTGAGGTTTCTGCATTCTAATGCTGCAAAGTGAGGTGAGAGTGTAGGAAATCTTTATGAGTAATTCTCAGTGCAGCCATCAGAGCATTTGTCATTAGTGGGACCTATACAAAGCCTAAGGAGAAATCAAAATTTTTATTCCTTTATTTGACTTTGACACAAGTTTAGTTGAATTGACAGCTATGATGGCAGCTGGAATTCATGTAACTTTAGGGACAACTGTAATTCATTAAATCTGAGAAAGTATCTGGTAATAAAATTCTCAGATAGCTTTTCAATGTACTCTTTTGTCAACTGTGAAGTTTAATTCAAGACACAATTTTATTTACTGATCACAACTTTCTGTGGAAACTGTCAGTTATGGGCCTGATCCATGTTCCAAAAAGGTTTGGAATCCAGCACTGCCTTGATCCCAGTCTCAGCTGCTGTTCCAGTGGTGCCAACTTGAGGTTGGCAGCGTTACCCACATGGTGCTAGAGGAAGGTGGGACATCCACCTGTGACAACCAGCCAGCAGCAAATGGCCCAAAGGAGCAGAGCTTACACCTGAAATACAGATTGTGTGAAGCAATTGACACAAGTTTTCATTGTCATTTGCTTCATGTGCAGTACTTGTTTAAACGTGGAGCAATTCCACCCATTTCAGCAGCAAACGTGAATAACAACACAACCAGGATCATCAAATAATCACTATTGAGCTGTTTGTGTTTTCTCTTCTTTTTTTTTTTTTTTTTTTTCCCCATTGTTCCTTAGTTATTAAAAGAGGCACAAACTTCAGTAGCTTGATGTTTTTCCCTTGGTTTATCTGTGTAAACAAATTTAAGGTTATTTATAAATGATCCTGACTGACAGAATATACTTTCCCTCAGGTCAGTTCTTTTGTGGAAGATACCAAAGCCTGTCTTTCTTTAAAGTATAAAAGCCTGTGTTTGATGTGAATAGAAACTGTTCTGGGAATGACTGTGCAGAGCAAGATTACATGGTGCAATTTTAATTACATTGTTCTCAGCAGTGCAACTTGTCTAATCTTAGTGTGAGAGTCAAAATTCAAACCAAGGTTATTTGGTTCTGTAACAGTTAGTCAAGCACTGATATTGTTTGAATAAGTTTAACAAGTTTAAAATCTAGCACAGTTCTCAGAAGTGGCTTTCCTCATTCTCAGAAATGTTGTATTTTAGCAGGGTGATTTTTGTGTGGCTTATAGAATTATCTCTGTGTTAGAATTGGATGGTTACTTGAGTAAAACAAAAGCTTAACTACCAAATCAGTTTGCAAAACTAAATGCAGTTTAGATTCTGAAGGCCTTCTGAAAAGTTATTAGTAAACTGTGTCCAAGGGCTCAATTTTATTAACCTGATTTTTAGACTGAGGGCTGAAAAGGAGTACAGGTCAGTCATTTGCACATTCATCAGATCAGTCTGGAGAAATCAACTTCCTTCATGAGAGTTTGAGGGAACTCTCGTGAGAGAACTTGGAAAACCACTAAGAGGAATTGCTATTCCTCTGTCAGGCTCATTGATGGAGAAGATGAGAAACCAAAAGATTTCCCTGGAACTGGGAGGGCCTTTGATTTACTTTTTCACTGGGAAAGCTGAACAATCTACAGAATAAATTGTTTGAGCAGATTTTCAGGCATGGCATTACTCATTCAGCAGCTGGGAAAATAGGCCAGCAACCTACAGTATCCATTTTGAAAGGAAAATATTGCACAGTGGATTTATTACTCACTCTCATTTCCTTTTATGTATTGTAAATGATGCGTCATCCTCTGTTTCTGAAACAAACTCCTACCCCTGAGTGCTGTTTGGAAATTATTTCACAGGGCACAAGTTGAAGGCTTTATTCCTGGGGATGTCTTCTAAGGAAACATTATTATAATTTCATAATTACTATCACTACAAAAGAAAGGCAGCTCTTTGTAGATGTCCATGTATTTGGGGTTTTTAACATTTGCTAGCGTGTACTGATCAGGAGTTTGGGTTCTGTTGGAGTGTTGAGGTGAGGAAGCAGTGAGCTGAGTTACAGATTAGTTGTCATTCTGCACAGAAGGTGAAACCAAGACCCAAGACTGAGGAGGTGGAGGCAATATTGCCTTGCACAGCAACTGTGGGTAATGTGCAAAAAAGCACTTTGTAGTGATGCCTTATTTAATGAAAAGCTCCTGCCCTTTGACTTCTTGTCTCCAAGTTACTGCCACGGCAGGAGAGATATCTCAAGCAATATTTTTCTTCCATCTCCGATAAAAGCAAGTGTATCAGGCTGTGAGTAGCTGCCATGGACTTGGTATAGAACAAAAGATATTTTTTACAATAGTCATTTCTTCTTCCAGCCTCAAATCACCAGATTATTTGAACTTGCCACTGTAGGAGCAGACAAAGTTTCCATTCCTTCAGTGAGGCTCCATATTTCACTTCTATAATTACCTTTCCTACTAATGGCCAACCTCAGGCAAATGGAAATGTGTGTGTAGCCCAGTGCATCTTCTGTTCATCCAAGAGAATATCATAGTTTTTCTTAATTAACACTCATAGAAAATTAGTTGAGTGCTGGCAGAACCTTGTGCGTTTAAAAAATAAAAAAAAAAATTGAAAAAGTTTTGACAGATCACATTAAGAAGTGACAGATCACTGTAATTATAACATACTGACCTAGAAGATAAACAGTTTTAATTGTCAACTTGAGGGAAAATATCCCCATGACCTTTGACTAATTGTCTAGCTAATGAAAAACCTTTGCTAAATAAATTTGTGGCTTTGGAGGCATTTGAAACATATACTGGTGTCAATAAGGTACTTTCTGGGCTGGTTTTACTGTAGGTGTTTCCTGTGAGTGATTGCTTGTTGGTACTTTTTGACGTCTGTTGGCAGTCTTTTTTTCTACAGTTAAAACTCCTGGGACACTGTTTTTGGGTTTTTCCTGAATTCAATCTCCACTGATTAATTTTCAATAAATTACAAATATCAAGAAATTTGGATTTGTTAGCACTTAGGGTGACTGAACAAAGATTAGATGTGCAGAAGACAAGGAAATTCATGGTCAGTAGCACACTGCCTCTCCAAGCTTTATTCAGGCAGCATTCAGAGGAAATAATCCATTATATCCCACTGGGAATTCTTGTACAAACTCAGACTTCTGTCCCTTCTCCTTCCTCTATAGACACGATTAATTTCATATTGACAAACTTCCACAGCCATCTGCAGAGCCATGAGCATATTGAATGCATCTGAGTGTCTTTGATTCTGTCTGCTCGTGTCTCAGGCCCAGCCAGCGAAGACACTGTAGGAATCTAAAGTTAATTTCCTCTTATGTTCTCCTGGGGATCTTAGCACAATGTTGTGTAAATCTGCTAAAATGGAAAATTATTGATCATTTGCATTGCAATGGGAAAGCCTTTCACACACACCAACAAAGTTTAAAAGTATCTTTTCTACATATCACTGCTGGCTCTGGGGTTATTTGGGCTGCTCACAATCGATGCAGCATTAACAGGGAAATGTCACTTTCCTCCCCAGATGTGACAGCTCCTTTGAGACTGGAGCTCCACAAATGTGGTGTCAGTTCATGTCCTCTGCATTTACAGAGAGAAAACAGCTCTGGTTAAACTGAACTCTGTGTTGTGCTCAGAAGATCAATGACTGTGATATAACTTCTGAAGGTTTTATTATTTTTTTCTCTTCAGACACACTCCCTGACATAATATTTTTGTTGAACAGTAATTTTTCTCTAGGGTTTAGAACAGCAGCTACAGTATTTTCGTGCCTTATAATGCAGCCACTGACCCAGGAGATCAGTCAATAACACCTCTGTGTTGTAATGAATAAGTCAAGATAACTTCCAACTGAGAACAACTCATTACAGCTCCTTCCACCTGATTAAATTTTTGCCCTAAATAAAACAATGGGCAGCAAAATGATGTGTGAAGATATCATGTAATGTGAGCTGATGAAGTCTGCTGGAGGAGGAGGAGGGAATGCCTTCAGTTTTGATTGCAGTGGTTGTGTTTTGCTGTAATTTCAAGCAGTCACAGACAGCTGATGGAGCCCTGTTGGCAGAATAAATTTGTTGAAGAGCACGAGATGCTGCTCAGGGATCTTCCTTTCTAGCAGAAGGGAAAGAGGGAGCGTGGTGGGAAAAGCCAAGTAGCAGTGGCATGGAAAAAGTCAGGAATCCTTGACTTTGGTGCTGATGGAGCTGTCTTGCTCACTTGTGCTCTGTTCTGGAAAACCAAACAGCAACCCCAGTGCTGCAGGGCAAGGACATTTTGCTCCAGACCTGGGGTGATACAATTTGTGAGGCCTCTGGTTTTAGGGCTGATCACTTCTAGCTCAGGGTACCAGATGTGATACTCAGATCAAGCCAAGTGGTGCTGTCATGTGCCAGGAGCAGAGAGACAGAGCCCAGTGAGATGTGGAAGGAGGCAGAGCCCAGTGAGATGAGGAAGGAGGCAGAGCTCAGTGAGATGAGGAAGGAGGCAGAGCTCAGTGAGATGAGGAAGGAGGCAGAGCTCAGTGAGATGAGGAAGGAGGCAGAGCTCAGTGAGATGTAAAGATGCCAGAGCTCAGTGAGATGTGGAAGGAGGCAGAGCTCAGTGAGATGTGAAGATGCCAGAGCCCAGTGTTGGGCAGGGCAGGAGGTGAGGAGAGGGGCAGAGCAGGGCATGGCTGAGCTGGGGTTTGGTGTGATGGAGTCCCCAGCTCTGGAATCGCACACCAAACCCATCACCCAGGAGGGAACCTTCAGTCAGGTATCACTCAGTGATCTGTGCTGCAGAATCTCAGGTTTTTAGCAATTTTCCAGCTCTGCTATGACTGTAGGTGGTAGAGGATATGCAGGAGAGAGATCAGTGTGGCTTTTTGTAGAACATCACACCTTCCCTTGGCTGCAGCTGGCTCCTGGGTGAAATCCCTTGTCTTCCACCATCTAAGGGAGCTTTTCTCCTCTCTGTGATACGTGCAATGAATTCTGACAGCACAGGGAAAGCTGTGCCTATTAATAGGCACCATCTCTCCAGTGGAAAGGGCGTTCTCCAAAGGGCAGCAATGAACACCCTGTGCCCTGTGGATGAACTGCTGGCCTAATTTTTGTATCATAGCAGGGCTCTGCACAAATCTAATCATCACACATAAACCACACAGGGATGTTTGCCAGTTTAGCTAATCAGTTTGTTTTTTCAGACTTGAAAAGTGTGCTCAGGGATGCAGTTTGTTGCTTAGTACTTGTTCTTCCAAAGAATCCAAATATAAATGTGTATTTGTCTTAAGCAATTCTTGTTATGTTGTGACGAACATTTCACTGTTGTTCATGTTCCCTCAATTTCTGACTCTCTGGATACTAAATAAGTCATCACTGTAATTTACTTCAGGGGCACATAAAGAAATTATATAAATGCAAGAAAATCATAAACATGCAGTGCAAGATAATAACCCACTGTTGCTTGCTGGATTTGTTAAAAAATTCTGTAGCAATTCTACTGCAGAGTTAGGGTAGCATTAAGCTGTATAAAAACCTTGAGAAAGGGTTTTCATAAAATTAATTTTGTTCATTTTATTAAATGTTCAATAAGTTTTTTTGTGTAAATACTTCAGTCACGCTAGAAGGTTTCTAATCTGTGAAATCATTATTGCTGCAGTACTTTTAGATATAAAATAATGATAATATAATAACTTCAGGAACAACCTGTCTGATTTAACTGTTGACAGTGTCTTGTCTGGACATTATTCTGCTCTCAAATTTTCATGGGGCAACACTTTTTCCTTCTGCTGCTCAGGTATTTTTGCAGCAAACCAGCAGAACCACACAGGCTGTGGGCTCACTGCCAGAACTCGTGCTCAAGAGATGGTTTGAAGGCACCTCAAAGGCAGGGAAAGAAGCTGCTTCTCCTGGTGGACCTTTTGTTGGCTTGAAAGGCAGGATTTGTTTGGTTTCCCAGCTCCTGCGCTGGTAGCTGTTCTGGCAGCTTCCTCTCTTGTTCTGGGGTGGATTCAGGTAGTCCAGATGTGCCGTTCCAGGTGGATTTATGGTATCCAGTGCGGGCAGGATAGCTCAGCGCTTGGAGCCTGGTTGCACGTGGTGATTGTGCAGCTCAGAGCTGTCCCAGAGCTGGGACCCCTTCCCTCCCCAGCCCCTCTCCCTTTCCTCACTCACTCTCATTCCTAACAAGAGCCTCTCCAGGTCACGGTGCTTTATGAATTTTTATACACAGCCACAGCACTCAGAAGCATTTCCATTTGCCTCAGCCATCCCTTTTCTCCGTGGTTAATGAGGCTCAGCCTCTCTCACTTCCCTGTTTTGAGCAGAGCTGGGGGATCCCTGCTGGGCTGGCAAGTTAAGTTGCCTTTGTGCAGCTGTAATGTGCTTTTCTTGCACCTCCAGACCTCTCACAGATACACCTTCTGACTCGTGCCTTCAATAGGATCTAAAGTTATTTGCTAGAAAGGAGAAGGAAAAAAATGCAGAGGATAATATTGCTTTGATGTTGTAATTCCCACGGATTTGAGCAAGGCTAGGTTATATTTCCAAAAAGCATCTTCATATTTATTGACAGAGCAATTAAGTCTGTATTTTCAATGTGAAATTTCCACATTCAGGAGTAATTTTGTTGCTTGTTATGATGAGCTAACAGAAAATATATGAATACCTGTACACAGGGATATACAGAGTTAGTTTTGGTGTGCTTATAGATAAATATGTGTATTTATTTATTCAGAATACCTCTGTGGAGATTTCACCAGAGAGAAAATTATGGATTGAGTATTTCTGTTCAAAACAAATTAAACTGCTGAGAATTAAACTCAGAAAAAAAATTACTTTGGAAGTGGAATCTATCAGACCAACATATGCTTTTGAATACAAACCTATTTCAGCTTGTTTTCTTTCACTTTAGTTTATAAGAAATGCAACTGCTAACCTTTCAATGTTTTAAAATGGTATCCTTTAAAACATCTGTGGGTCATTATCATAAATATCACAGTGGTGTAGAAACCTCACATTTGTGATGTATCATAACAGGGAAAATGGAATGCACTGAGAGGAGGAATCCCAGGAACATGAGTTTCCTTGCTGAGATCTATAAAGGTTAATATTTCCAGTTAAAACTTTTCCCATCATTGCACTAGAGGACTTGGGATCCTGCACAAGTTTTTCCATCAGGTCTTTTGGTGATTATAAGCTCAAAGTCAGTGATTAAATCCTTGGGATCCATGTAGGTATTGCTAATAATGAATATTGCTCAGTGGAAAGAGATATTCTGTACAATTGACATGTGAATTTTACAAAAAGGAGTAAAAGTCTAACACAGGAGGCTGAGAAATGAGCAGAGGGCGATGAATGACACTCATGTTTTTCACTGGGAGCTGCTTGGCAGTGTTTTCATTTTGCTTGCATGGAGTTTTGGAGCCTGCCTCATAGCATGTGGCACATTAGGCACAATAAAGATGTTCATTTGGCAGCTGGAGCACGATTAGGAACATCAAAAGAGTCATGGATGCGTCAATAAATGAAGAACTCCACCCTCACATAAATATTAGATCACTGTTTTAATTGCCCATTGAATTACTGTCAGTGACATTCACTTGTCATGCCTGGTGCAGCATTACCAACGTTTCAGTTTGGGGCTAGAGCTGGTCTGTTGCTATTATTCATTTTTTGCACTTTTGTAGCACCCTTAGCACCAAACAGGAATCATTTTGTTGCAAGTGCTGTGCAGACACAGAGTGAACAGGTGGCCTTTGCTCTGAGGAGTTTAAAATCCAGTTAAAGTCCTCAAGCTCTAACGCAGAGTGAGTGTGCAGGAGAACATGGGAACTTTTGGGGTGTGTCTGTGGCCCCTCTCATCAGGCTGCCACTCACCCAACCTGTTATAATGCACGTGGGTAGTGGGAAAAACGTCAATTATCCATCTCAGGGCTTTCCTCACACCTCATTTCTGTGACAAATGCATGAACATCACAAACATCATCACACAGACCATATGTTAGCAGGGCTGCCAAGCAGCCAAGTGTTGGATATTCAGAGAGCACCTTTGCAGCTCAGGCTGACACTTTCCACAGCTGATATCCACAACTTCTGTCTCATTTCTTGTTGCACTGGTTGGTACTTGGCAACAAAAGGAGTAATTAATTAATAACACTTTAGAGTTTTTACATTTCTATATTGGTTTTATGTACAGAGCAAGATTTTTTTTCACCAGAGAAAGGAACTAAAAATCCTATTTCCTTTGTATTTAATGGGCATTTACAATGTACAGGTTTGGTTAAGAGATAGATGTGATGCCATGGATGGGAAATCTGAGGAAGCTGACACAGCTGAAACTCCTCAGAGCTCTCCTGAGTGCCTGGCAGGGAAGGTCAGCGTGGTCAGTGCCAGCCTCAGCTCCATGGGCTGTGTAGCTGCTCCTGGAACCTGCCAGAGGCAGCTCAAGTACTGTAAATTTGGGGTATTTGGCTCTTCCCCAGAAGCCACATGAGTCTGAGGAATCAAACATTCCAGTGAGGAGCTTCCTGGGGATGTATTCAATCTCAGGCAATGTTCCCTGCTCAGCCCAGTCCAGCAGACAGCACCATCCTGATTAGGTCCACATTTGACTAGGGATTTTATCTAAGGCTCCAGTTCCCCTCAACTCTCTCAACAATTGGTTTCAGTTTCCTCCCTGTTGGCCCTGAGGCCAAATAATCTCCAGTGTTCTCTATCCCTGTGATCACTTCATCTCCTCCCACTTCTAATTTCTCTCCTACATATCAGTACTTCTCAGAGCCTTTTGAATTTCTTTCCTTCTCCTTGCTATTAACCTCACCAAATACTCTCATTTCTGTGGTAGGACTGGGAATTGAAAGCATCAGTGCTTTTGGATGAGATATGGTAAAAAAGCCCCAGTTTCCACTTTCAAACAGCTCTGCCTCAGCCCTTTTTGGAAAAAGTTGCAGGATTTTGTGAAGCAAGATGAATAGACAGCAAAGTATAAAAGGTTTAAAAGTGTCAAATTCTTACTTCCAAGGGAATATAGAATAGATTCAAGTGCTTCTCCTGATTCCATGTGCTAAACCTGCAGGTGGCCTTTGAATTTCCCCAGAGCATGCAGATGGCAGCGATGCAGGGATCCCAGGGCTTGTGAGCACTGAGCAGAGAGGTGGGAGCAGAGCACCCCCAGGCAGCTCCTCCCTGCCTTAGAAACAAAACCCTTTGTGTTTAAAAAAGTTTGTCCTTTTCTTCAAAGGCGCCTGGACTGTTTGGCTGGGTGATGCTACACCTCTGAACCATGACATTGGATTTTAAGGGATTATTTTATTATAGTTGTCTTTGACTTATAAGTTTTTTTGAACTTTTTATTCCTGATATAATTTCTCAGAGGCCAATGCTAAATTTTTCCAATTGTAAGCTATTAATAGTTGATCAGCAGCAGTTTTGGATTATGAAAAGACATATTTATTCAGAGAATCACAGACTGGCTTGGGTTGGAAGTGACCCTAAGAGTCTTGCAGTCCCAAACCCTCTGCAGTAGGAAGAGATGCCACCAATACAACAAGTTCCTAAACCTTGTTTCATTGGGTTTTTTAAAATTATTTAGTTGGGTTGTGTGTTTTTTTAGGGGATTAAAAAATAGGAGACTTGTAATTCACAAAGGCTGCAATCCAAGCAGTATCTATACAGTGGTTTGTACAGAGAATTTCAACTTCCCACATTTGTTGTGACAGGAAAATATTGCATTTTTTGGTTGGTAGCTTTAGGAAATTGAAGTGAGTTTATTAAAACACCTGCCATAAATCCAACATCAACTGTAAAGGGTGGTTTTTCACCAGGCAGATTTTTCTCAGGGAGCAAAACCCTCTAAACCCTGCTGTGGGCACCAGACCCTTCCTGGAAGCAGTTCCCAGCCTGGCAGTGTGGGCACCAGCACACTCTGAGCACTCTGAGATTGCTCTAAGCTGCTGCTGCTCCCAAATTCAGTGGTTTTCCCTCCTGGTTCTCCTTCAGTACAAGACTTTGCAGGCAGGATGTGCCACCTGACAGCCTGAGATAGGTTTGTCTGGAGACGCTGCAGTGTCTGAGGGAAAAGAGGTTTTGTTTCTTTTTTTATTTATAATCCCTCTTGCTTTCAGCAAAATTCAATGCAACACCAAATGAGCTGATGAAATTCTGGTTTTGTGTCCCGCTGTGAATCCAAGGATGGTTCTCTTGCCCTACAGTAAAGTGGAGGAAATGGCAGCAGTTTTAGTTAAAAACATGTAATTGAGCTGAAGCCTCGTGCAGCAGCAGATCCTTCAGCTGCTGGGGGAGTTTTTCTGCCACAGCCCACGGTGTCTGTCAGACAGTTTGGGCTCTCCTCAGGAAGGAATTGTCTGGTGTGAATTCACAGGGTCATGGCTTCATGGGGTGGTTTTAATTTTGTCTTGTTCTCAGCATCCACGTCTCTTCTAATTGGCCATTAAATTCATTTCCCCCAAGTGGTTTCTGTTTGGCCAGTGATGGTAATTAGTGAGTGACCTCCCTGTCTTCATCTTTTCCATCCTTCTCCTCAGTTCTGCTGAGGTGGGGCAGTGACAGGGTGGCTGGGAGCAGCCCAAGGCCAACCCTCCACTCTTGCTTTGGTAAACGGTGCCTCACATCTCTTTTTGTGCCTTATTCTGCTTGAATGCTTGAGGTTTTGGCATTGTTTAATTGTTAATTCAACCCATCTCATCAATATTCATCATAAATTGAAGTTGTAAATTCTGGAATCGGTGACGGTTCTTTTCCCCTGTGGTGTTCTGCTTTGGGATTGGATCCCAAGGAATGCTCAGAAAGGAAGGGTCTCCATGAGGTCCTCTGGCAGCCCTGCCTTCATGTTGTTCTGCCTGGAGAGAAATACAGAATTGCATGAAGAGGATTTCTGTGTAACTTGCCAGGAGTGTTGAGTGGCCACCCACCATGAAACTATTCCTGTGCTTTAGGACCAGTTATAGAAATTCCACAGCCAGGAAGAGTTTAGGGATTGGCCACAAGAGTCTCTGGCATTGTTTCTCTTCCTTTAAAAATTGCCCCATTACAAGAAGTGTATACAGTGAATTTAAACAATTATGTCAAGTGCTTTATTTTGTAGTAAAACTCCATTGTTGTTGATTTTATGTAGCTGGTATCACTGTCTGTAGTTTTTTCTGAAATTGTAATGCAGTTTTTAAAAATCCAGGGGAAGTGAAATGTAAAATAAAAATAGTGAGAGCATACAGGTAAATGAAAAGTCTGCAGCAGCAGTAACTCTAAGAGAAGGTAGGGAATACAAAACAGGCTGTCTGCAGAAAAACCTTTCACATGCAAATATATTGTTCAGAGATGTCAAAACCTGAAAAGTTCATTTAGCAATTGCAAGTTTGTGGTGAAGATCTCTTACTGATATAGCTGGTAGTTAAATCGCAAATAATTTATCCAGTATTTTGTGCAAAATTACTCAGAGAAGAAATTTGAGACAAAGTCTCAAATCTTTGTGCTTTAGGAATATTTTCCTCTTTATGCCAGCTTTCCTAAATATTTTAAACTTTCCATGTAAAGTGAAACAGGATTATTGACAGCTGCTGTTCAATTAAAAGTTCTCACAATCCTTAGATACAGAGCAGCTCATGGACTGTGTGACAATCCTGGCAGTAAGAAATGTTAGAGTTCAGTTTTTCAGTTTTATAAAACTTTTGCAGTAGCCTGGGGCTGAATATTCTGTAAGTAACCAGTGCTGAGCCTAAAGATGTGCTGGATATCTGAAAGCACTTTGCCACAGAAGAGCCTTTGGAGGTCCTGGGCTGGGATGAGGAGCACAAGGAGGTCTGATCCCAAAAGGCTAATGTCCAAAGTGTTTTATTTATCTGCCACCCAGTTAGACTGGTCAAAGTCTCTTCATCTTTCTTTCTTTCATTCATACATTTCTTTATGAAGAAGAATAAAAAAAAATACAGAATTTCTTTGAAAGTTTTTTTCCTTTGAGAGACATTTCTTCCCAAATCTGTAGACAACCTAATGACATAAAGATATCTGAAGCTTGTGTTCCAAAGTGGATACTTACAATGTGTTTTTTCCTTTTTATCTTTTCACCCCCAGTGAAATTTGATGACTGCCAGGGGAACAACAAATTGAACTTTGAAGTTTCTAACCCAGACTTTAGAGTGGAACTCGATGGGAATTTGGTTGCACTCAAGACCGTATCAGAAGTTGGCAGAGCCTTGTTTGTGCACGCGCGGTCGGAGCACGCTGAGGATATGGCAGAAATCTTTATCCTTGAAGCAAATGAAAAACGTGGGGCATTAAAGGTAAGAGAAATACCAAAGATTAAAAAAAAAATAAATAAATAAAAGGGCCAAGGAGATGCTGCTGCTAAATATTTACATGTGTCGCCTAGGATTGTAGGCAATTTTAATCTGTTAGCAGAGATCAAAATCAGTCTTCAATGCAGATATTGCTGTAACATTTTAGCTCTTGGTTTAATTTGTGATGCAAATTTCCCAGGTTGAGGAAGATGTATTACATCTTCAGGTGAGGATGCTAAACATTCATAAAGACTTTATTCAAATGAAAGAGCCCAAGTATGAAAATTGACTGCTTCTTCCAATGTATGTTATGCCAGGTAATCACAGTTTGGCCACAACTAAAAATGGAAAATCATAGTTTAAATGTGTAATTTAGAATTTACAGAACCTTCACGTCTTGCTCCTAGTCTAAGTGCGTGGGAATGAATTCTGTGTAATTTAAATTTTCATATTGCTCTGATTATCTGACATTGTTGGGTGGTAAACTGCTTAAACATCTGCACACAAACAGTGGCACACATTTACACTCTGTCTCTGTACCCTGCTGATTTTTGTTCTGATCTGTCCACTGAATATTTTGTCCTTTCTTTCCCTCTCCTGAATTTCAGTGTAAAACAAACCTCATCCTTAGGGGGATAAAGCACTTCAGAAATTGAATTGAATTATTATAAATGGAATTATTTACTTCACAACCCTGCAAGTAACAAAAGGAGATGTGAGATAGCTTCACTTCTGTGTCCTGGCATTTAGGAGAGAGGCAGGCAAGGTTGTGGCTTACTAGGCAATTAAGCCTGGTACCTTTCCAGACCTATAATTTCACAGAAGTATAAAGAAACTTTGATAAAAATGACTGATCTGCTGTCTTGATTTGGTATTTAGACATTCAATTGCCAGCATTCTCCTTATATTCCCAACAATATATTAGTATAACTTAAGCCTTCCATTATAAAAACAAATTATCCTGAGGAGAAAGGTTGAACAACCTTCTGAAAGTCCGTGGCTGAGGAAAGGTTTTGCTCTGCACTTTAAGCAGCACACCATGTGAACATGGATTGCCAGCAGGAGAGAAAGAACCAGAATGTGTAACTGCAGAAAGCTGATCAGAACACTGAAATGGAATTTAATTTGATTTAAATATGCCGTTTCTTCACAAAATTAAATTTTAATGCAGTCATACTCAAGGGAGTCTCTTACGTGGAGGAGCTGTAAGTTTAGGACCACAGACTGCCAAATTCAGAGTAGGAAAGCTACACTTGAGGAGCAAGCTGGGCACTTGGCTGTCCTGTGCCTCAGACTAGCAAGCCTTGCTCCTTCTGGTGCATTCACAAGAATGTTCAAACGGTTTTATTTTGAAACCTTAGGAGCAGTTTGAAAATGGAGATGATCATTCTCTGGTTAGAAGTTACTAAAACCACTGAGGAGTTTGAGACGTCTCTGACAGGAGGCCTGGAGTTAAACTTCAAGGGATTGGTTTATGTGTGAAGATTTGACTCTCTGAGAATTCTTCAGAATCTTCACATTCTGAAGATTTATTCTGGTTTTCTTAGAGAAGCAGCCCTTCCAGATCTGTGAGGAGAGATATTCTATGGAAGTTACAATCTAGGGAAAATCTTGTCAGATATTCTATGGAAGTTACAATCTAGGGGAGATCTTGTCAGATATTCTATGGAAGTTATAATCTAGGGGAGATCTTGTCAGATATTCTATGGAAGTTACAGTCTAGGGGAGATCTTGTCTCATGAGCAGGAGTTACAGGATGTGTATTTATTATGACAAAGCTCTGCCAGTGACCCGTTGTCTTTACGTTCTGTTTGGGTTCTGGGGAGTCTCCCCTCAGAATGTTCCAGCAATATCAATTGATGCCTATTGGTGAAATCTCTCTCCAGACTACATTTGAAAGCCAGGGTTGCTTTGGCCCCACTCCTGGATTCTGTTCCAACTACTTTGTGTTGTTTCAAAGAGAGAAAACCAGACTAAATCAGGCAAATTCTGCCACTTGCCAGCCTTTCCTCACAGGTGACAATATCACAACATCATCTCAACCTGCATTCATCACCTCTTTCTGGATTTTAATATTCTGCCCATAAGCGGCTGATTACCCATTTCAGGTGGGATTTAGTGTCTGCAATGCTGTTGTGAGTGACATGATGCCTTAATGTGTCCTGGGAAATCCATCTAGTGAGAATCACCCTTCCTTCAAGGGAATATAAAAATCTCTGGGGCTGGCTGTCCTGCTCTGGCCTCACCCAGTCCTCTGTAGCTGTTAAACCAATATTTCTTCCCAAACTTTTTATCTATTTGCCTGTTTTAAACACCACACAGACAGTGTTGTCTTTCTGTTTGTCATACTTGAGAAGGATATAAAGACTGCAGCATCCTATCTAAAGTGATTTTATGATAAATTTGAACTTAATCCTGTACTTTTGCAGTCTAAATGTGTCAGCACGGAAACCGCAGAACTGCTCCATCTGTTTATGCAAGGAGCCTTGGCTAAGAAATGCTCAGATGGAACCTCAGTAATTCAGCATAATTCTGTGGGGTTAAGATGAGCACATGCTGGAGCAGTGTTTAGCATTCAGTACTTAGAGAACTGTACCTTGTCTAATTAGGGGATAAGTAGTTCTTAAGTATTTCCCCACTGCCAGCAACTGCCATTTCTTTTCTGAAAGCATGTAACCTACATCTGTGAAATCCCATTGTTAATGTTGCTAATTGCAGATTCCCAACGTGTTTGGGAATGGCTCTCAACAATGATTTCTGATGTGCTGACTGGCACTGGAGCCTAGGAACAGAGTTCCTAGCTCCTAAACTTTCTGATTGCTACCAACCATACTTTGGATGAATATGGAAATTATTTAGAGGTGCAATCTGGAGTGTGCAGAAAAGCTTTTGGTATTCTGCTGGTGAAGGGGTGCAGTTCTTGCCTGGAAAGATGGGGGATGATTCCAGCTGGCCTCGCTGATCTGTCCTATGTGATTAATGAAATTAACTTCATGGCCAGAGTATAATCAGTGGCTGTCGGAATATCGCTTAGTATTTAGCTGTTATTTGCATGTGACAGGCCTGTTTTCCTCCTCTTCTGCCAGAAGCATAACAGACCTGCAGAGCCTGCAGCTCTCCATCCAGGGGTGCCATGGCTGCAATATGGGCAGAGGTGGTTCCTCAATCACGAGACAGCTTGGCCATGGTCACACAATCTCCTACAGGGGCAGACACTGCATTGCTGCTTTCCCTGATGTCTGCATGTCTAACATACCCTAAACCCCATCAATCTCTGCTACAGATATTCATACACGCAGAAATCTGTCCATCAGATTCCACACTGGATTCCAGATCAGCCTCCAGCTGGAATTGGTTTCTGCAGCCTGCTGGATGTGCCTCCTCCCTCCTGTGATTTTGGATAGATGCACTGGTGTCTGTCTTGACAGAGAGGAATATTCCCAAAAATCTTCCTTCATTTCTAAGAGGCTTTTGAATGTGAGTGTACAGAAGAGCCTGTGACAGGTGGAACAGTTAACTCTTTAATGATTTTGTGTCTGTACAGCCTTGGAGCCTGATTCAATCAGTGCTCAGTGAAAAAGAGGAATCCCACATGCATTTCCCATGGAGCAGTGCTGGTGAACAATGGAACATTCCTGTGAGGAATGCTACTCACTTCCAAAAATTTAGAAAGGTTTAATAAAACCTTATCAAAAACACAGCAGAAGACTGAATAGAGAAAAAATTACGACCCCGAGAGCAGAGGATTTTTCCCACCATGCGCTCACGCACGCAATGGAGGTTTCACCTTTTAACCCTTTAGCCTCTCCCAAAGTTCTGTCCATGGACTCCTCCTTCCCTGTCCAGTGGTGGAAATCACTTCCTTAAATCTTTTTTGGAGCTCAGGTGCTGCCATAGTAACAAGCCAACCCTCCCAAATGTCCCAAACCCAGTCCAGTCCCTGATAACAACACAAGGAGTGTAAAACACAATTATAAATCTATAAAACTTCTCTTAACATATATACATGATATTTGCATTTTAATTGTGAGAGTCAAGCATCCAATCACTCATCTATCACATTCCCCATGGAATCCCAGTGTTGGGATGTGCCTTGCCCTGCCTGTGCCCTGCTCTGACAGTGTTTGCTTGATGCCCTCTCACACAGTCAGGACTGGAGTGCTTGGGGATATTAAGAAATAAAGAGACCTGGAAATGTCTTGATTCACCCAGAATTCCCCAAATGAACTTTGGATTCATTCTGAATAATTCAGAGAATTGCTAAGCCTCAAATCCCTAATGGAAAAATAAATCACTCATAAACCCTAGCTGAGGAGAAAATGGCTGAGCCAATGACTGGCAGCATTCTCCTCTTTTTTAAACTTGTGTCTTGTCCAATGCTTGATCCCTGCTTTGTTTTATGGAGAAAGTAGGACAACTGAAAGTTGGAAATTTCGTCTTATCTGAACATGTGTCCAGACATTAGAGGATTTATGTATTTATTGAAAGAGTCAGGTTTTGTGGAAGGCAGAAAGCGTTGCCAGGCTTTTATAGAGCCTCATAATAAATGGTGAGTTGCAAAAGGTGGCAAGCTGAGACTTGAACTTTGTCCTCCAAGGCTAAATAAAATGGTGTCTGCTGGTCCTGGTCCCCCTCTGAAATCTAGTGCTGGTTTTAATGAACATACCCTCAGTGTACTGAGAGCTAAAAGGAAACCTTGGGACACAATCTGTCTCTGCCTCTCTGTGTTGGCAGCCTTTATTTTTTTTTTCCTTCCCCACAGCAAAGGGAGTTATTTAGAACTTTTATTTGCTACACCATTACAGACACAGGGTGAGGGGTGGAGGGGAGTGAGATATCAAGAGTCTGGCACCAGAGCAGATAAGAGGGCAGGCAGATATTCAGAAATTCCAGGCTGGTAGTAACTTCACTGCATGGTGCTCAGCAGTATTCCATACAGAAGGATGAAATGATTAAATAGAAACTGTCAAACCCTCAGGACACGTTTCAGGCACTAGATAGAAAAGGAACAGGAGAAAGAAAAGAAGAGATAAGGGTGAGGAGCACACCCAGAGACAGCATGTTGTAGACAAAGTTTAAAGCCATCTCCAGCAGCAGCTCAGACTGAAGGAAATGAAGTTGCCCCAGCGCTGTTACTTTGTCCAGTGCACTTTGTACCAGCCAGGGGCTGGGCAGAAGCTGCTGCTTTTTTTCCCTTTGTCAAATCACTGCTTTCCCCAATGCCAGCACTCACTGTGTTTGTTACAGAGCCTCAGCAGCCTGGCTGGAAACTTCCCTGCAGACCCAAATCCTCATTCCTACCAAGCCTCTGCCTTTTGTGCAAGTTGCTTTCTGCCTGTGCATGTTTCCTAAAGTATCAAACAGAAATAATGAAACTAAGCTCCTTGGATTTAAACCTTAGCATTTCTTGTTTGTGTCTTGCTCTCTGCTTATCCCCACAGGATAGAGATTGCAAATATTATGGATATGAGATAAAAAGTGCCTAGAGCCTTAAATCCTACATGTATGGCTTTATGCCTTAGAAAGATGATAACGGATCAATAATCTTATTATGAATCAGGATTCTCTCACAGCAGAAAATATTCAGGCGAGGAAGTGTGAATAGTTGAGTTTAGTCATCTGGCAATTCAATAAGTTATTTGGAAAATAAGACCAAGAATCAGCTTCTCTGATATAGCAGGCAATCATTCCCATTAACGTATATTAGCATTTTTCTGTTTAGAACAGAATTCCAAATAGGCTGAAAATGACTGTGCAGAGGTATGGAGATGGACTCTCATATGAGATATTGACAAACAGGCTCCAAGAGCTCCATGTTATTAGATTTTGCATATAGCAGTTGCAGCAGAAAGGGATACACTGCATAAATAAAATACCATGTTTTGCATTTAATTTTAGAGGCACAAAATTGAATAAGTCACAGGGGGTGCATCAATACCTATGATACGTTTGAGTTATTATACTGATCAAAACTGCGTACAGAATACCATTTCAAGAAAAGCTGAGGAGATCCCTTCCCTTCAGATATGAAAGTGTCCTTCAGGCATATAAAGAAGGATTTTCTTAAAGATCAAACAACAAAAAAAGTTATTTTCTCACTGTTCAGTTTGGCAGAAAGTTTAACATATTAACATTCTCCTAGTTATTAAGTTGTTATCACTCCTGTTACTTTTGTTATCGCACTGTAAACACATATTGACTTGGAATTCATGCATCAAAAGCTGAGGTAAAAGTGATCTTAGAATTTAATACCTATGTATTGGTGGCATTTTCGTAAATGACTTTTCTGTGCTATAATCACCACTGAATAGATTTTTTTTCTTTTAAAGAAATGCAATGCTACTTTTAGGATTGCACAAAATACATCTCAATTTATGTCAATGAAAGCAAGAGCTTGTTCTCATCAATGGGTCATTCTCTAGTGTCATTTAGCTGCCTTTTAAATGATATTTTTATAAAAATCCTCTGCGCAGACCACTTGCTGTTGCAGAAACAACAAAGAGCTCCTTTTGTAGCAGAAATTTCCTCAACCTCTTTTCCGCAGAAATTCCAATCACCTGTTTTCCCTTTTTGTGCCTCAGCCTGGTCCAGAACCTGCTGAAATGATCAGATTCCAGAGGGTTTCAGCTGAAGCCCCGGAGCAGGAGCTGTGCCTGGCAGTGCTGTGGCTCCCCTGCCCCTTTGCTGGGCAGTTTTTGGGTGTCCCTGCATCCCCCCCAAGAGCAGCTCTGATTTAATGGGCACCCACAATTCTGCAGCCTCCCCTCCCCTCCAGTGCCAGGCTTGTGCTTCCTCAGGCCTGCTCTGAATTCCCCCTTCCCCAGCACCAAGGAAATGCAGGTTTCATATCCACTGGCTTTGGAGTTTGCTCTGACAAAGATCTATTTATCTGAGAATTATTATGGTGCCAAAGATGTGGCAGTTGCCATAGCAACAATTACATATTGTGTTGAATACCAGAGTAAATGCTATAAAGAACAGGAGCCACTGGTGGTTTTCATTAATTTAATGTTCCTTTTTTGGACAAAGTGTGACTCATAAGTTTATTCACTGTGTGTGTAAGTGCCTAGATCAAATGTGTGGGCTCCCTTTCCTCCTCTTTCCCTTAGTGTGCAACTTCAGCATGTAAATGAGAAGTGCTTGGTTATTTAAGGAGAGAAAAATGGTCTTATAGACTGGAAACATGAATAATTGCCTGTGAAACAAGAAGGTGTTAACTTCCCTGAGTGTTCAGTGCCTCTCTGTGAGTAATCCACATTCAGATTCCATGTGAGCCAGGGTGTAGTTACCCAGGAAAAGGCACTTTGTGCTCCTCAGTAGCAAGGAGGGCTAAGAACTTAATGCGTTTAGCAGTGATTCAAAGGTGAAATTAGATTATTTTTGAGACAAACACAGACCCTGTTAACGATTTCAAATTATTTAGAGACTAATGTGAAATGACAGTCAAAATTCTTTGCAATGAATGTATTTTATTAAAAACCAGTTACAAACAGATTTCCTCTCAGCCCTGAGCTGCATTTAGGCTGCTCAGTTGGTTCTCCCTGCTGCAACAGGTACCATTTCACTGTGGCTTGATGTGCTTCTGGTGGAAACTTCAGGTTTTTGTGGAAACTCAGAACCAGACACAGTTCTAGAATGCACCAATTTTATTCTCTTTTCTTTTAAAACACACTGAGGTCTTATCCTCCATTCATAAGATCTCAAGGCAAAGTTTCCACAAACCTCAATGAGAGCACTTGCTCAAGGGTTGTTAAAATCTTGTATTTGAACTAAAATGGATTCTGGCACATAGTGCCAAGAAAATACCTATTTACTTCTTGTGACTAAAACATTTTATGAGAATTTGAATGATGGATTAATTATCTGTGGATGTTTTGAATTAAATTAGCTTCTCTTTATGATTTCTACATTAACTGTCCTTTATCCATATAAAGAAAGAATCCACTAAATGTTGGGGATTAGTGATAAACCATCATGCATTGGCATATAATTATTTTTCCAGTATTTTTTGTTCTGTGTTTGGCCTGGAAGTATTCTGGAACAGACAGAACTGTGCCAATCCTATGCTTCAATCTTCAGAGACTGATGGAGTTCTATGGAAACTCATGACAGAGATGTGGGGAACAACACACCTTTAGAAGAAGGTTTAAAGAAACCCTTTGTGAAAGGTTTAAATTTAAAATTCATGTAGTAAATGAGGATATAAGTAAGAAAGCAAGAGGCTAAGAATGATATCGCAGAACATTGGGTGAGATCATAAAGGATAAGTAGATTTCTCTTAGGATATGTAATATCTTTCATTTCTAAAGTGACTTTCATCCTGTAAGATCCTCAAAGAGCAACTATTAAGTACATGGGGACAGAATGTGTGTGTGCCTGTCTTAATACAAACATCTCTAAAAAGAGGCATTTGCATAGATATCTTTATTTTTGATACTTAGTTTTTCACATCAGAGTAGGAACAGAGTCTTCTTAAATGAGGGATTAGGGAAAAGGAGCTGGCAATTTTGATATGATATCAGAATTGCCATGACAGCCTTAATGTCCTCAAATCCATCTTGAAAAAGAGATGTTACAGAAACCAGGAGAATGTGTGCAACTGAGGGTAAGGAAGAAAAATTGTCCATTTATTCCATGGCTGTTCTTTCATCCAGCACCAGGAATGATGCAGTTGGTGCACCACAACTACCCCAGATCCAGCCGAGAGCTCTCAGATTTATTGAGGAACAGAGACAGTTCCAAGAGGAACTCAAACTGAGTTGTGCCCAAAACCAAGCTCAAGGATTTTTTGGTTTTGGTTTTTTTTTGGGTCAGACACACAAAATATTGCTGGTGTTTTCCCACTCTCTGCTTCTCCCTCAGCTTCCAGAGGCAGCATGGATTTGAGAGAGCCATGATAAGAGAAATAATTGACATGAAAAGATAATTCCCTGAGTAAGAGTTTAGCAATTTCTCTCATTGGACACATCAATAAGGATCTCTAATGATTGTCCCAATGTTTCCATGCTGATTTCCACAACCCTAAAGGAACATTTATTATGGTTATTACAGTAACACCTATCTCAGCACACATCTTAAACATTTCATGGAGCATCACAGGATAAAAATCTACATTTGTCCTCCCCCAAGAATTGATTCTGTCATTGCAAAAACAGATGGCTTTTTTTGGACCTAAAATTCCTTATTTGTTGATCATTACAATTTTGATGCTTTTGTGGTTATTTCTTTGCATCCTACTTTGCAGCTAGGTTTTTTTTTCAAGTACCTAGAATAACTCGGCAACTTGAAGAATGTCAGAGTTAAAGCTTAGAGCAATTTGGTGTCTTCATAATAAACAACTCTGCTAATGCTTGCAGTCATCTTGGAGTTATTAATCATCCATCCCCTCACTTATTTCACCACCAAATCAAACTGAATAACCTTTGCATTAAGCAGTTCATCTGTCTGAGGAAAAAAACCAGTTTTGCTACTTGGTTTATACAGTTTCTCACTGAGAGGGCACCTGGGGTTGTGATTGCACAGGGAGAAAGTGCAAATCTAAAATCTCTCTAATGTTACCAATGGTGTTGCAGAATATTTGATGTGGCCAGGTGATGTCAAGGCAGTGTGGATGGACTGGTTTGGTTTGGTTTGTCTCAAAAAGGGTCAAACGTGTGACAGGACCTGTGTATTTGTAAATGGAAGCTTGGAGTCTTATTTGTGTGTGTGTGAATTTCAGATTAGACATATCTCCTGTGAATATAAATGTATAAATGATCAGATTTTATGGAGCTTTAAGGACTCTGCTAATAAGGAGCATCACAGAATTCAGCATTTTCCTACTCTCCTGATGGACAAAATATTTTCAGAACTACTAGAACAAATGTGCAAAATACAACCATTAGATGACGATTTCCATTAGATGACGATTTACAGCTTGCAGACCTATTGGTGATAATCTGTGAGTTATTAAAACCCATAAAAACCCAATTATCTTTCTTTAATTCTTCTAGAACCCATCTGATGCTAAATGTTTGCTGGGCTTTTATTACAGTATTGAATACTGTTGTATAGTAGAAAGTTTTATCCTCTAATCACCAGGGAAAAGGTGATAGTATAAGTTGTGGGGTTTTTTTTAAATCTGGAAGACCAAACCAAACTTTTATTCTCAGATATTAGCACAGAATTTTTTTGTCCAGTGATTTCAAGGGTGTGATCCCATGAAGAATTAGGAGATGATGGATGCTTTATACTTGCACTGATATTAGGGTGCATTGGTATTACCTGAATTTTTGACCTACACAGAAAGAATACTAGCAAGAAATCAGTTCATGTTTGCACTACCAATGCAGCTGAAAAGGCTGTATCAAAATGCAGAGGGCTCCCTTCAGGCCCAGCAGGGTGGTGATAAGGCAGCACGTCACCTCCCTGCAGCAGGGGCCTCAAGTGCTCTCCAGAGCCAGATCGTTTGGATTTGGATATTGTTGAACTCAGGGACAAAAAAAAATCCAATAAATACAAAATTCCTGATTGGCTGACAAACGCTATGCATTGCAGTTTCTTCTCTGCACAGAGAGAATTTTCTCATACCTGTAAATTTTTCCTTTTCCCTGAAGATGAAATAAAAATTCAGCTACTTCTGCTTGAAAAGACACTCCTGGCTGCTGAAAGATGTGCTGGTGACAAATCTCCTGGTGGGAGGGCCCAGGTCACTCAGGGATTTACTCCAGCCTGGTATCTGCAACAAGAATATTCACACTAAATCTGTTCTTATTGCTGCCCTTGCTGCAAACTCTCAACTCTTGCTCTACTAAGATGATTATTACACAAATATTCTGTGTTTGCATTAATCCTGCCAGTCCTTTGCAGCAGAATGGCCTGCTAGAAAAAAAAACAAACAACTTAGATTGAGTTTCTGGTTTGGGAGATGGGGATTTCATGATTTGTTGTGGTACTACCTCAGTCAAGAGTCATTGATTAATTCAGTTCTGTTATTGATTATATCAAAGCTGAACCTCCAAACTGAGAGGTTCATTGGAACTGCTCAGGTGTGTTTTATTTCCAGCTATGTCTGTGCAAACATGACTGATACATCAGTGTGGAATATTGAGGAGAGACTTTAACACAGTTAAGTGCTAACATTATAATTTCGGGTTGAGAAACATAATACAGATATAGGAATATATATATAAGTTGAGATAAAAAAGAGGAAAAATATTTGACAATTTTTCAACAAGGTCATGTTCCTGCATGACTGAAAACTTAAAATTGATACAGTTGGCTATTTTATCCACTCTGCTTCAATAACAACTGTAATTCGGTGCTAAAAATTTTTTTGTCCCACTTTTATTTTTCAGTGGAGATGAATTGTTTCAGCAACAGGTCAAGGGCAAAACTGGAGCTCTCAGGCCTCATCCCTCGTGTGGATGTGCAGGGCAGCCTGAGAACTTTTCTGACTTTATTGGCAGAAGTAAGGAGAGGGGATGTTAAAACTTTATTATTATTTCATTTTCTCTGTGCTGCTGTATTGTGTTGTCCTACCATTGTTTTCTCTCCTTCCCTCCACATCCAACACCTACCTTTTTTTGAAGCTGATTTGGTCATTAAAGCCAGACTTGACCCTCAAAATTGACCCTCAAATCAGGAATTCAGGCAGAAGTAAGGAGAGGGGATGTTAAAACTTTAAAGATTTAAAGTCAAAGCTGGGGGACATCTGGCACTGAATTTGGCTCACATCTACAACACTCAGACTCATCCCTGACAAAGCTACACAAGTGTGTGAGCAAGGCTTGGAGCTTTAAGTTACAGGGCTGATTTTAGGCGTGATTATTCACAAAACCGTGTAATTAATCTGTCATAGGAAAACACAGCAAGCGTGCACCAAATGCAATCCCCATTAAGTCAACAGGAGTCATTCCACCAGCTTTAATGAGCTTTGAATCCACTCATAAATCTGCTGTGAGGAGTGTCCAAATCAGAATTTATCTGGGGGTGACCTTGATGTTAATTGTTAGTGCTTCCATGTTGTTTAATTGCCAGGAAAGCTGAAAGCATTAGTGGGACTATCACATGGTCTGGTCCCTTCTATTGGATACTATTAGCATCAAGTTGATCTATGTAATATTAATTGTGCATAATGTTAGTGGGTAGTCACAGTCTGCCAGTTATATTTTGTGTCTGTGAAACAGGGAAAAAAACCTCTTCAGTTATTTTTAATGTCGCTTCTGCCTTCAGCTGAATCCCTGCAAAATTAATGTTTTTTTGATCAAGCAGCTCTTCAGAGGATCTCAGAAGTTTCACATTATTTCAGTGGCTTTTAATCCCAGATTTTGTGTACTGACTGTAATTACTTTAAAATTATATCTCAAATTTGTAAATAACATAAAGGAGATTCTGTTCAGCCCTATGATGTCTATTAAATTTAACATCTGCCAGAAAAGTTCAATCATCTGTATCCCAAATGAAAATGTTTCCTTCTTTAACATGTCATATTTAATTCAATTAGAGGAAAAACATGGGGAATACATTAGATGTACAAAATGGAAAGGGTTCCTTTAATTTTTGTCTACTAAACAGAAAAGTAGATGGCTTACTTGAGGAACATAATTACTGTAGCTTCTAGTGGTATAAAAATATAGGAGAGTTATGGTTGGAGGACTGGGGGAGAGAAATTATTGGTGTTATTTAATGGCTTTCCGAATTCCTTGTCAGTGCTGGTAATTATTGTGGCTTTTCTTTTTGTTGGCACTCAGTGCATTAGGCTGCACTTACGATCATTTTATTAATGGGAAATATGTTTCTGAACAATTGTGAATTAGATAAGTGGCTTGATTAAAACTCATTCTTTAAAACTATAAAATGAGAAAATAACGTGAATTAACCTCAAGTCTAGACAGTGGGAAGGTAAGTCTGGTTTCCAGTGAGGGTGTGGGCTTAGGAGAATGGAGGGAGGGCAAGAACGTCCTGCAGTGGCATTTCTGTTCAAAAATTGTGGCTTTAGGAGATACATGCAGGAAATAGAGCAAAGAGCTTCTAGAAGGAAGCCCAAGCTGGGCAAAAGGAAGAAGTGTTACTATTGACAATCTTCACTTTGATGCCTCTCTGTGTCTGATTCCTGCAATAAGCACATTACAGGTGGGGTTTTGTCTTGGTTTGAAAGGTGTCTGCTAAGGAAGAAATCCAAACAAAAAAATTCCATCTCACACATTTAATCCCAACCTTAACAACAACAACAACAAAAAATCCACACTTTTGTACTCCATTAACATCATTGTTATCTAGTCCAAGGAGACTAATTTGTAATCTTCTGATAACAGATTTGTATGTGTGAAGTGTATTTTTCAAAAATATCAGTGGAACTGTGATGGAATGCTGAGTTCTTTGAGACTCATTTAAGCAGATATCTCTTTCTCTCTAGATATATGTGAATGTGCTACATGGATTTTATCTCAGCTAATAAGCATGAATTATACATTCTTAAATGCTTCTTCCATTTATCAAGCTTAATGTTGTTTCAAAAAATCTGAAAAAAAATGAAAAAAAAGTTTAGAAGATTTTAACTTTCACCATGCTGTAACTTTCACCATGGGATGACAAGTACCTTAATTCACTGTAATAATTGTCTTATAAAAATGCCACACTAAGCATGTTTTTCCACCAGAAATTTTCATTTTGATTCTCAATATTTCATATCTGACACTGTGCTAAATGAGAACACGGCTTAACAGTTGATATTGATTTGCACATCATTTTTTCATTTCACTTTCCTATTCAAAAGGAATCAGTGCTGACAAGTTAATGAACTCCAGCTACAAATACAGAGATAAGCCATGGGATAGGTTTAGTACCTGCCTTGTTCTAATTACGAGAGGTTTTCTTTAGGTGGCTGTTTCATGTTCACTACAGGGAAACTGGAATAAAGTGACTGTCAACAAAGCAGACACTTGGAAAAGTGACATAGTACAGGGCTGTTTATAGAACCTTTAAGCAACTCTACATCAGTTTATCCCAGTATTTTTAAGTCTTTAATATTTACAGGTGAAATAAAATTTAAATTAATGAGTCCTAGAGCTCTGTGTTGAATACTCATAAAACTATGCTACTTTATATAATCTATTTTTAAATTAACATTTTGTATAAATTAATAGCTTTGGACAGTGGCAGTAGAGATCAGGAGTGTAGAACCAGCTCTCAGAACATTTATTTCCCTGAAATTTGTACCCCTTTTGCCCCTGATGTACTTTCAATTAATATACCTGGCATCTAAGAAGTTATTCCAAGTTCAGTTTCTTGTTTTACATGGCTAAATTGGTGAATGTGATTGAATTGGTATTTTGGCTGGTATGTCCTGCTGTTCAGAGATATGAGCTGGTCAAACCTCATTCAGAAATAAAATCCTATTTTGTAGCCTTAAGGATAGATTTCTTTCATCCATACAACTTGAAGCTGCTTCCAGAAGTACTGTAAAACTGTAAAACTGAGTTTTACATTGAAACCAACCTGTGATGTGAGCAACTCTGAATCACCTTTGGTGCTCTGGAGGAGGAGCAGACTGTGATACTGCTCTGTGGTGTAAATTTACTAGAAGGTAAATTCTCCACCACCTGGGAGTTTTCTATCAGACACTCCCTGCACTGCCAGCAGTGACAGAGATAATTAATCTGACCAGGGAATTTGGCCACTGAAGTAACTTGTGGACTTTTGGAATTAAAGACTCTCTGAATGTTTGCAGGACTAACAAGCCACGCAGGAATGGAGTGAGGAAGGGAGAGGAGCTGTGGACGTTCCCTGCCTTGGGCAGCAGATGCCTGTGGTGACCATAAAAGGCAGGGAACAGGGTGTTCCACACTTCCCACCATGGTTCTCTTCTCAGAAGAGCAGGGTGGGGAAGGCTGTGGCTCTCTGCCCTGGGTTCCAGCCTTGCCCAGGGTTGCTCTGGCAATGGGAACAAACTCTTGGCTCTGGGGAATACACTGATGCTGTTTGGCCAGCCAGAGCAGGGGCATAAACACAAGTTTAAAGCTGTATTTAAAGAGCTGTGCCTGTACAGTTTGAGACACCAGCTCTGCCTTGCTGTCGTGCTGATGGTCACAGAATATCTTAAATTGGAAGGGACCCACTGTGATCATCAAAATTCAGCTCCTGGCCCTGCACAGGACACCCCAACAATCCCCCCTGTGCCTGGGAGCATTATCCCAACACTTCTGAACATGATGCTGATGGGCACAGACAAGGAGCAGTGGTTTCTGGGCTTCACAGGGCTCTGATTTTGCAGGAGGAGGGAAATAGAAGTGCAGCAGAAAAAGTTCCTTCTCTTCTACTCCAAACAGAAATCAAAACAGCTATGGAGAATCAGCAGCAAAAATGTTGTTTATTAGATATGAGAGGATGAGAGTTTGAAATGGGTATTTTCCAGATCTTTCCCCAAAATTATTATTCAGCCCTTGCATGGGGATAAGTCTGAGGAAGGATTCATTTCTTTGCCATTTCTGTATCATTCATGTTTTCCTAGCAGGAGAGAAATGTGAAATAACAAAAAGATTGTTCTTTATTCCAAGATTAAAGTTTCAAAAGCTTAAGATTTGAACTTTACTTACATCTTTTGAAGAGGCTTGAGAAGCTATTATGCAACCATATCTTTCATTTCAACTACAGCTGGAAACAATACTATCAACACAGCATAAAAATATTGGGTTTATCTTGTTTCTATTTGTTTTGCAAGGGTAAATATCTCACAGGACTTCCAATATAAATTTGCAGGCTCAAGAATTTTTTGATTATTCAGGATAAGAATTTTGTGATAATTCAGGATAAGCTTCAGACAGCCTATGAAGTCCCAGCTATTTGTTTGGTGCAAATGCAGATTTCCTCATTGAAGTGCAGCCGTGCTTGACACGAGCAGAGAGTTCACTTAAAGTCTTTGTTGTTTCTAAAGATAATGAGAGTTGCAGTGTATTTCTTGTCTTAGGAAAGTTTAAATATCACCTCAAGGAGGTGGAGGTAGATGGACACACAGCTGTCAGAATTAAAAATGAATGACTGGAATAAATTTTGTTTTGTTGGCATAAATTTTCTAGGAGAGAAATTGGGAAGATAGGTAAGGGACAGAGCAGAAGAGAAGTGTAGGATCAAAATGAGATAAAAGTTGTGACAGACAGAAGGAGTCATGAAGAGCCCTAAAATTAAAAATAAAAGAAGGAGAAAGGAGAGGAGGGCAGAAGTAGCTGGGTGGAAAATGAGAGGTCAGGAAAAAAATAAAGAAAATACTGTATAAAAAATAAATCTATTCTTACAGGTTTCCTCAAATTGTTCATGCCCCGTCCCTCTGTTTTATTTTCCCTCTGCAGCCTGTGGCATGAGTCTCATAAAACTTCACTAAGATTATAATGCAATACCTTGGCACCAATCTCTCTTGTTTATGTGTCCATTAGTTCAAAGCCACAGACAGGCAATTTATTGGGTATGAAAAATGTCACCTATGGCACCCTCATTTGCATCTGAAAATTGATTTTTGTCACACTGGGATTTTAGGACAACCTTTTTTGGCAGCCAACATTGCCAAAAAGCATAATAAAAATAATTATGTGACCACAAAAGCAGGTGAAGTTCACTGTAAGTTTGAAGTCTCTGGGGAATTGCAGTTGGCAAAGCATTATTGATGATCTTGTGATCCTTCTTGGTGATTAAGTATTGACACCTAAACTTAAAACATTGCTTGAGATTGCCAGCAAAGTGGATAACAACATAGATAGTGTTTACTCAAACATTCCAGCATGATAGCAGAATATTCGTGATGTCACTTGAACAATTGAACTATTAATTAAGGGTTTTTAAAATTGGTAATTATTGAGCTATGGAATGTTTTTTTTAAGGGAGTATTGTTAAACACCTTTTGAGGCTCAGTTAAAACATGTCACCAGCTTAGCAATTTTGCATCTGCTAAGTCAATTCATTAATTCATTTTCCACCTTCTGATGTGTTTGGCTGTTGGAATTTGCCAAGTTTTTGTCTGTCACTGGTGTGATGGTTAATGTACATGGGAAAGTGTCATTTTCCATTGTGATACTGAAAAATCCTATTAATTATCAGTGTTAAGTTGTTCAAAAGCTTTCATTAGTTATTTTGGCAAAACAATTCCCCAGGGTGAGATATATTTATATAACAAATTCCTCTAAAGCTGAATCAACCATAAATGGATTATGCAAACTTGTTTCCTTTCTTGTAGATAAATTGTTTTACAGCAGTGTTCATTATGAGAAAGTCCTTTGCCCACTGTAGCACTTAATCAGCACAGAATAATCTACAGCTTCAGTTTCAATGCTAAAAAGGCACCATTCTTTAGTATGAATCCAACTTTTAATCTTAGCCCTGCATGCTGGTTCTTTTATTTTATTTTTTTTTTATGCCTGATTTAAAGCACAGGCAAAGGGTGGTGATTTATAAGCTCATGTTCCTTAAAGGAAGTTTCTGTATGCAGTTATGAAGGGAACAACATGCAGTTGAAAAGGGATGAGCAAGATCTGGCTGAGATGTGTGCTGGAGAAAGGATGGAGACAAAAAGGTGATTCTTTGGCATTTAAGAAATGTGTGACTTTTCATATAAACATGGAAAGCAGTGGAGAAATTTGGTTTTGTTAAAACACAAACCGATACCTTTGTTTTCCAAACAAGTTCATATTTGGTGGTTGAAGTGTTCATTAATAACCCCTTGGCATCTGAGAGGTGCCCAGAGTGTGACTGCGCTCCTGGCTGGGGCTGTGGAGCTCCTTTGCTGGGATTTATGGGGCAGAGCATTAAACAGCACCCAAGGACTGCGCTTCCATATTTCACACACACTCAGGGCTGTCTCTGCCAGCAGAAGGATTTGACCTTAATCATGGGTTACTCACAGGCCTCTCAGAACTGAGCCTCTTTTAAATCATGGGTGGCACAAATATTTTGCTCTGGAGTCAGGCTGCAGCTGCCAGGCACTGGCTGTGTTTGGGACCCTGGCATTTGTTCCTGGCAAAGATGCCAGCCTGAAAAGCACCAGGGAAAGCCTGGGAGTGCCAGGAAAGTTAGTCAGAGACTTTACCTAATTAGCAGTGGGATATGTTTCTGTCAATTATCACAAGTGTCATTAAAAATCAGACCCAACACTTTTATATTTTCTTGTGGCACTAGAATTCAGACAAAACCTCAGAGATATTTTCTTCTTTACAAATGATTTTTACTGCCCTTGCACTCTGGATTTAAATTTTTATTGGGGAAAAAAACCCCAAACTTGTTATTTTCTAACTTTTTCTTCACTGTGTTAGCACTATTTCCTCCTTCAGGGTTTGTTAGGTTCAGTCTCCTGGACTCTGTCTCTGTTTTAAATGTGGGATTTATAGTTGGTGGAAGTAGCCTGGATCACAGTCTGAGTGTGCTCAGTAACATTGTTTGACCATATTTGGTTCTCTTCAACTGAAAGGACCAGTCTCTGCTGGTAAAAACCCATATTTAGTTTCTAACCAATGATTTCACTTTTATAAATTGTTGCATCCAGTAGAGAGGAAAAATCATTACTATCAGTGCAGAAACACTTAGGCAAATACAAGTGGTTCTTTTACAAAGTTAAAAGTGAAAATGTGTGAGTTTCCAATTCCCTCACACTGATAGAATCAGTAGAAAAGTGATTCTGTTGTATTTCATATAATGTAGAGTGAAATAACAATGTATGTTTTTTTCAGCCTTATTGAATGATACCAGGCTGTTACCATCAATATGAACAAAACCACTTGCTTCTCTTTCTTTTCTTGCTCAAAATTCCAAAATAAGAAAAATAATAGTTTACTTGAGCTCCCATGAATTTTCTGACCTACCCACCTATGTTTTAATCCAGGAAAGTATTATTCCCTGGAAAGTACTAATCAACAGAAGTATTTCCATTGCATGGGTTCATTCTCCACGGCACAGCTATTCCAAACCTCATTCCATCTTTTACATTTTGTTTTTGGTTTTGTAATTTATGTCATTACTCCTCCAAGTGGTACAGGCATCACTTCCCATAAAGTCATTCAGATCACAGAGATAACCTTTTTGTTTTCATCTTGTGCTCTAAATGTAATAAATCAAATCCTTGCCAAAAGCAAGTTCTGAATTTTATATCATGAAATTTGCATTTCATGCTCTGTTGCTTATTCACAGAAGCCATCCAATCTGAAAAGACAAATAATGCCACATGACTTGTGTAACTAATACAGACAAATGTTTCCAAGCAACTGCCTGAGCAATCTGAAGATCAAAAATTACTCATTTGAAAAACTTGCGTACAATGGTAGATAATGTATTTGTTCACAGATTTCAGGGTCTGCTAATGGACAGTTTGTAAACTGAAACAGGACCAAAAATGTATCAAATTAGGAGGGCTGCAATTTATTAACTTGTCTCTATTAGATGGCTCCAGGAAAATAAAGCTATTTTAGGCTAAGAAAGTCATGCTGCACTTCACTCTGTGCAATGATCAGGCAGGAGCAGCCAGACCCTCGAGCACAGTGAGGGCTGAAGGTTTGAGTTTGGAGCTGGGATACCAAAGGGAATGGTGTGATCAAAGTTGAAAAATGCAGAGTTGAATTAATTTCCTCACGTTCCTTGGAAATTCTGCACTTTGCAATGGCAGCATGCTGTGCCTGCTCTGGCACACACAGGGTCTTTGGTTGTTTGCCTCGTTTGGAGGCAGGAGTTTGTACTTGACATGTGCAATGAGAACTGGAGAATCATTCTTACAAATTCATAAAGACATTTAAATCCAGTCCACTCGAGGTTCTTCTGGGGCTGGCATGATGGATAATTATGAGGGGTAGAGAATTATTGCTGATTTAGCTCAAGCTGTGAGAACCCAGGGTTTCAGTTCTAGAATTGTCCTGTTTAAATTCCAGTGTGTCAGTAGAAGCAGCAGACATCACAGGTCTGCTTTAATGACTTCAGTTACTTTGGGAGCAAGAAAATGCATGGATAAAAATAGAACTCATCTGACAGAACTGAACAAATATGAAATATGAACAAAAAGGTAAAGTGGAAATAAAGGGGTGGATAATCTCCTTTGGTCAGAGCCTTTGAATGCATTTGAATATATAATTTCTTTCTCAGAAACACACGGGATTAGAAATCAAGACCTGAGCAGGGTTTTCAGATCTGTGGAGTGCTAAAATAACAGCATTCACTGGAAGGTGTGTGGGAGCAATTATTAGAACAACAGAGAACCTGTGTGTGCTCTGTCCCCTGTGGCTGCTGGGCTGGCTGTCCCTGCTCTGGAGTTAACAAGGAGCACTGGAGTGCTCCAGCCCTGCTCTGACAGCTTTGAGAGCATCATTTCCTTTAAATAATCTTGGATTCTGCTCCCCACTGTTCAGAAACACAGAGTGGGAAGCCCATGGCCAATGCCACAAAAACAAGTAGCACTGGAGTTGCCAGGCAAATGACAGTCTGGATCTGCCTTCTCTTGGCCAGGAAACTTTAATAAAACCTGTTTACTTGGTGCTTGTGTAGGTGGGGACTGTTCTCATACCATGGAGATGCTCAGTTAAAGGTCAGCAGGTGTGAACTAAGGAATATAAATATTTCTGTGCTCCTCTGGCTGCAGGTTGTTAGGGCAAGATGCTCAGATTCAAACATATGAACTGGAATGATTTACAGTTGGGAACTCTCATGTCACATTTCTTGTATTGTAAAGTGTACTTGGCTTTAGTTTCTGCAGTTATAACCCAGAAAAAACATCTTCAAACCATTGTAAACTATGACTCCTGCCATTTTAGGCTCTTCTCCCTGAAGTATGTGGCAATTAATATTGTTAGCAGCTTGATGTTACAGCTCATGAATCATTGATCTGTTCCAGTACAGCAATTAATTTGCCTCTGATTCCTGACAGGTACACTCTTTGAATTTCCTGAAGCAGACTTAATTGCCAGCATGTGATTAAGGAGAAATGTGAGAATGCACAAAGATGTCCAAACCTGTGTCTGGGTCTCCATCTTGCATGTTTCACTTTTCTTTTGGAAGCCTTCTGCAAAAAAAGCTGTGCTTTGATTTCCCACCCAAAACAGATACAGCAAAACCAAAACAATGCTGTTATTTCTAGCCAGCATATTTTATAAATTCAGCAGAAGTCAAATCTAGAAGTCAAATTTGAATGAATGACTGGGTTTGTTTTTTTTTTTTTAATGTGTCTTGGAATTAATATTTTTTTAAAACTTGGATCATTGCATGTGAATTTTTAGACACCTTTTATCCAAGTCAGAGTTTCAACTGGGTGCTCTCTCTTTAGTAATACTGTGTGGGTCTTTGAGACTGTCCGGACTAATGAAAGGTGTAGAACTAAGAGGCATTGTCCTGTGAATTTAATTGGGTCACTGTGGTGGGAACAAATAACACAGGGCATGTTTAGGTCTTGTATTCTCACCTTTGAAAAATGCAGCCAGAGTGCAGCAGGAAGCCCGGCAGCACTCAGGTGATAATGAAAAGCTGTCCACAAGGCACTGCAGCACTGTCTCTTTATTGTGCCACACAACAGAGTCAAGCTGCTGCTGTCGGGCAGTTATTGCCTGTTAATTTGTGTTGAAGAGTAAAACTAGAGCCCAAATTGTGAAGTGGATTAATTCACTATGATTTCAGCTTTCTGGACTCAGTTAATGCCCGTTAATTAATTTGTTCCGAGTAGCTGGACCGAGCAGTGAAGTGGATTAATGCACTAACATTTCTTCTTTCAACCAGACTTGAAATCCAGCCTGGTGACTGAGGAGCTTTGCTGGAGCCTGGATCTAAGTGGGCATTTTGTCTTCATCACAGACCACGGCTTCATTTGTCAGCCTGGCAGCTCCTGCACGGGAGAGCTCAGGAATGCAGCTCTGGGGAGCACCCTGCATGCATTGTCAGGCCTTGGAGAAAACACCCAGAGTTTTTATTGTGATCTAAACACAGCACAGCCCTGCTCTGCACTCTTGGGCAAAGTTATTTTTGCTAGGAGTTAGTAGAGCTGGGAAGGAGGGAGGAAGTTGTGCAGGCACATGACTGCAATATTATACATGCAAGAGAGTACTAGTTCTAGTGGGAATTATTCAAAACCCCTCCCAGTTAAGCTCACCTGGATTGCTCCAGCTAGAAACACACTTCTCACACTCTTAACGAATGTGGTCTTTTTGTTTTGTTTTTCAGCATAAGGTACATGGAAATTGATCCATAGCTGGGTGTCCTCCATGTGATTAATGCTGTGCACAGAGCAGGATTCACCTGGAGGTGCCAAACTGATGCACCTGCACAGCTCAAGGAACCAAAATACAAAATACAGGGCAAGAAATGTGGCTTGTGTGTCCTTTCAGGCAGGGGTCTGGGACTGCATTTAACAGCACACATGGCTTTAGCACACACTCTTTTTCTTGAGGGTACCATGGAATTGCTTTTGTGCAGCACTGTTATAACGCAGTGGATTCCACAGCACTTGAGCCCACAATAAAGGTACAAAGGGTGTTAATTTTCTGCACACTCTCACAGCTGGCTGCCCTGCAGCAAGACATAGAGAGCTGGTTTTCCAAGGTGAAACAACTTCTGCTATGAAAAATATTAATTTCACATAAGAAATAAACTTTATTTATTAGAAATTGTCCTTATATCCCAGGAGGAAAATGTGGAGCTGCTTGTTCATGGCTGCTTGTGTTATCCCACATTTGGAGTTGTCATTGGTGTGCTACAGATCCAGAGATTTTGTGGATTCATGTTGGTTATTGCCCCACCAAAACTCATCTTTAACTCATTTATCAGCCCTACAACTGATATTTGTGTTCTATGTGTTCTTTCTCCTTTTTGAGTATTAAAAGGACTCTTGATTTTCGAGTTCTTCCAATGTGAGCAGAGAAATGAGTCCACTCAGTGGAATACTGAGAGCAGGAATATGGGGAGTAAGAGGTTAAGGCCTCGTGTCCATGCTGTGCAATGTATTTTACACATGGCTTTGGTTAAATCTAAAAAGAATCAGATTTTTGAAAGATTTTAATTGCTTCAGATCTCCACTGTGTTTCTGTTTTCAGTAGCAATTTGGTATCTCACCCAAAAGCAGATGATTTCATTAAGTGAAAGAAAAACCAAACCAAAACACTCTATTTTTAATGTAAATTTTTATTACAGCACACTTTTCTTAAGGCTTTTTTACCTAGGCAATGGCATCAAAAATTGCTTTCCTTATTTCAGTTACATTTATTTGAAGTGCTGAAGGTTTTGGGACATCTTTAGGAATTTTTCATTTCTCCTGGCATGCTGTTAAAAGCAGTCTGGTTTTATTTGCTTTGCTACAAGTGTAAGCACAGCAGGGATGGAGAAAAGGGTATTTTTACCCATGATCAGTGATGTGTTGCTAATGCATCCTGGTGAAGATAGAGCATAAGGTCAGCCATTGTCTTTCTCCTCAAGCCTGTATTTCAGCTGTGTTTGACAGATGAGGCAGTCAGAGCATATTTGGTTGTTTGTGTATAAGGGACACCTCATTATACTTAATGAGCAGTGTTGAACCAATATGAGCTTTCCTGTAAGAGGGGGTGATTCACATATGCTTCAAAATGAGAATAACATTCTCTAAATGATGACCAGAAAAAAGCCTGAAATGTTAATTTAAAAGAAGAGTGTATTGTTCTCAGTGCAGGTAAATCCCATGGCTAAAGCAAAGTTAGTGGTACTTTGTTTTCATCTTAGAAAAACTTTTTGCTGTCACAGAATAAGGCAGGTGTGTAGATAAATGAAACTTACATTTCAATAGAAACAGGATTTTTCCATCAAAAAAGATACTGCAGAAGTCCAGGGCAATAATGGAATTAATTATTTCACAAAGTAAAAATTCAGGTGTGTCTCCACCATAGTTTTGTCACCTATGTATCAAAAACACTCTAGAATATATTGTCATTAAAATGGTTCTGATTTATACATCACCAAATGGTTTGAACCAGAATAATTTTTTTCACCTCTGTTTTTGACTCCTCTGAAGATCACAGGAGCCTCCATCCTATAAAAACCCCCCTGGGCCAGGCAGATGGAGGGCCCAGGAGCAAAGCTGAGATCTCCAGGTGTCTCTGCAGTTAATGGATGGATCAGAAACGGGCACTGTGGGGCTCTGCCTCTCCACTTATGGCACAATTATAGGAGGAGGAGCACCCAGAGTAATTAAATCAAATTTCACCAGCAATTTCCATTAGATATTGTATCTGGCCATGCGTCACCAGCTTGGAAGTTTTTTTCTCTGAAATATCCAATTTCCCTTAGCCAGCTGTATTTTACTGGGTTTGTTCTTCCCAAGCACAAAAAGTGATTTTTAGGGTGACATTTATGGGCATTGAGGACAGAATGCTTTTGAGCAGATGTTTGTGTGAATGCCATTGACCTTTAAATTTCTTAAATTTATTCATTGAGTTCATTATTTGTTTAAATAGTCGTTCATTAACTTAAAGTTCCAGCACATTTCTGAGATTTTTTTATATTACTACCAACATGTGAAAATATTTTTCTGGTTTAGGCAGAAAAATACATTTTAGAAATAATTAACTTCAATACGGCTGATGATAACAATATTCTGATGATAGAAATAACACACATAAAGAAATTAAGTATTACAGCATGATTTAAAATGTCAACTGAGAATTATATAAAAATTAATCCTTAAATTCACCTGTAAAGAGTTCTAGTTTTTCAGTATTTTTGTGATATAGGAAAACCAACATATCTCAGACTACCACACCCCATTCCCTATTTCAGACAAACTTTGCTTGCAACCAGCATCCAATTAATTTTATTTTTTGTATTTTGGGCTGACCCTATTTTATACCATCAACCTCAGTATATAAGACCAACTAAATGACAAGAAACTGAAGCACTTTTCTGGTCAGCACAGTGGATTACAGATTGCCACTCCAGCAGCGTTTCCAACCCTCATTGTGACAAATCGATCCCAGAATTCAGCCACCCTATTCCCATGACAAGTTCTAATGAAATTTTCTTTGCCAAGAGTAATGGTTTGTGCTGCTGGAGAGTGACCAGGCTATTCATTCAAATATTCAAGCACTGCAAGAAGGCCTGGTAAAAAGAAGGAAAAACAAAACAAAGAGGAGAGTTCTTGAAAGATGCAGGGAAATTCCAGCTTGCATGATGCTGGAGTTTGGGCAGGCTGGCATCTCTCAATTCAAGTTTAGCCAAAATGCTGGAAAATGAGGAGTTTGTGTTTGGTGCTTTTTTATTGGGAACAGGAAATCAAACTTTATTGCCAAACTTTATAACCAAACTTTATTGCCGTTGAATCAGCTAAACTATGGTTGAGCTGATTCCATGCCTAGAAGAGGAAATTAAGGAACTCAAAAATAGGGTGTAAAAGTTGGTCATGAAATGGTGGCAGTGAAGTAATAGTTGGATTCTGATCATAATCCATTGACCATGAAAAGTATATTTCACTGACCATGTGAGATATGGAATCGTAGTTAAGCAGTAAAAGTAATGAACCTGATGAGATTTCTCTCCTACCATTTTTGTTTAAAAAAACCCACTAAAAACAATCAAAAATATTGAATTTTTTGTTTTGGTGCATTTTAGGTAGGAAAGAATTCGTTATATTGTACCTATATTAAATTTTGCCTGTGGACAGACACTTTTATATTCCTGTATTTCATACAAGGTAGCACCAGTGAGAGAAGCAGATGTGAGCACAGCCATCATGTCTCTGGGTGCTGGTTGGACACAGCCACCTGGGACAGGCCAGAAATCCTCATTTGGAGTTGTTGTAACCTCTGTGGTTTTGGTCAGCTGGGTCCAGCAAAGGTGATGGAGAACTCCTGTGTGGGTTCACTCATGGCAAGGTCAAAAAGAGCACTCCCGTGACAATGCCAGCCTGATATTTTAAGAACTTTTGAAGCAAAATTACCAACTCTACCTGGAGTAATTTTATATCCCTTGTGAGTTCTTCTCCAGGAAATTAAATAGGTGAATGCAGTAAGAATTATTATATATCCAATATATCCATCTATGAATGAGAGTTATCAGCTGTTGAGTCAGGTGTTAAGTGCACATGTAATGTCAGATTCCTTGGCAAATTCCTTCTTTTACACTCACTGAGGATCAAACCTGCAGTTGCAGCTGCTTGGCACTAAACAAAATGTTTTTCCCTTTTCTTAGTTCTTTACAAGTGTGGAAATCATGATAACCACAAACACCAGTCAATTATTCAATTGGTGAAGTATTCTTGACATTTTCTTCTCCTCTGCTTACCTGCACTCCCTAGAGGTGCTTTTGGCCACTTATTTAATCAGTCATTGCTGTTAGACACCAGGGGATGATAGGACAGAAATCATGAAGAAATCACTATTTAGAAAAACACAGTGAGATATGAAGAATATGAAACACACTTAGGGAAGTGTTTACATTTCTGTGCTTAATCTGCAGAACCTCCTTCTCCATGAAACAGAATAATTGTGTTAGAAACAAAAGACAATAATTCAAATTTTTGTTGTTCTGAAGTTCTGCTTAGAAATCTGGACTTAAAGGCCTTAAGTCTTACCATCATAGTGCTTTCCTTTAGAACTTCACTGCTTTATATTAATGACTAACTGTAGATAATTTGAGTTTTTCTTCCATTTGAGAACCTTTGGGAAGTGTAAGGATAACCTGTCATGGGAAAGTGATGAGCTAACTGTTTATGGGTCTATGGTTACCAAAATTGTGAGCCCTAGATGTTGAACAATCTGGAAATTGCTTTTCCTACTCAAACTGTCACAGAAAGAATTGTGACATATTCAAAGTCTTGTTGGATGGGACTGTGAGAAAAGTGATCTGGTGGAAGATGTCCCTGCTTACTGCAGGTAGGACCAGATGGCTTTTAAAGGTCCCTTTCAACCCAAACCTTTCCATGACACAAAGATAAGCAAATCTGAGTGCCTTGTTCATTTCCAAAGACTCCCAGGTCTCTGACATTCAGATTTGTCTCAAATCCCTCCATCTCCCTGAGCTGAATTAAACCACGAGAGTAGAGCAGGACTGAAAGGTGTGATCAGATAAATGCTGCTGCTGAGCTGAGGATCTGGGGTTTCCTTGTGGCCATCCTGGGAGTCACTCCTGCTCCTCAGGATCATCCCAGGCATGTGCCAGCCCCTCTGTGTTTACAGTGGGGTTTTGAAAGCTTTACTGCTCTGTGCATTTGCCTTTGGACAGGATTCAGCTCTTGTCATTTGACACTTCAACTGTTTTTATCTTGAACTTTCTCATGAATTTTTATTAAGGAAAACTCTTGGGAGAGGAGTTGAAAGACAAAAGCAGGGACCTGAGTGGCCTTCAGACTGAAAGATTAGAGAGAAATGGCAAAGCCTTGGGGAGAGCTGGGAACTCTACTGGGGGGAGCCTCAAAATGTTATGAAAATTGGCAGCATTGTGAGAAGGGATTCTCTGTGTGGTTCCCACTGCTCTTTGACTTTATCATGACTAAAGCAAACTGGTGAAAACTTGAGTTTCCCTTGCTCGTGTTTGCTGTCAAATTTGAGAAATGATGCTAAAGCCAGCAGAGGTAGAGCAGAGTTGTGTGGTGAGAGGCTTGTTGGATGGGAGGAGTTGTCACAGATGGAGGCAGGAGCAGCTGTGGAGAGCTTGGCTGATGGATCCAGACTGTGCCACCGAAATAAACTCATTCAGCCCTGCCATTTTATAAAAACACAGCCTAGGGATGGAGGTTTCATTGTGTAATGAAGAATCAGTTGTTAAAACAACAACATGGATCCCAGAACTGGCTGAAAACTTTGGGGTTTGGAGTTTGTGCATTAAGAGAACAAAGTGTTATCTGTAGGATATAACTGCCTTACTGGGATGAGACATTTAATTCAAAGAGTGATTTTTTAATAAAACTGCCATGGCAACCCAAATGAAAAGAAGTGATTGAAATATTTTTCAGTTCCACAGTTCCCAGCACACTACAAATCTGCCCTTTTTTGTTGTTAGGTTTTGGTTGTTTTGTTTCATTTGTTTGTGGGTGTTTGTTTGTTTTGTGGGGGTTTTTTGTTGTTTATTTCTCTTCCAAAAAAGGATCAAGGGAGAGCTTTGGGAGATGGGGAGAGGCTGTTTTTGACCTTGGCAGTAACTGTGCTTGGAAAGGAGAGCTTTAGAGGCTGTGGGAGGAAGCAGGGGAAGGAGAGTGGTCTCTGGGAAGCTGCAGCTCCTGCAGGGAGAGCGCTGAGCAGATCAGAGACAGAGGGGAAGACAAAGCAAAGGTGTGCTGGGCAGAGTTTTCCAGGGGCCAGAGGCCACTGTGGAGAGTTCAGTGTAGCTCATAACGTGCTGAACTGCCTGAAGCTCAGACAGAAAGAAAGGCTCCAGAAAATACAGAGGAAAAGGAGTCATGTGTACATACAACTTTTATTTTTGTTCTTTCTGAGAGCATAGCATGAAGCTTTCTCTAAGAGAAAGCAAACCCCAACGCAGCAAAACATCCAACACCAACAACCTACCAGCTCATATTTGAAGTTACACCTGGGCTTTGGTGTCTGATTTGAAGTTATAAACTTTTGGTGTTTATTGAGTGTTCATTTCCTGTGGACTGTGTTTGCAAATTCACTTTGTTCTGTTTGATTGAATGCCTGGACTGAGAAGTGACTGAGTGAAGATGATGTCTGTCCTCATCTATGTCTTCAGAGATATTATCATCTATATCTTTAGAGAAAATTCTCTAGAAACATTTGAAATGTGGCTTTTACTGGTCTTGTGCAAGTATTTGAGGTAAATCAGACCTTGCTAAAGGTTTATGATTTAATCAGCTATCAGTTTAGGGTTGTAGACACAACTGCTTAGGTTTATAACTTGTTTACATGAGTACAAAATCAATATGGGCTGTCTACTGCCACTGAAAAAGTGCAGTAACCTGAAAGATGAAATACATGCTTTATTATGTTATCACTAATTGCTGGAAAATATACAATACTAAACTTGGAATCTGGTGGTTCATGGGAATTTTCCCTAAATGTGCAGGGAAAGGGAAGGACACCTGAATATCTGGAATTTTTACTCATTGGTCTTTTTCTTTTTCAGGAAATCTTAAAACTAGAAGGCAGCCTTGGAATTCCAAGACAAAAAAGGGCTATTTTGGCAACTCCAATACTAATTCCTGAAAATCAAAGACCTCCATTCCCCAGATTAGTTGGCAAGGTAAGTCAACAAACTGGGTCAAATTTTGATATTAAGTAATTGATCTATTACTCTTACAGTTTTGCAATGCCTATCACATTGGTAGTAATCCAGATTTCTTCCTACCCTCTTCCATCCCTTCTGCTTGTGAACACTGAATTTTTGGATCTCAGGCAGTCTCTCTGTAGAAGTTCCTTCATTAAGAATTTCTTTTGGGGAGTTTAAGATGGGAGTTCCGGGCTCCTCAGGCCCAAGGAGACGAACCAGGCCCTGTTTGTGCTGCAATGTTTTTCTGGCATTTTGTCATCCTGATTTGTCCCTGTTCCTGAAGTGCTTCTTGGGCATCACAAGTGCCTTAGAGGATGCACAAAGACAGAAATGTGAGAGCATCTGGCAGGCTGCTTTTCAAAGGCCCTGAGAAACCTGTCCTCAACTAATGTTCAAATCACAGGAATTGCAAATGATCAGCGCCTTGAAATATTTGGAGATGTTATAATTTTTACAATCTTTTATGGGGTTTTTTCAGCCTAGCTCCAATTTAGGTATCCAGATGATTAATTTGGCTGGAATATATTGCAAACAGAAAGAGAGATTATGCATGTGTCAGGGGAGACAGAAGTTTTAGAGATATTTAAGATAATGGAATGACATATTCTAGGTCAACTGTGGTAATTTGCAACTGAATGCTGAACAAAGCATAAATAAAAAGGTTTGGACTCTCAGACCTACTGATTGTAGGGAAGAAATTCTGTCAAAATCAATGCAGAAAAGAAAAACAGCTATTTCAGGTCTTTCTGACTTTTCACAGATCTTCACAAGACAGGCTGTGAGGTTCTGGTAACCACAATGAATGTCTGTAGTAACTCAGAGTTCTGGTTCCTGTACCTGTGTCAGATCCTGCACAAGTTGGAGAAAAAGCTGTTCATCCTTCCCTTAAATTTAGATATTTATCATCAGCTTTCCATAGTTTCATGAATTTTTAAAAATTCACTTAGTTGCTCACTTCTGTGAGGTGTGAGGAACGTGTTTATTCCCTCTTCCAAAATATTTTGGGGCTCATCTTCAGAAGCCACATGGACTATGGATCACAGCTCCTGCTGGGTGTTGGTTTTTCCTGAACCTCATGAAAAAACCCTTTGCCATCTCTGCTCTGCAGTGATCCCTGCAGAAGGACATTGCAGATTTGTGTGGTTTCTATGGTGTTTTGGGGAAGAGGCAAAGCATCCAGAGAATGAGTAATTTGCATGTCATAACAGAGTTTCAAAAATGAGAAGGAATCTGAAGCTGTCCTGACTGCATGGAATGGATGATAAGGGTAATTTCAGATTTTTGACTTGTGTGGTACCACCACGTGATCCTGTCTGGGTGTTCACATAGAAGTCAGGTTTCCAGTGTGTTATTTTCCCTTTCTTTCTTACTTTCCCTTACTTTTCCCTGCTTTAGCAAATTACCAGTGTGGTTTATTAATTTGTTCTGATTTCCTCTTGCTCTCCACCTCATGCTGTGCTGGCTGGAATTGCACAAGGTTGTTTGGAAGTGATTGCAGCAGCCAACAGGTGAAATGCTGATTAGCACTTAGTGGGGAGCTGGGCAGATGTGTGGAAAGAAGAGAGCAGAGGGAGGACAATTAATTGAGTTTTATTTCACAGTTAGGAAACACATCATAAAAGAAAAAAAAATAGGAATTTTAGAGGATTTCCGTCATGAATTTTTGATATATGTATATCAGGAAGGAGATACTGCACTGGACAAGTGAAAACAGTGTTTTGCTCAAATTAATTACAAAAAAATTTCAATTAGTATTTAGGTTAACAAGGAGGTACATGTGTCAGGCCTGTTCTCTGTGCTGTTCCTGGCTTTCCAGCATCCCCACTCAGGAACTGGATTATTGCCTTGCCTTTTCCACACCCTTCACTAGGGTAGCTCTTAATTAAATAACTATCCTAGGCCTGCTGCGCTTGTAGGTGGAGAAATCTCACCTTTAAGCAGGATTTAAGGTTTTACATATTGTGCCTTTGTGCCTGAGGGAGAACCCTGAGATTAAAACATTTTAATACAACCTTTGTGACCAGATGGCCCAGGCTACAACTCCTGGCTGTTATTGATGTGTTTTGTTTAGCTCTTGCTGATAGAGCACTGGGATATGATATTCAATTTTTAGTCTCTCTCCATATGCTGCTTTTCCTGTTTATTTGTCCACATGAAGTCAAATGAAATCCAAAGCAGTGGGATGCAGGATTATTTTGTACTTCCACTGTATTATTCTCCACTTCACCATGGAAATGTTTTCTAAGACTAATTCAGAGTGGTGGTTCTGTGCATGTGCAAACAATGGCACCCTTCAGCTGAGGATGGCGCTTTTTGAAGTTTAATCCTCACTAATGCTGACCCCAAGGAGCACAAAGGGAATTGTGGAGATGCTCAACAAGTCCCAGCTCTTTTTCCACACTTCAGAAGAGAAGGACACCTGCAAAGTGAGACTGTGTTTATCCAGGCTCAGAGGATTTGCTCTTCGTGTTATGGATGGGCAAATGGTGAATCAAGGATTCTATTCTCCAGTTTAAAGGAGATGTCCTGCATAAGAATGAATATTGCAATTGTTGGCAGGTAAAATCTGGAAGCCTGGTGAAAATTGGCAGGACATTTTATGCTCAGTGAAGGGCAGAACACAGAGAGAGTTACACCGGAGTCTTTGCAGGAAATCATTGAATAAATCAACCCCAAAACTTTATTTTTTTCCCATAAGAATTTTTTTGCTGTTATTTGTCTGTTTTGTCTTTTGGAGGGGTTGTGGGGCTGGATCAGTTATTTTTGATCAGAAACTTTCTATACTTCCTGCCCCTGATCTGGCTGTTAGCTGCACTTGCATGGCAGGACTGACCCCAACAAAATCTCAAGACTAGAAGTGGTCCAAGCTTGCAAACAGAATAAAAAATCTTTAAGATCAACGAGGTAGTGGTTTGTTTTTTCCTCTTCTGAGATGTAAATTTAAGGCAAAGAGCAAATGCATCTTGCCTGTTAAAGCAGCAGTAGAAAAACACTTGAAGAAGGGAGGAAGCTGAAGAAAACTGGATGTAAAAAGCTGCTGCAAGCTGGTATTTTTGGTGGCTATACTATTTATATACCATAAATTGCATGCTTCAGAGAAGAGAATTTCCATGGACTAAGAAAGCAGCTGTAAAAAAATGTCAAACTTCAGGCAAAAAATTGAAGTGTCAAAAGAGATGATCATGAACTCTCAGCCTGGGAAGAGAATCCAGAGAGAAGGTTTGTAGGTTAGAGGAAGATATAAGAGTGGAGCAACAGTGAAACAAAAGCTGAATTAAGAAGTTTTTTGGTACCACTGGAAGATTAAGCAGAAAATGAGAGGGAGCCTAAAGCTGAGGAGGAAAGGACCTGGCAAGGATGGATGTCCAAGCCTGGAGGATAATGGTGTGTGCTCACAGAGAAGAGAATGATGTGCAGAAACCCCAAAACCTTTCCAACGCCACGAGAGGGATCTGTGTGAGTGCTTATCAGCTGCTTGGCTGGGAAAGGTCTGAATCCAAATAATTGGCCTGAATCTTTGTTTCAGTTACTAAAAATGATGTGGAAGAAAAAGAATGCATTTCTCATAATGGAACTAGGCATGGGGTCTACAGGAAACATTTACTGGATTTTTAGGGATTAATTTTTTAATATCCCATTGTTTGTTTTCAAATCATCACCACATAAATGCAGTGGTTGTGCTGTGCCAGAGCATGGTCAGAAAACAGGAAATGGTCATCAGCAAGAATTTTGGCTTGTCCAGAAGACAAAAATATTTTTGGTGACTGCTGAAGAAGTGGGTGAGGACCTTTTTCAGAGAGGAGATGGAATTACAGAGACACAAGGAATTTCGATTCCTTGAATAAGTCTGATGGCATAAAAGGAGAGCATTCTTCTAAAATACGTCTACAATTCCACATGGGAAAGGCATATCCACAGATAAGGATATAGAAAAAAGAAGCAAACAAGGCAGAAAAGTGAACAAATGGAAAAGGGTGTTATTTATGAATAGCACTTAGGCAATAAATAAAGCTCTTTGAAATCCATCAAGAAACAAAGATTGGGTTTAGAGAAAAAATCAAGTTATAGTCCAGGTATAGTAAGACTGGGCAGAAATATATATGAGCTCAATTTGCTCTGCCTAGCACAAGCATTTTCTGTAAATCCAGATGATTTAAGTGAAAGGAATACACTGGTGTAATAACTAATGGACATAAATTTTGGCATAAGATTAAAAGAAAAGTTTCTGGTACCCAGAGAAGAGGAATTAACTTCCACCAGCAGTACTGAGGAGGGAAGACAATATTTGATAAATATGTGATCACAGTTGCATAACACAGCTGCTTCTGATCCTGACAGAACAGACACCTCCAGTTTTCCTGCTACTCTGGTGTTCCTGAAATGTGTAAAACCCTGCTGAGCTGGGCCTGGATGGTTGGAGGTGTCAGGGTTTAACATCTGATTAAATTCTTGGAAGAATGGCACACTCCTGACCTTCAGGGAAAAACAGCAACCTACCTCAGCAATGGAAGCAATGAAAAGAGCAGCACTCCATTAAATGAAAGGGCTTTCACTGCATGTCCATGAATTATTAAGCTACAGCACATTAATTCTCATTAAAGGATATGTATTTGATGTCCTAACAAACTACTAAGTGAAAACAGCACTTCAGATTTGTCTCTTTGTCTGAGAGGTGTCTCTTCAGCCCTCCCTTTTTAAAGAATACTGACATTCACATAAACAATTCCGACAGAACACATTTGTTTTCTTTCAGCTAATAGAATTTTATTGGAAAAATTTGCTAAAATACACCTGTTTACTTAAGACTTTCAGAAGAATCACACAAGTTGTAAATGCCGTGGAAAACTGGAAAACAATGATTTACCGTAATTTCTTCAATGTTTGATGTTGCTAATAAGAATAAAAGAATTTTAAAACATTTGGGGAATACTTTCTAATCTAGTTACTATGGTTACAAGATTGTTGGAGATAAAGCAGTTATGTGGCAATGATGGAATCGAATTTTCTGAACAATATTGATATATCCAGTACCTAATTTCCTGCTTCATAATAAATCATGTTAATGACCTGAAGGAAGGCAGCAAACAGAAGAGATTTTCTGCTCTAAAGCTGTTCAGCAAAGTATGCTGCAGTTTAACTGCCACACTGCTTGTGTTAACTTTGATTTCAGGCGTTGATAATTTTAAACTGTGCTGCAAATTAAGGTAGAGGTGAGAAAAAAGTCTGTCCCTGCCAGTAAATTGCCTATGGAAAGTAACTAAGATGAAATAAAACCCTGGAAAGTCATTTGTCATTGGCACAGTAACTTAATTGTAGGCTCAAGTTTAAAATGTTTGGATTATTTTCAGACATAACAGCTATTCCATCTAATGAATAGGGATGGAGAATGAGAATTATCATTCCCTAACCCCAATCTCTGTGGTTTTCATGGAACCAGACTGATTTTTTTTTGTTAACTTTCATCTTTAAAGTCTTCCAAAATGATCCTGTATCCTGAGCTGACTGATGGGAAGTTGTTTTTTTCCACCTTGACTTTCTGTCTTGTTTGAGTTCAGTTCTTTGGAATACCCACTCAATCTGTCCAGTTCCTAGAATCTATTTTCTTATTGAATGTACAGTTTTGAGCAAAAACTGGTTCTCTGCATTCTTAGCAGGGCCAAATTTTAAACTTAACAAGATGCAGAGCCTAATTCTGTATTCTTGGATTGGTAAAACAGGATATTTGGATGCAGGATCTCTGTTTGTTTAATCCCTTTAATTTATCAAGTTTCTTCCTACAAATCTATTCAGAGTAACACTTTATCTTAAGTGGGATGAGAGATGCAACAGACTTACCCAGCTTTATTTAGTAGAGTGATATGTTAATATGTTAACATAAAAACTGCAAAATATCAAAGTCGGGGAGAGAACACAACCACAGAGCTTCCTTTAAATCAATTAAGATATTTATTTGATAGCTGTGAACTGATTCATACTGCTTCAAACATGATTGTTTTCCTGTTCCCTTCCAAATAATTCCCCTGGTTTCTTGTTATACAGTCAATTGTTAGCAAGTTTATAATACAATATAAAGCAATATCCAAATGAATGACATTTGAGGAACAAAATTAACTTATCCCTGCCAATTTACAAACTAGATACTGTCATACTGTCAACCTTGGTGCTTTCATTAATGAAAGACTTTAATAAAGGCATTTTGCAGCCTGGTCTGGCGACAAATTTGATATTACCAGCTGTGGCTTGTTAAAATGGAATTAAGTAAAGATGGTTGGCAGAGCATTTCCAGAAGGAAAAATTATATGTATTATATATGGCTCATCTGTAAGGTGGAGTAAATAGCTGTCACTCAGGGAACAACAGTAATTTTCTTCCTCCTCCCTAACTGCTGATTCTCTTCAGTGATTAATTGAAGAGAATTTTAACCTTTTTGTGTTTTGCCCTTGCTTTTATCATACATGGATGATTCCTGGGGTTTTTTTTTCCACTTACAATTTAGGGTGATGTACAGCAACTGATCAATAGGGTGAATAAAGGAGTATGATGCCATTATCCATAATGACAGCTGTGTTTTAATTCAGGAAACATTTTCCCTTCTCATTTCCAAAACATCTGGTGCTCTTTTCCAGCTGCCCTCTAAAGGCACATTTTTTTAACCTTTCTGGTTTATCATCTTTACCACTTACTGTGCAACCCTGTTGGCTGAATGCAGAAATGGAGTAAGTGAGGTATGGTCTATAGGGCAGAATCATGGAATGCTGAGGCTGGAAAAGGTTTCTGCAATACCTAATTTTGAAGTTAATGTCATTCTTCTCTATTGACCTATTTTTCTTTCTGGTCAAATATATAAAAACGTAAATTATTTTATTTTAATCAGTGTTCCACTGTTGACCTAAAACTTTCAATTACAAAAATCCCACATATCAAGTAATTTCCCTTTGCTTGTGTTTGGAAAAGAAGAATTCAGTTTGGCCACTCTACTTTCTCTGGAATGACTCACAAAGAGAAAAATCACTTTCTGCCACAGACACTTTGCTTAAACAAAGAAAAATGAAGAATTCAGAGAACTGTAATTTTTTGGGATTAACCTGCTTTCCAAAGTTCTGTGTTTAAGTTAGCAAGAGGGTGGATTTTTGGTTTGGCCATGATGTTCCTTAAATTTTCTCAGGCTGTTTATGAAGTCAGGGTGATTATTGGAATGTATATATTTGGTGTTTAAACACAGGATTCAGACCCTCCATGCTGTATTTATTTACATATACGTAAAATGCATATGTGCATGCACACATTTCAGATGTGCACAGCAATAAATGACTACAGACTTGTAGAACATATCCAGACTTCCATCAGCTCTCATTTTGGTCAGTGCTGTTGACTTTGTAGGTGTTTTCCTCCCATTTTAATCTATAAATTGCTGTCGTGAGTTCTTCTCCCTGTCATTGGAAATTCTGCTTTTCCATCCAAAAACGTCCCTTGCGCTGCTGCTCTTCCACACTTTATTTCCCTGCCATGTTTCCATCTGCCTCATGTTCCTGAAGAACAGGTGGAAAACATGGCATAAATATTTATACACATTCTGTTTAAGAGTTGAAGTGACTGTTAAAACATTTGCAGAGTTTTGCCAGGGTGTTATTTTAGTAATATTTAACTTGAGCTGCAGTTTAAGCCAAGTCTTTGTAAGCTTGAGCTGATCCCTCAGCAGTGCCATGGAGCCTTGTAAGCACACACTAAAACATTTCATTTTCCTGTACCCTGCCTGACCCTGAGCATGCTGAAGCTGACAGAAATCCTTCCATCAAAGTGGAAAAGGAGTTTTGATAAGGCCAACCCTCCTGGGAGATTGCAGAGGGAAAAAAGGACCCTTGGAGGAAGCGTGGGTTAAGCTGATCATGTACATAGCAAGTTAAAAACACTTTATTCAATGTGTTTTTTGGGAAAATTTTTAAAGTACACTTGGGAAATAGGATTTTCATCAAGGTTCAAACAGCTTCAGGAGGTTTTTATTTCTACAAAGCACGGACAAAACTATTAAGCTTACATTTCCAATTGAGCTTGAGAATGGATTTGATAATAGGAATCTGTTCAACAATGAAGTCCAGAAATTGAAAGTAGTAGTGATCCCTATAATCTAATAACATGTGTCTTAATATATTTTTTACTTATTAGAATTGAAAAAAAAAAAGTAGCGTAGATGTAGCTGAGCTTGGCTACAACTTGAAAACTTGAATTCAGGGGCTATATTAATTTAATAGAATTCATGTTCAAGCCTGATTTATATTATATTACAAGTATTTTATGATAATAGAAGTGATGAGAGCTGGTTTCCAATAAATAAAAATTCCGTGCAACAAACCCAGCTGCTCTTATCAATGGTAGCACTTTTTGCACAATGATCCTAAATAATCCCCTCAGCACCACTGGGGTTATTTTCTGCCTCCTGATATTTCAAACTGGGATAAGAGGGAGCAAATCCTGCAGCTGACCTGATCAGGCAATGAATATACATGTGAAAAATGGAAATTCTTCCTTCCTCTCTGTCTCTGCCAGTGCCAAAAGGTCTTTTCACTCAGCATTGCTCCAATTTTTTGTGGAACTTCTAGGAACTTTGCATGTTGGATGTTTTTCAATCAAATTTGGTCAAAACTAGCCAAAAGGCTTGAGTTGGATCAGTTAAATGTTATCTTTTTCAGGAGATTAGACTAAGAAATCAGATGATTAGCAAAACAGGCTTTCCTCAACAGATCCTTTTCTACTTGACAAAGAAGCCATTGAATATTCCTGAAAAAGCTCTTGTAGGGTTGGAATTATGGTTAAATCAGACACATGGAAAGGGCAAAGTCTGCAGTGGGCAAATTGCTAATTGTGTAAAAGCAAAACTGTAAGGATCTGTATGAATTTCATACAGCAAAATGGGCAATGCAGAGCACCCTTAAAGTGTGCAAATAGGGAAACATAAGGAATCAACTTCCTCCAGTATCACTGTGCTGTTGGGCAAACCTGAATTTGCTAAGGGTCACCGGAACACCAAAATTAACTTGAATGAATAGAATTTATTATGCATGGCTTATTTTTTCAAACTCCTATACTATCATTACTGCATTAAGTAATTTTCTTATGAGAATCCTAATTGTCAATAAATCGTATTATTTTTTCTTAAAAAAAACTTCAACTCAATAATGATACAATAATGCTTTGGAAAAAAAAGTGTAATTATCTGTTAATGAGAAATCATATAAACTTCATATTGTTTCCTTTTGGGCATGACTGATGAAGGATATTCTTTGTAAGTACTAGAAAGTTATTTTGTAAATAACAGAAAATTGATGGTATTTATTTCCCCAAGATTCCACAGAGATTGGTGGTTCCAAACTCTTTATCCAAGGAGGCACAGATGTGGTTCAGGACGTGCTGCTGCTGTTTGCACCCAGCAGCTCCTTTCCTCATGTACTAGAAAACAAGCTTTGACCACATTTTTCATCTTGAAAACTCCCATCCTGAGCAGCCTTTTAATTCTGGGAACAAATGAAGCACATGTTCCCTGATGATGACTCATGTGTATGCATAGGTGCTTATAATTTATGGAGATGAAGACAGGTACAACCCAGGCCAGTGCAGCAGAGCCAAGAACAAAAAATAAAAAAAATTAAAAATCCTTCTTCACAGGCTTTTCAAAACAACTACTTTCTAAAGTTCTTATTGGCAACCAGAGTTAATTAGATTTTTAAAATTAGACAGAAATTTTCTCATCAGCTTTTTAAATCAAAGACTAGAGGGAAAATACAGCTCAGCTGTCATTTTTTGTCCTTGATTCTCTCAAGGAGGGACTCCCTGTTGCTTGTGTAATGAACCATGGGGACCCTCCTGCAGCAGCTTTCAAAGAAATTATTATGTTGAAGAGAGAGAGAAATTATCTCATTGCACATAATTTAGGAACAGGGCCTGCTATTTGTTTCAGTCATGAATTTACAGTCAGGAGATTTTGAGTTTCATAGATCTGGGTGACAATCAAATACCTGGCAAACAGTTCATGCAGTTTTACTTCTACTGGAGATTCAAAAAGACTGTAAGAGGATTCTTCAAAATCCCCAACCTCCCTCACAAAAGTGAAATTCCTGTCAAAGTGGAAAACTATAAACTACCAGTAAATATTTCAATTATTTTAGAAAGAAGGGAGGCTGTGCCACACTGCAGATGTTCTCAGTGGAGGGACAGGAATATGATGGAGTATCTCAAAATGAAGTGTCAAAAGAAATGGATTCAGAGCAAAAGAGAAAAAATATTATAAAATAGCAAAGAGCAAGTTTGTGGAGTTCAGACTGGGAATTAAATCCTGACTGTGGCAGGTAGCGACTGCTGCACCTTGGCTTCTCTGGAATGTGGGGTCACATCCTTCCCATTCTTTTTAAAAAACTCCCTAAAATCCTTGAGAAACATTAGGAATTACAGCCCACCGAATCCCACTCCTGCACCAGGCAGTCAAAACCCAGATGCAGCAGTCACTGGAACAGATAAACTTTGGAAGATCATGAAGTGAACAGTCAACGTGGATCTTTCTGAGGCAATTCATATTTCCTAAATGTATTGAGATCTGTGGAGAAGCTGAAAGTGTAGATAAATCTGATCAATAAACCATACTTGGGTTTCTCTACCGAGAGAAAATGCTTCCTTCTTCTAAAAGTGATTGAAACATTGGTGTGGAAACAGATTTCCATAGGGAAGGTTTTGCCAATAGATGTTTCAAGGATTTATAAAGTGATTTGTGTTTAACACAACAGAAATTATCTGGGAAAGGAGACATTGCAGTGACAGAGTTTGCAGATCATCCAAAATGAGTCATGAGACTGACAAAGAATGGGAAGATTGGAGTGCTGCAGAGTGATTTAACAGTACTGAAGGTTAGGACTGGTTGATAATTTTTGTCAAGCACTGTGAAATTCTGTGTGTTGTCACAAGATGTGGAGGCCAAAAGGAAAGGGTGTCCTTGGTGTTGTGCTGGCACAGGATGACATTGATCACCACTGCAGGGAGAATCCAGGAATGACCCCCAACCATTCCTCTGTAATTTTTGGTTCATTTTTGAATTACTTGTACTTCTCTTTGTAAAGAAAACACACTGCAGGAACATTTCAGGGTGGCTGCACAAATAGTTACTTTGCAGTTCTGTAATTCCACAAGCCATGTCTGGGTTAAGCTCTTGTTCTTCTAAATACAATTTCTATCATTCAAATATGTCTGGAAAGCAGAGAGAAGGGCTGAGGAATGTGTGACTCATTATTTGTCTTCAAATATTGCTTTGTTATTTAAAGAGTCATTCTGCATTTCAAAAGCATGTAGGCAATGGTAGAAACAAAAAGCTATTTCTGAAAACAGTGAGATTTAAGTTTCCAAGGCCCACATTTGCAGTGAATTTAGGTGTCTCATTTCCTTCATCACGGTGTGTGTAATCTGCAGTTAAAATGGAATTAAAGCTATTTCTTCTGGCATTTCTGAGAATTTGTGCATCTCCAGTACTCCTGTAAAGGAGATTTTATAATGTCTACTACAGGGTTTTAGTTTGGATCCTTGCTGCTGTCCCCCCTGGGATGCTGGGCTGGCACATCCCTTGTTTGTCCAACATGCAGGAATTGTCCTGGAGGTTGGGGTAATTTGAACTTGGGGTTTTTAATTGAGTTGTTCCAGGCTTCCTCTCCAAGATACTGCAGAAGGGTTAAATTTAGCAACTAAATTTTCTAATATAAATTTCTCCAATATTTATTTTTCTGTGGGTTTAATTTAATGCTGATATACTGTGCTGTCAATTGAAAATCCCCAGGACAGGTCAAAGTGATAGATGTAGAGAAGCAGTCCTAATTGATGAGAGATCTGTTTTCTTGCCCATTGATTTCTGTGGCTGAAATTGAAATGAATGATTTGCAGTTGAAATGACTTGGCTATTCTTTCTAAAGATCAATTTCAAAGCCATCTCTGCTCTTCATATTAGCTGGGAAATCCTGGGACTGTTTTAAGATCTTTCTGTATTCTAAACACATTAAGTGTAACCATAGAAACATACATATTAAGGTGATTTTAATTATTAATAAACTTGGTAGACGTTGCTAAATTATTTTTGTACCTCTACAATGGGTTGTTGACTGATTTACATTTCAAAAAAGTTACTAATTCCATTAAATATTTTTTTACTTCTATTTGAGAATTGTGATCATATGCCTGCAGCCTTAACTTCTGGTAAAAATTAAACAACAGTACCTGATCCTGGGGAAATTAACTTGCTTCATTAATCTAAAGGCTCTTTTTGCCTCATTAATTATTGCTGCAGTTTTACCTGCATTTCCCTTAAATTAGAAGAGAGAAAGGCATTATTTTAAGTTTATTGCTGAATTCTTTGTGAGGATGGGTGTGCTCTTGTTCCTTCTTTATAGCTGTCAGCACATTATTATTCTCCATATCTTTCTATTTCCATATGAGACTCACTAATATTTCAGGGAGGTTCTCTTTACATGAAAATGTGTAGTAAATTTGTAGTAAAACAGGTTTAGTAGTGTATGTAATGTAATATTTGTTATCTTTGGATGTTTTAGTCTTATTATAATTGCCGTTAAATATAGGGAACAGCAATTAATTGCAACAGAAATAGCTGTTAATGCTTTCATTTGTTTTGAGTAAGGGAATTGCAATAATGATCAGGTTGGTAATTTTTGTCAAGCATTGAGATATTTTGTGTATTGTCACAAGATGTAGAGGCCAAAGGGGTCCTTGGAACAATGATCTGAGCCTGTGTGAACTGGTGAGAACGGGCTGGGCTGAGGTTAACACTGAGCTGAGGCAATGTCTGTGAAAAACAGGTGAATTCTGGATTCACACTGATGGAATTGAAGTCAAATATGGCCATGGGGGATTATAGATTATCACTTAATAATGCCACTATCAGTAAGGAGTGGTTAGCGTGAAGTGTAAACACCATGGAATGAAATCCAGTGGTGTTTTTTGGGTGTGCCTTCTCTTTTCCCCTCACTGGCAGTGTGTCAGTGCCTTGGTGGGCTGGAAATCCCAGCCCCAGTGCTGGCTGGGTGCTGATCCAGAGCCAAAGCCAAGGCCCAGAGTGGCTGTGCCTCCAATATTGCTGCACAATCCAGCTGGCTCCTCTCTCTGCACGCTGAAGGGCAGCAGGACTGGTTGGATATTTGCATTTTGCCAGTTCAAAATGGCACTGCAGACCTGAGTTTCTGTTTGACTCCTGTTTTAACTCTGTCGTTGTAGGACAGATGACATGTTTATTAGCACTGAATTAAGAAGGACACCAGGGAGACAGCACTGCAAGGATGCTCTGGCATCAGGATCACCCCTGGGCTGGATCCACCTCCCAGACCCTGTTCCAGAGCACACATCAATGGGGCTTCTTCTCTTGGAAGCCAATACATCCCTTAGAGTAGCAGGACTGGATTGTGTCAGATTCATTCCCATTAAACAGCATTAAACTGTTCTTTTTAAGTCAGGTTCAAATTGCTTAAGCTTGTTCTGGTAGATGGAACAGAACCTCCATGACTCCTGAGCTCATTTAAATAAAAATCTTGTTGTTACAAAAGAGGGAAATTCTTTCTAACATTTAGAATACTTTATAAAAATATCTCCCTTTTTCTTTTTTTGCTCTGGTTTATTCAGTGTGAATTTTACTTCTTGAATGTCTTTCTCTATTCCTTTATTTTCTTCAATCTCAGCTAAGTATTAAAATGATTTTTTCCACACTATTAGCTACATTTACATTCTGCAAGATAAAGAACACCATAGCCATTATCCACCAATCCTATGTATGTAACACTTTAGTAATTTAACAGCTCCAACTTTCACAAAATCTTACTATTAGCTTTAAATAGTATTTTTTGACTTTGAACAGTGTTATGGCAAAGCAATTGTATGTGACTGGAAAGCATCTAATTTTGTCAGAGTTAAAAAAGATAAAACTGCTAGAGGCAGTGGAAAAATATCTTGTATTTAGCCACAAGTGGATTAAAAATCTCAGCAATTTTTTGATTTTAATTGTATAAAAACTGTAATTAAGATTTAAGTAAAGATAAATTATAAATTCAGAGGCTGATACTAACTTTCAAGTTTATGAAATGCAGTGTTAAGAAAAGGACAATCCATTATTTCTCTTGCCTACAATTTTTTTCTTGGCCTCAGGCCACCATTGGGCAAAATCCAACCTTTTCTTATAGAAACTTGTGTGTATTTACCCTCTAGTTCCTTCCTTTAAAAAGTAAATTTTATTCCAGTAATTCAAGAACAGAATTTATGTTCTTTGTGTGTTATATGGGTTCTTCAACATTAATATTCTAATTCTTAATAGTTGCTGATAGAAGCCACCAACTATTACATTCTGGACTCAATATGGAACATTTCTTTCCTGCTGTCTTAGATGTCATGAAATATTGTTTTTTAAGGTATATTTATTAGGAAAATACTTAAATTAGACTTTGATGGACTGGGTTTCACAGAACATTGAAAAACACAACTGCATATGGGATAAAAACAGAGCTTAGTGATCAAAATTAATTTCTTTGAAGCTGCATTTAAAAATTTTGTTTATTTACCTATTTATTTATGTAGCTGGTGATATGTGAGATAACAGTACCACACTTTAGGCAGCTTAGAAAGTTATTTTCTAAAAAGAATTCAGTACAGATTGTTGTGTTAAGAGTTTCAGGGTACAGCTCTCCATAGAGGTCATCCTAGACTTTGGAAGTGGTTCATATTTTAAAAGAGCATTTATATTTTAAGCCCATATTTAATAATTATTGGTTAAAACATCCAAAGGTTATCATGTGTAGTCTTCAAAGAACTTATTTACTGAAGCTTTAACTAAGTTTGCATTTCTGGCTTTAATTTTTTGGTTGGAATCTTCCACAAGAGTGGGCAATGCTACCATTGGAACAATGTGGAGAATCATTGCTTCACATTATTAAATTGCAGTTTTATTTGTTGCTTAGTGAAATTTGAGGAAAATATCTGTATTTATCAATGCACTTTGAGAACCAGGAAAACATTTTGAGCAATATTTTTGTGTCACCTGACTCAAAGGCATTTTTTCTTATGATGGCCAACAAGACACTGATTTGGCTGAATTCTGAAATAAGGCTTCTTAAAAGAGATTACTTCAAACTTTAAGCACAGTGTAATTGATCAGTCAGCATTCTGTGGATTATTTGTTATTTATTCTCAGAGATACCAGAAAATCTTACTTATACTCTTAAAATAATCTGTTGGAGCTCAAAGCCAGCAGCTGTGCAGCTCTTTCCAATACCCTTGTAATCCCCTCAACATTTCAGATTATTTCTGTAGGAGATTTTTAGCTTTATGTGGAGTTTTTTATTCTAAATGAGTAGTTAGATTAAATCAGGTTGACATTTGTTTGCCAGCAGAGAAAATCAGTGGCAACTGGTTCACTTCAGATAACACTTGCTAAGGACTCTGAGAGCTTCCACTATGTAGGAAGGGTAGTTTAAGTTTTTCCTTTCCAAATTTGGCCTTTTCCACAGTTTCTCCAGGTATAGATGCCAACCTTTACACACAAATGCAAATGTTTATGCAGAAATATTGATACGAATATCTGTGTCAGTAGGAGATGAGACTAAAACAAAGACACCCTCACTTGGAACAGCAACAACTTTTGGCTTGCTGAGTCACAAAGTGTAGATGCTCTCTGCATTTAAATTTTATGGCTCAGCTTCCAGGTTTTTGAGGAAGGAAATTATAAAATTTGCATGAATTATCACACTAACCTAGAGCAGCTCTTTTCTGCATAAATTCAGGTTGGGTAATTGGTGTTGTTGCAAAATCGAATTAAATAGTTTTGCTAGTCCAGAATTAGGTACACAGAGTTATCTTGATGTGAATAAACAGGAATAATTTTGTTATTGTCTACAATTTTATTGGTGAGAGCCCTTACAGAGGCACAAACAGGGGCAGAGCAGTTTGCAGAGGACACATGAAATAAATCCTTGGAGTGCAGCAGTGACAGGAACCATCCTGATCTCAGGGTGCCTGCCAGCACTTTGTGCTTACACCTCATCCATTCCTGTGTTTTTAGAAATGCATCAGTAGCTTTAAAAGTTCACTCCAAAGAGCTCCTGTATTTTTGTGCGGTACCTTGGAAGGAGCAGATGTTCTGTGTTTTGAATTGCTGCATGTTTGGCGTGTTGGATCTGGGGGTACAGGCTGCTCTTATTCAAATCACCATTTTGAGATAAAACTGCCATTGAAGAAACGGCAAATCCTGCAGTGGAAATGTCAGGATCAGAGATCCACCCTTCATTTTCTTCTGACTACTCAAGTAATGATTCCACTTTATGAACTGAGTGCTGGGCTTTACTAAAACCAAGCAGAAGTCACTCTGGTAAATACTTTTTTTTTTTTTTTCAATCTCTTTTCAGTGCTAGTATGATTAGGATTTTTATTAATACAGTAGATTAATAACAATAAGAGTGTCTGGTATTAGATTAAAAAAAGACATCAATGCTAACATTTAGCCACTATAGACTGATTTTGCTTCAAATTAGAAGCAGTAAAATTTATCAAGGTGTGATTAAAACTTTATTTTGAGTAACATTATCAGAGGTTTCTGCCATGTAGTCCATGCTAGCTCTTCAAACACAGTCACATGTGGAATTGCTAACAAAAGGTTTTCCAAGCATGTAGGTAAAATTTTTGATCAGGTTTGTGATGGCATTGATAATTTAAGGGCCAATATGAAGAAAACACAAATTACATTTAAAATAATAACTTTAAGTTACATTTCTGCCTACAATATTTAAAGAATTATGACTACTCACAGCTGTTTAGAATTGATCTCTGATGGTTTTGCATGAAAAGTGAGGTGGATTCACTGATAAAAATTGAAATGTGTGTAGAGAACCAAAATTAAAATCTCAATTAAAATTTTAAAAAAAGCACAAACTTACTAATAGAAGTATCCAGTGCTTCATCATACTGAAATGTTTGAAAATTTGAAATATCTCAGATAACTGTCAAACACAGCTGCCATCTGCCCTTGGCAGAAGCACCAGCAGCTGCTGAGATGCAGACCTGTGACCTCTAGATAAGTTTCTATACACAGAAAAGTATTTATCTTCCTCCTATGACCTTCCATGAACAAGACATGAGCCATGGATTTGTTTCCTAGGGAACTAGTGACTGAGGAAAATCTATAATTAGATCTGTGGGTTGTTTGCTACAAGTGGGAATTGGGTGCTAAGCAGGTTCCTAAAGTATCCACAAGTATTAGACAGACTTCATGTAATCGAACCAAATTTAGAAAAAAATACCCTTCATCATGATATTTCTTTTTTAATGTCTTCAATTATAAAAATTAAGTACTTTTGATAGGGTACTTATTCCTCTAAGTTCATTTTAATTGCAAAATATTTTTACATTCAAGGCTCATCAGGTTGCTAGCTAAAGGAAAAATAAAATTAGTCAAAATCTTCCAAGAAATTTCTTCAGCTTCAGCTGAGTCTTAACTTTCAAGAGCATTTTAGGTGCAACACTCTCATCAGCTCCATTTTCTCACTTTACTACTCCCATTCAGCTCCTCAGGTCGGCTCTGCAAGTTCAGTGCTTTATTCTGCAATTCCAATTGCTTTGCCCAGCTGGGGGGTCCCACTTAATCCAGGTCTTGCTTCCTTTCTTTGCTGCACGCATGGATCTGAAGAGAACATTTGTAGCTGGGTCCCAGGGGCAGCAGAAGTGGCTGCAGGGAGAGCAAGCAGCCCGGGCTCTGTGTTCCCCAGGCAAGGCAGGGTTGGTACTGCCCAGCCCTCATCTGCAGATTATTCCAGCCCAAATGCTGCCCTGCTGCCCCAGCTCAGGGCCAGATCAGCGCCCTGTGCCTGTCTGGGCGCTGCACAAGAGGCTCTCAGTGATGAATTAAGATTTTGATCTTATTCAGAATAAATAGCACTGTGAAATACCTGGGAAGAGGCGCTGTAAATTGGCTATGTTCTCCTCTTTTCTCTCATTTCTTCCACATTTAGCTACACCTGTGGTGATTGCACATTGTGTATTTTGTCCCAAGTCCTGAATTGCTGCAATTCCAAATCATCAAATGTGGCAATGTTACCTCTTAATTTCTGCCTTTTTAGATCTATGAAAATCTTTCAGTAAAGCTCCTCTTTAAATCCAAGTAATCCCTTCATTTGTTTGTTTGTTTTTAAGGGGATCTTTTGAGTTCTTCTTTTGATGTTGTCAATCACAGTCAGGTTTTCCCTAACAGAGCCCAGCTTGGAGCTGCTCCGTCTGGCTGTCACTCAGCAGAGAGTGGTGCTCCAATTCCTCCAAGTGACAGGGTTTGCAAGTCACTGAAATAGCAAATCAAATATGGTGCTGAAATGGCTCCTGAAAGGCCAGTGAAACAGCCAGGCCTCCTGTGACAAGGAACATTTCTAAATCCTCTCCTTTGAGGCCACAAAAAGCTGTGTTTGTGACCTCTGTGCTGTAGGGACACGGTGCTGTGCACAGAATCCTGAGTCTGCAGATATAGCTGTGAAACAGACTGCTAGGAACAGGGAGAGGGGAAATTATTTGTAATGAATCTTCTTGCTCTTTATAAATTAGGAGTAAAAGGAAGCTGAGGAATTACCTGCTACAAAAGCTAATGCACATCTTGATGTGTTTATTGAATTACTTTGCTTCGATCTCTGAGCAAATGCTCATTGTTAGCTATTTATATTGGTTAAATCCTCAAATTTAAATCCCTGCAACTGCTGGAAAGGGTTCTTCAGGGAGAATCCTTGCATCTGTGTACAACAACAATAATGAACCTGGGGCTGAAGGGATCCACCAGTGCCCAGGGCTCCCACATGTATAAATTCATTTTGCTTCACTCCAACACCTGTGCATCCCACTACAAAGTTGATCTGCATTTTGCAAACATTTATGCGTAATTATGATAAAAAGCCATTATGTTGAGAAGATATTTTTTGGTTGAATATCAAATATCTTATTTGTTTTGATTATTCTAAAAAGATCTGGGAAATGGAGCCCTGGTGGTGAAACAACTTCACTGGTTTTTAATATATTGTGTCATTTTCATACATTGAGATACTCTGTTGAAAACATTTGCCTCTCAAATTTATGAACCTTGTCAAATTTCAGATTTGCAGCTGTTTCTACTTAGTAAAACATTGTGTTTGCACTGATGTTAGAAAAGAATAGTTGGTATAGTACATTTTATAGGAAGTAAAGCCACAGTCCAAAAAAATCCTTCAATGTTTCACCCATTTTTTGAGCAGTGCAAGTTCTATTTCCTTCATGTGCATGAAGTCCTCAGTGTGGTGCTGGATCAGAGCATTCACAGTTTTGTCTGAATGCCTTCAGGCATGAACACTGGTACCATTTGCAGCCCCTAATCAATCTTACAAAAATGCATCAAAAATATGCTAAAACCACTTTAATTCTCCCAGGCTTGTTCCTAAATCAGGCACTTCCTGAAATGTTTTGCATGACAAAGCTCAGAGTTAAAATGCTAAAAAGGACTCTCTTGAAAATATTAGTGTTTTGGTTTTTTTTTGTTTTCATAATTAATTTAATTTCAATGCCTGACTTTTTTATTCCCATGTTCTTTCTCTGAAAGGTGATATAAAAGTTTTCATGTTCAAGGTATTTGTACACCCCATGCTGAGTATTTCAGAATTTTATGCAGGTATGAAAACACTTCAGTTTACAGATGCACTATTGTAATAATACACATTCCTTTTTTCCCTGTAATTCTTAAGAGAACAAGTGCAAAACAACGTGACTGAGAAGTAATTGCTACTCTTGTAATAAGAGTTTTGCCCAGTGCCACTGAGGTTTAAATGTGTATGAAGATGTAAGAATAAATAACAAATAATCCACAGAAGTAAATACAGAATCCAAAATTGTTTTGGATGTTTTGGATAACATCCTGAAAGGGCACTGCCCAGATGTGCTTTGATTGACAATGGAGTGAAGTTAATGGTCCATTATGCAAGCAAGAAAAAGTGGTGCCTGAAAAACATCCTGGCTTTATCCCTAATTATCACCAGTAAAGGACACAATCACTTAGAGAAGCTTTAGAATTCCTGTTAATTTTATGGGAATGAATCCACTGGATCTCCTTGCCTGTCACCTGCACATGGAGTGGATCTGGAGAAAGTTCTAATCAGAGAGAAAGCCAGGGTCAGGTCTGGCCTTCATCAAAGAGCACAGTTTGGCTTCACTTCATCTGACATTTCTTTAAAGAAGCCAGAGGTACTAATTTTTACATAATAAATTATTAAAGTCAGCAAAGTATATAAATTCCTTTCTAGCCACGGGTTTTGTAGGTTTAGCTGACAGTAATGAAGAAGTTTCTGTTGGTTAATGCTTTCGAATAACAATGGAAATATTTTGCATTTGTTTTGGTTGAAAGAATATTTGAGTCAGTGTGGAGCAGATGGAGCCTCTGAGTGTAAAGAGTAATTTTCAGTATGGCAGGACAGGAAGTGTCTGTTTATTTAAACAATATCTGAACAATGGGCCTAAACCATTGTTTTGCTTTTGTAGAGCAAAGTGATTTAAGGGAAAAAATAGTTCACCTTTAAATATTCCATGAATAAATTTGCTTCCTAATAGTTTAGGGGAAGCAGGAAATCTCAGAACCAAACAATCCTAAAAAAAAACAAACCCCAAACAAAAACCAACCAACCAACCAACCAAACCCCAAAAAATCACCCCAAAAAAACCCAACCCACTAAAAAAGAAATCCCAAACAAAACTAAAAAACACAAGGGAGACACTGTAATGCTCTGATATGAAAAGAACTGGAACATGAACCAAATATTCCTCTCTGGGGTGGGATTAATTTTCTAATTAAAAAGTGAAACTGTTATGATGCACCTATAATTCACCTGGCATCAAGAACTAAGAAATTATGGGAGTGGTTGAGGCAAACACTTCTTAAAGAGCAAAGCTGGTGACTGGGGATGGTGCTGCTTAGGACAGATCTGCTGGCACTGCAGAACTGTGAATTCTCTCTCTCGGGGCACTGTGGGGTTGTTGTGCTTCTATTTCTCTTCCTCTCTTGAGAGCACTCTGATTTGCTTTTGTGATAAACCCGTAACAACAGGGGGATCACATTGCTGAGATGAGTTTGGCTCTGAGGGATCCATAACGTCAGCCCAAAAATAGCACTGGGGAAATACGTTCTGGCCATGGTTCAGCAGCAAGCAGCTCCTGTCAGCTCCCTGGTGCTCTGGGTGCTTGGAGTGTCTTTCAGCTGAGCAGGATCACAGAGCCTTTTGCTGGGCTCTGTGGGATGGATCACTTCAACTCCCAATTATTCTCTGAAGTGCCCTTGAGATGGGGAAGTGAGAGATGGCTGAGTGTCCATCTGTCGGAACTCAGCACATCCCTCCGGGTGTCCAGAGTTGCCGGGACCCCTGGCTTTGTATGAAGACCTGAAAGCTACAGAAGTTTAAGTAGTGTAATAATAAAATTATCACTAGGTGAAAAAATAGATTTTGGGGTTTTTAGAATAGGGGTTTTGGGGCAAGATGGATGGACTTGGGACTCTCTTCTTCTTCTTCTTCTTCTTCTTCTTCTTCTTCTTTCTTCTTCTTCTTCTTCTTCTTCTTCTTCTTCTTCTTCTTCTTCTTCTTCTTTCTTCTTCTTCTTCTTCTTCTTCTTCTTCTTCTTCTTCTTCTTCTTCTTCTTTCTTCTTCTTCTTCTTCTTCTTCTTCTTCTTCTTCTTCTTCTTCTTCTTCTTCTTCTTCTTCTTTCTTCTTCTTCTTTCTTCTTTCTTCTTCTTCTTCCTGCTTCTGCTTCTTTTTCTTCTTCTGCTTCTCCTCCTCCTTCTCCTTCTTCTCTACCTCCACCTTCTGGTGTGATGTTGGCACTTTGGGATTGGTTTATAATAGAAGTTCCCTGTCTAACACAGGTGATGGGTATTGCAAAGTAATTGTAAACTTGTTATATGTAGTTTGTAGTATAAAGAGATAACACCACCCCGGCACAGTCAGAGTGCCTCTGTCTGTCCTGCTGAGCAGACTTCAGCTGGACAGGAGGAAAAATAGATAAGATACAATAAACAACTCTGAGACCGAGAACTGAAGAACTCCGAGTCATTCTTCGAACGTGCGGGCTGAAACAGAGACTTTTCACGTGTCTCGGGGCTGCAATAAACTGCAGAACTCCTGAGATCCATCCAGTGCTGTCCTTGTCTCCTGGGTGAGGAAAGAGCCTCCCCCAGCCCATGTTGTGGTGGGATGCTCAGCTGGTGTCTATTCTGAGCCATCTGCCCACAGAATGACCTGTGAGCTCAGAGCAAGGGAGAATGAAATAGGCAGAAATTGGGATGCTGGATGAAGTATTCCTGCCTTATCCATATTCCCAGTGGGTGGCTGGTGGGGTCCTGAGCTGCCTTAAAAACCATTTCCTAAATGCAGAGCCTTTATCTGCAACACATAGCCACTGCCATATGGTGCAGACCTTTTCAGTATTAGAACCTGCACTGAAATTCCTGAAGCTGTGAAAAAATTATGGAAATATCTGTTTCTGACTGGGCTCCAGGTAGCAGTGACTGTGGGATTTCATTTATGTATTTTCGAAAAGTAAAAATGAAATCCCCAAGTAAACATTGCAGCAGAAATAGCCTGGCCTTGTTTTATCTCCGCCAGGATATTGGGAAAGCATTGTTCTGCAAATGCATTGTGAGCTAGGAAATTTTCCTGTGAACAGGGCTGTGTTTGAGCCAGTGCTCCAAATCAGCCTTGCCAGAGGAGATGTCAGACAACCCTCCTGTTTTCTTCCTTGCTCTTGCTGAAGCACCAAACCATATGGCAAATTAAGCCTGATTTTTATTAAACTTTTCATTGTACTGAGCTGCGTGTGAACTGGGAAATGCACTTTCTTTGAACTATGCAGCCGTTATATAAGCATCTTAATTAGGAGCTGGGAATGTTCTCGCTGACATTCCTGGCAGTTCGCGGCTCCCTCTTGCGGCTAATTAAGTTTTTTTAAGGAACCTTCTGAAAATGACTTTTTGTGAACCGCCCTCAGTTCCTGCGCAAACGCTGCCGTGGTGCCCCGAGCTGGGCTGGGCTCTGGGTCACAAAACCAGCCTGGAGGGGCTGGGCAGAAAATTGATACAAGGATAAACTGATAACAGGAAAAGCTCTGCAAAGCGTTGCACTGTGAATGTGGCAGATCCCTGAAGTCTCCAAAAAGCTGAGTGAGTTCATCCAGTTGTTTAGAAAACATCTGTTCTCTGGTCGCTCTTCCTCCCATGCATTAGAGGGTGAAAAGGGTTTGCAGCTGGAGTTGGGATGAGATATGGGATGTGCCAGCTTCAAGGAGCCCAGACCTGTCAGGCACCATATTGGGATGTCTCACCATCAAATTCAAGGGGAAGAACTTTGCCAGATTTGATGTGGAGAAGAATTTTTACCGCTGGCTGGGTTTGCAGAGACCACTATTACTATTACTGTTATCATCGTTATTTATCCATTTATTATTATTAGTATCACATTCTTGTTTTTCTATCTAATCGGGAGAAAAATTTCCATATGAATATCTGGGGCTTTTTTGACAAATTCCCTTTCAGAGCCCAATATTTATTTTTCTTTCTTATTGTGGGTTGTTACAACTGGGGCATTGTGTTTATACTGCATATTAAATTTGTCATAAACAAGTAATGTTTGGTGGAAATGGCTGTAGTATAAACACCTTTGGGTTAGATTTTGTCCTTGCTTGGAGCTGATTTCAGGCCTTTCAAGCCACTGTTCTTATAGGGGAAGGTGCATTTTCCTCATAAGAAGTCTCAGACATCAGGGCAGAAAAGAATCAATTCATCTTTACCCTACAAAAGTGAGAAATGGTCATGACATTGCAAAATCTCAAACATAGCTTTATGTTAAGAAAAACTCGTATTTTTAGGCTTGATGTAAAAAATACCAGAAATTGGTCCAAAAATGACCTAAACAGCAGGTAGCTTTTCAGTAGGAGCCATTAAGTTTCAGTTTCATCACCAAACCAGAAGTCTCAAAGTGACTTTGCCCCTTTGTCACCTGCAGTGTTGTCTGCCTCTGTGTTTTGTCATGACTTACTCAAAAATATACAGGAAGAAAACTTCAGCCATTAGTGTTTCTGAGTGTTGGAAGGAGGGAGAAAAAAAGAGGTGAAACAGGTTTTTACTTTGAAACGTCTCCCTTCCCCAAAGGGTTTGGAAAGCAAAACTTTATCTGTGAAAATGCTGATTTCCTATTTCATAACTTGTGGCAATTTTTTCTCAGTTAAAATAAAGGAACAATGATTATGGAGTTAAGTCAAAATCTCACTGCCCAGTAATCTGCAAACCATCATTGCCCAACCCACAGCAACAGGGCAGCAAACATTTATTTCCTCAGGGACATTATTAAACACCCTGCATATTTATCATCTCAAAATTGGAGAAGGTCCAGAGTTCTAAGGCCACTTTCTCCCTTCCTCTTCCTGAGCTGTAATTCAGACCAGAATATAAATTTTTGACTTAATGTTTCTGCGGAAATCAGCAATATGAAACTGCTAGAAACAAAAGAACATAGAACAGCAGAGGGAAGAAATGGCTTGGCAAAATTGTCAGCCTAAAAGGGCAAGATTAATTTATAATCCCTCAGATTCTGGTGTACAAATACAAATTTGCAAAGTGCGTAGCTTATAAGTGACGTTTTGTGTCTCTGCAGGTTGGTAAATGTTACTGTCACTAATGGGACACTGCCATGACATTGGATTTTTAGGGATTTTGTTCTCATGGCAAAATAAGGTGATAGTAACAAGGAGTTGCCATGCACTCATGGATGTGTGTACATACTACATAAGTAGGAATTTGGGAAGTGGACTAATTCCAGCTAATTCAGGACTATTTTGGGTAGGATATTCTGTTATTTTCATGCAGAGATTTTTCCCTTGATTTAAAATCCTGGAAAAGGAAGGGTTTGAAAGTGAACTGGGGGGGAAAAGTAACCCAACCTGAAAGTAGTGTGTAATGACTTCACAGTGACTAATAAAATATTGTGTGATAGTTCTCTGGTATGGTAAGGGTTGTTGTGAAATAACAGTGCATCTTGGCAATCAATGCAAAATGCTTTTTTTGCAAGTTTGTAGCTGTTCTATCAATTTAACTAGAAAGAAGAAATAGCATTAAATGAAATGTCAAATTCTAGGCATAGAGTGAATTCAGTGATGGAATAACAGAAACTTTAAGTAGTGAAATTGAAGGCACTAAAGATAAGATAGGAACTGGCCAAGAACATGAGTAGCTTTTCCAGGGTTTAACACAGAAATTGCACAGTATCTTGTGAATGATTGAAATAATATTTTATGATTTTACTTTTTATTGGCAGGGAACATAGCTCAGCATTAGTTGAAAGACCAAAATGACTTATGTGGTTTTAGGATGAGTTTAAAAGATTTTACAACGTGGCCCATCTCTTGTTTCCTGCCATGCAGGTCATCAGAAGTGAAGGGACAGAGGGAGTGAAGTTTCGCCTCTCTGGGAAGGGAGTAGATCAAGACCCAAAAGGAATTTTTAGAATCAATGAGATGAACGGGGAGGTCTCGGTGACCCGAACCCTCGATCGAGAAGCGATTGCCAATTATGAGGTGAGTGCTCAGAGATAACATCTCTGCTCTGTGTTGATAGCATGCATTTTCTGAACGTGCATTTGCTCCTGAAAGATCTGCAGTTAAATTGAAGACTCAATTGCAGCCACTGTGCTAGGAAATTTCAAGAACCATTGGAAATGGTAAAAGTGTTTGTTTTTCACGCAATTGAAATTTGTCTGCTTTCTGCATGGACTTTTTGTCATTTATCTTCAGTGGAAATGCTGTCTGAATGTTGTGTATGCATTTGATTTCTGAATAGAAAATTTTGTTCGGACAAAGGAAGATCTTTTGGGGAAGTTGTCACTATGGTAGTACAGAATTATACATTTTTATTGTCAAATGGTCAATTGAAACTACCATTGAACTCCATTTTTAGTAGTGGGTGTCTTTAATAGAGATAAAGAAGATTCTGATGATATGAAAATGTTACATATGAAATGTACATCAACTACAATGTACATCTTACTAAAGATTCTTTTCCTTGTCAATAGAAATGTTTTTTTCCATTGAATACCCAACAAATTATCTGCTAAACCCACAAAACAACTGCCTCACCTTTTCCAAAAATGCATAAAATAAATAGAGGACCCGTCAATTCACGTTTCCCATCCAGCCCTGGGAATGTGCACTCACAGCACTTGTCCCTGGCTCATGGACCTCTGTGTAGAAGTGTGTCCCACCTCTGGCAGAGGGAGCACAAGGTGCCCTCCCCCTGTGGGACACAGGCTTGGGGACAGTCCTGGCTGCCATCCCTGACCCCTCACTTTCATCTCCTACAGTGTAATTATCACCATTTTTACCTCCAGTGCTGTTTCCTTCCGTCTCTGGGAGAGTTTCCCAGTTTGGTGATGGGTCCTACTGCTCAACCAGCGCTGCTAAAATTTACCATATGCTGGTTTTCAACACGTAAACATCTCCTTCCTATCTGGGGCTGCAGTGAAATGTGTGCTAAGCACTTGCACAGGATTTATGGGAGTTGCTGACGTCCTCCTTGCAAGAAAAACATTGCAGTTTCTCTTTTTAATGTTGTTCCTTGTCTTCATTTGCCAGCTGTTTCTTATTTTATCAGTGGATTTCCACCTTAATGCGTTGAGTATAAACCTTGAATATTTTTTCTGCTGGAAAATCATAGTAGACTTTTCAACTTAATGCAGCAAACCACAAATGGCCCTCATATCTGATCTGGCAAAAGATACACTTAAATTAAGACAAACCCATTTCCCTGGAGGAGGCTCTTTGAAGCAATGTAAGTTATGCACAAAAAATGTCATTTAGCAGGTGAGCAATGAGCAATGTGAATGTACAGCCTGAGAGGCGGTGGTGCTTCCTGAGATGTTGCCCTGCACTCTGCTCAGCAGCTCACCCAAAATGGGGTTGGAACATTCTGAAGGAGAACCCTCAACCTGATCACTCTGTCTCAAACCCAGCCCATTATTTTCCAATAAAACATGTGTCATGGAGTCAGGGCGACAACAGGATTTTCTCCCTGATTTCCTTGGTACACTGAAAGGTGAGTAATCTGAAATATCCTTGAATTTCTCTCAAAGAAGTGTTTTGTGGTTTTGTTTGACCTTCCCCCTGCCCAGCACTGTGGTTCTGAAAGGAAAAATTCAAAACAAAATGCAAACAAGTAAAGAGATCATTGTGAATAATTACAAGTTGCTTGCAAACCATCAGAATATCAAGTGTGTAATCAGAGGTGGGGGAAGGATGAAAAGATAAAATCTGTTTGAGTCATTCAGCTACACCAAGGGATGCTCTGCCTGAGCACTGATTTATTTCCTCAGAATATTTTAAAGTAGCTAAGAATATTTATTCTGTTATTTTTTTTTCACTGAATGTTTGAAAATTTGGGTTTGCTGCCCTCTTTCTCCTGGAGAAATGCTGAAAAACTTGCAGGAGTTGTCTGGATTCATAACTAGAGGACATGATTAAATTAGAGAGTATCAAACTCTACACAGGCAACTTTGTTCACTGTTTGTGTTAATCCCTTCTTTCTATGGTTTAAGTATTTCATTTCTAGTAAAAGTTAGAAAATATTTTAAAATAGAGTGAGAACATCTGTCTGATGGTCAGGGTCTGGCAGTCTTTTCAGTGGAGCTCATTTGTGTGGAATTTGTGTTTTCAGATGAGTTTAAAATTTAGTTTTTAGCAAAGGAACTCCAACTGGCAAGAAGAATGTAAGGCAGCTCGTATTTACCACACCACCCTCACTCTCTGAAATAAATTTATTAATCCACTTGGTTTATGAGTTTATTTCCTGTGGAACTTTGTGATTTGTGTTCTTAAAGCCCAAGGAATGTCAGTCAGCTTCAGTTTGAAGTGAAAGCTGCTTGTGAAGAGGAGCAGGAGGAGTCAGGGATGTTGTTATACCCAGCAAAGCTAGAATGTGCTAGAAAATTGTGTAGCAACTCCTTTTCCTCCTGGAGAGGTTTGTTAAAGAGCATCCTGATAGGAATTCTGCAGGTCAGAGTACATCCATGGATTTACATGTGTTGGAAAAGAAATGAAATTTAGCAAAATATTTAATTATAGTGAGTTGTGTGTGAACTGGTTTGTTAAAAAGTAGTTTTGTAGCCGTTGAAAGTGTGTTGGGTTTTGTGTGTTACCTAGCAGGTAGTCTTAGAGATTTAATAAATAATTAAACTAGTGCAAGAAGGTAAGAATGCTAAACTGTCTAGAGGCAGCATACAATGCTCTTAGAATAAGATAAGCAGAGGATTAATGATCTTATTTGTGAACCAAGGAATGTATCACAAGGGGTCTGTGACCAGGCAAGGGGAACAGGGAACTGTTTCTTAGAAACTTTGTTGTGAATCGCATGTATAAGAGGGAAGCACCCATACGTGAATTTGGGGGCTTGGACTTTGGGACGTGAGTCCCCCAGTTCCCCAGGCCCTTAATAAAGCACCCACAAAACTTATCCGAGTTTTGTGTTATTTATCAATCAGGCAACACATGGAATGGTTTTACTTTGGGGCTTGCTGGAGCTTGTTGACAAAACTGCTAAATGATGCTCTGAGGAGGGGCTTAAGCAGGCTCTGGGCACGTTGTGGAATTGCTTCTGGGCTGCTGAGATAAGAGGGAGCCCAGAGCCCCTATTTAGTGGGAGCAAAAGGTGTTGCATTGTATAAATATACTCTCAAGCATATTTGGTTTTCTCTTGAGATTTGAATAAATCAGACTAAGTCAGACATTTCAGACAATGACAAATAGTTTATTTTTTATAATTAATAGTTTATTTGCTGTTGGAAAATGCAGATGTGGAAAAACAGATGAAGGACATTGGTGGGGATTTTTTAGCCCAAATGGATTTTCTAACCCAAATCAGTGAGGTGCACGCCATCGAAAAACCTGCCCATAATTTATAGAAATTCAGAGTCCACTTCAGACCCATAGCCTTTTCTGATTCCAGCAGAGCAGAAATATTAGTGACTTTTCAGTTCTTTCCTTGAGCAAAAAAAAAAAAAAGGAAAAAAAAATCAAGTGCTTCTGTAAAGAGATGTGATAACAGCAAAAGGATTGCAGTGAGGCCGGAAGGCTACTTGTGCTCAGTGTTGATAAAACCCCAATGAATTAGGAAACAAAGGGTCAGACAGAGGGCCAGTGAAAATAGAAGTCTGAAAACCAGTGATTATGGGGAAAATTGTTATTTAAAACCCCTGGGTTCATTTTTAAAACCTCAAATTTACCTGGGCAATGTATTTATAGGCAGAATGCAAAGAAAAGCAGGAAGAGTTGTGGAGGTTGATTGCCACTGCCAAGATGACAAAAAGTTTCCAAGTTACAAGAACTCTGTTCTTTACTCCAAGTTAGGTGGGTCCAGAAGAACTGGAAAAAAAATTCCATTATTTTTTTATTGTTCATGCATGAGATTTGGGGTTAGGCATTCCCTGGGTCCAGGACAGAGCCTCCAGGTGCAGCAGCTCGTTCCCCATCACTTCCCACGGCTCAGAATCCCTGCAGCAGTGAAATCCTGTCCTGCAGCCCCTAAAGCATCAATGCCTAAGTGCCATTGGGATTTTCCAGCTGGCACTCGAGCTTTTAAAGGGTGCTGCTATCATTGAAAGGCAACAAATGTCTGTGGAAATGAAATAATCAGAAGGTGATCCTCTGCAAGCATGAAATGAAGCAGCTTGATAAAACTGTGTGCAAATTAGAGCTGTGACCAAATTTACCTAGGCAATTTGAACTGCTAATGAAGAGTTAGTTTTAATTATTTTTTAAGTAAAGAGCTTTATTGCTTTATTTGCTTTTTAAAAAAACCCTTGACAATCAGAGGTGTGAAATCAGCCCTCAGCTTTTTTCATAATGGCAGATGACACTTCTGTGAAAGGATGCCTTGCAACTGGTAGCGACAGACTGAGATATTTAGAAAACTTATGTTAACAGGGCTGAAAAGCAAAGTGGGAGTGTGCAGTTCTATGAAGAATTGTTTCTATATGTTGGCTGACATGTGGGCTGAGACGAGGGTGAAGATTCCAGACCCATCCAGAGCTCTGTGCTCTGAGCTGCCTCACTTTAGGGACTGAGTCCCAGCTGAGGGTGAGGCTGCAGCCCTAATGGGCTCAGTTTCCCTGTTTAATAAGCAACAAAAAATGGAAATGCTTCACAATGATGAGGAAAACTAGCTTGGTCAGGTGCTGAGGAGCATTTTGTGGGAAAGATTTGTGAGTGCTTTAATGCATTTTTGCAGATAAGGGAAGTGTTGCTGTAGCAAAAGCCTGGGAGTGAATGGCTGTAATTTATCTGTGCAGGAGAAGGAATTTCTCGTCTGTGTAAGTCCGTTTTAGTGCAGCCACATCCTTTTTGGGATGATTTATCATCCCCTGATGCTGAATCTCTGCTGATGCTGGCTGGAGATCTATGGACAGCACACAGAAACATGCTGCTCTTTCAAAAGGAAAATCACACTTTTGCTTCTAACTTCAATAAAAATGTAAAAATGCATTTAATCCTGGTTATCTGCACAGGCAGATTTGTCTGGAGTGGAACTGATCCGCTCTGTTCTGAGCTGGAACCAGCTGATGGGAAATGTCAGACCCCAGTCATCTCCTACTAATATCCCAAAACAAGGAAGGCACTCAGTCTTTCATGGCAAGAAGTTTGGTCGTGTAGAGATGTTACTTGCAGTAAAATGTCCTTGATTTAATTAAAGAATCATTAATACACAGATCAAGCCTGTTAAAATACTGGTGATTTCAAATTGCATCAAAAAATCATGGAGTAATGGCAGAGTTAGAAGTTTCAGGGAGGAATCCTGACTATTTAGCAAAGGGAAATGAAAGAAAATTTTACTGTAAAAAGAAAAAAAAGAGTTATTGTGGAAGTATAAAACATAATTATTAATCAGATAGAGAATTATTTATATAAATGAGCTGCAGTCAGATCAACTGAAATACAGATGAAAATTCTGACAGGGGAAAAGATCTCTGTAGCCTGTTTTGGATGTTATATGTAGGGAGTGCAGGAGATAAATGTTTATTCCTTCATATTGCTGAGTTTTTATTTTATATTCATCAATGTGCTCACATGTTGGGGCTGCAGGTAAATTCAGAAAGGACCCTTCAAAACAAAAAAACCTGGAGGCAGAAACAAACCCAGCAGAAGCAAAATCCTGGATCCTTCAGTGAGACCCATATGGGCAGACTCCTGAATTAGTGGGAAACTTTCTGGCACTGATTGTTTACAAGGTCAGAGCCAAGGTGATCACCAGAACTGTGGGGATAAATCAAATATTTGAGCACATAAATTTTAAGTGGAGCCACATTTCTTAAAATTATGATTTAAAGAATTGCTTGTGCAGCTGGGATGGAAATGGGATTTCCAGCTACTGGAAATATTTCTCTCCCAAAGTTGGTTTATGGCATAAAGAGGAAATTTGACAAGAAGTGAAGCTAAAATTCATATCATTGTTACTTATTTTGTCTTGGGGGAACAAAATATTCTATACGAACTCTGTAATTTACCATATCTTGTTCATTTTTACTGGCAATATTCTGTTCAATAAATACTGTATGTAAATCAATACCTCCTAATGTTATGAGATATCAGCAGGGAGCTGTGATTCCTTTCAGAATGCAGTAACATCCTCATTTTTATTTCTGGGGAAAGCCTGCATAAGTCAACAGTTGGTTTTGTTGGAGGGCATTTGCTTTATTCTGAGCTCTGACTGCTTGCCTGGCTTTGCCATCCCTGCTGTTCAGCAGCCCTGGCGTGTCACTTGTAGCAGGAACAGAGAGGAATTCTGGAAAAAGGAGAAATCAGCAAAGTTTTGGCGTGTCACTTGTAGCAGGAACAGAGAGGAATTCTGGAAAAAGGAGAAATCAGCAAAGTTTTGGGTATAACCTATAACTGTCAAGGCAGTGGGCTTGGATTTCCATCCTAGAAATAACACACTCTCCAAAGACCAGGAAAAATGAGTATTTTCTTATTGAGGAGTGGGAGAGTGGAAATGCAGTAGGAACTTTGGGAAAATGTGAGTTTATTGAGATAGTAACAAATGACATTAAATTTATTTGCATGGTGGTTAAGTTTTGTAGGTTTTTGTCTGTTTTTTTGTTGATTTGGGTTTTTTTTTGTTAATTATTTTCTAATAGAACACTCCCAGAAAGAATAATGATGTGTTCAGTAAAACACAAGGAGACTAATAACTTTTTTGTGATAATATGTTAATTATCTATGAAACCACTTTTGTTATTATATATTAATTGCATTTCAAGACATTTAAAAGTCATCATGATACTTCTTTGCTGGTTTTGTTATTATATATTAATTGCATTTTAAGGCATTCAAAAGTAATCATAATGCTTCTTTTCTGTTTAGCATGATTGGTTTATTTGTTTCTTTTCCCTGTTAGTATTAAAAAAACCCTCAAAATACCTTGCTGAGGCCTCACTGTTCTGGTTACAACAACAACATCCAGAAAAACATTTTGCCCTTTCCTCAGAAGTTGTGTTTTCCTGCAGGAAAGGAAAGAATCAGGAGCTCATGGGAAAAATGGAAACATCTCTTTTTTCTGGTTGGTGTTTTTCCTACTTGGGTAGAAAATCTTTATCTGCTCATGAACCTTTCTTAAACCAGCCAGACACACAGCCAAGAATGGGTTAAATAGAAATTATTATTACTATTGTCTTTATGAATGGCAAGGAGGATCTTTTTTCATCTCTTATTAGGTGTAAATTTTTATTGGTTTCTTTTCTGGAAAACTGCACAAGTTCTGAGTTTCCTGATCCTTTGCTAGAGAGTGCAGAAATGCTGCAGTGGGAATTTTGGCACAGAGCACCTGTCCTGTGGCTCAAGACAAAGTCTTGAAGGTTTGGCCTTGCTAATTTAATAATAAGTTTTTTGTCATCCATCATAACCTTCAGAATGTAATACAGACATTTTTGTTGGCTGCTCAAACCTCCATGCGTCTTGTTCCCCACAACATAGAAACAATTCTGTCTTATTTAGATATTCATTCAAAATTCAGAATCTTAATGTCCTAATTGCTGCAAAGACCTTGATTTCTATGGCCTAAAGCTGGAAATGTGGGTCCATGACTATCTATAGCTTCTGTTTCTAAACAAGACAGGTGTGGTCTGTGATAAGTTTATTTTTTCCTTTTCGTTTTTACTTTTTTAACTGATATAATGAATTCACGATATTTTTGTCAATAATTCCTTGTGTGCAGCAAGAGGAGCTGCTTCTCCTTTCTGACCTCTTGTTCCTTACAGACCTGAAGGAAATCACATTATCTGTCTTATCCTTTCCTGCCATCTTCCTTCATTTTCCACCTTCTTGCTCTTTTTCCCTTGTATTTTTAACTTCATTCCACAACATTTTACTCTCCATCTTTCTTGATGTTTTATGTCATTCACTTCCACTTTCCCTGCACTCTGGATTTCCTTTTTCACACCCTGACCTGTTTTCTGTCCTTTAGAAATCAAGTTGCAAGGGGAGGACACAACCATCATCTGAGCACAAATTTGTTTGGTTTTTTGTGCAGAATCTTTCCACTGTCTTTGCAAAAGCTGTGCTGCTTTATCCATTCTGATCAGCTGTATTACCCATAAATAAATCCCTTTAGAAGCCTCTGTTCCAAAAATCTTTGACTTCTTGCTTACTACAGGACTTAAACATTTCTGCAATTTTGGTGAAATAGTCCAGGCTGTAAATATCTGATGTTAAGAAAATTTCAGTGGAAAATTGAACTTTGTTCCCATGTTAATACCTTCCACTCTTCTCCATCAACTTATGGATATTAATTGAAGAAGTGTATGATTATCTGGAAATTGCCAGCATTTAGTTTATTCAAGTAATTCTGATACCTAGTTCTGTCAGCTCTCACATCTCAAAAGTGAGCATAGAACATCTGATATATAATAATTAGTTCTGTGGCTTCAGAACTGTGAGTTTAATGCTTGATCGCTGTAGAATTATTGTAGGATAATGGGTCATTATTTTAAAGCTGTATCTGCATGTGTTTGGGGAAAAATCAGTAACCAGGTTTTTAATTTTAATACAGAGGTAAATTTTAATTTAATACTATATTCTTGCAAAATTAGTGAGAAAAATTTGTATATAACTAAGAAATAGGGATGCTTCAAGCAATTGTGGACTCAGTGAGCTACTGTAACATCATTAGAGGGAATTAGGCTTCAAGTGAGAAAATTTAAATATCTTTGCCCAGTTGAATGTGCAGTTATCTTCAAAATCCAATCTTTTGGTATCTTTTATACACCAAGCTTTCAGAGTCCTTATATAATTCAGCATTTTCATAGGACCCCAAACACAGCTTGTTCATTGTTAAGTATTTTTAACATGTCCCTAAGATATTGTGAGGAAAAATAACCCATTGGACCCCGAGGATCTCCATTATTGAAATGATACAAAAATTACTGTATGCTGGAAAAAGAAATTAAAAAGTAACAGAAGATTGGAGTCTAGGATCCAACTGGCCAGGTGCCCTCCAAAGTTTTTGACTGCTGTATTTTAAATCCACTGCAGGGATTTATCTGCATCCCAGCCCAGGGTGAGGCAGATGTGGGTGGGTGACAGTGACATTCCATAGTTTGGCCTGTGGAAATGAATTTAGAAGCCTTTGTGGGCTGTCTCTCCCACAGCCCAGAATCTCTCAGCTGTCACCACCCTGCTGGAATTCCTGCAGCCCTGAGCCTCGGGGGCACCACTGGGCCCTGCAGCTGCAGCTCAGCCCACAGATGCTGCAGGAGCAGAAATTAAACCCATTTTCCCCTGGTGTCACAGGTGAACAGGTGTTTGCAAGAAATAAAATGATTTTTTAACATAGTTCTGACTGATGCATTCACCAAGCAAGCAATAAGAGATTAACTTCTATACTTGTCCATTTTAAGAAAATATAGCTGCACATCCCTCTGCTGCACATCTGTGTGTTCCAGCTGCTTTTTTGCTATTCTTTGACTAAATACCTCCAAAATATATGCCGCTTCACAAACACAAATGTATGATTTCAGAAACCCTAAGTGCATCCTTCTAACCTGGTTTCTGGGGGGAGAATTTTTGATCCACAGCATCTGAACTCTGGAATTCCTTTTGTCAGTTATTTAATTCTTTAAAATGGAAATAGGACAGGACTTGATAGGTGGAAGTTCAGAAAAATCACCAACTGTGATGAAACTCATAAAAATGTAAGTTTGCAACACTGCACACTGCAAGCAGAGCAGTGAGAATTCCTCTTTTTTCCTTTATTATCTGTTTTGATGGAAACATTCATGGAAACAAGTGATTCCTCTGTATTCACATTTTTCTTTCTTTAGATCTGTTTCACTGCATAAGAGCAAACGAGTGAGAGAGGTTGAAGGAATTTAGTTATAAATATTTAGAGAACACTCATGAGGAGTCTTCTAATATTATGGAAATTTTACTTTGCCATGATTTTATTTGCATGTAAATGATAAAAGCCTTGCTGTATTTATCCTTGTTTACTCAGGTCATAACTAATTATTTCTTAATTAGACAAATTCCTTAAAATTAAGCTACATTTATGTAAGTGTCTTACTTTATTTTTCCTCCTCTAGTAGCTCATTAACAGGAGACGTGACTTTAGTTTAGGAACTTTCAGGAGATAATTTGCTGATATGAGTTCATGTAGAGCACCATATGTTTAGACTCGTGGTGGAACTTTTTGTTTTGAGGGGTTTTGCACTTTTTCTGTAGAGAAAAGAATAATTCCCAGTAGCTGTTGGCAAAGCCTCTTGTGCAGGTGTGAGACTGGAAGGTTTCAAGGACAGTCACTGAAATCTTGACCCTTTGAGGTCACCTCATAAGGACATTGTTTCCTCTGATTTTTGTAATCTTTAGAACATTTTGTCCAAACTTTTTTTTTTGTCTGCCAGGGCTGGGAAATGCTCTGCTTCAAGCTCTTCTAAAGTCCAACACTAAAACATAAAACAGCATCAGAGTCCAGTTGGGACTGAGGGCTTCTGAGTGGGAAACGGGGGTAAATATTGGGGCAGGTGGTGTGGAACCAGAAAACTCCATCTGAAATGGTTCTGTGCGTGAAAAACCTTGAGAAATACAAATTATTTCTTCTAGTTTTGTTATTAACAACTGTGATGTGCTGTACCCTGCTCTCCACCTGCATCTGCAGTTAAAATTTGCAAAGCAGAGAGTTCATCTTTGCAGAATTCTTCACAACCTCTGTTCTCGACATTATTCTTAATATTTATTTTACATACCGGCAATTCAGATATCTGAATGTAAGGAATTGAAAATACCTATTATCTATTTAAGGCTCTGTTATTATACATATTTCTTAAATGCATTATGTATCCATAAAACAGGTGATCTTTTTCATATACAGAGTACAGATTTTATTTGTGGATGGGAACAAATAAAGCAATGTACTACAGTCACATTTCTGTTAGATTCAGAAGATTTAATAGAGTAATAATAATGTAAAATAACAGGATTAAATTTACTATTTAGAAATTACTGAGAGGGAGGAAAATCATGACAGTTTTAAACTACCAATTTTTCTTGTTGTCTAAAACAACCTGTAAAAAACTTCCTTTTTTTTTCATTGCTGCTAAGGAAACATAGTGGAGAGGACAAAAAAATGGATAAAGAAATTGTTCTAAAAATAACATATATTGCCCAAATGCTGTGAAATTTTGTTGTATTTTTTATTTTCCCCTCTAAAGAGGACATTTGCTGTAGCAGAATGCCTTACTCTCTTTCCAGTTCTCATGAACTTCTACTTTCCCCGTGGTCAGTGGGATGTTCTCTCCCTCAAGGACGGCCTGATTTCCCTCAGGGATTCTTATTCCCAGAAACTTGAGCTTCTCCCTCAGAAAGAGTTGTAATCTTTGTCCAGCCAAAAATCTAGAGCTTCCAACAGAAATTTGGTGGGAAATCAGCGATTTTGGTACTTATTGGGCCTGAAGTGTTCCTAAGTTGGAATTTTGGGATGCTCATGGCTGTGCTGAGTGTGAGTGGCAATGACCTGAAGGAATTGTGGAATTGCTGTCCACAAACCCAGCAAAGGAAAGCACAGCCTGTGGTGGTTCTGGCCTCAGGAGACCTGCTTCTCCAGACATGTCACTACCTTGTGGTGCCTCAGGTTTTAGTTTTTATATTTTTCACACTCTGTGCTGCTTTAGTGTGTGGGTCTGGGCTCACATCAGGGGATGGTGAGCTCTGTGCACAGAGCAGGGACACAAAACAATTCCTGCTCCAGCTGGGCACCAAGGACAAATGATCCAAATCTCAGCCCAGGAGCACAAACACTGTGGGCTGGAGAGAGAAAAACAAGCAGGGTGGGACTGCAGGGGCTAAAGCTGCAATGGGACAATGAACTGCAAGGTGCAAATGGAGCAGAACTGATCCCAGGGAGAGACCCCGGGAGCGCTCGAGCATTTTGGGGCCATTTTGGTTCATCCTGGGTTCATTTTGGGACCATTTTGGTTCATCTTGGGTTCATTTTGGGGCCATTTTGGTTCATCCTGGGTTCATTTTGGGGCCATTTTGGTTCATCCTGGGTTCATTTTGGGGCCATTTTGGTTCATCCTGGGTTCATTTTGGGGCCATTTTGGTTCATCTTGGGTTCATTTTGGGACCATTTTGGTTCACCTTGGGTTCATTTTGGGGCCATTTTGGTTAATCCTGGGTTCATTTTGGTTCACCTTGGGTGCAGCCCTGGCTGGGCTCTTGTGCTGCCCAAGGTGATTCCATGGAGGAGATCCTTTTAAAAAATCCCTGCTTGATTCTTTAGCTCTGCCCAGCCTCTGTTCTAGGGCAGCCTTCCCAAGGCATCACTTGTCCCCCAGCTTGCTGGGACACAGACATGGAACTGCACAATTGGGAGACTCTAACTCATTTGTGCCCTTTAACATCTCAGTAGTGCCTCATTTTGAAAGACAACCTGCATTCTGCCAGGTCTAAATTGCAAAATTAGCAGTCCCTATTAATTTCCAGGTACTGAGTCATCCAATGATAGTGATCTCCAGCTCCTGTTCAGCCTGTGTGCAATTGATATGTGCAATATATTTATTAGCGATTTGCTTTAAAGGGATGCAGGTGTTTGAGGATATGCATTTAATTTCATTTCTGCCCTGGGAGCTTTGATCAGTGCTGTGCTCACTACCTCTGCCACGTGCTTTGAACTTGTAGATGCAAGCATATAAATAATTTCCCATGTCAATTCCTGGCTCATCTAGCCAGGCTGATATATGGAAGGCAAGTTGTCTCCTAAATTCCTGTCAGTGGGATTAGTGAATTGATTAGTTGAATTCTGAATTAAAATTACAATTAAAGGCAAAATTGTATCTCTTAGCATTCAAGTCATTTGCTCAAAGTGTAACAGTCAGATTACAGGATTAGAGCAGGTTTCTATTATGAAAAAAAACTGTTTTCAATAACCTTTCATTTTTTTTTTTCTGCTTGTAAATCAATCTCTTAGATTATTAGCAATTACTAAACAGAAAAGATGTAATTTTTTTTTCAGTTCTTCAGCGTAAAGAGGGAATTCCATTGATTTTTGAAAATACTGATGATGTGATTCAGGGAACATAATTACCTCCAAATGCCATCAGTAACATATAACGATTTTTTTCCCCAATAGGTTCAAAATATTTAAAATGACAATATGGGCACTGTATATTAAATTGCAGTTACTATTTGCAGGTTATTGATATATATTTTGATATAACAGACTCGGGACATTTGTCAGGCATGAACCTTTGCATCTGAGCCAGAGACAGTGAAAACTAAATTCCTTCCTTCCTTCCTTCCTTCCTTCCTTCCTTCCTTCCTTCCTTCCTTCCTTCCTTCCTTCCTTCCTTCCTTCCTTCCTTCCTTCCTTCCTTCCTTCCTTCCTTCCTTCCTTCCTTCCTTCCGACACTTCCTTCCGACACTTCCTTCCGACACTTCCTTCCGACACTTCCTTCCGACACTTCCTTCCGACACTTCCTTCCGACACTTCCTTCCTTCCTTCCTTCCGACACTTCCTTCCTTCCTTCCGACACTTCCTTCCTTCCGACACTTCCTTCCTTCCGACACTTCCTTCCGACACTTCCTTCCTTCCTTCCTTCCTTCCTTCCTTCCTTCCTTCCTTCCGACACTTCCTTCCTTCCTTCCGACACTTCCTTCCGACACTTCCTTCCGACACTTCCTTCCGACACTTCCTTCCGACACTTCCTTCCTTCCGACACTTCCTTCCGACACTTCCTTCCTTCCTTCCTTCCTTCCTTCCTTCCTTCCTTCCTTCCTTCCTTCCTTCCTTCCTTCCTTCCTTCCTTCCTTCCTTCCTTCCTTCCTTCCTTCCTTCCTTCCTTCCTTCCTTCCTTCCTTCCTTCCTTCCTTCCTTCCTTCCTTCCTTCCGACACTTCCTTCCGACACTTCCTTCCGACACTTCCTTCCGACACTTCCTTCCTTCCTTCCTTCCTTCCTTCCTTCCTTCCTTCCTTCCTTCCTTCCTTCCTTCCTTCCTTCCTTCCTTCCTTCCTTCCTTCCTTCCTTCCTTCCTTCCTTCCTTCCTTCCTTCCTTCCTTCCTTCCTTCCTTCCGACACTTCCTTCCGACACTTCCTTCCGACACTTCCTTCCGACACTTCCTTCCGACACTTCCTTCCGCCACTTCCGACACTTCCTTCTGACACTTCCTTCCGCCACTTCCGACACTTCCTTCTGACACTTCCTTCCGCCACTTCCTTCCTTCCGCCACTTCCTTCCTTCACTTCCCTCCTTCCTCTTGGTGTAAAATTTCTTTCATCACATATTTCCATGATCTATTCTATCTCCATCATCCAGCTTTCCCAACCTGGCTGTGAGCTTGTCCCGTGTTGTTGGAAATGGCCCCAGAACAGGACTTTTAGACCCCAGCAGGCCCTGCCGAGTTCCTGTATTTTGCTCCCCTCACCCCATGGCCATGCAGAGCACTTTCCAACTCCACAGAAGCGTTTGGAATTATTAATCTGCTGCTTCTCCCACAGCACCAGCACTGACTGAACGGCAGCTCTGCTGGAGGATCCTTTGCTCCTGCTGATATTATCATCTTGGTTAAGTGAGAAGCAAATGTGCTGCTAGGAGCTACTTGGGCTTAATTTTTGCTATTCAGCACCATAAATTACAGTATTTTATGGCCACTGTAAAAGGTGTGATTTGAACCAATTATGCATTCTGCTCTAAATCCCCAAACTTTGGAGAAGCATGTAATTATGGAAAGTCGTTTCCACCGGGTCAATTCGCTCTTATCTGTTCACAGAGAACTCCAGGACATGTGTGTGAAGTTAATAAAGCATCATTTTAAACTAGATTTATTAAAGCTGCTTATTAATGAGAATGTTTTCCTTTTGAAACCTCAAAACTTGCCATGTGTGAGTAGTACAAAGAATTTCACAGCTTCTGCACAAGCTCTTTTCTTTATTCTGAAGAGGGATGAAATGGAGGTGTTAGGACAAATGGGAAGGAAGCAGAGGTTCGATAGAATTTGGAGATTAAATGTATAATTTTCAAAAATACCCACAAACAGCCAATCAGCCTTTATGTAACTCTACTGCCCATTGGTTTCAGTGTTAGACTCTTCGGATCTCTTGGTACAGGATTTAACTCTTTAAAAGATGTGGTAGATTGTCACCCAACTTTCTGTATTTTTATAGGACTTTGCGCAAATTTTTTTGTACAGATTTTTTTAGAGTTAAATATACAGGAACTAAATGCTCATTTTTCCTTGGGAAGCCAGTGTTTGAATTTTACCTGTCTGTTGAGTCAAATTTGGTTGTAACTTTTTTCTAACAGTTAGAAATCCAGAGGACTTAAAGAACCATTTCCTGAAGGTGTTAGGATCAGGTTTCTTTCTTTCTTTCCTTGTGCTCTCACTCTCAGACTCACAGATTTGCTGTTTAAGGCAGGGCACCGTTGCACTTAGGAGTAATAAATGTTGATTTACTCTATGAGTAATGAGAAATGGTGTCACACACAGCTCAGCAGTGGTGAGGTGGCAATGAACTCATGGGAGGTGTCTTAATATCTGTCTTTGGAGCTGAATAATTACATCAGCATCCAAAATTAAACTAAGACTAGCCATTGCCTAACTGCTTCCCATTGAGACTATAATGGATTAGGCCAAGCCCTAATAATTTCAGGATTGTTCATGAGCCATGATGGAACTTTTAACATGTAAAAGGACAGAAAAAATAGATGATTCAAACTGAAATCTGCTAAAAAGCAGCAGTTTATTCCATTAAGTATGGTGCTGGCTAATAGATGTGATTTCTTCTTCTACGTGTGTGGTGGCATTTTTAACTAATAATTTTCATTGTTGACAAGCAATTGAAAAGAAAACTGAATGTAACATTTGGTATTTTTAAAAAAAGAGATGCACAATTTTTTAAGAGCTTTTCTATATGGGAATGGTTACAGAATGCACAGTGCAGTAAAGAATTTGGCTGGTTGCATTTGGAATCTGTGTGGCTGTGACAAGCACAGTTGCTCAGGAAGCAAAGATCTGGTGTTCTGTCTGAGAAACACACAACACACGAGGTGCCAGGTCCAATTAACAGTCTGATGGTGGTAAATCCATTATCCTTGGAAAGAGAGGCCACCACCAGGAGACATTAATTCAATGTGACACCAACTGGGGTGTTTATATACAGCTAATTGCAATGTCAGACATTCTGCTCTAATTGAGTTTAATTGTGGCAAAATTGGAGTTAATTAAAAGTTAATGGTATAGAGCACATCGTGTTATTATAAACTGTGGGTACATGTTTCATATCCTTATTATTGTTGTTAAAATGGTGCTTTCAATTACTGTGCCTTGTATTGGCACTTTGGAAATGGGCTGTAATTGTTTTGACATCACTGAAAGTTATTGTTCTGAGGAGGCCTGAAGAAATGTGTTTGTTAAAAAGGCTTGGCCAAATTTAGGTTGGTTCTTTGTATTACAATATAAATCTCACATGGGATGTTTCTACCCACCTTGGTAAGGAAAGGGTGGGGAAGTAAATTCTATTTCATCTTAAGAGAATGATGGTATTTTTGGTGTTGTCCATCATAATTTGGGTAAGGAAACTTTGATTTCCTCATGTTTTGTGAATCCACCTTTTTCTTATTGTGTCTAATCTCTGGCTGTTCTGTGACCATCTCTGATGAATCTCCTGCCTGTAAATCTGCAGTTTTGAACTGATACTGGGGTGGATTATACTGCACAACCTCATCCAGTTTCTCAGGGAAAAATAATTATTAATGGTTTTTTAATATATCTGAAAGGGGGTAAAAACCTAAGATATTAAAGGCACAAAGGGTGATCCAGTTTTGTGCTAAGGCAATGTGATGTACGCTGTAGACTTTTTTTCCCTACTCCAAAATTTAGTTCAACTTTGACTTAAATACTAAGTCATTACAGAAAAATATGCCTTTAACAAGGCATTTTCAAGAAAATATCAAGGAGTCTGAATAGGAAGAAAGGCACTCAGAGATTTTGAGTGGTGCTGGAAATAGAATATCTCTTGTTAGAGAAAGGAAAATGCTTGATATTTAATGTTCATTACAACATTGGAGAATATTAACATGGCTCTGTACATTGTGAATGGAAGTGGCTGTCAAAAAGATGGAGTAATGGACCACCAAAAAATATAACACTGTGAACTAACCCATTGTGTTTTATTGATGAAGAATTGGAAATACTTGATAATCCTTGCAGTGGAATTTTTCTGTATTAACAGGTACTTATTTTTCCTCTTTTCTTCTCTCACCCTCAAAACTACTTGAAACTTGTATTTTTCATGGTTATGGAAAAAATCTATAATAAGTTTTCTCAGAAAAATTTTTATGAGTGTAATTCTCTTTATAGTGAAATAGATATGAACATGCTCTTCATTTCAGTATTTTTGAGAATATTCATTTATTGCATTTTTCTGGCTTTAACTTCTGCCCAAGTGTGATTGTTACCAGAATAGCTTCTTGTGAGGAGGAAACAAGAATGAAAGCAGATGGGATGTGAAATATACTTAGCTGCTAGGGGCTCAGAAAAACTTTAAAAACTTTCATAAATTAAATCCCCAGCTCTTTGATGTTAAGATTAAACCAGGTGGTTTACAACACGCTCGCAGTAATATCCAAGCTGCCAATAAATCCCGGATGGGAAGATCTCCAGTGAACTTCAAGAGAATGAGGCAATTTCTTGGCTCACATCCCACTGAGCCAAGAAGAGGAGGTTGCTAAGAAGTTCCCATGTTTTGCCATCTGCTTCTACCAGGCACTAAAATTTCCGTTTTGCCACATTTTGGGACTCTGTGAAGTCCTGAGGCATTTCAGCTCCACTGGCTCTACCTTCCTTTATTCAGAGAATGTAACACCAAAAAACACCATGTTTAACTTTGGGATTTGGTTTGGTTTGGTTTCTCTGTTTTGGGACTCTGTGAAGTCCTGAGGTTTTGCAGCTTCACTGGCTCTACCTTCCTTTTTTCAGGGAATGTAACACCAAAATGATTGCCATGTTTACTTTGGAATTTGGGTTGGTTTGGTTTCTCTATTGTATTTCTGTATTGTATTTGTTTAGTTGCCATGTTTAACTTTGCAGTTTGGTTTGGTTTTGTTTCTCTATTGTGTTTGCAGGGACCCCCATGGCAGGGAGGAATGATGAATTTGACTCCATGTTTTCAGAAGGCAAATTTATTATTTTATGATACTATATTATATTAAAGAATATTATACTATACTAAGTAAAGAATACAAAATGGATACTTAATCAATTCTAAAAGCTAATAATGAAAACTCGTGACTCTTTCCAGACTGGCCCTGATTGGCCAAAGAGTGAAAACAACTCCCAGCAGAATCCAATGGAACAATCACCTGTGGGTAAACAATCTCCAAACACATTCCACATGAGCAAAACACAGGAGAAGCAAATGAGATAAGAACTGTTTTCCTTTTTCTCAGAGGCTTCTCAGCTTCCCAGGAGAAAAGCCCTGGGAGAAGGGATTTTTTCAGAGAATGTGAATGCCATATTTCTCTGGTTTAGTAACTTGTTTTTTAATTGGATGGAGAGGCAATGAATTCTCCCATGGATCATTTATCTCTCAGATTGTGAGAGAGTAATGGTCTCATTGACACAGAGTGGCTCCTGCTGTGCCAGCCAGCCAGCAGCATCCTGTGCTTGGGAAATTGTCCTTTTGCTCTTATTTGTGCCTTGGGAAATTGTCCTTTTGCTCTTATTTGTTGGCTTTTGCAATTCTCATTTAGTTGTAGCCTCAGCTACAGCAAACCTCTCCTTGCAATCTTGCATATTATTATTACTCACTCAGAAGAAATGTACAGCAGCCTGAAAACAAAATTGTCTTTTTGAAATGGATTTGGATTCCTTCTTTTATTTTGGTCCAACCCATTCCAAGTCCTGTATAAGATATTAGTAATACAAATATTAATCCTTGAACTGAATTTGCTTTTTTTTTCCCTGTCTGTTTTTCTCAAAGGAGAAGCAATTAAGAAGGGTTGAAAGAATTTTCTATAGTACACATTATGTTGGTTTTAGGTAGCCATGCCAAACCTGGCATTGGTTTTCTTCAGAACTCTACTCTCTTCTACTTCTGTGTGTTCAAATTTATTAAAAAAAATAAAAATACCCTCTGCAATCAAAGAGCCTTAGTTTTGATCCCAACAGGTTAAAATAAATTGTCCTCAGAGAGTTGTGAGGTAGGAATAGACAGTAAATTACTCGAAAAGTCTTTTCTCTTTTTGGTTAAATATTTACAAAAATTAAAAAGAAAACCCAACCCTCTACCATGCCCAACACCCCCTCTCCCTCAAAAACCCCTCAAAACAACAAAAGAAAATCCCAAACAAACAAAAAACCCCAGCTTTTCTAAGGGAAAAAGAGTTTTACATCCTTGGGGAACTGAATTTCAATGTCATTTGTAGATGGAAGTGCATTTCCCTCTTCAAAAGAGAAGCTAGTTTCTGCAGCTGTTTTCTGTGTCCTGACCTTCAATTTAATCTGAATTAACACCCCAATATCCTTGATAGAAGATGTCCAGGGAAATTGACCTGGGACTTTTGTCCCACAGACAGAATTGATGTCAGTGTGAATGGATTGTTGCAGAACATCAAATATTCCAAAAAGAAAATATATTCTTTGGCCAGAGAAGATGTGTTGGTGCCTTCTTAAAGACAAGTTTAAATGAAAACTCAAACTTTTAAAATGCAGTCTGAAAAATTATTCCATCCAGGAAATTCACAAGGTTGTTTAAATTAAGTCCAGTCCATTTGATATATTGGAGACAAGGATCAAAAGTCTGTGAAGATGTAGTTCAGCTCATTCTTAAAAATTTCAGAAATAATAATTTCCTTCCTTATTGTGTCTTAAAACAATCTAAGTAATTTCCTCAATAATTTGTCTTAGTTATCTTTCACAGAATTGAAATTGTGTTTTGGCTTTGTCAAAACACAAAGTTTCAAAATTCCCGAATCTTCTACAGAAGAGCCTCTCTCTCTGCACGGTTTTGCTTTTTCATCACCTACAACAGCACATATAAGTTTCACCTTTGGAGTGGAATTCTGCACTGGCAAGTCTGAAACTAAGGCATCACATTTTTGTTTTGCCTGCAGCCTTTGAGGCAGTTGGAGACTGACATCCCAACGTTTCAAGCACCGCTGAAATCCCAGGTTATAACTCTGCAGCTTGTAAGAACATAGACTTTGACAGTAATCAGCTTATTCTTTCAGCTTGGGGATTTTTTGTTGTTGTTGTTGTTGAGCTCTTGTTTGGGAGTCCTGGTGAGCTCTCTTTCTGTCTTAATCTGTAATTTTTTTTTTCATCTTGAAGATAAACCATACTGTGATATGAAATCATTATTTTGTGTGTGTGCTAAGGTCTGCCTCAGCCAGGCTGATCCTTTGGACCAAAGCTGAGGGTTCTGAGCTCATTAGGTAACCTAATTAACATGCTGAGCCTTTGTGGGAGCTACACATTGGAGATCTTTCCCTGGAACGGAGTTTGGTTAAAACATAAATAAAGAGTAGCTAAAGAGACTTCCACATGTTTTTGGAAGGGTGGTTGTACCTTTGGAGAAGTGAATCAAAGTTCAAGGTGTGGATTAAGTCACTGACATGAAAAAATAATGTATTCTTATAAAATGGATAGAGATGAAAAGTTGAGACAAGTAATTTATTCTTAGAGTAACATTTTCAATTTTTTTGTCTAATGGAAAATGATAAAAGCTACATTTACAGGATCTAGACTCAATTCTTTTGTTAGGACTCACTTTATGTCCTAATTTTGTCTTTGTATTTTTAAGCAGAAAACAGTGAGGAATTTCTTGTGAGTTCTGCTTTTTCACTTTTTGTAATTTCATCAACTAATTTGAAAGCATTTGAAATTTGGCACTTTGAATGATTTTTGCTTTATTTTCTTTTGAACAGTTCCTTTTTTATTTTGTTGCTGATCACTGCCACATCCTTGCATTGAAAAAATATACATACATATGTATATAGTTGCATAAACATATACATATTTTAAAAGGGAAATTAAATAAGAAATTGCAATTTTTTTTTGTGGTTGTGTATCACATCAGCAAGGATAGCAAGGGCTTTGATATGCACCACAACTTAAAATGAAACCCCTGCATGTGACAGGGTCAATGTCAAGGATTCCTAAAGTAAATCTTGATTATGTTAATTATTGCTTCTATTTCACTTCTTATCTCAAATCTGCTTTAGAAGGTCACCAATGTAAGACAGAATCAGAACCAAAGTTTCATGAGAAAAGACTCAGAAATGACTATGCATCAAAAATTTGTTTATTTCTCTTACAATTTGCTCATGTCAGCCCATTCTTGTCCAATTTTCTGCTACTATTATCATTCTTCAGACCATTAATTTGTTCAAACTTCCATTATTTGAAGTCAAAGGATCACAGAAGATGATGTATCCCACAATACCAGAGGGTGTTTCTGATTTAAACCACTAAAGGTTTTTCAACTCCTCTGCAGACCTTATTGGGATCTCCACTTATGTCCTCTGAATTACCAAATCATCACTGGCTCATCAGGGCAGCAGTTCAGCCCTAATTAATTAGAGGTAACGAGCTGAATAACTTTCCATTGGAAAAGGCTTTTATAAATGCTGTTGCCTCAGGAACAACCATGATGTGGCAAATTGCGGTTGTTGAACTCCTAAACTCTGTTATAAAAGGGACAAGAGATTTAATAATTTGTAAGAGGATGAATGCCCTTGAAAAACTTTTAGAGGGATTCAATGGAACTGAAGAGGTGCCAGTCTTAATTCTCAATTGTTCTTGGTAATTTAGTGCATTGTTAAAAAGAAATTCATCTTTTGTGTCTTTTTGAGATTAATTGTATCTTCCTAATTTTTGTTGTTTATGGCTACAGTTAACGTGCTAGCAAAGAATAATCTTATCAAAGCAGGAAATACAAAATAACCATAAAATCTTAGGTCAGGAGAAGCACTTTTCAGATGTTATGGATTTTTCTATTAAATTATTTAATAATATATACTTAGGAGAAGAAATTGCCTTTTAACAAACTTTGCTTTAACTCCTTTTCCTCTAATGGTCATCTGGGGTTATTTTGCCCATTTTCTTTAGTGATAAAGGAAAAAAGCTGGAGGAGAGAGGAAGGTGTGAAACTTTAAATCCTTTGTCTTTAGAAACAACATCAAGGTCCTGTTGAAATAATTTCCTCCAGTGAGGAAAACACCATGAGGATGTGTCAGGTCACATTCAGACACAGAAATGAAAGACACACACAAGTTTATGTCACAGACATGGACCAGCTCCATGTTTAGTTAAATAATGAAGACTCCAAGTTTCAGGTTCTAGCTCAATGGGAATAAATATCTTTTACAATAAAGGCTGAATTTAATTTGTACAATGCACTGCTGAGCTGGTTTAGTACAATGCCAGCAGCTGAACGGGTGTTTCACAGTTTAAAATGCTTTTACCAGGGCACATGGCTGGTATTGTGGAACACTGAATGAAACAATACATCCCTCAGCCTGTTTCCCTGGCTGTCAATCTAGCAACATATTTATTTCACAAAGGAAAGCAGCACCTTTTCATAATATATATTTCAAATCTAGCTGAGTGCTGTTTCTTAGCAACAAGAGCTCAGGAGCTGGTGATCCTGAGATGAGCCACACCACGTGTGGGCTCCAGAACCACAGCGCTGCCATCAGCAGGGAGCTCACAGGGGAAACAAAGCCTTTCTGATTTCTGATGGCTAATTTCACTTGTCCCACCCCTGAAAAATACTGGCAAAAAAAACCCCCAAAAAACAACAAAACAACAAAACTTTTCCCTCTCGTTGAATAGAGTGAATCAACTTGAAGTGCACACAAAACCATGTGGGATAAATGTGACCTGACTATAAAACAGATGTGTTTTATGAATAGAATCTTGAGAAGTAATTACTCACAGCTTGTTTTAGAGAGACCTACATTCTTTCACTCTGAAAGGAAAATGTGCTTATGTGTCAGCTTGGAACAATAGCTTTGAGTGCTGCTGATACTAAAGAAATTTTAAAGAAAGTTGAGCATTTTCTGACAAGGGGTTTTTCACAGACTCCTGCTTTTGCTCCTTGGGTAATAAGGGAAAAGCAGTGTTGGGGGTGAAAAAAGCAGTGAAAAGGATAAACAAACCCAGTATTGTGCAGAAATTTCCATCCTGGATCCAGATTTCATTGTCGGTTTTTTTCTTTTTGAAGGGTTCCTTACTGTTTGAATCATCAGCGGTGTTCATTTCATGTCAATACATACCAGGCCTATGTAAAGGGCTTTAGGAAATTAAATATAAGTAATAGAAAGTGTCCTTCCACTTTTTTTTTTTTTTAATGGAGCAGAAGGATTTAATTTCACATGAAATTATGCAAAATGTCTGCTCAGATCAATTGACTTTTGTGTGCCCAAAATGCCATGGGATAGGTGACAGAAATCTCAAATTTGTGCCTAGAGAACCCTGCCTGGTGCCTGTTACTGCTTGTTCCTGTGGCACAACCATGCAAATAAAACACATCCCTAGGCATATTTCCATGTCTTCATGGAGTTTAGATCAGCAAATAACTTAGAAAAATAATAAAAAAGGAATAAGGGAGACTTTTCTTGGCTTTTCTGATCTTTGGATTATTGTCCAAACATGTGACTCTTAGCTGAGACATGCACCTATGGATGGTTAATATTAAGAGATATCAATATGGTTGTTCATTTTGAGTTTCATTTCCACAATTCATGTCAAAATCTCTAAAACACAGAACACAATCTTTCACCGGGAAATTATTTAATGTCTTTCAAGTCAACCAAAAGGGAGAAGTTACCAGAGTCAGGCAGTGATTTACTCTTTTACTATCCAATTACTTGAGATTGTTTGGATAGACTTTCAGTGTTGCTTGAGCTGAGTTTGCTGAGCATGAATATATGCTTTGAATATTCAACTAGTTCATTTTCAATGCTATCTTTTAATATTTTGTAAATAATAGCTCTTCATTAAGTGGATAATAATACTTGATATGGTGGCTATTACAAGATAACAGGATCCATTTGTAATTAAATAACTCCAGTGCAGAGAGAGCACTAAAAAATCAAAGGGTCAACTACTAAATGTTAACAAGAAGTGCATTACACATTATAGTTTTTACTGCGGTAATTACCATTCAGTAATACATTTATAATATTAAAAGTGTATTCACCAAAGGCATTCTTTACTGAAAACTCACAGAATTAATGGAGACAGGGAATGTCTGTTGCATTATTTTGTTTTTATTAAAAATCCTAATTTTCTGCTCTTCTGTTCCATGTACTAAACTTGTGCTAAATGTTCCCCTGATGTATCTCCCTGCAAGATGCAAAGTGCTGTCTAACGTGTGTTTTGTTTATTTGTGCAAAGCCTGTAGCTGTGAGGGGCAGTGCCATGAAATATTAAGAGCCTTGCCATCTGTTTGTGAGAAGATGTGAGGTGTGGCTGCAGTCAAGGCTGAGTGCTCTGGAGTAGGAGGGAAGTTTTTATATTTACATTCCATATGGTACAAGCAAAATATGGCAAACAGAGCATTTTCAGATGGCACCCACAAGGTAAAATCCAGGCTGTCCTGCAGCCCAAGCCAGATTCCTCACTGCTTTCAGTGACTGCAGTTGGCAGCTTGTTGTCTCAGCTATTAATTTCTCTTAGTTTTGGAAAGACTTACAACATTGGCATTTTAGCTACTATTACCACCTTTAACAAATTCTCTGAATTTGAAAAGTCCTATCAATAGATCAAAAATTCATCAAGATTCTCAGAGGGAAAAAAAGAGCAGAAGTGACAAGAGGTGACAAAGTGTTTCTGAGTGACAAAGCCTCAGAAACTTTTACTGGATACGGTGGCCAGAATATGGTGAAAAATTGTTGGCTTATTACTTCAAATGGAACATGAATGAAACCCTGCCATTTTTATTAATGAACTGGGGAACAATGTCACTTTGTGTTTGGCTGCTTCAACACTTCTCTGCCAAAGGGAAGAGGAAGCACAGAAAGAATGAGAACAACACCAGAATGACCATAATTTGGGGAAGGATCTGAGTGAAGCCTTCTTGTGCTGCTTTCTTCCCATCCTTTAATTATTGTTATGTTTCCTTGATGCCAAATCAGAGAATCCCACAGGCTTTTTCTAGGTGATCATGAAATTTTGAATGTTATGCTGACTTTGAAGCAGTGGTAGAGCGATGTGAGCTCCAAGTTTTCTCTTAGCAACTGATCACCCTTAAGACTGTTTCTCTCATTGCCTTCAGACCTTCCTGCAGGGATGAAGAAACACCTAAATGAGGATCTATCAAGATCTAAAAAAACCTATCCATGAGTTTTCACATTAATTGACAGAATCAGAACTTTATCATTCACTCTTCCCAGCTTAGTTCATGGCACAGTATCCATAGGTGGACTCTGAGAGGTTACTCCAAAGTTAGGCCCAGAGGTTGTATCCTAATTTGAAATAAAAACATTGTCATGTCTTTTTTTGTAGTCACAAGAGTATTTTTAAATTCAGATTTTGTGCATATTGGAGCAGGGCCTGTCTCTAACCACGTAGTTTATTTTACGCTCCTCATCTCAGTCAGGATCCTGATTTATTCCCACTATTACCGTAATAGAAATTATAAGAGCAATAAGGTGAAATAATGTGAAAATAGGGAGCAGAGGTTTTAGTCAGCAGTCTTTAAAAATTATGTCTTTCACATTTTTAAATTCCATGCTGACAGTTTACTGAAGGAATGAGGGCAATTTACATTTCAAAGCTTAGTTTACAAAATTGGTTTGGCTCATTAGAAACTTGTGGCTGGGATTTACAAATTTGTCCCTTCTCCCTGCCTATTCCTCCCTCTGTCCTATTCATTTTTAATCTCTGCATATATGCATGGCATTCCATGCCAATTATAGAGAAAACTGCTCTTAAACTCCTCATTACATCAATATCTTGACACAGTCTTATCCTGCAACCTGTGGAAGAGATTTCACTGATTTTAGACTTATTTCTCAGTGTCCATTACCAAGCAACCTACAGGATTGCAGCTGCAGACAAATCAAATTTATACCCACTTCATTTTCCAGCAGCATAATTGAGAATTCCATTTAATCTCAGTATATTAGGCTCTGACTTTTACATCTTCTTGAAGCTTCCATTCTCATCAAAGATTTACATGGTGTGTTACCTGCTTTTCCTCTCACTTTTTTTTTTTTTTTGTCAGCTAATGGCTATTCATAATGCACATTTTATATGAAAAATTGTTCCATTATTATCCTTTTCTGCTGGCGAGTTTGAAAAACAGGAAGGCAAAATGAACACTAAAAGCCTGAATTCCAACTTGGCCACAGATAAAGCTCAGTGTTTAGATTCTTCTGTGGGCTGCTTTCATTCCAGCTTGCACAGGGAGGCATAAATTAAGCCTTTTCCACATAAGAGCCTATTTTCAATTCGGGTTTCATCTTGATGAAGGACAAACAACTTTATGTGTGAGGTTTCCTGCAAAGCTGCTGCTCAGACAGGATGCAAACGTTTCACACCACAGGCTCATCCCATCCTCAGAGGAAGCAAGGTCAGCAAGAGGCACCTCCCAGGCTGGGCAGATTTTGGAGAGGCGGCCGGGGAGGAGTTGCATGAAAATCTGAGGGGCCGGGGCCGAGCAGGTGGGATTGAAACCTACCTGAGGTGTCTCTTCTTTAATTTAGTTTAGATTGGGAGGGAGCTTTAGAAATGAATTTTCCTGTTGCCTCCTCTGAGGGTGTTTTTGTTCAGATTGGAGGTGATGGTCTGATCTCATTTGGATGGAAGCAAACTGCCAGCCATGCTCAGGAGCTCACCTCCCCTCCTGGAGCTCATCATCAGAGGGGAGGAAGAGCAGAGTGCAGGGGTCAGCTCCCCCTTCTCGGGAGGTTGCAGTTTATTGCAGCCCTGAGACACGTGAAAAGTTTCTGTTTCACCCGCACATTCAAAGAATGAGTTGGAGTTCTTCAGTTTTTGGTCTCAGAGTTGTTTATTGTGTCTTATCTATAAAAATTTTTTCTCCTGCCCTGCTGAGGTCCATCCAGCAGGACCGACAGAGGCACTCTGCCTGCCCCCAGGGCGGTGTTATCTCTTTATACTACAAACTATGTATAACATGTTTACAATTACTTTCCACCTGTGTTAAACAGTGAGATTGTACTCTAAACCAATCCCAAAGTGCCAACATCACAGCAGAAGATGGAGGTAGAGAAGAAGAAGAAGAAGAAGAAGAAGAAGAAGAAGAAGAAGAAGAAGAAGAAGAAGAAGAAGAAGAAGAAGAAGAAGAAGAAGAAGAAGAAGAAGAAGAAGAAGATGATGATGATGATGATGATAAAGAAAGGCTGGACACGCCCATGTCCCTCCATCCATAGGTCAAAACCCCTATTCTAAAAACCCCAAAATCTACTTTTTCCCCTAGTGATAATTTTATTATTACATTACTTAAACTTCTGTGGCTTTCCTACAAAGCTGGTAATTTGCTCCACAGGTCATAATCAAACCCACAGGTGCTCTGGGCTGTGTGCCAGGGTCTCTGAGCCCCCTGGCAGGGTTGTCCTGGGTTCTGACACCCCCTCCCTGCCTCTGGGATCTCCTGTTGGCCCATCCACCTCTCTGTGTTCCTGCTGCTTCAATCCACAGACCCACCACTGGGAGGAATTGTTTGTTCTCTTATTAAAGATGCATGCAAAGGAAGCATGGATTCCTTTCATATTATTGAAGGGTTCCATAAAATGCATTAAAATTCCCTTAGGTCTGCAAAAGTGTGCGTGAAGTTTTTTTGACAATTATGCAAGATCTGCTAAGGTGATGACCATCTGTGCAGTAATTCAGCCTTTTCAAAAGTATTAAACAGGGCATTCATCTCCTCTGAGTTTCAAAAGAGAAACCTGTTTTTCAGCCTGTTTTCAAGAGAGAGATTTTTCTTCGGGTATTAAAAGGGTTATACTTTATCCAAAGCAGAAAGTAAACACTTAATGTATTGCTGTTTATGTTCTTTTTATGTGTGTGTCTGAATATTTGTGCTGTTCTCCCTAATAGGAAGTCAAGAAAGTTGTTTGGGCATATAGGTTTCCTGTCAAATATACAAGATCATCAGGAAATAAGGCAAAACAGAGTATAAAAATGAACAAGCAGTAAAATATGGGGGTTTGTTAGTCAGAAACCTTGCAATGCATGAAAATTATTTCACTGAATGTCCAAGTCCTCCTTTCTTTCCACTTCCCCATTTTTCATTTTTTTGGTAGATAGATCCACAGTAACTCAGGTGAAGGTACTGGATGGAAGTCAGGGACCGAGAGGTTATAAATGAAAGCTTTCAGGATTTATTTTATTTGACAATATGATGAGCTTCTGCACTTGCTGTTGAAAACAGCCTGTACCAGTTGGGATTCTCCAGCTGTCAATAGCTCTTTCAGCAGTAGGACTGTTTCTGATTGCAGTGTGGATTGCCAATGAGGGTGATGAAGCACAAAACATGTCCCACATCACCTCTGGCCTTTGCTGCCTTGTTCCACGCTGGGAGGAGCCTGCCCTGGGACACAGCAAAACTCTCCTTCTGTCTCTGCAAAGTTCTTTGTCACTTGCAAGTCTCCAGAATAATTTTAGATTCAGACCCTCCAATGAAATGCAAATGTTCAGCTGGCAGAAATCAATGCACGATACCACTGAATTCTAGAAATCAAAAGCTAATTTTGTTATCAGTTTGGCAGGCTGGTGTGATTTCCCTGCCTCCTAACAGCCACATACAAGGGTCCATATCCTTTCTTGAGGTACATGCACTACCAACTCTGATCTTCATAAGAAATCATAGTTTTCTAAGCTTAGAAGGGTAAAAATTAAGAAACTGAGTGAAAAAATAGTCATTGTTTTTTGCTGTTGGTTTTTTCTGTATTGTTAAAATTAAAGATGGAGTTTTAGAGCTGAGTTTTTAACACTGGGTTTACTCATGGGCAGTAGGAAGTGCTGAAGTGGTTCCATATCATGATCAATTGTTTATGTAGCTTGAATTTTATCAGCACTTAAAACTTGTACTCACATGATTGACACTAATGATTCTGAAAGAGACACTGTATTCTGTGGAGTGAGTAATTTGTTTTTTTTAAAGAATTGCTTGAATACCTGTTTATGCTGTAGAATAACAGCGGTGGTGACATTACGATGATACAGCCAATAAATAAAATGATTATTTTTTTTTTTTTTTTTAAGTATCTGAAATACTTGCCAGCAAAATTTGTCATGTGAAAATCTGTCATGGTTGTGAGGAAATGGATATTCATGTGCCTCTGAAATTTTGTAAAGTTAAAGCTGTGGTTTTGGCCTAGCTGCCTCTAGTTTTTAATGATCAAATTCGTTAGTACCTTAAATATTGCAGTGGGATTAGCTTCAGTGAACATGAGATCAGAGTATTATTGCTTCTATCTTCTATAATATTTGCTTCATTTGATGAAAAGTGACTTCTTAATGAACTATTGGCCAGACCTGTGGATTCCACAGGGTTCTGCCCCAGCTCAGACCTGTGCCGCCCTTAGTGGGAGCTCTGCAGGTTCATCAGGGGAACTTTGTGCCCTCTGGAGCTTTTAGGGGAGCAGCTGCATTTCCCCAGTGCTCCATGAAGTGCAGGTCACATACTAAAGGCAGAAGGGATTCTTTACACAGTTCCCTTGCTGTCCCATAATTTAATTAATGAAAGGAATGAAGAGGTAGAAGTTACATAAGGCCCTTGCTTAGGATTAAGAATGTTGAGTGCTTGTTTCTCAGACATAAACTGCAGGCTCTGCTCAAGATGTGGTGCATCAGGAAACCAGATTTGATAAGATTACAGCAACTTCAAGCATCTGCTACTGGTTGAAGTTTTTCAATTCCTGAATAGTAATCTTTTGTTTAATGTTCTTTGTGTATTAAATCTCCTTAATTCCAGAAACATTTAATCTGTGTATGCAATAAGACATTCCTGTTGAAGTGCCAAATGCTTTGTTTGCACATTTTAAAGTTTCAGGAATCTGGTAAAAATACCAGAATGTCTTTTGTAGAAGATTATTTAGATCATAGGCTCTATTTACTGGTGGAATTGTGTTTATCTTCATAATGATAAAAAACAGGAGCTCTAAAGGAGAATAAAGAAAACCATTGAAAAGGAGTCTCCTTCCAGTCCAATTCTCATTCGTTGAAAGAAAATGTATATTAATTAAAAATTTAGACACTTCATTTCTGTTGCAAGGCTCCTTGCAAAAGACAAATTATTTTATACATCTAGTGTGTGTTGGAACTGACAGATGAGATTAATATGCTTCTTAAATTACCATTACCAAGGGTCAATTAATAAGTGAACTAACCTTGTGAAAGTCATTCTGAAAGACTAGTTACAGATCTGTAATAGTCCCTGTCAAATCACACAGAACTGAGAAAATGAGAAATCTGTCAAATAAATAGGATACCTACTAATTGCATTCTGCATAAGGTAAATGAGCTTTGGTGGTTGTTCGTGGAAGGAACAAGAAATAAGTCTGAGAAATGTTGCCATTAATAATATACAAATTTGGAGTAAAATTTACTTGAGGGAACATGAATGCACAGAAACCTCCCTTGGTATCAGAAAAGTGAAGTTTCTTGGCAGCAAAGAGTAGGGGATATGAAGGTTGAATGATCATTAGAGAAATATTTCTTAGACTATTATATAGTTTATTACCTTGGTAATTACAGAATTTACCTGTTTTTTCATTTTTTTTGATGCAATTTTCTGGATCTTGAGAGGTTAACTTATACAAATTAAGGTTTCATTGTGACAAGAATTAAACCAGCCATATTTGTTGTATGATGGTAAAAAAACCAACTTCCAAATTTTCAAATTTCTCTCTGTGGGAAGGACTTTATAAAATACCCAGCTCCAGATCTGCAGCTGGCCAAGCCTCATGTTAATCCCTAATCTCATTTCCTGTCATCAGGTTATAAAACTGCAACAGGTATAGAAGCAAGATCACAGAAAACCAGTTTGCATTCTTCCAGGAAACCGTGAAAATTTAAGACAGTTCCATCAATAAAATCAGCCACTTTTGGGTTAAATTTGGGTGTTCACAGCTTTTGGCAACTGCAAATATGATTTTGCACTGTAGGTTTCAGTGTGAGCCTGTCTCTAGGTTACTGGGTTCTGTCTGTTAAATCACCCAGCTACATCTATTAATGAATAAATATTTTATACAAATATTAAATACCATGAAAAAGCAAAAAGTTGCTGTATGATGTGAACTTTGAAAAAGCAGCAAGTCAAACATTTATTTGTGCAGCAATCCCCAGGTTTGCTGTGATGGCAGAAGTGGCTGTTTGTGCATCTAAAGGTATGAGTTTAAGAAATTTGGATATTTATGGAATATCTATAATGCTTTTGGATAGGAGAAGCATACCAGCATGCGCTGCCACGAAGCTTTGAGCTGGAAATTCCATATTCCAGCCCTAGAAATGTTGATTAGGCAGTCAGAGAGTGGCAGCAATGCCATGTCACTGAAGGGATCAGGCAGCACAGCCACTCAGGGCTGGGCTCAAAGCTAAAGGCTGAAATGTGCTCAGTGGCAGCCTTTGATGGGTAATTCTAAAATCTAAATGTGGTTCTGAAAAGGAACCTGTTCAGAGAAAAAGGTTTTAAAAAAAGATGATTCCATCTATTTATTCAGTTCTGCTCTCTATGATCTTCTGCTGGGTAAAGCAGAACATGAAGCAGAAAAGTAGACTTAATGTCACTTTTCTTGTCTGTTGTTTCATTAGAGATAGAACATTTTTAAAGCATTGAAAATCCTGTATAGATCAAGATTTTTTTTTAGTGAACAACTTCATTTTAGTTAAACTCTTACATGATATAATTTACCTGCTGTCAAACCCAGTTAAGTGACATAGTTTGGTGCTATCATATTCCAGAACATGTCAGGATTTGATGAGCTATGAATGTTATGTTTAGTATCATGCATTTTTAAAAGGTTTTTTTTCCCAACATTCTACTGAACACTCACTGAATCCTTCTCTGAATGTCTTTTATTTTTCTGCAGGAAAATGTTCCTGTTATACAATTTGGGTTCCTTGCTGAAGAGACAATCCATATTCATGCTTATTTTTTGACCTCTTAGTGAGAGATGAAGGTCTGATCACTTCAAATACATTTCTCGCAAGCATATTTTTCTGAGGTTAAAACTCCCAATTTCTCTGAATTGTTCAGCATGGAGCTCATTTATCTCCTGATAAAAAAACCAATGATTTCTAAGTGGTGTCTGTAGTGAAATCAGGGCAGCGGAGCGAGCCCAGAGCAGCCTCTGTCATGGGCTGCTCCATGGATGGTGAGAGCTGCTGGCAGAGCACAGAGTGCCATCTACTGAGAGCCAGCACCCTGCCTGGGCAAGGAGGGGACACACAGCCATGGGAACACAACGTTTATCCTCCAGAAAATGATCCTCGGGTTTCTGTTGTTGAGATGACTCCGAGGTGTCCCAAAGTCTCTTTTTTCCCAGCCCCACGACCAAAGAAGAAGTTGAGATTCCTCAGTTCTGCTTTTCAAGGTTGTTTATTTTCTCCTATCTATTCCATTCTTTCTCTGACCTGCTGAGCTCTGTCCAGCAGGTCGGGTTGTGGCACAGTCCCTGCCCTTGGGGTGGTGTTGGCTTTTTATACTAAAAACTTCCTGTACTTTATTTACTATAATTTTCCAATACCCATCACCTATGTCAGACAGTCTGTCTCTACTCTAAACCAATCCAAAAGTGCCACCATCACAACAGAAGATGGAGGACGAGAAGAAGAAGGAGGACAGGACACACCCAGGTTCCTCTATCTTGCCTCTTGAACCCCCATTCCAAATCCCCAAAATTCTACTTTTGCACCCTGTGAAAAATTCATTATCATTCTACTCAAACTCTTGTGGCTTGTAACTCTTCGCACAAAGTTGGGAATTGTTTCCATGGGCTAAAATCCAAGGCACAGGTGTTTTTTACTCCATGCCAAGGTCTCTGAGCCCCTGCCAGGGTCTGGAGCCCTCCAGGGCAGCCAGAGCAATGTCCTGGGTCCCCACCAGTGATCAGCCCAGCTGAGGTTTTACTGCGTTTCCTTTTGTTCCAGTTTCTTTCTTTGGCCTAAAATGAAACAAACACTGAAGTTTTAAAATAATTCTTTAGTTTTGAGGAAAGATTGTGAGATCTTTCTGCCTTCCTAAGCAGACCTAATAATTTTGAGTTGGTTTCTTTCTGCAGTTGGTTTTGCTTTCCTTTTAGAATCATGGAATCTTCCATGTCCCTTCCAAACGTGGGTTTAGGAGCCTTTTGTTATTTCATGCCAGGGGATTTACTTGGTGCAATAACAGCAAACCTTCAGTTTTACAAAAGACCTCAATTAAAACCAGAATAGGCTCTTTTTGATAGGCTCCATGGGGTTGATGGATTGCTACTGATTTCAGCTCCAAAATCAAAGCCTTGGCATTGATTGGACTGAGTTTCTCTGTGTGTTCTGCATTGACCCAGCAAGTTACTTAATAGTGACAGATTTACAAATAGGTTACTCCAAATCAAAGAAATTATCTTATGTTTGAACCAGCAATATATTGATGAGAAGTCACCTTGCCAGGCCAAAGGAGAACCTGTTTTGGTGATGTAGCAGAGCTGAGTGAGGAACTCTCCTGCAATTTGCCATTAATTGTTGTTTTATTGAACAGTAAAATCCAATCATTCTGTTTGTTGTTCTGGCAAATTAAAAACAAGAAGATGACAGGAACAATGGAATAGAGATAGGACTACACCTAGTCACAGAGCAGAATTTGGTGAATAAATCTTGTTTTCCTTTTTTTAGACACTGTCTAAAGTGTCTAAATAAGACACTGTCTGTACTCAAAGGGACTGTTGCAATTACACAGGCAGAAATAATGACACTTCAAACTTAATTATTAAATACATTTCAAGCAAATCATGCTGTACTGCTAAAATAGCTCCCTAATGCATAAAAAAGTTCAGATTTTAACACACACCTGTTATTTTTAGAAAATATCTCTGCTGGGATGTAAAGTCCCTTAACTGACAGAGGGGTGTGCACTCCTCAAGGGGAGTGTAATGGAATAAAATACCACAGGATGATTTTCCACCACCTTGTGACTTCAATGCCACTTTGGGAATAAATACATGAAGTTTGAACAGTCTGGTTTGTGCAAAAAGTCCCTCTGTTAATTTAGAGCATCAGCTTCAAAAGTCTCTTCAAGGACTTCCTCTTCTAGGACATTGCAAATTTTAAAAAATTCCTGCACCCCAGTAGATTTGAACAACTCAAAACACTGCAAGACTTCTCCTCCTTTGTGTATTTGTTTGTTTAATTCTCCAGTCTTACCACAGAAATCCTCTGTGTTTGAAATTAGTTGCCTTTATTTAATTCCGTTTACTTTCTACTTTTTTTTCTATTTTGCCTTTAATTGACCCCTGGTACTCTGTTGGTGATTATCTTTGTGGGTCCCTAAGATCCCTTTCTTGGTTTTTGAGTTGCAGTCTTGCAATAGGAGAAGGAAATCTTCCTGCAACACTTGCTGGGACGAGTTCTGGAATTTAAAATTTACTCCTTTTATCATCATTTGGTTGGTGGGTGCATGAAAAAGGGTCTTGCTGATTGCTGTAATTCAAAAAGGTTTTTTTCACTTGCAATTTTTGGTGCTTAGAGCATTTAATTAGTTTTTTGACTGACAATATCCAGGCTTTACATTTTGCTGGAATAACAGACTTTCCAATTCTCCCTTTGCCAAATGCAATATTCCACATAGGAATTTTTTTTTCAGTTGATACAACTGATGCAGCTTGCTGCAATCAGTGAAAAAATAGACATCTACAATGTAATCATTGTAAACAAAAAGGCTTTGGTTGCATTTTTGGACTGAAAATCGTGTCTCTCAGTATTTGTGGATAGTGAAAAGGGTTTGAGAAGGGTAAAAAAGACAAAAGATGACATTGTGGGTCTTGGAATTCTGAAAATTGCTCAGATAAGGTTGTCATAATTTGGAGTTTAGGAAGAGCATGAAGGACAGAAAAAGAGAAATCTTTCTCTCCAGAAACAAAATGGGTGTGGAAATGTGGCACAAATAAAGTCCTGAAAGTTGGTGACAAATCAGTAAGGCAGAAGTTTGTGGATTTGGTTTGAGATCTGCTTTTATAAAAGTGCAGCACGGGAATTGTTGTTGTAAAACATCTTTAAGATCTCAGAATTAAGGGAAAGTGATGGTGGAGCATAAAATTTACTGAGGAAGTGCCTTCCTAACATGTTAAATGAAGTAAATTATGGTTGACTGAGACATTTAAAATAAATAAATAAATCCAGTGAGGCATGCTAGAACTGCAAATTGCACCTTAAGATTAATAGTTTTAACAGGTAATTTTGTCATAAAAGCTGAAGACCAGTGAAGCATTTCAGAAAGTTCCTGGGTGAAATGTAAGCAAGGAAAATAAAAGAACATGAAATAAATTCTGTCTTTCCATGTCTCACTACACAGCAGATGCTTGCTGATCCTTCAGGAATCACATTAGAGCTATTTGACTACTCAGAAAAGACTTTTACTGTGTTAATTCACCTAATTTGAGACTCATTGACTAAATCTCCCTTTATTCACAATTAATGCAAAGAGATGGCCCAACATGTTAACAGTGACAAAGACTCAGTTAAGAGAGAGAGAAGAGGTAATTTGAAATGACATTTTATTTTGGATCAGGCTGCCCTGGGAATATCTTTCCTCTACATCCATGTCTGCAAACTACTTTTCTGCTATAATAATATGGAAACTGCTCAGATAATTTCTTTTTTTTTTCTGTGAATGAAATATAGATTTAATAAGGAAAAACCACTACACTGCTGGAATGAAACAGAGAAACTGCTCATTGTGTGTGATCTGGGATGTGCTGATCTGTCTGGCTGCCCTTACCAGGAAGATCAGCTGTCTGAATTATAAAAATATCAGCCACAAACACCCTTTTGGAAAAAAACCAAACTACTGGGCATAATGTGAAATTCAAAGCTGACTGCAGAGAAAATCAGCAAAATCTCCTTTAGCTGGGATGACAGGGCAGGATGAAGAGAGTTTTGTTACCTCCAGTGCTTGCTCATCATCACAGCTGCTGAGAGCATGGAGTGCAGCAGGGAAAGCCAGACTCTAACTCTGAATACTTCTGGGCTATATTTGAAATATTTACCCTCACACATGTCAAAATTCTTAATAAAACAGCTTCCAAGCTATTGAGGGAGATCAATAAACTCACTTTTACTGACGAGTGTAACCAAACCCGGCAGGGAGGGAGTTGTGATGATGCTTCCCACACCTTTTATCATCAGCATGGAAATGTGTCAGCTTTGGCTCACAAACAGGCAAAAAGTGCCAAATGTTTACTAGACAGGGTTTGAGGAGGAAGGAGAGGGCTGTTCCATGGTCAAACAGGCAGATTCCAGTTGGTAAAGTGGGTGCTCTGAGTAAAGGAGAGGATGCCTTGGGAAAGGAGTTTTAGAAGGAGGTTTAGAAGCAGAATAAAAATAAATAACTAATGAATAAAATTAAATACATAAATGATAGATACAAAAACAGAAGTCTTAACAGTTTATCACCCCATCCTATGTGCTGGAGGAGACACCTTGTGTCACAATCCAATCCTTCTGCGATGGGAGATTTGCAGCTCTGGAATTTTAATGGGCTTTGTAAGGCATGGCCCTTGCAGCCTGGTCATCTCAACTGTGTGAGCAGAGACAAATAAATCTCATCTGGTTCTCTTTTCCTGCCTTCTAAGACCAACCTTCCAAAAGGTGAAGTTTAGGAATGCTATGGAATGCATCTTACAAGGCTGTGACAAATGCAGTGTATAAAGTATGGTGATAGCATTTCAAAGTTTGAATAGCAGAGCAATTTTATTTACAATAAAAGCAAATTTTTCAGCAACTCCACCAGGAGAACACTTGTCTCTGAAGTGTTTTCTTCATTGGCACTTGGATCCCAAGCACTCTTGTTTTTCTCTTGGATGGGCTCTGAAGGAGTCCTGGCTGCAGCTGTGCCCTGGAGCTCCGACAGGGTGGGAGGATGAGCTCCAGGATGTCACCCCAGGAATGTGACAGGGCTGGAAAAGGCAGCAGCGACCTGGAGGCCCTCCAGGGCAGCCTGTAAAATCTGTACAGGTGCTTTTGTAACTTGCTTTGTTACTCAAACACAGGGACACCTGAGCTGCTCCCTCTGTTGTGCTATCAGCCTGGGTGATCCTTGCCTTCAGAGACCTTTTCCTCCTCGTTTGCAGGAACAGATGTTTTACCAATAACAACAAAGCCAAATCCATGTACGTGTGATATATCCCTGGCATTTGCACTGACCTTTATTTCTAATGCCTAAAGAAGTTTTTTCCTTGGCACTGATGCATTTGGGATCTTGCATTTTAGTTCTTGGTCTGATTAACTGCAGGCTCTCTCTGACCCTGTTGCTTCTTGCATCTGTTCAACTCTTGCCACTTCCTCCACTTTTGGAGTTATTTTTGAGCAGCCAGAATGGTGAGCAGTGTCAAACAATGCCAGGAGCTATTTAAAAGTGCAAAGCCATTTTTTTTCAGTTTTTCTTTGCTAAATGTCTTTATTGCTTTTGTGGCGCAGCATAGAGTCTAAAAATTCTGCCCCAGCTTATGTCTTAATCTTTTATTTCAGCCCTACTTTGTCTCTTTTTGATTTCTTGAATATTTTTGTGGTGATTAGAATTGATTGCTTTGGTGAATCCTGATACCTCCTCTGTCTCCCTCACCCCCTCTTCCTTTTTGTTGAGGGGATCAACATGTGCTCTCTTGTGATATGGGAAGATTTTAATTAGATTTTAATTTACATGATCATCCTTAATACTTCTGCTCTGTGTGAAGTACACGTGGCTGCTTGAAGAGCTGTGCTGCTCCTCAGATTTGAGGGATGTTCTTCCCATTTGTTCACTGAGGTTATTTTTGGAGTGGGCATTCTCATTTCAGCTCCTAGATAATACTTAACAGGATGGATGCTTCAGAAGTTATTTTAATTTGATTTTTGTAGCCATATGAGAGATTCTTTGAGGCTTTCTCTTGTAAGGATGCATAAAATTATTTTCACTTGTGCTTTTGTGTCTTTAAAGTTGTAGAATAGTGTGTAACTGGGGGGAAAATTATATACTGAGAGGACAACTGGGTTTTCAAAGATCTTTCAAAGGTGTTTTGATTTTAATAGGATACATTATCCAGTTTCATAAGGCACTTTGAAAAATCACACTGTGCACATGTTGGTAGCTTAATAATCTTTGTAAATCTAATTTTACATTACTTGCTCAGCAAGAGATGGAATATCTCTATCAGTCTTGTGTTCAGAGATCAAAAACCCAGATTCAAGCTTGATTTAAATTTTGTCTGGTCTGTGGCTTTGGCGAAGTCATTTCATCTCTGTCTCCCACCCTTTGCTTATCTTATTTCTGCGACTGATTCTCTTTTGAAACACTCTGGGGCTGTTGGTCCCATCATAATTAATCAGGATAGTTCAGTTTGAGCACCTCAGACCTGCTTTGTGTCCATCCCAAAATGGGGATTTTGTGGGTTTTGGAGGGTTTGTAAATGCACCCATTTGCTCTGTGAGGGGGGCAGGATCCTGGAGCAGCTCCTGCCATCCCATCTCCTGCCCACAGAAGAGAGAATTTTGGGATAATGTCAGAATCTTCCCTTCTCTGCTCCCAGTTCCTTTGTTCCTGTGACTTTTTGCATGACATTAAACCCAGTTTTCCCTCATGCAGCCTGACTGTGTCCTAGAAAGTGACATTTCTCAGGGGGACTGGAGTTCACAGGGACACATCTGGGGGAAAACATGGACAGGAGCTTTGGAAAACTGCTGGTTACTAGTGCCTGATATTATATAAAATCTTAAATGTTCTGTGAATATCAAAAGTATATTTATATTATATATATATATGTATAAAATATTTATAATGCTTGCAAAGAATTGTTTATTAAAAATATTTAAACCTTAAAATAAGAAATCTTAAATTAACAGTCACAAGAACTCACAAGTAAATCTTGACTGGCCCAAACTGACTTGAAAAACCCCTGAAAATACCAATTACTGCTTGCTGACCCCTTTGTTCTTATAACTTAAAACCAGCCTCAGGAATAGGTGGTAAAAACTATGAGATGAAGTTATCCATTTTGTGGGTTTATTTTTTCAGTTGATATACAAAAATCTTCTATAAAATCCCAAACTGTTTATTTTATATTTTAATGAGACAAAAACATCAAAATAATTTTTAGAATTGAACATAAGGCACAGTTCATTTCGGTATAAGATTTTTATGAGTATGTAATTAATGTATTTTTTCTGCACTTTATGCCATCATTCTCTACAATTTTGGGTTTTTTATATTCCTCCTCTGTGATTTTTTTCATGGAAAAGGGGCCATTTTATACTTAGAACAGAGAAAAATTTCCAGGCTTTAAGCTGTACAGAAAACAACACTTTTTTAAACAATATTGTGATTCAGAGACACAGCTGGGGAAGAAAATGCATTTCCTGTGACACTAATGGTGGCACAGTGCATACATTCAATTAGATAATGAGTTCATAATTGCTTGGTTTCCAGCTATGGAGCAATTTACTACATTAAAACCAAAAAATATTAAATGCATGGCATTGTGGCTTCATTTTTCAGCAAGGAGCACATTCCAGTGATGGAATTTCCCAGGAATATTGTGGCTTTCCTGGATTGCCAGCGCCAGGTTTTCCTCTTGAAAAAGAGTTTGTGATCTTATCTCAAGGCAGCAGGAGCTGCAGGTACAAGGAGATTTTGGAACTGGCCTGTGCTGATTGAAAAATGGCCAAGAAAATGTTGTTGTGCTTTGCCCTACAAAGGAAAGGTGAACAATGGAGAGATTTACTGCACGAAAAATCATGAGGAAAATGTGCAGGAAGCTGTTATTTAATTAAATTTAATTAAGGCTCTAAGAGCTTTCTGACTTGGGCTGGTTTTGTTTAAAGAAAAAACAGTTGAAATAACTTGGGAATGTTGATTTGACAGTCACAGAAAAACCCCCATGGTGACAGTTTCAAATGCAACTTGAGCTTTGGAAAGGCAAAAGGTCCTTTTTGTCAAAAGTGTATAAATTTGGCAGAACTTGCTATGTTATACTTCACAAATTAAAATATGATTTAGACCCTGACGTTTGAGTCCACTGACGTGACTAATTATTAAAATATTATGCCCACTGCCTTAAAAACCAGAAATAAAAGCACATATTTGACTGTTTATAATATTAGATTCCTCTTTCTTTCCTTAAAATTTCTATTAATGCATTTACAAACCTTTACATCTGAAGTGATCAAATATGAAGTGACTCTTGCTGAAGAATTCACTCCTTGTCACTTTGCAGAGATAGAAGTCTTGGACTTTTAAAAAAAGTTGTTTAATTAATGCACAGAGTTAAGAGATAGTTCTGCTAAGAAAATAGGAACTGTGTAATAATTAATGTTTGAGATGGATGCAGTAGCAATGAAGCCTGTGGAAGATTTTCCTGGAGCATTTACATGGCTAATTAATCCCTTTCCACCTTGGCTCTGGCTCTGAGTGCAGGTGAAATTCTCTAATTGCAGGTAATGGTGCTGGGTTTGCCATCATCTGTACAGTTCTACTCTGGTGGTCGACAGAATTCTGTTTAACTCTGAAAAACTGTTTATTTTTGTTTGGCATCCTCTCCCTCCATCTCTTATGGAGCAATATAACAATTAGCTCATGTTTTATTCATGCTCTTAAATCAGGAAAATTTACTTGTAATTAGTTTCTAGTTGTCTGAATTATTGTCTTCTCTGAGTTGTGTTTGTTAGGTAATTGCATAAAGTTTTTACTACAACCTTGCACTATAAAGAGAATTTCTTTACTACATTTTATGACCTAGATGTGGCCAAATTTTCTTTTCTTACCAGGAAATTGCCTGAATGAAAGATCCATAAGTCCTTAGTGTCAATCCACACTTAAAAAATTGATAATAAATAAACCTAACAAGTATTTTCAATAATTAATCTGATCAATAAATAAATCTAGCAGTGATTAGAATCACTGAGGTTGGGGCACGTGGTGGTGTTGCAGTATTTTGGATGGTGCAGTGCTCCTGTGAATCTGGAAATAAGGAACAAGTAGAAAAACCATCTGTTGAAACAAATGGAAAACTTCCATGAGAAACATTCCTGTGGGCAACAAATTGGAAATTAAAATTAGATGGCAGGTAATGACTAAATAACCTGTCTTAGGCTTTAAAGATAATTAAGCACTAAAAGATATTCCAGATTTACTTATAAAAATCTCCAAATTTATGATATAATTTTATGTGGGCCATTGGCTGGCTGGCTGCAAAGTGAAAATAGACATTTATATGCAGAGAAGGAAGGTGGCTCTCCAGGATCATTCCACCAAAAGCAATAAATGAATGAAAACAACCCTTCTGTGAAGAGAAACCTTTGAAATTACTTGAAGTAATGGTAAGAACGAGACTGGTTATCTTTTCATGTAAATGTTATTGCTGACTGCAGAGTAGAAAGGATTCAAGACTGTTTAAAATAAAGCAGAAAGCTTAAAATGAGCAACTTTGAATAAGCTTAACTTCTGATGAGATCATTATATTTGGGGTGATGAAAGATCCTTGCTTTGCATATGCTGAGGGAAATTGAATGGGAAGCCTTGAAATAATCCATTTTCAGAAGGGAGAGGGTTCAGTGGGAGTTTGCCAGATAGGAATAGATTTTATCCTGCCTGCAGTTTGGGGGTTTATGCTTTTCCCTGTCCCATTGCTGTGCCTGATTTGATCAGTGATCAAATGATCAGGGGCACCAGCCAAAGTCTGCTTTGCATCTGATCATGGAGTTCTGTGCTGTGGGGTGCAAAGTCTCTCCCAAAACCTTGATTATCTTTTGTGGTTTGCATGTACGCTTGTGTCAGAAATGAAATTGGGATTTAGCTTCAAGAGCTGCTGAAAATCACAGGTTAGATGACGATGAGCATGACTTCATCATCATCATCGATTCATGGTTTGGGTTCATTTCTACCCCCATGAACATAATTCCATAATTTTAAGTGGGAAAGCATCAGTTTTTCACAAAATAAACAGCTGCAGAACTCTGCAGGCGGGGGTTTTTTCTTTCAATTTCTTCAAATCTGTCTTTATGCTTAGCACATGTCCTTGGAGCTGCATTGTTATAGTCAGGTAGGAACTTAAACCCTTTCTGAATGTGCCATTCCAATTTCTTGTTATCAAAAGAATTAATTCAGTATTTTTCCTACATCAGCCAAGTTTTACATTAAGACCAGAGAAGCTTTCTTGCCTTCTGCATTGAAAGGCTGAAATCTCACAGTTCTGTTAGTTGGGACAATCTCATTTCCCACCTGGTTTTATTTACAGCCTGTTCAAAGTGCCAATATTGTCTTTTACTTGAATGCTTTTCTCACTTGCATGTGTTGTGTTTTTGGAAATAACAATTTACTTCTGCTGTTATTTTGTGAGCAGGTTTTATTGATTTTTTGGTTTTGTTTTAATTTGGGTTGTTTTGTTAGATTTTCATGAGGAAGCTACATAAAATATCAGACAGCTTCTTTCACAAACTGGTCATATAAAGAATGATGGCCATAACTTCAGTGCTGCAGGTTTTTATTTTGAAAAAATTGTAGAATGGGTTTAAAAGGAGCTGGTGAGTTAACTCAATGATTAGGACAGGATTGAAAATTATCGTACAAAGATGAATAAAATAAAGTCCTCAACAATCTTAATAAAATGAAGAAGATATCATGTAGCTGTTCCTACAGACCTGTCATGCCAAATTTTTTGGACAGTTCCTCTCAGATGCAGTGGACTTGGCAAAGATAAAGTAAATCTACTTCAGTCATTAAAAAGAATCCTCTATTTTTTTCTTTAATCTGTGCAAGTCTGAGAAAAAACCCCAAAAACTGGTGTTAGATCAGCCTTTGTTTTAAATGACTTACAATTCTGATAAAGCTGCTGAAGCAGTTTTTTAAATTTAGCAAAGTCTTTGTTCTTTCCAATGAACAGCACAGTCACTTGATACTGAGAGATAGATTAGGAGCAAATTATCTTGAATTTGAAAATTAATTTCCTGGAATTTCACAGGGAAATATTGCTATTCTTTCACTTCCCAAAGCAATTAACATGGTTTTGATGAGTCAGTTTTACTGTGATAAAGTCTCCAGCTCTGGAGTCTTCAGCACAGGGATGATGTGGAGATGTGGGTCCAGAGGAGGCCACAAAAATGAGCAGAGGTACACTTCTCCTCTAAGGACGAGCTCAGAGACTTGGGGTGCTCAGCCCCAAATCTGATCACGGAGTTTTGTGCTGTGAGGTGTAAAATTTCACCTAAAGCCTTGATTATCCTTTGTGGTTTGCATGTAAAGAGAAGAAAAGGCCCCAGGAAGACCTTAGAGCCCTTTTCAGGGGATAACAGGAGGGTGGGGGATAAACATTTAGCAGGGCTTTGATAGGACAAAGAGAAATGGTTTTGAACAAACAGAGATTTGAATTAGATACTGGGAGAGGGAAATTAAAATAAGGATGGTAAAATATTGATGTGGTTTGCCCAGAGATGAGGTGGATGTTCCATCCCTGGAACGCTTCAAGGGCAGGTTGGGTGGGATTTGGAGCAACCTGCTCCAGTGAAAGGTTTCCCTGCCCATGGCAGGGGCTGGAAATAGATGAACTTTAAGGTCCTTTCCAAGCTAAATTATTTTATGATTCTTTTTTCAGTAGTTTCCAGCTGTAGCTAAAACTGTATCTGACTTTAATGTAGTTCAGGAATGGAATCACTTTTCCTTTCCCATCACATCCCGTGGCAAAGATTCCTGCATTGGCTTTGGAGCTCAGAGCTGAACAACCCCAAAAGTTGAAGGGGAGCTGCTCCAGAAATCTTCAGCTGTGCCAAAGCTGCTGGAACCATTCCAACCAGAATGTTTGTCTGCCTTTAAGATGTTAATCCATATAATAAAAAATAAGGCTTGGGAAAGGTTTGCAAGAACAATTTCCAGGCATGTGAGGCTAAGCAGTGTGTAGATGTTAAAATGGACTGTGACACTATTTACAAACAGTGCCTGTGAGTAGGTGTCTCACTCATAACAAATACTCCTACTCACACCCAACACATTGAATTAAAAAAGTGGAAGGTATTTATAAGCATAACAGAAAACAGAGAAAGGTGATAATAAGCCATCCATTTTAATAAGGAATTAGGATTCTGACCTATTTCTTTCCCAGCAGGATTTATCACTAAGTTATAAATAACTTACAGGTATAAGACAGGGCAATGAAGAATAAATTAACAGTATAAACAAAATGCTCAGAGACTTCCAGCCCCTGCTGGCTCCATTTTCTCAAGGAAAGACTGGAGAGAGTGATATTAACATCTGAGCTCAGGTTCATTTTCTGGCTGGCTTAACTCCATTAGAGTCTGGGGATGGGGGGGGCAGGTGAGAATGACAGTGGTGTCTCAGACATGTTTATTGCTGTATTTTATTGATTTCTTGTGAGGGGAGAGAACTGCAGGTATAGCACACAGTTGCAATCTAAATTGATTTCTCTGTTGTTTAAGAAGTTTTGGCGTGGTTTGCCCTGGTGACTCACTGGGGCCTTGCACTGTAGATGGTTTGGGGGTTTGATGTACAACAGGATGTTTCTGTCCAGTTTTTGGAAGTAAAGAAGGTCCAAACAAATCTTCAGCTTGTGAATACACCCACCTGATTGAGACTGAAGATGTTCTTTCATTCTTCCACACTTGATTAGAAGACCCAGAGAAATCTGAAAATGGCCTGACAAACACTTCATGCCGTCACCATTGAAAAAATGTCTGAATGTCTACAGCATTCCTGCTTTTTTGTTTGTTTGTTTGGTTGGTTTTCATGGTTTTGTTTTCTGTTTGTTTTCAATAAGGCTTTTGGGTGAGCATTAATGTCAATTCTACCATGATAATTCTATGTGTGTCCACTGGAGTGTGTTTGATAAAAGCAAAGAAACAAATTCTAACCAAATCTTCACATGAGTAGGATCAACTTTGCAAGGGGTCTTGTTTTTTGGGGTTTTTTAAAGCTTTGGGGTTTTTTAAAGCTTTTTAATTCTTTGGGCAATGTGGCAACTTCAAGCTGCCAGGGGATATCTCAGTTTGAATGTACATCTGTCCCTTCCTTTGTTTGGAGGAGAAATCTTCCCTGAGCCTGGTCCATAAGACCGGGCTGCAAGTGACATCTTTGGCAGGGTTTGGCCACACCAACGCTCACCAGAACTCATTTTTTCCTATCTCCTCTCACTGTGACAGTGACCTCATGACTCGATTCCTTTTTCTGCTCCCACAGCTGGAGGTGGAGGTGGTGGATATGAACGGGAAGACCTTGGACGGGCCGGTGCGCTTGGACGTCTCGGTCATCGACCAGAACGACAACAGGCCCATGTTCAAGGAGGGCCCCTACGTTGGGCACGTCATGGAGGGATCTGCCACAGGTGAGTGCCAGCCACCCACAGCTCTGGAAATTATTGTGTTTGCAGGAGTCCCCACGGCAGGGAGGAATGATCAATCTTACTCCATGTTTTCAGAAGGCTAATTTATTATTTTATGATATTATATGATATTAAAGAATACAGAAAGGATACTTAGAGAAGGCTAAAAAGATAATAATGAAAACTCTTTCCAGAGTCACAGCTTGGCCCTGATTGGCCAAAGAGTCAAAACAACTCACAGCAGAATCAAATGGAAGAATCACCTGTGGGTAAACAATCTCCAAACACATTCCACATGTGAGCACAGCACAGGAGAAGAAAATGAGATAAGAATTGCTTTCTTTTCCTCTGAGGCTTCTCAGCTTCGCAGGAGAAAAATCCTGGGCAAAGGGATTTTTCCAGAGAATGTGAATATGACAGAGCCTGAACAAATCCTCTGTTGATAAATGCATTATTGTCACTCTGTACAAGATTTCTTGCTGATTTGGTGGCTCATTGGATTCTTCCTCTGTGAAAAGAAGCAAGAGCAGTACAACTTAAGGACAACAGGTAATAATTTTTTGAAAAATGAGTCTCTGCAGTAACAAAAAGTAAAAGGAATATACCCAGAAATTAGTTGGAAATAGGAGCTTTGATTTAGGTTCATGTTTTTTCTTCATCTCTGGAATCATGGAAGACAGCCCCTAGGATATGATTAAAATTCAAACCAAATACCATGAGCAATTTCTGTGCAGAGTGGGAATTTCACTTTTTTTTTCCTGTAAGTTTAGGTACTGGAAGGGTTGTTTTTATTTGTTTATGTAGCATGAGTCTGGTAAATAACACAAATAAATGGGAAGTACATTAGACTAATGTTGTAGGGAGATTGAAATACTGAACAATGCTGATAAACAGATGTTGTAAATGCAGATACAACCGTTGCAACAAAACAAAAACACATTGATAATTAAAGTGAGTAAGGAAAATGTTCTGATTAAATTTCCTGTTGATTTTGTCTGATGAGGAAATTCTGCAAGAGTACGATACGGTTTCAAGTTTTAATGTGGGTATAACCATCCAAGTTAAACTCTTCCCTTATATTCTGTGCGCTTTCTGGTGAATTTTGCATTTTCACATTGAATTCTTCATATCTAAAAACCTGTGGGTATGAAATACATTACAAGCTGCTCCTTCAACAGATTAAATTTTTGAGGTAAATGTTTATTTACCTAACTTGTGATAAACATGTAATGAAGATATTGATGATCCTTTCAGCCAAACAAGAAATGTTTCATATTTGAGAATACAGCTGCCAGCAGAACTCTCTTTTCTTTTGTAGGTCTCTAGTACATTTTTTAACTGGCAATCCTCTATTTTTATTATCCATAAACTCTCCTTGTTTTCCTTTCCTTCCCACTCCTTATATTGAAGTTTACACTTCTGATTCAGTAGAGATTTTTCTCAGCCCACCTTCCAGTGAATTCTTCTGTAATAGTTTCATCCATTTTCTCCTATTGCTGTTTGGTACTCACTCAGGTATCATTTAGCATTTTGATTGTCTTTCCTGTTGGCCAAAGTTTGAATAATTTTTCTCAACTTTCCCTCCCTTACCTTCCCTCCCTTACCCTCCAGGTATTCATCACATTAAACTTCATAACCTCATTTGCCTGGTGTCAAGAGCACCAATGCTTGCAGAATTATTTTGTGCACGATGGAACCTGTGGAATCAGGGTGGGCTGGAATCAGTCACAGCTCTCTGTGCAGATGGCACCCACTCAGCCTCCATTTCCTGGCCTTGTTTTCCATAGTTCTTCCCAGCTTCTGGCACAAATCTTCAAATTATTCATCAGGCTCTGCTATTTTATCACAGAGGTTACCAGAGAATATTCTGGGCTTGAAGGGCCCCCCCAGCTGTCGTGCTGCTCCAAGTCAAAGGTTGCACTGCACAGCTTGAGAGGAATCCTGATGTGTTGGCAAGTGGAATTCCTGAGTCCTTCCCTTTGCATTGCACTTGTGCTGCATTTCATTGCTGAAGCTGCAAAAGGAAGGATTTGGATGGGAATCTTGAAGGAATTTTGAATGAATTAGAGATGGGATCTCTGAGTTTTTAGATGATGATGTTTATTTTTCTTCTATATAGGTAGGAAGGGTGACTTCAGTCACATCTTCACAGCATGCTTCAGAAGGTCATAAGATCCTTAGTTATAAGACCTTTTAAAGATTTTTTGATTAATAAAATGCTGTTAATAAAGATATTTATATTTTTGATCCAACACTTAAATATTTCATTTTATGGATTCATAGTGTAAGCTTTATTAGTTAATTTTGTTATGATACACAAACTTAAAATTCTGAATTTTGAACTTTGGTTTACCTTTGTAACTACTTTAATTTTTTTTGATATTTTAAACTCTAAAACTCCAAACTTTCTTTGTTTTTAACTCAATGTGTTTCTGTCTTAAAGCTACATTCTTGCTTCTGTTGCTCAGAAATTACATAAACACAGAAATTACAGTGAAAAGTTGTGCCAAGCCCCTTTTAGGACTCTTTTTTTCTCTTCTATCTGATATAGATATAAATCCACCAAAACTGGAGAAAACAGTGTATGATTTTTGTATTTATTTAATCTATGAATAATTAAAGAGCCTTTTGAGCACAGTCCCAGTGAGGATGGCTTGGATGGTGTTTAAATAATTTTTTTTTTATGTTGCTAAGTCCATTCACATTTTTGTGTGTGTGACTTTTAAGCTCCCAGTAAACACCACTGGTTATTTGGACACCTACAATTTATGTGCCATCACACTCCTGGAGAGGCAAAACCTGCCTATAATTACTGAGAGCACAAACTACATTACAATGAGTATTCAGCTGAATTTCAAGCTAGGGCTTGCCAGACCTTATAATTAATGATAAAATATGTGACTGCTAGGTGATATTGCTACAGATTTATTTCTTGATATATCATTCCTAGGGAAATTTAATAATATAGTTAGTTACAGTAAATTAGCTCTTTTCAGGGAAAATTGTTATCGTTCTGAAAATAGCCCAGAGTTAAATCCTATCAAAGTACACTCAAATGTGTGCTTAAAGTGACCACAGATGCGCTGAGATTTCTATTAGGCCTTTTCCTGCAGGGACTGCAGACTTGGAGGCTTTTTATCATAAATAAATGAATTGGAAGACCAGTAGAAACTGTTTGAAGACAGGAGAACCAGTTTGATTTGTTGTTTTTATATTTATATCAGCTCCCATTCCTGGATGAGGTTGCAGTCAGCACATTTGTACCAGGAAAATAATGGCAGAGCCTGGCTCAGTGACACTGATGGCAATTTCTGGACTGACTGTAATGGGTTTTGTGCTCGCTGCACTGCTGATTTCTCACGTTTTTGTTTCCTGAATTATGACCCAGTTTATTTCCTGTAGATCTCTGATTTTCCCAGCTGCCTGCTCAAGGGTTGAGGAGCTGTGTTGTCAGCAGCCTCACCTGAGCACATTAATGAGGGTGGCCCCAATCCCATGGATTCCACAGGCAGGCAGAAACCTTTGGATATCTCACTTTTAGAGATTGGAAATTGGAGGAGGGTTCAATGAACCTGGCATCCACCTCATTTCTCTTGCTGGAGGCACTTGACAGAAATTATTTTAAACACATCTGACATGATGTGACTTACAACAGTGTGCTGCAAACCCAGTGGGGTAAAATCTTAACTGCAGTGGTTTAGCAAAATTGCTTGAGAATTGCATTTAAAGAAAGTAACTTGTTTTCTGTGCTGCAAAAATAGCCTGGATCCATTGCATCCCAGCCAAGGAGCCTGGACTGACAGATGTCTATAAATAATTGCTGGAAATAAAGGGACACTTGGAGACATTTAGAGAGGAAACAGAAGGAATTAAGAATAGCCTAGAGGGTTCTGCAGTATCATAAAATAGTAATTTGTGGAGCTGGAAAAAGGAAGGGGCTGAATATCATTTCACTCTGGAAAATAGTGTAGTGGTTCAGGTAAATGAAAACTGGTGCTGAAATGGTGCCTTTTTATTTAGAACAACCTGCCAGGTTCATTGATTGGCTGTTGTTTTTGATTTTTTTAATACTTACCCTAAGTTTAATACACAGATTAATACAAATGGGATTGTATATGGTAGATGGAGTCAAAAGAGTCCATAAAAGAGAAACAAAAGCCCAGCTGGCTTAGCAAAGTGACAAAAATAAATTTGGCATCATTGACTTTTACACACCTGTTGCCAGCTTTGATACATTTCAAATATTCTGGTACTGTTTTCCAGATTCTCTTTATTTGTGCCCTGCAATCCTTGCTGGCCTGTTGCAGAAGAAGGTTGCCAAAGCTGTAAAATGAATCAAATTGTGAAATGTCAAAGTCTTCTTCTTTCTTTTGACCTATAAATCCCAGGGGACAGAGGGAAATCAAAGGGTGTTTTACAAGCTATCTTTTTGCTGAAAGATTAATTTTTTTTTTCAAGTCACAAAGAACAATTAGAAAAGGATAGTAAAGGATATAATATTTTTTATTTAGGTAAAAGTAGAATCTGGAGTTTCCAGTCTTCTCATTCTGTCTGCACCAGGGTTAGGGTGACACTTGAGTCATTTTTGTCACAGAAGTTTCAGTGTTGTGCATAAATGTTTATTTCTTGGTATTCTATTGAGTTGGGTTTTTGCAGTATAAACTCAGAAGTATCTACAGATCTGACCTGCAAACAGAAATATCTCAGAAAATTCACCTCAAAACTATCTCAAAATTAAAGTTTGAACCTGAAGTTTTTTGATTCCTAGCCCTGTTACTCGCAGCAATATTCAGATTTAGAGGAGATTTGAATTGTCAAATGTTACATATTTAATTATGAAACTTACTGCTACGAGCTCTTGTAGAAAACAAAATAATAAATTGGAGTGAAACTGTGGATGAGGAAGCTCTGACTCAAAGGAAGCTAAAGAATAAATATTTATTTGTTAAACCAGCCTGGTTCACATCTTTTCCCCAGTCCTTCCTACTGGAGATGGAATGCTCAGCTTTGGGTATAACTCAGCAGAGCAGTTTCCAAGTTCCTTTTCTTACAGATATGTTCAGTCTTGGGCAAACTTGAAAACTTGCTGATGGCAAACTTTCAGCCATCCTTTCTTGGGATTAATCATCTGCATTTCAGCAAAACTCGGCTCGCTGCCTCAAAACCCTTTGTAATCTGGCCTGTAAATGTAAGGGATGGGAACTAGGTAGAAACATCTGTAATGTCAATATTTGAATTTCCAAGCAGAAGCCAAGCAGCAGCCAGGCTAATTATGCACAGCTGCTTTGTATATCCCAGTAGGAAATTTTTCACAGATCTGTGTGGAATAAAATACAGCTGTATATGAATATGGTTATTGTGTGTGTGTATAGATATATCTATTTTTTTAATATGTATGATGTGCATATATTGCAGAGAGATGAGCTTATATAGACACATATCTGATCTTTTATTAGGGATTCTGGGATATTTTAGTTACTGTGTAGGTACAGATTTGCATTTACTAATAATTTGTTGCATGATGGCAGACAAAGCTGTACATCCACTGTAATCTGCCTGCTGGAAATGGAAAGGAATAACCCATTAAAGCAAGTAATTAACAGGTTCTCAGGTATGCAAGTGTGGTTGAAGCAGTGCATTTGGAGGAAATTCAAATAATCTCGTGTGTAGCAATTAGCAGATCCCTCGGGCTGGGTCTGGGATGGGAGCGTGTGGGGGCAGGAGGCTCCAGGGTTCAGTTAGTTCTGATTTCCAGCAGAATGGAGTTAAACCCAGGGAAGGCTCCAGACCAGCGCAGGTGCACAGGTGGAGTTACTGAACTGCTTGGGAGGGCTGGAAATGAGTCACCAGCTTCAGTCCCAGACAGAAAATCCCCTTTGCACAAAAAATCTCCTTTGCCTTTCTGCACAAGTGATCTGTGTGCTCACTGCCTCTCCTGCTAAAATGAGCTTTCTTCTTTTTTTCCATAGTTACACACTATGTATGTACCAAAATTCATCCTTATGGCCAGATCAGCATTGATGCCTGATGTTTAAGGCTGTAAAAGCATGATGGTCTCTGAGCCTTGGGCAATTCATGGAGTGAAGTGCTCACAGCTCCCTGCACAGAGCAGTGATGAGTTTGGGCTCCTTTTGCGTTATAGCCCAGGCTCATGAAATAAAAATGAGTATCATCCTAATCAAAGAACAAATGAATTTTTTAAAAAAATACTGGAGTTCTTGCTGGGTACTGGAAAACAAGGGCTCAAATGAATTTGTGCAGTTTGGGATGTAATTGTTTGCAAAAGGAAATTTATGTACAAATTTACTTAACAGTGCCTTTTGCACCTGGGCTTTTGCACCTGTTTTGTGCATCTCCTTCTTGTCTCTCAGAAGAGCCAGGGATGAGCTTTAAAGCTCCGAGCACTTTGGACACATGAGATAAACTCATCCATGTAATCAATAAATTGAAAGATCCTGCGGTCGCAGGAAAGCATTCTGTGAAAAATCTCATGGCTGTGTGGCAGCCTGCAGGGAAGGAGCATGATGCAGCCCTCTGGCCAGGCTTTATTCGTGGTATAAACCCTCAGTTTGTGTTTATTCACTTCTAAATCACCCTTTGTGGGTATTGCCTTGCCATCCCCTCTGCAGGCCAGTGCAGGAGTCAGGGGCCTGGCAGCAGCCACTCCACCATATTTCACCCAGATCCTTTAAAGGCTCGTGGAAAGGGTGATAAATCCCCAGGAGCTGCAATGATGTGCCACAAATTGATGATGTGGTTCCAGGCTGGTGGCAGGGATGCTGCATTGAAGCCCCATCCCACCCACCCTGTGCTCACACTGAGCTGGGTGTAAATCCCAGGCTGGTGTCACCAGGGCAGGTGACAGGAACAGGGACAGTGCTCCAAGTGCCAAAGCAAAAAAACCCAGTAAATTGTCAGTGCAGGCATGCTTTGCCTCAGTGTGCCAATAGACACATCCATCCTACTTTTATTGTGGGAGACATGAATGGAAAACTCAGCACTGCACAATGGCAGGATTATTTATTCCCTTTCAGGTTAACCTGATTAATTTCAATTTTAACTGAAAGCTATTATCAGATAGTGCCTTAAAATTATATTTTAACTGTAGGTTCACATTTTTCTTTATTTTTTTTCCAATTTCTCCCTTTATTTCATGCCCTCACAGTTCTTCATCCTTCCCCACCATTAAATATTGGGAGTTTAAATTGCAGTCTGCAATCCCATGAAGTCACAAAGGAGTTGCACAGTACCCTTGGAAGAGTGAAAGCAATTGCAATAGGAAAGGAAACCTTAGTGAGAATGACCCCACAGTAACCTATTTTGCAGTATAAAAGTTTTGTGTTATTTTATAGAAATATTCAAAATAGTTCACTTGGCTTTCAGGTACTGAGCACAACTTCTAGAAAAAGGAAGTCTTTGACTTCTTCATTCAGATCAGATCTGTTAAATACAGAAAATGTCCCCTTTGCTCACCACTATTCATTTCCACACACAGTTACACTATTCCTCTATAGCACTTTTCCATGGCTGTTCACCAAAAATAGATGGGAAATTACATTTATTTTTAGATGTCAAGCTCTCCTGGAGAGCACCACTAACATGCTTGAAAGTAAGCAGGAGAGGCTTTCATAAAATGACACATTTGTACCTGAAGAACTTTCTGGAAATGTTGAAAAGTTTATTATTGGCTTTCTTGTGGAGGGAAAGGGGGAAAGGTGCTGTCAGCTGATACTGAGCTCGATTCACACTTGGGGAATGTGATAGACAGGTTGAAGGTGAGATCTCACAGTTCCTGCTTTCAATCCATCTTCTGCTCGTACATGTTGGAAACTCCAGCAGAAATGTCTTTTAAATGTGGTTTGAAGAAAATATTAACAGATACATGTTCAAGACAGTGATTTTTGGGGACACAAATGTAGCTCATCATTTCTATGATTTAAGCACAGAGCAGGAAAATATTTTGAATATTTTTGATGGAAAATACACAACTTCAGGTCCATGTTTCTATTGTACAAGTCAAAGTTCTGAAGGCAAAAAATTTTGATTCCAAAGTAAAAGAAAAAAATAACTGGGATAAAGAATTTTAACTGATTTTTCCTCAATGCTTACTTATACTTAAACGCCACTTGTAGTTTGAAAATGGAAATTACTATGTGTTGAGAATTATGTTGGTGACAATAGTGGATGTGTTCTTGGACAGCTCTGTCCCAGCTTCAAATCTGTGTTTTAACAGTGTGAATGTTTTAGTCTAAAATTAGAGTGGTAAAACATGATCTTATGAGTAGTAGAAGGATTTAATAAAATTTCAAGAGACAGGAATATTATAAAAAATGTGATTTTGTATAAAATAGCAATATTTTCCATGCAAACCTTATGGCAGCACCTCCAGGAAAGGAGATGTACATTGCTGGATGAAAATGTTTCCATTTCCTCTGTGGAATCTCTGAGAGAAAAACAAAATATGATTTCCATTATAAAGGTAAAGAGCGCAGTCTACTTTTAATATCATTTCCTTTTAATCATCAAAAGCATTGTCAGGAAACTTGGCAGGGAAATTTATTTTTAACATGGTTTTGAAATTGAGAGACACACCTCAAGACAAAGCTACTTTAATTAATGAAATAATTAGCAATACACTGCAGGTCTTGTCCATGGGGCCATATGATTACTCACTCAATTAATATATTATGAATTTTCTTCCAGTCTACTCGAGGGTGTAATTTTATTAAGCACACATGGAAACTGCATTTCTTGGCCTTGCTGATTTAGGCTCTAAAAGGGCAGAGTTTAGCTGATCTCACAGAGAGAGGTAAGAAAGATTTGTTTCCCCAGCTGGGTGGGGGCAAAAAGCACCCAAAACCAAAGTTAAAAAATAAATAAAAAAGCAACCAAAACCCCCCAACTCTGTGCATTCATTCCATCAAACCCTTTTCACTTCTCTCAGATGAAGATGTGTTATTTGTTGCTCCAAGCAGAAGTCTCTCATCTATAGTGACAACCTTTGGTCTTTGAAAATATTGCCAGTCTCAGTGTGTTTTTACAATCTGAATTTCATGATGTTTGATTAAAAAGGAATCTCTTGAACAGTCATTCTCTTTTACCATTAGCAGTTATAAACACAGTATCTTTCTTTAAAGGAGCTTTAAATTTTTAAAGAGGTGTTATTTGAAAGTTTTTTATCTGTCATTTCTTGCCATCAAGCCCGTGGTGTGTCTGAGAAGCTTGGAAGGCATCTGAAGTTAAAGGGAGTGTCTGTGAGAGATCTCTCTTAAATGACAATTCCTTGTGTCAGCTGGGATTGGCATGTTGTGAAATCAGTAGGAATGTCAGTGAAATTCACACAGGCTCACTGTTTCTAAAAGCCCCTGTACTACAAATCTGAGGCTTTGGAGATGGAATTGGCAACCATCCCTATTTAGGGCAGCAAAAACCATCCCAGCTCTTTGATTCATAATGTAGGCCTGGATTTCTTAGAATATACAAAATTTCAGAAGGAATTCTTAGAATATACAAAATTTCAGAAGGTTGTCAGCATCTCTGCTTGACTCTGTATGGGACTTTGCTGTCAGGATTTAATTCACCACCTTAATTTTCTTTTACATTTTGTTGCATGAACCATTAATTAACGTCATTGATCTGGCAGTTTGAATTCTTCAGCACCTGCAGTACCTTTGCTGGAAAGCTTCATGCTTAAGTACTGCTACCCAAAGCACTCTGTAAATTCTCTGAGTCAGCACCTAGGTAGCATTTTTTACTCTTCAAAAAGTTCTCCTCTGGGGCAGAGCACCAATTATAAAAATGCAATCACAGCAGTTACATGATATTAAAATAAAACTTATGCAGTAGCACATAATAGCAAATCAAACTATTAAACAATATAGAGTTTCCTCCTGTATGCAAGAATAGGTTCTTCTTCCCACAGGCTTTGGAAGTGCCACTGTCAGAGGAATTTTAAACTTTGCAGGGTTGGGCTGGGGTTGAGGCAAGCCCTGGAATCACAGAGTCATGGAATGGTTTGGGGGACCTTAAAGCTGATCCCATTCCATCTCTGGGAAAGTTTTTTAATCAAACATTGTGAAATTCCATTCCTTGCCATGGCAGGGACAGCTTCCACTATCCCAGATTGCTCCAAGCCCTGTGCAGCCTGGCCTTGGACACTTCCAGGGATCCAGGGGCAGCCACAGCTTCTCCAACTTGTGCCAGGGGCTCCCCACCCTCACAGGGAACAATTCCTTCCCATTATCCCACCAAACCTGCCCTTCTTCAGTTTAAAACTCTGCCCCATAAAAATCCCTACTCCTCCTGTTTATAGGGATGAAGCCAGGATGAATGTAAAATGAGTGATGGATTTCAGCTGAACTTGCTTTGGGTTCTTCCACTAACAGTTCATTGTCTTAAGGCAGAAAAAATTCATTGTCTTAAGGCCCAGCAAAATGGGATCTGGGTTCTTGTGATCTGGGATCTGCTTTCCATGAGTCACAGTAATTCCAGTGCCAGCAGCAGCTAAGTAAAAGTGCTTTGAGGTTTTGGTCTGACAAGTTCTGCTAAACTATGAACAAGTTGAAGGACTACTCAGATAAATTGTGTTGGAGAGAAAGCTCATACCCTAAAACTGCTCTGAGAATTTCTGGTAAATAGTGGCCAGACACTGAAAGAATATTGATAGAAACAGAAAAAAATTGACATAACACTAAAATAACATAATTCTGTTAATGGAGGGACCTGAAACACTGAAATATCTCTGGTGTGGCAGTGAGTGAATGGATTTTGCACTACCTACCATCACTGCTGTCCAAGGTTATCAAAGCAGATGCAGGTTTAGCAAGCAAAGTTAGCAATAAATGCAATCACCATAGCATGGCCACTTCTGATCTTGTTCTGTCAACGTTTTGTGCAGATGGGATGAGCAGCCCCCAAATGAGATTGGGCAAAGTTTAACACAGGAGATGGGTTCCCAGCTGTGGCAGAGAGGGGCCCTGGAAAACAGAGGCACAGGAGAAACATCAGCATGTTTGAACAGACAGGGTAATGGATCATGAAATTGCAGACATTACTGTTTGGGCACACTGGCGAGCATTGTTTTGCAAACTTCTTGGTTTTTTTAATTTAAACAGTTTTGCCTTCGTGAATTTAAGCTGAACTCTATCATAGCTTCTGTTAGAAAAAAACCTACAGTACTCAAAATAATTATAAGGCCAAAAGATAGACATGCCTCTTGGGCTTGTTGTAATCTTGCTTATTTGGCAGTTTCATTTGGGGAGGTTACACTTTCAGCAGGCTTGGTGTGTGCTCCAGGCTTACCAGGAGAGAACTAAAGAATTGAAATTTTGATCGTATTTTCTTAGCCAGGGAAAAAAGAAGTTAATAGTATAGCTTTTCTTTTCCAATTCTCATTTTTTGAAGGCTTGCCTTTGCTAGTTAAGATAATATAGTTTATCCATCCTCTGGGCTCTTATTTTCTCATTGCTACAGCTGTATCCCAGAAAGCTGAAATTATCAGCTTCAGGCTTCATTGCTATTGAATAAAGTTTTAACTCATTTTTCTTTCCTCTCTTTTTTTTTATTTTTTTTTTTTCTTCAAGCTGAAGAATCCTTTTGGAAGCAAGCAGGCAGGCAAGCCTTCTGTTTTTCCCCTCTTCCTGCTTTGCAGATTACAATTTGTCTGTCAGTTCCTTTATAAGTAGCTGCTCCAACTGGAAAGTGTAGGGGAAGGACATCAAAATTCTGAATGTTTGCCTGGCTCGCTCTATAGATTAAAGCAGCAGTTAGAGCATTATTAACATTCTCTTCAAAGCAGAGTGAGCAGAGGAGCCCTTGCAGTGCTCAGAGCAGCCCCAGCACAGACACATCACCAGCTGCTGATTGTGCCACCTCCTGCCAGGCACCACAATTTGGAAACCATTTCTCAAAGAACCTTTGTTCAGAGTGTTTTTGCTGCTGAATGGAGATGTCTCTCTCCTAAATGAAACAAAATCAAATCTCCTGATAAAGGCAGAGATTGTTTTCTCAGCCCTCATCCAGGGAGAGAGGCTCTCCCGCCCAGGCTGTAGCAGGGAGATTGTTCATGCCCACCATGGCTCTATATTAAATAGATTGTTCCATAAAAAGTGTTGTGATATTTGCTCAGTGCTGGTACATCCTTCTATTACTTTGGTGTGCCCTGAGGGGTTTAAACACTGTATGCTGGAGTAGAGGAAAAAAAAAATCTTCCTTAGTTTATGGATTTTAGCCTTTGCATAAGCTGTGAGGATGGGTAGTGGTGATGCTGCTTAAATACTTCTAAATTTGCTTGAGCTGCAGCAGCCAAAGGAGTGAAAACATTTTAAAAAAAAAGTGTTAATTCGGAGAAACCAAAAGAAGCAAAGGTTTCTTTGTTACTGTGTTTCTCTTGCCAATCTGGTGTACCTTAGCTGCAGGCTGGCCCCTCACAGGCCCAGGAATTACAACCTGTTGAATGCTAAATAGGTGGTGTGGACCAATACTAATGAGGATCTGTGGAGCAGCTCCTGGTTCCTGGCAGCCAAAGGGAGAAGAGAAGGGTATTTCATGGTTTGCTTCTCTGCCTAGGGACACTGAATTTACATATGGCCTAAAACTGCTGATCAGAGCTAATCTCCCTGATCATTATAGCTTGAAGAAAGGTTTAATATTCAGGTTTTTTCCCTAAACAAAAATAGGCTGCATGAAAAGTGGGCCATTGGCAAGCCAGGACTGGGAGCTGCTGCCAAGAATTTTAATGGCCTGATGCTAAGCACCGAGGGCTTGTGCTCCAGTAAAACTTTTTGTAGCTTTTCTCCCAGATACTTGTTGGGTTTATTCTGTTGTCTCAAGCCTGCCCTGAGGCACATTTTTCCTCAGACTGATCTGAGGGGACTTCAGAGATCAAGAGGCAGAGGGATGTGGCTGCTGCACAGTGTTGGCAGCAAAGTGGGATTGCCATGGGATGTCCTTCAGTCCTGCTCTCCTTGACAGCTGTCCTGGTGGGATGTGTCAGTGTTTTCTTCTCACTCCTGGCAGAGCTTGGAGAGAAGGGAAACAAAGATTTTTGGGGTGGGAATCTTCCTTTCTCCTCACTTTTTTGGTTTTAAATCTTTGTAAATGAATTTCCAGCTTTTGTCTTTCATTCCTCATCATCCAGGGCCCAGGACAGCTGGAAGCTGAGGGGAATGTACCACTGAGAATAATGCTTCCTCACTCTCCCAAAATTCTAATTTAGGTCAAATTTCTGAGAAAACCAGAACCAGACAGTTTATTTCTAAATGATTTCCTGCAAAATGCAGGATTTACTCTGTGGATCCATTTAGGTTTCATCCATATTTGTATTTATGTATTTACAGCAGTCTTGTTCCACCATTATCCAGCATTTGCTTTTATCCAGTAGCTAAAAAATTAACACCTTTCATCTTTGCTTTGTAGTGAAAAGGGGGAGATACTTTCAAGAAATTAAAGTCCTGGTTAGAAATTGCAACTGCATATGTCTTCCCACTGAAAATAGACTGGGAAAAAAAGTGTTATTTTTCCTGGGTTATTTTTTTTTTGCTTTGGTGTTTTGTGGGGTTTTTTTGATTGTTTCTGTTTTCCTGGGTTAATAAAAAGAAAAAAACTAAAAAGATCAACACTCCACTGTGTTGTCCACTCACCAGAAGTGTGGAGAAACAAACACTGGAATGTTTTTGGGGGCTGCTGGCCATGAGAAGCTGCTGGGGGCTCTGGTGGTGGCTGTGTTTGTTCCATCCCACCCACGCCGTGTCCCGTGGCTCCTCTCTGATCTCTGTGTAGAATCTTTTCTCTCCCTGTGGCTGTGGCAGATCTGGGGTGCTCTCACCTTCCAGAGCAGCATTTCCTCACCTCTCTGACCCTGCCTGGTGCTGAGGAACAGGCTCAGAGTGCCTCGGAGCTGCGAGGGCAAAGCTTGGTAGGGATAAGGCAGGAATTGAAATAATTTTGCCTTCCAGCACTGTTGACCTCTTCTGCATCACATATGCTGTGTGTTTTCTCATATGTTAAATTGCAAACTCCAGAAGACGGATTTTGCAACTTTATTTTTTGTTTAATTTATTTCTTAAAGGGTACTGATTTGGGTTTTGTTTTTTTTCTTTAAATGTGTAAGAGATCTTTTCAGGAGAGCATCTTGGATCTCTGGAGTGGCTTTGATAATCTCAGCTTTGATGTGAGTTGTGACCTTGTGATCTGTGACACAGTAAGAACTTTATTGCCCATAAGCTGCCAAGAAATGTATATTTCTATGTGTTAGTAGATGGCACCTTTTGAAATACATTCATGCTCGTGTAAATACACATTCAGTGTCTTTTGTTGGGATTGTGTCCCAAGAAAGCTGCTCTGAGGTATGGATTCCTAATTTTTCCTTCCCACTTATATCTTCATATGTTTACTTTTAAACAAATCACTTGAGTTTTTCAGACCAGTTTTGGAGAACACTGACACAGGACACAGCAGTTGTTGCTCCTATTTTGACTTTAATTGTCAAGAACATAAATCCTTGCTTGCCAATTAACTTTTTGTGCATGGTTGGGAATGGCTGCCACAGTTGGCAACTGCAAGTTGCTATGGAGATATTTTCTGTTGGCTTCAAAGGGTGAATGATGATGGTTGGATGTGCTCATCACATACCTGGAGTGTGTAGATGTATATTCACATCTTAATTCATAAATTTCCACCCTGTGCTTGAGATTTTATGTTTATTATAGTCAGGTAAAATGGCTTATATTCCCAGTTCTGAATGTTCCTTCCAGAGTCAGACAAATAATACCAGTATCAAGTTTTAAAATTATTAAAAACATGAGAATTGCTTCTGGTAGATGAAACAAATTCATTTATCATTTGGGATGTGAACAGAGTTGGATGACAAAAGTGCATTGGGTGTGTGTAGGTCTGATAGAAAGCAGAGAGAGAAATTTGGCCTCACTAGGGGTTGGAGTATATTTGTTAGTGAGGAAATATTGACTCCTTTGTATGTAGATTATATTTGTATGTATGTAGATTTGTATGTAGAGTATAAATTATTATCTTTCTTATTTGTGTCTGAAAATCAGTGCTCAGCATAGAGGGGAAAAGGCAAATAAAATCATTGTTTCTTGCTATCAGTCATGTTACCCTGTGAAGAGAATCATAAACCCTTGGGATTTATAAACCAAAACACATTTGGGAGAACTCCAGTGAAGAGTAGTCCCAAATCCTTTGGCAATGAAAATAAAAATCTCTAGAAAAGGGATCATTAAGAGATTCTTAGGTAGTTCTAGAAGAACATCCTGAGTTTTGAAAAGTCAATGCTATATTTTGTTACTTTAACACACAATATGAGCCCCTCCAAGGATCTCCCAGGTGTCCTGCAGGAAGTAACTGGCTGCAATTTTAGAGGTAATGAAATTCACAATATTCAGAATTCCTCAGTCCCACAGTGCTCAAGGCTACATTAATATTTACATTATGTAAATTAATTGTTAAATGCTGAATAATGTTGAACCCAGTGTTATCTTTATAGCATTTATTATAATAGAGCATGTGGAATTTCGCAAAAATATACAGGGAATTAATAGTTCTCTCTAATTGCTGGAGGAAGATGTAATACTTTAAATGTGATATTTTATGAGTTACTAATGTTTTCTTTAAATGGCCCTCAAAACTCAAATGGTCACATTGGCACACATTAGCATTATAATAGAGGCAATATTGAGATATAAAGTCTGCTTAGAGAAGTTTGGGGTGATTTTATTCTTTAAAAATATTGTTCACTCCAAGGTGAAATACATCTTCTGGGGAATACTTTGGGAGCTTTGCCATCAAGCTCAAGGCTAAAGTTCAACCTTAAAAATGCTTAAAGAACAGTGCCCAATTTCCAAGTATAATCAATACCTACAAAAAATAAAACAAAAAAAAAAAATTAAAAATAACAAAAGAAGAAAAGAAGACAAAAAGAAGGAAAGAATTTAGAATGTGGTGGATGCTGGGTCGTGCATCAAGAAACCTCTGCAGCCACCTTGCCAAGGAGAGCAGAGCAGCAGAGCTGGAGAGGGGAGGATTGATGTGAGGCACGAGATGCGCGCACAGCTCGGCGCTCTGCTTCCCTCTGGAGTCTGGAAGAAATCGGTGACTGCAGAGGGGATGAATCCTCACCAGGAGCCCCTGGGAGCTGCAGAATGCTCGCTCAGCGCTGAATCAATGGCACCGGCATAACTGAGGGTCTCAGCTGGGTGCCATCAGCTGAAAGGCGATTCTGGAGCCAAACCCACTTTTTTCATGCAATTGGGTTTGGTGTCTGGCATGTATTTATTTAGGAAGGATAAACGTTTGGTTGGTTACTCAGACTTTTAAATCATGTCCTACTGAATCATAGATAGAATTAGGAATGACTCATGGATGGATTTAGGAATCATGGATATCTAATTCTTGCAATGATCATGTTGGGCTGCAGAGGAGTGAAATGAAGGAATGGGAATTCAGAGTTCAAATTCTCTCTGCTCATTTATTTATTGTTTTACTCTATTGGAAGCTCTGCTCAGTCTTGACCTGTATGCACAACTCAAATCTGCAGTTTTGGCACCCTGAAACTTTGCAAAACTTTTATCAAATTTGAAAAATGTTTTTAACTTAAAAGAGGCAAAAGGGAAAACCAAATATCTTCCATTCTGTTTTGGATGACAGCATTGTGAGGTTATAAAGTATTTTTTAAATTTTAAAGGGAACATTTCTTTGCACCTATCTATCTCTTTTAATTCTTATATTTCATTATGATAATTGGTCTTACGGTTTTGAATACTCTTTTTTAGTTTCACCCACCAGAAAAAAAATATTCTGTAGTTGTATCTACTGAACAAACTAAGTCTTACTTTAAGAAGATTAGATTTGGTTTCCACTTGATCTTCTCTTCACTTGTGTATGCTTTTAATTTGCTTGTTTTTAGCAAACATACTTTTTCTTTAAACACAAATCTAGGTAAAAAGCACGAATGTTTATACCATAAACATCACCCAGTTCTGAGGTGAAAAGATAAAAGTCAAGATGAATGTTTTCTTCTACAAAAATACCTTTATATAATATCCCAACGTGTCAGATGCAGCACAAATTGCCAAGTTTACTCCATTTAATTTTTACAAGTTTTTGACATTATAGCCACCTGTTATGTAGGGTAAAGGAAGGCGAAATAGAATTAAGAGAAGTGGTAAACAGGAAGGAAAGCAGAATATATAACTCAGAGAAGAGATTCAGTTTCCATGTGAGCACAAAAAGCTGCTCTTTTCCTGATCTCAGTGACATAACATTCACTGTGTCTGCCTCTATAAATATTTCAGAATTACTAAACCTTCTGTAGGCCTTGAGTTTCCCCCTATGAGATAATTGTCTGTGTTGCTTCTGTTTTATACACCATGAAATTAGAGAGGTTAGAGCCTGTTCAGGCGTTTTGGCTTCGGTTAATTAATGTCACAGAGCCTTCCTGAATGGTTTTTATGATCCAGCTCAAAAGAAAACCAGGAATGCCCCAGTGAGGGTTCACTGGTCACTGCTGGCACTGTCCCATTCCTTGTGTGTGTGTGGCTCCATTTCTTTGCTGTCCAGGTGCTGCAGTTGGGTCCTCTAGAAAACATCTCATTTATTGCATGGGAAGTGAATGAACCAGGGGCTGAGAGTAGAATTAAAAACAAAGAACCCCAACAAACTCACTTTTGTTTTACTGACAAGCCTTAATTAAGCTTGCTGCTTACCATTCACAGCTCTTGTCCCAATAACAGCACTGGCACAAGTTATTTATTTGCTTTTGGTTCAGCACATGGTTTTGCTTTATATACATCTTTTCCTATGTTATTTACCACAGATGAGTTAATGGCAGACTGGAAACGTGTCTGGCACTGACTCAAGCTCTTTTCTATCTACAATATCTTTATATAAAACCCATCCTTTAGTGGTCTCAATAAAAACATCTGATAAGAACAAAGTTGATGTCACAGTTAATTTATATTCGGTATCAGGCTTCTCCTTGTAAACTTAGTTATTTGGGACTTCTGTGGACAACACGGTAAACCATTCTATAAAATTAACTGCAAAATGATCTGTCCCCATTTCTTCCAACGGCCTTTAATGTGATACCTTTAAACAGTTCATTTTCACCCCAAACTATAACCCAGAATATTGAAAGCAGTGTAGTGTAACATCTCCTAACTCCCAGTGTCATTTTTAGGTCCATGATTTCCCAAGAAAATTTCATTTTTTCTGATACCAAAGAGATAAGCAAAGATCAAAAGAGGTACATGTAATGTATAATTCTAGAGATAAGCAAAGGTCTAAAGGTGGGAGAGGGCTGAAGAAGGAGCCAGCCTATGGATTTGCTGGATGCTGGGTGTTCAGTAGGAATTGGAAAGCAGACACAGATCAAGTGGCATGGATTTGCATGTGCTGCATGCTGCTCTGTTATCTTAGAATAAAGATAATTTTGTTTAGGGCTGGTGGTTATCTAGCTTCAATTCAAAAGTTCTTTGATAACTTTGCACTATCACTGCCAGACTGAAGAAATTTTAATTGGTAATCTGCAGGCAGATTGGCACTACTTCTGGATATTTTCTTCTTTAAAAATTATGTTGCTAATGCTGTCCTTTACACTCATATAAAATTCAAGCTGCGATTCTTAAAGTTCTGTAACTTAACAGTTGTCACTTAATCAGCTCTGCATGTCCTCTTAAATCTGCTTTCCAAAAGGCTGCTCTTCAGATTCTGCAAAGTCTGGGTCTGAAATAGAGCAGGGGTAGCTGTGGTTGGATAAGATATTCAATTTTCAAAAAGAAGAACAAAAAACCACCAAACATCCAGAGCAGTCATTGAGGATGGAGGAAATACCTGATCTTGTAGACAGGAGACATGAAATTGCACAAGCTTTATTCTGTCTCTCTGCAGTCTCCTCTGGTGACACTGGGCCATGAAATTCCCTTTTTCAGGAGGGGAAGATGCAAATGTTCTCCAGAAGGATGTTTCATCTGGATTCTTCAGACAGAAACACTGCCAGGTCCAAGGTGCTTAAAAATATGCAGATTTTCTTTATTAAAGTTTCCATATCTACCAATTTTGGAGGAAATCCTGATAATCTTTAATGCTACTGAGCCATGGGGAAAGGACTGAAAAGGAACTCAGGGAACATTCCTTCCTTGAAGAGCCCTCACTATGAGCTTTTCTGCATGAGGTCACAATTTCAGTCTCAAAATGCAATTTTAAACATGGTTTTGCAATGCTTGTAGGATTTGAGAGTCTAATCCTGATTCTTGTTCTCAGGGCATTTATTACTGTGCCAGCAAAAGGTTGTGGGTGAAAACTGCACAGTCTGAGCAGAACAGGTTCTGTTTTATGTTTTTATCCTTCTCTACTTGAGAGTGTAGGAATTGTCCTTGTTGTGCTTTGTGTTGTCGTGACTTCTGCTCTCTCCTGCCATGAAGGAGCTGGGTCATGTCCCCAGCCTTGTGGCACAGAGCTGTGACAGTGCAGTTGAAAATGTAGATTTTTTTTTTTTTTTGACTTCTCTTTGATGAAATTTCTCAGCTTTCAGTTAGTAAATGTAATAGCAGCACAACAAATCTTCCTGCATGATGATATCGCTGTTTTGTCAGTACTGCTGTAGTTTTTCATCCATCAGTCCCAATGAGGAGCCAAAGCACATCCAAGCACACCCATCTCATTAACATTTATTTATTTAATGCTGGACTTACTAATCCTGGTTGTTCTTAGAGCTTTTATTTCTGTGCCAGCAAAAGGTTGTGGGTGAAAACCGCGCAGTCTGAGCAGAACAGGTTCTGTTTTATGTTTTTATCCTTCTCTACTTGAGAGTGTAGGAATTGTCCTTGTTGTGCTTTGTGTTGTCGTGACTTCTGCTCTCTCCTGCCATGAAGGAGCTGGGTCATGTCCCCAGCCTTGTGGCACAGAGCTGTGACAGTGCAGTTGAAAACGTGGATCTTTTTGGAGTTGGCTTTGATGAAATTGCTCAAATTTCAGTTGGTGAATTTAGAGCAGGTAACGAGAAATCTTCCTGCGTGATGATATCGTTGTTTTGTCAATGCTGTAGTTTTTCATAAATCAGTCCCAATGAGGAGCCAAAGCACATCCAAGCACACTCATCTCGTTAACATTTATTTATTTATTTACTCCTGGACTTAGAGCAGTGCTGACTGCAGAGCTGACAGTGGCTGTCAAGCACGTGCTCCTTCTCAGGAAAGGGACAAAATCTGGTTTATGGATTGTGGGTTTGTTTCAAGAGAATGTGAGTGAGGAAAGCAGCGTTTGCCAGCCCTGCTGGTAAATCTGATTTGTGACAAAGTTACCATGGAGTAATTTGAATATTGAGTAAGAGGAAGAGCACTGCTGTGTGTCTCTACACAGGAGCTGCCACATCAATCATAACTTACAAGTACTCAGCTTTCTCTTAGAGGTAATTGCAGATATGTTTACATTTTGCATAAAAAGAAATGGCCAATCAAATCTTAAAATCCACAAATGCTGGAATGAATCTGCTTCCCAGCCTGTCTCCCTTGTTAATCTTCTCTGCAGACAGGCAGCTTGGCAGAGCAAGCCAGCAAATGTATCTCTGTGCTTGATGCAAACTAAAGTTGAAGTGTTTAATAGGATGAATATTTGAATTTAATTATACTTTATACCGTGGAAATAATATTGCAGGCATTTATTAAAAAAGCAAACCTGGTCCTTCATTTGGCCTATAAATTCTGTCTATGATGAATGCTGGAACAGGAGTATAAGGCAATATATTTCCTCAGCTGCCTCCCTAGACATTAAAGTGACATAAAATGCCCAATGATCTGGAACTGCTTTGCCTTGGGACCTCTGTTAACGAGAATTTCAGCTGTGGCAGTAGAGGACAGGAATTATTGGGACCTCTCCTTTATGGAGTGGAGTTATCAAATGACTGATTACAACTCAAAGTTCTTATTTTTAGGTATTATATAATCCATCCTGGAATTATTTTCGAAATCAAAGTGTCAGGTGTCCAGGTTCTTTCACTGCTGTGTGGACAAAGCTCTTGTCAAAGAGCTGAATTCAAAGCTGATGCTACTGAATAGCAGCAGGGATTGATTTTGGCTCTTTAAGAGCCAAATCAATAAGAGGATCATGTACAGAGAAAGCGAAGTTAAGCCTGTCTTGTACGCCTTCCTAAATAAGAATTTTATTTATGCATATAAATATTTATATATGTATGTTTGTACATATTCTGAAAAACTAGATTCCAGCAGCCTGTCTGTAAACATGAGAGTTTGAAGGAGTTTCACTTAACTGAATTTTTAGGAGTGAAAAAAATAATAATTTCATCACTCTCTAAGTCCTCTTTTTACAACACTTTTCCAGAATTGTTACCTTTTATAATCACACAGACTCAATACATGAACTTGAGCTCTTCTACAAAGGGAATTTTTTCTCATTGGTTTCTCATTGCTTTGATGTGCTAATTCCTGTTAAGAATAGTTTAGGAATAATTAAAGCATCTCTGAAATAGACCTCTCGAGAGGCTGGGAGTCACCTACTAATGATATTCAAGAACTACTGAAAGTGACATCATCCCACTGTATTAAATTTACTGAAAAACCGTAGTGCTGAAACTTTGTACCTTTCCTAACGCCTCACTTAAGCTATAAGTGAGAAATTATAAGAGTAAGAAAAAAGATATACATTTACACACTTATGGTTATGGGTTTGCCTTATACAAGCATTGACTTTTCTTTGTTTCTGTCTCATGTAACTTTTTTCTTCATGGCAGCTGTTGAGCTGCAGACAACTTGGACCTTCCGTAAGTTTTTAGCTGTGATGTTTTTTGTGGGGTTTTTTTCATTAATTTCTTAACTTTTCAACGCTGTGCTCCAAAGGTAGAAATTACAAAGGAAATCTCTTGCTAAATGCATCCAACAGATTCTCTACTTCACTTGCAAATGACCATTCTTTGTTAAAAAAAAATATGTTGCACAGCTTGTAGCTAATAGAAGCCCCAAAAGATAATGAGTTCTCTATTGCAGAACAGATGTATGCTGCTCCTTTTATCATAAGGAGTAGATTTACAGGAGAAAAAAATTGCAGTAACCCTGGAATATTCACAGCTTTGCTGGCAGTCCTTGCTGCCTGTTATTACATGAAAAAGGGCACTGTGGCAACTGAAAGTCAAAAGCAATTAAATAAAAGCTAAAACGATACACACCAGGTTGAACATCTAACAAAAACAATGAGTTGTTGGAGAATAGGGGAAAAAATGGAAAAGGACTAAGAGGAGAAGCTATTAAATGAAATATTGGCTGGTAGTTCCCTGAAAACTCGTTAATTGGGAAGTAATTCAAACAAGCAGGCAATTGCCAAAAGCTGCAGTGGAGAATGTACAGAAAAAATTATGATCACAGCAAGTTGGTGGTTTTTTTTTTCCCCAAAGCAGCATCATTCCCTCTACAGCTACAGTGCCACAAGGAGTGGAAAACACAGGATCACATTCCCTCCAGGAGAGCAGAGAGGTGCTCCAAGTCTGTGCTTTGGGGCCATGTGGTCTCCAAGGTCACAGCAGATCCATTCCTTTTCAAGGTGGTCTCCAAAGTCAGACCAGATCCATTGTTTGGAGGTCACATGGTCTCCAAGGTCAGACCAGATCCATTGCTTTGAGGCCACATGGTCTCCAAGGTCACACCAGATCCATTGCTTTTCAATGTGGTCTCCAGAGTCAGAGCAATCCATTCCTTTTCCACATGTTCTCCAAAGTCACCCCAGATCCACTGCTTTTCCAGGTGATCTCCAAAGTCACACCAGATCTATCACTTTTCCACATCGTCTCCAGAGTCACACCAGATCCATTCCTTTTCCATTTTTGATAGACAAGAGATGGAGAATTGGCCCATTCCCCATCTGGAATGTTCTCCCAGTTCAACCCTCCTTCCCCAGATTCCACCAGCAGCCCAAGCACAGAGCCCTCCCTCCTGCACTGTTCATCCTGCCAGCCACAGCTGTGGGACCTCCTCGCCAAGGACAGGGCACAGATGTTTTCTGGAAAGGGGAAACATAATTCCTAAAATATTTTGTCCTCATGGTCCCAGAGAAATGTTCTCTGCAAGTGGGAGCAGTGAATTATTTGTGCAGCTCTGTCACAGCATCAACTGCACTTCCCTTCCAGGACTCTGTAAATCAAGACGCAGCCACAGCCCTGGGCCCAGCACTCTAATGTGCCATTTTGGTGCTAAATTAGCAGTTTTCTGAAGGATAGAGAAATTCAGAAGCAGTAGGCTGTAATAATTTCTTAATTGCTTAGCGTTTTGGCATGAAATTGTAGGTTGAACTTGGAACTACAGTAGGAAAATAAAGATAAATCACAAAATCATCTAGGCTCATGAGAAACACCTTTAATAACAAGTAATATCAGAGCTTTTAACAGCTTTTAAGATTTAAGGATATTCCTTCTGGATGTATGTTTATTTTGAAACCTGTATTTCATCCAGAGTACTCAAACCATTTTGGAGCATGTTTTATTTTTAATAGTACAATGATCATTTTCCACGGTCTGCTTGGCATGTGTGATTTGAGATGCTGAAATTACTGCTAAATTATTTCAGTTTTACTGTAACACCATTCTATCCAAGTCATGCATTTAACATACCTTAAATTAGTGTGGCCAAATAATAATTAAAAAAAAAAATTAATGGATCTTTTTTGTGTCGGTTTAGCAAGAGAAAAATGCATCTCACACAACACTGATGTTTCAGTTCTCATTTGAAGAGGGTCAAATCCTGATTAAATCCCCTCCCTGTGGATTTCAGTGGCATTTTGTGTGGTCTAAGCCATGTTCTGTCCAGGTGTCATCAGTAGATATCTGTGACTGAGTTTTTGGACAATATTAATGGATTAACATTGATAGATCCTTAATGGAAGTAGAGACCTTCTCTAAACGACTCTTGTGTGTTCTTTGGGGAATTGGTTGGATTTGAAATGCACAAAAAGTTATTTTACTCTGTGAGTTTTGTGCAAGCCCTCCATGTAATATCCTCCAGTCGGGCTCCAGTTCCCCTATTGAACATTGGAGAAAAAATCCATATTTAACTCAAGTTACAAGATTAATAGTAGACATCATTTAGGGACAGTGCCCTTCTCCAGTTATTGAGAATGGGAGTTAAAAACTTTCAGCCATAACAGCAGATAATTGTGAAAATATCAGCTTTTGGGGTTGAAGATGCATATATAACTTAATAGAATATATAAAGATAAAATGTAAGTGCAGAATGACGGTTTATATATAAAACAGTAATTGCTTTTTTGTCTCTCTTGTATTAATCTTTGCTTCTGGTACTCTTTCACCCAGAATAAGCCAAACACTGAATCTCACCTTCATTATTTGAATAGAGGCCAAGTGTAGTTTCATTTCTTTACCTCAATATTCCTGCAGAACCCAGAGCTGGCTGGTTTTTGTAGAGTTTTGGCAATCTCTCTCATGATGTGCTTCTTTCTACATGTACTGGAGGTTTGTGGGACTTTTGGCACATCATTTTCCTGACTGCCTGTACAGATGTTTTTCTGGTTTTGGCACAGCCTCTGTTGCCTTCGTAAGTAATTTTGATAGATCAAGGAAAAATAAAGAGCTGAAGGATACTTCAGGGGCAAGAAGAGAATTTTAATTTCATTTAGGAGATCTGTCTATGCCCCACACCTTCATTAAGATATGGTTTCATTAACAAATCACTGTAGTACTCTGTGAGTGATCTGATTTCTGGTTTTAAATCTTGCTCATGACTCCAGAGGATTTGACCTTAAGTTTGGGGGATGCATGCCTTTTTTTTTTTTTTGTATGTTTGGTTGTTTTTTTCCTCAAAATGAAACCTCAAGCTGCTGGATTGCTAATGGAATTTAGTGTCTGTTTCTCTTGGGATTTGTAAACAGACAAAGTTCACTGGTATATAAATTATCAGCCAGGTCCAAAGCCTTGTCCTGCTGTTGAGTGACATCTTTTCATTGCTTTTGAAAGGAGGCTTTATAACCTCAAATCCCAACAGTTTATTTTCCTGCAATTTTCTCATTTTCCCCAGAAGGCTCAGATCCTTCAAGGTGCTGAAGTGCCTCCGTTTCATTCTGTGGTAGGAAAAGAGCTCAGCTTTCCTCTGAGGATGTCTTGCACCTCCCAAGATTGACTTCACTGTCGGGTGAGACAGAGATGGAGGTGATCCAGCAGGGATTGGAGGCAATCAGGAGCTTGGGCCAGACATGGGCACCGAATTGAGAGAGGGTGGGTGGTGTGAAGGTCAGGCTTGCCTGGCATTAGGGTGGTGATCCAGGTCAGAATGATGACAACAATAATGGGCCTAAACTCCAGCCAGAATAAAAATCAGTTGTTATCTACTCTTGAGGATCATTCATCTCATCCTCACGGTTTTTAGGGCAGTGGTTGAACCACACTAGCAAAGGAACTCCTGCTTTCCTTTGTGGGCTGTGTTATCAGATTGTTTAATTTTGCCATGGCTATAATTTGATTAGATTAATTCAATCCTTACTAAACTGAGATGGAGTCACTGTGCAAAACTATCACAGAATCATGGAATATCCAGAGTTGGGAGACACCCATCAGGGTCATCCAGACCAGCCCCAAAATCCCAACCTATGCCTGAGAGCTTTGTCCAGAGGTTTTTTGACCTCAGGGGGGCTTAGAGCCATGGCCATTCATTGGGGAATGCCCCAAAACCCTCTGGGGGAAAACTAGAGACAGATCTCACAAAAAAGAGTAAAATATATTGAGAGCTCTGCTTCTGTAGCACTGCTGTGGCAGCACTCTGAGGGTCCCACCTTGGTATTGAGGTTCCTCTCTGATTATCCTCACTGTTATCAGTGCAGTACAGAATCAGCATTCATATACCGAGTTCACTGGGAAAAACTCTTTGTCTCAACAGTGATGTTTCCCTTCCTGTTTTCCTAGAGCTCTCTTAGTGTCATTTCAACAACAATTTTAAGATTGGATAAATTATTTAGGGCAGAATGTGATTGCTGCCTCCAGTCCTTAGGTGGGGAAAAAAAAAGTAATTCTCTGTTATTGGATTTATTTTTTATTATTATTTTTACAATATAATTTTAGGCTGCAATTTTGACAGCTGAATTGCAGAAAGAATGAATAAATTACAGCCATTCACACCTGCCATTTAGTAAATTTCTTTTTTAATGACATATACCCAGTTGATATGCCAATATCATAAATGACTACATGCATGCAAAGCATTCAAGAATAAATTCTTCCTCACATTTAGCCAGCTGACAATCACATGGGGTATATAAAGAGTGATAGGGAAATGTCATTTTGACACAAATGTGCTAATTGCTGGTGGCAGGAGGCCATGGATGATGATGATGATGATGATGGCAAAGGGGAATTCTGACTGTGTTGCCCCATTGATGAGGGTTTTAAAGAGCACACAGGAGGGGCTGTTTAGCAGAGGGAAAGGTGCAAAAAGGCAGTGAGGGCTGTTAGGATTTGCACAGCTGGCCCAGCTGAGCCAGGAGTGGAGTCACCATTCATGGCAGTGCGTGGAGGTGGCACCTGAGGATGGGGGTTAGTGGTGAACATGGGGTGATGGTTGGACTTTGTGGGCATAAAGGGATTTTCTGAGTGTTGATTCTGTGATTTGAGCTACTCAACCATTCCTTTCTTAACCAGCCTTGAACTCTGGGATGGGTTTCACAGCAAAAAATTGCAGCCTTTGAGATGAAAACACACACAGTACACACACACAAAAATACTTTTTCCCATTTCTAGGACAAATGAAGGAGTCTATCTTTATGTTGTGACCTTCTGCAACAACCAATAGAGAAATAACCAAGCAGGTTTCATTCCCAGCTGTAGGTTGTGTCTGGCAGTGTGAGATCTGCAGTCAACTCCAAGTTCAGCAGTACCCCAAACAAACTTGCAGTTGTATGGAATAGTGGAAAAAGCTGCCACCAAATGTTTGCTACCATAGAAATAAAAGAAACACAAAGCCCTGTGTTAAAATGTCAGTGTGGGACAGGGTGTGAACTGTTAAAACATGAATTCAACACCTTCCCATTACCAACCTTGCTGTACAAATTTCCTACTGGAATCTCCTAGCAGCAAAGAGATTTTCTGCACCTCTCACAGGGTTGGATTTCAGAGCATTTGTAGGAAGTTTGAGCAGTTAGGAAGTTATAATAAGTGATTTTTTGGTTATACAGTTATGTTTGTCAAAGATTTTATTGTGAGAAAATTATATTTCTCATTACTTTATATTTTAAAAAGCTTTTTCAGCATCTCTATAGTTCTTTGGTAAATATGTAAGGCAGAAAGATACCAGAGTCAATTCTAAATAATTGGGGGTTTATATTGTAATTCCATTTGTTTCTGCAAATATTTTAAAATTATGACTCACTGGGGATGAATTTCTCCTAACCTGTTTTTTATTATCTCATTTTACACTACACCTTTTTAATATATTTTTAATGTGCTATTAGTCATTGCAATAACTCTCTCTCATTTTTCCCATTGGCTTCTCAAGCTGCTGTAATACAAAATGATTTTCCTTTCTCTGGATTCTTTTTTGGGGGGGAGATAATCTTGAGGGATTTGTGCCTGGGAGGAGAACACCAACAGCAAAGCATTCACCATGGAGGTTTAAAGGGAACAGATCACCCTGAGCAACACTTCTGCAATAGTCGTCCCTGATTAAAGCTGAGAAAATTATGGAATTTCCATCAGTGCTGGGTTCACTTGGCTGTCTCTGCTCAGGTGAGACACGAGGCAGGAGAGGTGGACAGGAACAAACTGTTTTGAGTAGAGATCCTGAAATTTTCCTATTGTGTTTTACTGCCCTTGATTGATCTGGTAATTGCTCATGACTTGGCTGGTCAGACAGGTGTTCTATAGGAAACTTGCCAAAATCACTTAGAAAAGAGTGGCTGGAATCCCTGAAACACTTGAGTTTTGGCTTTGATGTTGGAAGCTTTGGTGATCATGATCTTCATCTTCCACCACATTACCTGACTGCACTTTCAGCAAAACTAAACCTCCCAAAAGAGGGGATTTCCCACATTTGGAGGCTTCTAATTTAGAAAAAGTCATACAGTGAGCACTCTGAGGATGATTTCATATTAAATGCTCTTTTTTCCTGTTCCTGCCCATGGCAGGGGATGGAACTGGATGATTTAAGGTCCTTTCCAGCACAAACCATTCCCTGACTGTGATTTTTCTGTACTAATTTTTAGTTCTGTTTCAAAACACCAGTTGGAGATGTCTAAGGTGTTGTCCTGAACATCTCAATATTTTACTAAGAATCAAGTATCTAGGTTTTGGGTTTTTTTGTTAAGAAGTATTCTTACAGAAAATGTAATTTTATTGAAGTGCAAATGAGAAAATGAAGTTCAAATCTGGCTATGTTGTTTTCACTTAAAATTCATCGTTACCTTGATCTCTCAAGTCTCCAGCTGATCAGTAAATCTTTTTGAACCTTCATGGTTCCTTTCAGCTTAATGGCAACTTATGATACCCTTCACACATACTTGTTCAGAGCTGGTATTTCTTCTGCATTAGCTGAAGAAGTGAAGATAAGAAATACTCTGTGATCTTTAAAATGTGTGTACATTTATTTTATTTTGGTCTTGGGTTCTTTTGGTAAAGTAAATGCTAGACTTTTCGCATACGTATACATAATTTATTCATGCATTCAGTGTGTTTATTGACCTTTTCAGTTGACTGTTTAAAGTATTTTAAATAAATAATTTCATTATCTACATGTTTATTTACAGCCCACCACCTCTATTGTCTTCCTGTGGGTTGAGCATATTTTAAAAATGAGGAACCATACAAAAATGAAAAATATTATGAAGTGGTTTAGGGCTTTTTTTTAGGTCACAATGGGTGTTTAGCAGAGTTGCAAAGATCCCTGTTCCCATTTCAAAGCTATATTTAGTTCAAAACTGTCCTTTTTGCTTCTGTTCTGTCTTCATTTGTCAGATGAGAGCTGCTCTGATCATACTCACTACGAAGGGAAGTTTAAAGCATTGTACCTTTATGGAGAAAAAATATTTGCCCAAGTATCTTTAAACGTTGTGCTGTCTGTTCTTAAAACTGAAATCCTTATTTTCTTTAGCTTCTCCCCTTAGGCAGGAAACACATTGCTGTGATAAATATTGTATGGCTTTTAATGCTAATCATTGTTGATTCACGGCAGAGACGAGCACGTTGTAAAAGGATATAATAAACAAAAAGTATTAAAAAGCATCATAAACAAATAAATACTTAAGCAGCTGCTTTTCAGTGCTCCATTAAAGCTGTTATAAATTAGGAATGTGCTGGTGTGTTTTGCCAAGTTCACACTGCATTCACAGGAAATAAGTTATATTGAAGGATAATCTTGCATGGATGGACCCAGTGAGCCCATCCCTCACTCTGGACCTGCCTCATTTCTGTGATGGATCAAAGCAGAATTTGGGAGAGTTCAGGAGACAGATCACTTATCTGGCATTTCTGTATTACATTGAATTTTGTTTTAATTTGGGGTTTAGCTGTCACCTTTTAAAGGTACTTTTAAAAGGCCTTGAAGGTTTTTGGTTAGGGTTCTGTTCCCAGAGCAGTAAATGCAGGAGTAAATGCCTTGTTCTGACATTAATACCTTTTTTTGGTATCATCTTTGGTTATTTGGCTCTTCCTTTGTGCTGCTCCAAAGCTGTGCAGAAAACAGACTGCTCTAAGAGATTATCATCTTGCCATAAGAAAAATCCACTTTTTGTATTTTTTGGCATGTTATTTATTTTTCTAATGGAATATTTAAGGAAAAAAAAAATTAGGGGGCATCCATATGCTTTCAGTGTCAAATGGCTTCCCTTGCAGGTTTTGAGGTGAAGAAAAGCTTTGAATTTATATTTGTCCACCATTTTAGTCCTGTCACACAGAGCACTGGAGCTTGATTCTTACTCTTCACCATTATTGCAATTTCTCTGAAAACAGTGGAGCTGGACTGGTCCAAGGCACAGAGAATGTGTTACTGTATTTTCCCTGCTGATATTGGTATTTAGGGATCTCCAGGGTCCCTTTTTCTCTGACTTTAGTGAAGTTTAAAAGGTGCCATTGTAACATTTTAATTGCAGAGAGTCCTCTCGATGGGACTCTCCTTTTGCTATGTTTATTTTAGTCTGTTTTCAAAAAGATGCTGTTGATTGACAAGCTGTATTCTCTTTGACAGAATGATTTCATTTTATTTCAAGTACATTTTATTACATGGTATTGAAATTATAGCTCTTGAGTTTTCTCAGACACTGACTTCTTGCTTCAGGCTTTCAAGTTTGTACTGTTTCTTCATCCCATAAGGTACTGGATGTGAAATATTAACTTTTTACATGAGAGTAAAGTGAAATTCTCTCTCTGGCTATGGTAATAAATTCTACAGAAAACCCAGGACAAAGTTTGTGACATTTAAAATGAGGAATAACTTTCATTTACAATTTTTCCGGGTGAACACACCTCCCTCACCAGGAATTGGTGAATATTAATTATATCAGTGTTGTATCATGTTATTTTTCTGAGAGGGAGGCACATTTCCTAACCCATTTTATTGTATTTCCTCACTAAGAGCAGCTGAATTCCTACCAATAGAAATGTGTTTGGCCCTAAGAGAAGAACCAATGTCTGGCACTTGGATGTGAGGATGAGAACTTAAAATGCACTTTTTACTGGTTTAGAGGGAGGCCAAGAGTGAGATTATCAGTCATGAGAACAGCTCTTGTTTGTGAGGGTGTGTACACAGATCCTCTTAAACGTAAAACCTTCCTATTCCTCTCTAGCTCCTTGCTCACTTTGCTTTTCCTTCCTTACTTTATTGATCTGATGCACTTTTGTCTGAATTGATCCCTGAGGTTATAGATCAGCCCTTGAAAAAATCTCCTTGATAAATGGGGAAACTGGGGATATCCTTTACAGCAAGCGTTTGGTGAATTTGTCCACTTAGCCTGTGCAAAATGTGTAGAGATAGAATCTGAATGTGATCTTCAAAATATCCCATTGCACCAGGGGAGCACAAGACCTGTTCATCTGGTGCTGGGTAACCCAGATAGAAAGGCAGAAAAGTTGGTTTTTACCCAGAATTTAACTTTTCAAAGCTTCTTGGACTGAATATTGATCATAGAACAGTGTACTAATTAGAGAAATCTCTGATGTGCTCTCAGTACTAGGAGATTCTTCAAGGTTGCTGTTTTTTTCTCTTTTTCTTCCAAAGACAGAATTAAGTTAGACATTTACAAAAAAGTACTTAACAAGAATGAAAATTTTAAAAAAATCTTTAGTGCTGCTCAAGTGCTATTGGCACATGAATATGGAATTTCTCTGCTTTTTTCCTCAAATCATGGCCATTTTATGAACATTTTTGATGAAGCCATTGCACCTGCCAGAGATCCATTCCTATTATCAAGCTGGCTTTACACTTGAAATATCTTTGTGTCTTCAACTGGCCTTTTAATAAATGTATAGATTCATTCACAAATAAGATTGCTGTGATTCGTCAGCTTATCTCAATAATGAATGTTTATTGCATTTAACTTCCTGGTGCCTCAGAGGCTGCCCAGGCTGCCGTGATTTGCGCCCCAGAATTTCATCCTGTTGGCAAAATCTTTTCCAGTGAGCTGTGTTCTTGCCACAGGCAATGTCTTCCTTCAAAACTGTACATAAATAAAATATTTGTTCACGCTTCCCTCTGAGCAGAGCACAGAGGAAAGTCTTTACTCACGTTCACAGAAAACGATATCTGCTGCAAAGAGTAAATCCTCATTTTCATATTTAATGAAGCCATAATCAATGGTAATGGCTGAAGATTGCATTAAAGGAATCTTAATGTTCCTCTCAAGGGAAAGTAATTTTACTGGAAACAAGCTAGTTAATCAGCCTCAGACAAACTCTGTGTTTTATTATACAGGCAGGTTTGCCAAGGACGAAGAAAGAAACATAACAGGAGCAGGAGTCAATTTTCATCTTCAAAATTTCTCACATTGGGTATTATGTAGATTTGCTCACTCAAACACCCAGTACAGATCCTCTTTTTAAACTGACAAAAAAAAAAGGATGAAATTTGTAAAACATTTCTCTCTGCCCTATACTCTATACAACTTTCATGCAGATGCAGGTAAATTCTCCTAAAACACCTAAACTGGCAGGGTACCAAGAGAAGCAGCCAGACAAATAGATTGACATCAAACTTTAGCATCAGTGGTGATGCCCAGAGAAAAACCAGACAGTTCTGTGCAGGGAGATCTCTTGTGCATCCCCAAACCTTCACTGAGAGAGGGAAAGGAAAGCCAGGATCTGGCAGAAGCTGCTGCTGGCAGAGCAGGAGCTGCTCCCTCCCAGCACCGAGAGGCTGGAGGGCTCTTGTTGAGAGAGAAGTGCCTGGATCAGGAGCTGGGCAGGGACAGCCTCGTGCTCAAACTCCCTCCTCTGCCTGGGTTTGGGCTCCAGGCCCATCTTCCCTGTGGTACAAACATGCAATTATCCAATGTGAAGCAGAAGCACTCAGGAATGATTTTCCTGCTGAGATCCCACCCCAGGAATGGTGGAACACAGAGGATGTTTTGTGCCTGGTTACAGCTGAAGGACAGGACACCTCCGGTTAAAGGTTTTGGTGTAAACTCCACTTTGTACACTCTTGTGATTGTCATGGCCCAAGCTTGTGAATAACTTCTGGGAAATGATGTTGTTTACTCGTACAACAGAATTGAAGAGGCTCCCTTTGGAGCACCAATCCCTTCTGAAAGGTGCCCTTGAATAAGAAAGGGTGTACCCAAAAGCTTTTCCCTTTTCTCAAAGTTTTAGTTTTCAGGCAGTGAGAACCAGTGCTGGATTTCTTCAGGGAACATTGGTTTGTTTGCTTTGGAATTCAATGGGAATTTCAGTTCCTGCACATACTGCAGAGGCCTGTTGAGGTTCAGAGGTTCCTGGTCTTGTGCTCAGAGTTGTTCAGTGAACTGAAGAGCCCAAAGCTCTCTGGAATTGCCACCACTGTCACTGCCAGGGAAAGGGAGTTTTTAGTGGCACCAGCAGGCAAGGGAAGGTGTGGAACACCACAAGAGCAATGAGGGGAAATCTGGATGTGGGGAGGCTCCTTTAGACAGGCTTTGCTCATCCCTTAGGCTGGGAATGTGTCTTTACACATTGCATCTTCATCTCCTTCCTCATTCCTGAAAGGCCTTTACTGTAACTTTGACAGAGCTGAGAACCAAGTCCATTCCTCCTGGTTTTGAAAGGAAAGCTGCATCAGCCTTTTCTGTTGGTATTTCAGAACAAGCCTCATTTCTTATACATGCTTCTTGGAGCATTCTGTGTTACGTATACAGAAGAAGAATAGATTATGTTACAGTTCTGTAATTAAAATGCAGCTGAAAATCATTGATCTGAAAAAAAATACCAGTACAGAGAACAAGAAACATTGCTCCTGGTTTCAAGTGGGAGCTGAGAATAAATCACAATTTGTTGTGTGCTGTGGGACTGCCACATTTCTAACTAGTTTCAGGCTATTTATAAATGCATTTGTAAATATATTTATGGTCACTTCTGCATTCTGGAGAGAGTTGGAAGGAAAATCTTGACTCAGTGATAGAAAAAAAAAGTTGTTGGAATTGCCTTTAAAAGGCAACATTAATGTTCCTTCATATTGTGTAATTTGTAGAGAGCAAGAAAGTAAAGGAATAATGATGGAGACTTGATCTAATTGGTTTTCTGATGCTCCCATTTCTGTGATTCATTTTAAGAACTCTTTCAAGCTTGTGTAGTTATGAAATAAATGGAACAAATTGGAAATGTGGAAACTAAATAAATAATGATCTGCCCATCATGTTAGTATTACTGCTGTCAGTAGTAGTAACATTTATTTAACAATTCTTCTGCATTAATGGGGATGTCTGTATAATAAAATGTGTAATAAAATCTAGCCCATCTTTGAAAGAACTTGATCCCATGTCAGAATGTCTGTTAAGTCATCCTCCATTCAGAGAAAGACTTTTACACTGCAGGAGAAGTGTCACTACCCTGGAAATATTTGTGTGGGCAGTACCTGGGAACCAGTTTGCTCACTAATGTGGATTTAAATTTAGCACCTTAAATTTCCATGGTTACTTAATATTTGAAGAAGGTTGAAATCTGCTGAAGCAATATCCCTTCAGTGTATTCAAGGGCAGGGAAGATGATGACAATTTCACTTTATGTTGGTCTTGTGCTGATTTATTTTGATGTCTGTGTTTCCTTCTGAAACCTCTGCCTACCCTCTCTGCATGAGCTGTAAACAGCAAAATAATAATTTTTCATTTCAGGCAGCTCTCCAGCAGCACAATAAGGTTTCACTAAGCAGCTGTGCAGAACACCAGAGTGTGGTGGCTCACAAAGCTGTGACCCTGCATGGCCCTGGGTCCCACCACCATGAACTTTTGCATTTGCTCCTTTTCCTTGTGAGGAAACAACCCCTGAAATGCATGCAAAAATAAATCACTTTGCCTTTCAGAATCACCAGGGATAATTTTCTTAAACTGTCTAAGTTCCCCTGCTCATATTTCTATTTCATTTCACATTTCTGCCTGTAGCAGAGGAGGGCTTGGCCATGAGCAGGAGAGCTCTCCTTGCTCCCTTCAGCCCTGCTCTTTTTTGGGTGATGCTGCAGCTGGGGGAGCACTGAACCTCCATGGATTTTTTCCTGAATCTTTTCCTGTGCTGCTGCCATCCCAAGGATTCTTGAATGGATTCTTGAATATCCCAAACCTGGACCTCACATCATTGGGCAGGAGCCAGGTGGGAAGGACTTTTGGGAAGCAGGACAATTAGGGCAGGAGTTTCTGGGATTTGGGAAATGGGACAATTAGGGCAGGAATTTCTGGGATTTGGGAAACAATTTGGAACAATTAGGGCAGGAGTTTCTGGGATTTGGGAAATGGGACAATTAGGGCAGGAATTTCTGGATTTGGGAATTGGGACAATTGTTTCTTTCTCCAAGCAGCAGTTGACTGAACAAGAGGACACAGTCTCAAGCTGCATGAAGGGACATATAGATTGGATATTAGGGAAAAGTTTTTTACAGAAAGGTGATAAAGATCTGGAGTGGCTGCCTGGGGAGGTGGTGGCGTCCCCATCCCTGGGTGTGTTTAGCAAAGCCTGGATGTGGCACTGGGTGCCAGGGCTGAGTTGAGGTGTTGGGGCTGGGTTGGACTCCATGATCTTGAAGGTCTCTGCTAACGTGGTCATTCTGTGAATTGGGCAGGATTTTCTGGGATTTGGGTAGCAGGAATTTCTAGGAATGTATTTCACACTCTCACTGCTGCTCAGGTTGGAACTAATTGGCTGCCCACACCTTGGTTTGGTGTTTTCTTATTCCCATTCAAATTCTTCCTGCCTGTCCCTCCAAGGAGCCACAGCTTCAGCTGCTCTAAACAACATTTTCATGTGGTTTGTCATAAACATGAGTATCCCTCTCTCAGGGAAGCTCTCCTTTGCTGTATTCCAGAGGCATAAATCTGTTCCTGATTATATGGATTCTGTTTAAAGGAAGGAATTAAATGGTTTTGTCTTGCGGCAGGATGCCAGGGATATTTGTACTGCAAATCCTTATTTTGTGATTTGAAAAAGTGTTTCATTACTGAGTGGAGAACTTTTTATACAGCCATAGGGAATTCACTGATCAGGAAAACGTTCCAAAATATCATAAAGGAAAATTAGACTTGTAGGAGATTATGCAAATGAAGCTGTTTTCTTACAGAGGGAGAGGAATCTTTACATTTTCTATTGTTTATGTTTTGTATGTTTGCCTACATGAAACAAATTGGGGAAATCAGATTTTTTTGTCTCTCAATTCCAGTGCTGGTTAGTTTTCTGTACTTACTTCTCCCTTACTGTATTTGAGAACTGAAACATTAAATTAAAATTTTGCTTATGATACTTCCTGAACATAAAAATCAATAGCTTACATTCTGTAAATATTTACAGCTGTTTGCCCCACAATTTGTGTATTTTTCAAATGTTCTAATTGAATAAGCCTGGGAAGGAATCAATACAAGCAGTTTGGTACATTAGGGCTGCAGAAATACCTCCTAGAGTAACAGATATATTTATTGTAGTGTCACATTTCAGTTCCCAGGGATTTTTAAGAAAATATTTTCAGAGCAGGAGCAGAAATGAGCTTTTTTCCCTCTGTAATAGTTGTGGTGTAGTTGCCAACACTTGTAACTTTTTATTACCATTAATTACTTTTGATGTGTGCAGAAAAACATGAACAATATGAATATTATGTCTCCATTAATTACTTTTTAAAGCATTTATATATTTAATTACTGATCAGGTAAGAGTTCAGATTTCTGGAAGGGTACTGGCAGCTAAGAGATGATGCTGAGCTGTTTATTCCATAGTGGGCTCTTCCAGAATTATTTGAGTCAAGCTAAATCAATGTGGAAAATTCAGCAGGTGAATGTGTCGATGAAAAAACACCAAATTTGAAACACATTTGCACTGATATAAATTTAAAATAACTTCATTTAAATCAATGTATTTTATAATATTTTCTATATCTATACATTTTTGTCTGTTATACCATGTATATGTGTATATTATATAGAAATTAACTCCATTGCATGAATACAAAATAAAATTACGTCAAATAAAAATACACAGACACTCACAATTACACGTATATTAAAATATTTCTCTTTGCTTCAGAGCAGTACATTTCAATAGATCTCAGCTTTAAGAATGTGCTGCCAGCTCTTAAAGCATTCATTTGCTTTTATAAGCCTGCAATGCTCCTGAGCTATTATTCAGAGTCATCCCAGCTTGTCATCCCATCCAAACTTGTCAGAAATTATTTCCAGTATTGCACAGGCTCCACATGCAGTAACCAGAACAGAAGATGAAACGAAAATGCTTTATAAAGTTTGCCCAGAAAATTGCAACTCATCATTTATACTCTGTTTCCATGTGAGTGCCTTATAAATGGTTAACTAGTTTTTGAATAAATCTGTCATAAATGTTTAATTGAGGGGCACTGGGTTGATTTTAATTATGGCTTATAAACATCTGTAGCATGGGTAATTTATAATGCAATTTGTGGATGTGTACATAGATCTAACTGCTGTAGGAAGAGGCACAAAAACAGAGAATGAGAAATGTTCTTTTTGTGTTAATTTATTTCCAATTCCTGGGCACTGGGGCCACTTTGCAACATTCCCACTCAAATCCTGGTGGAGCAACACCCTCATGATGTCTCACAGACATTTTTATCCACTGCCCAGACCTTGGCAGATCAGTGAGCAAAGCTTTATTTAAAAAGAAGATTTTTGGAAGCCAAATGTAGCAGCCCATACAATTACATTGCATTATTCAGGATATCCCATTTTCCTGAGCTTGGGAATGTTTTTGCTTGGAAGCAGCAGGAAATGTCTGTGTGTGGAGCTCCAGGGGCACACACAGGAGATTCCATGAGTGACACATCACAGAACATTCATCCATTTATTTCCTGTGGATTAATGGGCTAAAACCCCTCAGAAATTTGCACAACCAGGTCCTTCTGCAGGTGTGATGCTGCTGAATTTGCTAAATTGGAATAGAAATTCCAATGGTGCTTTGCTGCAGCTTCTACTGCCTCCTAATTCTGCAAAAGAATTATTTATGGACGAAATCTAAGCAGAAAATGGCAGCATTTCCCATTTTCTCTAGTACAGAACCCAGGTGGGAAGAGTGCTTGTTGCAAAACTCTCATTCCCTGCCCCAGCACCCAGCAGGGTCCCAGCCAAGGGAGGGAATTTTGGCCCAGGCTGCATTCCAGGCACCAGAGTGAAATATTCCTGCAGGATACATGCAGCTGAGTTATCCAGCTAACAACAGATCTGTGTTATGTTGCATGCAAAACATCACATTTTACATATATTTTATAAATATATAAATATATTTGTCACATATTTGTCATCTGTGACAAATAAATAAAATACTGGTTAGGAAATCACAGGGCTTCATGGTGCAGGGAGCTGAGAGAATGGCAGGCTTACAAGGTACAAGTGTTTTATTTGTTAAAAAAGAAATTATTTTAATAATTTTAAAAATAAAATTATTTCATTTTAATATTAAAAATTATATGGAACATTAGAGATTTTTCATAGATTTTTAGATCTGAATGCATTCAGAAGTTTCAAGTAAAACTTAGTCCTAATCCATGATCACTTCAAGGACAAAAGATATTCCTGGTATTAGATAGAGAGAGAGAGAGATAAATGCTTCTCTATAAAGTCTAAATATGCATTATTAAATATATTCTCTTTGGGGTTTATACGTATATTTTAATGCATTTAAAAGGTTACTAACCAGTAAAATCTGAAAAATTCAGAGAATATATACAGAAAAAATCTCATTCCTGACATTTTTAAGATCAATTTCTTTAAGAGCATCCTATCCCTACCTCAATTTTTTAACAGTTTTATTGACACCTGTATTTCTGTGCTTTTAAAACATAACCAACTTGCCACCAGTTCTGTAGTTCTAGAAGTCAATGCTTGCATGGATAAACACAGCTGGATTTTTTTCTTTACATTTTTAAGCTATGCTGGTATTCTGTGTGAGTGGGAAACTTCTAAAAATGTGCATTTTCTATTTGCTTTCTATTTCCCATTTGATTTAATTTGTAGTTGTTCTGTGCCAACAGATATATTCAGTGCAAAGAGATCATTGTCAGATCTGCCTGTAGGCACAAAAAGTAAAATGTGAGAGAATCTTGGGAGAAATCTGCTGGGATTTCTATCCCTGGGTCACTTCTTAGGCGGAGTGGAAATCACAAACTCTTCTCTCCTTAAAGCAGCACGTTGGGATAAAAAGCAAAGCGAACTCTCAGAACAAAAGAGTTTCCAGTTATTTAATGGATCTTCCTGGTAGTGCTCTAAAAATACAGAATAACTTCACTTGACATTGGTCCCTGCCACTGGAATGCCTCTTTCCTCTTGGGCTTTCCAGATCTGTCATGGATCTGTGATTTACGATAGAATTTTCCCAGTTTGACACATAATCCATAGGCACAGATCATTGTGGCTCATTTATAGCTGTCATAGGGGTTTTACTGTAGATAAACAGATATAAAATAATTCTAAGATATATAAGAAATATGTTCTATATATAATAATTATTTATATAATTATTATATTATAAATAAATAAATATTACTTTATATTACAAATTCTATTATAAATATTAATTAATATAATACATTAAGAAATATAATTAATAAAAATGTAATGTACTGTATTATTGTTGTTATCAATAATTATTATTTATTGTAATTATATTATAATAAATATAATAATAATTTTATATATATATATATATATATATCTTTACCAAAATTATAATGTAAAGATATCAAATTTGATAAGTTTGTTTGCTTGGATTTTTCTTTTTTTTTCTACAGTCATTATTAAGGTTGGGATGGACTGCTCTTGCCAAAAGTCAAGGAATTTATATGGTGGGAATTCTGTGATCCCCAACCCTTTGTTTATATAAATACCATAATTTATTGATGATCTAATTAAGAAGTGTGTGGCAGGGGCAGGGGTGGATATGAGCAGACACCTCAGAGACAAAAACTCTGACTCAATTCCTGACCTTGCTGGTTGCTGGCGAGATTTACAGCTCACATCCCTAGAAAGTAGGATTTTATATAAGTTACTGGGAAAACAAACAAATAAATCACAGGGGTTTGAAGTCAAATATTTCTTACTTGATTATTTAACTGAAGTTTTGCATGGAAGAAATCCACTCAAGCTCTCAGGGATTTGTACTCTGAAAGTTGATATCGTTTGGAATTTTCATTCTTCCATACATTGAGTCAGGGCTCTACTCACAATTACAAAAGAACTGAGGTTGAAGGAAACTCTGTGACTGTGTTTGACAAATGGTGTTTACACATTGCCTTTGAACTTTGTGGTATTTTGGTATTGACATTTTCAGCACTGGAAATTGTGAGGGCAAATGTCAGCAGGGAGCCCAAGGCAGGAGCGCCTGTGTCTGCTCCTTTTGCCTTCCAGTTTCCTCCAAAAAGGGAAAGGGGATGGCTGGGATGGACCCTCACAGGGGCCAGAGCCACCTTCTCCCCAAGAGATGAGATTTCACTGAAGCTCTGAGCTGAAAATTTGACTTTTAAGTGTGTTCAGGGTGAGAGTTGTGGAAAAGCACCCAGTGGAAAGCTAGAAAATTGAAAATTGGAAATCTCTCTCTGAGTCTCCTTTCTCAGGATGATTTGCCACTGACTGATGCTTGTTTTCTTTTTGCCCAAGAAGGAATGTCTGCATTTATAAAGTATAAATGTACTTGAGCAAGCCTGTGACTTAATGACCCCAAATTTGCACAGAGCTCCACAAATCTTTATGATCTCTAAGTACCCAATTGCTGGCAGTGATATATCATGACCTGTTCTCTGTTTAATTATTAATTTTACATTAAGGAGTCTCATAGTCAATATTTAGATGGTTTATGACACACAGAAGCTTTTCCATGCTCATATTTTCTTTGCAGGGACATAATGTAGCCCTTTCAGTGCTAAATCAATTACACACAGAGTTAAAATAACTTGATTTGTTGCTTAAGGTCCCTCCCCAACAAGATGCATCAATTCTAAGGGAATAAAACTGGGGATGTCTTGGGCTGCTTGTAATCCTTGCAGGGCTCCATTTTGCAGGGGTTGAGGCTGAAAAGTTGTGCAGAACAAAGATCCCTTCAGCCCTGAGCAGTTGTGAGATGGGGAGAGAAAGGGTTCTGGAGGTGCCAGAACAAAATTACTGGAGAAATATTTTATTCTAACCCTGCTTTCCACACACCTGTAGTAATGTGCAGAATTAATGGGAGTGTGTCACATCTTTTAAGTGCCCTCTCAGAGTCAGATTTCACCCAGAATGAATCACTTCCAAAGGTGTTTTATCTCACCTTTCCTAAATTTTTATGTTAGAATGGGATGAACTGCATCCAAAATTGCCAGTCCCTCTTTAGTGGCTATAACAAAAGACTGGATGGATATCTGAGCCTAAAATGGTTGTAACTGAGTGAAAGTCATCCCACTTGCTGAACTGAGTGATTTAATCAATGACTTAATTCAGGAAAGAATATCAGGATCCCCACTGAAAATATCTACCACACACCCCAAATTGTATTCTTGTTACAAATATGGACAGTTTTGAAACCTGTGATTTATACAAGATAGTTTCAGAGGCCTGTATGAAAATCACAGAGCACACTCTTGCAGCATCTGAACCATTTATTAAATTCAGCTATCAGTGGCTTTAAAATATAATTTAACCAAAAAGATCATTTGAAGAAGGGCTGCAAAGATTTCTACGTGCAGATGCTTTAATCTCAAGATGGGGGAAAATGCAGAAAACAATTCCATTTTCTGTCATTGCTCTTAGGGAATGAGCTGTGAGGAATGATTTAAAGGCTGCCCAGTTTGAAGTGCAGATTTCCAGAATAACTGAAGGTGTTTCTCCTTCCTCCTGTGGGCTCCTTTACAGTGGGAAGCTGTTCAATGGGTTCAGGAGGATGCAAGGGAGAAGAATGAATCCTTTTTAAGGATATCTTTCCAAGGCATGCCTTCTGATCCTCACTAAGGATTTGTTCCACGCTAACTTTGAGACCTTAAAATCAAATCTTCCACTTCTGTTTGTAGTTTTAATAGGAATTACTGCATCTGTGATATGATTTATCCAGAAAAGTGCAATGGACTTAATGCAATTCTCTGAATTAAGAACAGGGAGTAGTTGCCCAGTTTATTTATTGGGTCCAGCAGTGAAGTCCATTATGAAATATTGCTCAGGCAGGGTGAATTTAAAGAAGTTCAACAGGGCAGACACTACAAGCCCAACCAAATAATTCATCCAGGATTTCAGCTGCAGAAGGGGGCGAAGAAAAACAAAACTCACCTAAAAAAATCTTGTATTATGATGGAAACACTTACCCCTCAGATAAAAACCCTCAGATGTTTAATAGATCAAATGCCTGGGACTTGGTGATGAAATCAATACAGAGATGAAATAATACATCAGAATTAAGTGTGTGCTCTGTTCCTGCAGAGGAAGAGAGAAACCTTGTGAGATGATTTGCTCCTCATTAGGACATCTGATTCTCCTTTCATTAGCACTGCTTTTGTAATATTGAAGCACCCTCAGCTCATCTGGGTTAATTTTGGATTGATGTAGGTGCTGAGAGCCCAGTGGCAGGCTCAGGTAACAGGGCTGGGTGTTTCACTTCTATTTCCACTTTGTAATTTGAGATTAAAGCACACCAGTTCATATTAGTTAACAGGCAAAGAGTAACAATGAGAACTTCCCAGGTGCAGTAGTTGCTGAAGTCTGTGGTGCTGTGCATTTATAATCCTACAACCATATGAAAAATTGGATACTTGTGTAAATTGCTGGTAGCAAGAAGTGAAAGAGTTCAATGTAAAACAGGCACAAAAAACAAACAAACAAAAAACCAAACAAAAAATCACCAAAAAAAAATCAGATCATCCTTTAGTTTTCTCTTTCATTTCACATATATTGAAGTGAGAAATTAGGGAGATAAAAAGGGAATAGGGGCAATTTAATACTGTGTATACCTAATACAGACCTTCAAGGTCAATCCTGTATTCCACAGCCTCACCTAAAATAAATCTTTGCTTTAGTAGTGCTGGGCTGAATTAGATCAACAGAAATTCTGGCCCACTGTCTCAAAAAGTGTCTCCAAATGGGGCAGATTGACCTTGCACTAATAGATCTTTTTAAAATGTAATATTATTGCTTTTTAATCAGGAAGGATGCCAGGGTACCTTACTTGGACATAGAAGAATAGTGCAAAATTATTTCTGTGAAGTAATGACGTGGTTTTGATTAAAGCCCACTGAGACAGGGGAGTTTAATTGCTGCCTTTCTTATACTTGTAGGAAGTCAGTCAATTCCTTTACAAAATTTATGGCATGAGATCTTCCATCTGTGAGTGGGGCCCTGATCAAAAGATTATTGAAATCTGTGAAAATGTTTCCTTAGAAAAATATCTCCTTTCTGTTGTTGTTCTGGAACAAGTCTTAACGCAGAACATACACACAGAGTGCAGCCTGGGCTTCTCATTACTCATTTCTCACTCACTGTAATTTTTAGTGTTTTTTAAAAAAATAGGGACTTAGTGTCCATACATCACAGTTTTATTTTGAGTTTTTTTCCCCAATTTTGAATCATTTGTTGTTGGAATGAAATAAAAAATATTTTTCTCATTTTCATTATCAAGCATTGTTAGATTTTAATATACTCCTGATTTAAACACACTGCTGCTCCCTCCCTACCAGTGCCCAAAGGTTCCTTCCCAAAGGACACTGCTGCTGTGAAGGGGCTGTGGGATAAATTATACCTGGACTGTTTGAGAACTGGGAATTGCAGTTTGATCTCCAAATTCAGAGTCTTTCCTGGCTTGATGGATGTGAACTTGGTGACCAGCAGAGTTTTGTTTAGTAAGGGCTAAGAGAAGGATCTGTGCTTGGTTCTGTTCTCATTCCTGTAAATATTCAAAATTCTAATTCTGCTCGGCTGGCCTGGAGGGAGACAAGGTGAAAGTGGCTTTGAAGTGAAAGATGGTCAGTTCCCTCCCAGAAGTTCAGAATGCAAATAATTGTCAATCTTTTTTACTAACCTAAATTAAGTCTCTGAAACCTCTATTTTATTTTCTACATTTATCTTGATTAAGAATGCTACCCTGCTTAGAGCCTGGGAGAAACTGGATATTAACTTATTTTTGGGGGAGAAACTAAAATGATTATTCTACTTTTCCTGGTTTATTTTTCGTCATGAAGTTTAGGGGAAGCTTTCTACCACATTCAAGAGGTAATTCCTCATGGGTATTTCTGGATATGAAAATTGCATCAGGTTATATTTATTTGTATGACTTTAAAAATTGCTGTCTGTTAACAATTTGCATTGACTGGCCAGAACCCCCCCAGAAAAAGAGGAAAGGGTAAAAAATGGGAAACTATTAAGGAAAAGGTAAAGAAAAGCTAAAAGAAAACATTTGGATTATAAAACAGAAATAAGTGCAGAATATATATTTTTAGTAAGCTCTCTGCTTACCCTTGACTATAAAGTTTGCATCTGCATTTAAACAGCTTGCATATGCCTAAAATCAAATTTGAATGATTGCAGGCAATTCCAATTTTACATGGGACCTGGGAAAACAGCACGGTGCATCATGTGAGCTGGGAGCATCTCTGACAAAAACCTCCAGCTGTCAATGATGCCTGGTGAAGGCTGAGCTGGTACAGAGGCTGGACAGAGTTACAGAATAAAGCAGGGATTTATTAAAAGGATCTCCTCAATGGATCCACCTTGGGCAGCACAAGAGCCCAGCCAGGGCTGCACCCAAGATGACCCAAAATGGCCCCAAAATGAACCCAAGATGAACCAAAATGGTCCCAAAATGAACCCAGGATGAACCAAAATGGCCCCAAAATGAACCCAGGATGAACCAAAATGGCCCCAAAATGAACCCAGGATGAACCAAAATGGCCCCAAAATGAACCCAGGATGAACCAAAATGGCCCCAAAATGAACCAAAATGGACCCAAAATGAACCCAAGATGAACCAAAATGGCCCCAAAATGAACCCAAGATGAACCAAAATGGTCCCAAAATGAACCCAGGATGAACCAAAATGGCCCCAAAATGAACCCAGGATGAACCAAAATGGCCCCAAAATGAACCAAAATGGCCCCAAAATGAACCCAAGATGAACCAAAATGGCCCCAAAATGAACCCAGGATGAACCAAAATGGCCCCAAAATGAACCCAAGATGAACCAAAATGGCCCCAAAATGAACCCAAGATGACCCAAAATGGCCCCAAAATGAACCCAGGATGAACCAAAATGGCCCCAAAATGCTCGAGCACTCCCGGGGTCTCTCCCTGGGATCAGTTCTGCTCCATTTGCACCTTGCAGTTCATTGTCCCATTGCAGCTTTAGCCCCTGCAGTCCCACCCTGCTTGTTTTTCTCTCTCCAGCCCACGGTGTTTGTGCTCTGGGGCTGAGATTTGGATCATTTGTCCTTGGTGCCCAGCTGGAGCAGGAATTGTTTTGTCTCCCTGCTCTGTGCACAGAGCTCAACATCCCCTGATGTGAGCCCAGACCCACACACTAAAGCAGCACAGAGTGTGAAAAATAAAAAAGCCAAAAGCTGGGGTATCATCAGGCAGTTCAGACCAAAGGGCTCAGTGGCTGGGCAGGGCACTTTGGGCAGGGATGTTGAGTTTTGGGTTTTTTACCTTGGCTGGTTTGATAAAAGCAGAGGGAGGAGCTCAGCACCCCCCAG